>NC_134098.1:102307877-102980377 GCF_000715075.1 Nicotiana tabacum | reverse complement strand
GTAGGAGTTCCCGTCGAAGGGCAAATGATTCATTTAGAAAAGATCCGATACCAAGTGAATGAAGAAAAATGGCTCTATTCTTGTGTAGTGATTCCTTTCATTTGACATCTCTATCCGTGTTAGATAATCTTCTCTCTCACTATAAAGTATATGTGTATATATACTTTAACAAAGTCGACCTGGACGTCCACGACCCTGAGTACCATGAGGAACAACTCTAACTGGCTATGCTGGAGGATGTGCGGTAACCATAGTACCCTGCTGCTGCGTGCCTGTCTGACCAGTACCACTATCTCGAGGGCAAAACCTCGTAATGTGACCAACCTCTTTGCAAGTGTAGCAACTTTGAGATGTACCCCAACAATCGCCACGATGAGTGCGGCCACAAGTAGAACGTGACCCTGTGTGAGATGATCCACCTCTCTATCTCTGAGTCTGCTGCTGGCCCTGCTGGGCTGGGGGTGTTTCAGAAGTAACCTGAAGTGCTATCTGAGTAGTTCTAGACTGACCATGACCACCTCTTGACGTAAGGCACGACATAGTAGAGGAGCACTTTTAAGACGTACCCTACATCATCTAGTCTTTAGACAAGTTTTAATTTTATTGGAGACTGCAGATGAGGTGCAAAAGGATAGACGGCATTACCAAGAACCAGACATGGTGCGACTGAACCTCGGCACGGAGGAGGCGTTAAAGATGATCGAAATCGGGATTTTTCTATTTAGTTAGCACCTTTTCTCATTGATTATTAAATTCTTAGTGTACCATAGGCGGTAATCTGGCTGTAATCGATTCCCTTCTTATAGTTAAAGATTTCAGTCTGGAAACAAAAACATCAGTAAGGTGTTTTTGTTCAGATATAAACATGGCAATCTACGTATGTGAAGTCTCGATGAAGCTGTCCAAGTGTAGATCCAATGCACTACTCAAGTAGGCTTTCCTACTGCCATTGAGAAAGAAATGCCCTTGACGCATTTCCACTTGCTTCAAGCTTTTCTTTCTAGTTTCTATGTTCCAGTAGTGATTTGAGAAGGAATTCATGAGTGACTGACCATACTATGGAACTAGTCTACTGTTAAAGGATGTACACCTCTTCCTCATGGATAGATGGTGCCACCGCGCTGTACAAAATTCTCTGTTTACGATTCTCTCAAATACGAATTTTCTTTATCAACATAGTAGCGAGAAGAGAGGCAGCGGATGGAATTGGATTATCAATGGGGGTAGTCCACAACTTCTGATTGAGAAATTTGAGGTTGCTTTGTCTGGTCAAAATGATACAATCTTTCCTTCTCGGATGCACCTCTCTAATTTTATAATGACACAAGGAGGAATCAATCTTGACTGATCAATTACGGTAGACAACTGAACACGAAAGCAGTCTGGGTAAAGCTTCACACTTGACATTCCACATTGAAGTAGTGCCACCTTCTTTCTCTGATCTCATTATGAAATAAAAGTTTCTTAATCAAGCAATTATCCCTATGTAGGAACACAAACAAATGAAGAAGTGTTCTCACGATGTGCACATATGTATAAGACTTTGTCTACAATTGAGCATTTCTTTCGGAACTTAATTACCGTCTCATAAAAGCTTTCGGTTTCCTAAATAAAGGTAGGACATGTGAGAGGCTTCAACCGTATTTTCTTGACTAGTAGACAGAAGCCTTCTCAAATAAAAGAATATTCAAATTTTTGAGCAGGAGATGCTTCCCGGTCTTTCCTCTCTCGAGCGAAGAAAACGTCAAGGTGCGAAGCGACAAACAATTCCCGAGATACTGGAAAGGCTCTCTTTTTGCTGCCTCGTTACTAAGGCTAGTACTGGAGGGTGGGCTTAGAAAAAGGCTATCCGCTAACCAAAAATATAATATATGATCCTTGGGCCGGATCCGAAAGTAGGCCCAAACCACGGTTCTCCGGTTATAATTTGGCTATGTCAGCCTTTGATTACAAGAATATGCAGTGCTGATTAGAATAGAACCCTTACCAGCCCTTAGTTTTTAAAGTACCAGAATCTCACTGATAATTTGACTCATTCAAGACAGTGGATTCGCCCCTATTAAGATCCGTTAAGTCGGTGAATACCAATGATAGCTTCAGCCGAGAGAAAGTTGAGACTCTTTTTGAAGGAAGAACCTAATCTAGCTATGCTTGCTTACCTGGATTGCTTAACGGAAGTGACTGAAGTTGAAAGAGTTCCAAGTTGAGACTTATTTTATTTATTTCTTGAGAGAGAGGACCAATCCTAAGTAAGTGGAAGAAGGATTCCTAATAACCTGGACTTGTCATTTTATTCTAGATCACTAGCTCCTCCTTATTCGATGCCATATCCTTCTTTCTAAAAGTATGCTGGGCACTTCTCCTGCTTTCAAAGCGAAGACTGTTAGCAAGAAGGAGCTCTTTTCAGTTGAGGTTTGAAGGCAAAATCCGATAAGGTTAGGGTCCTTTGATTGGAATTTTTTTTACCATCGGCATCCTAGCAATCTAAAAAATAGAACATGGTTGACCTTGCTATTGGGACTTAGCCCATACAGGCTAAACTTATCACCCCACTGACATGGTAGAGAATTGAGGGAAAAAATCGACTGCTATAGAAGAAAAAGCTGCACATTCAATTCATCTTCCTCGATAAATGACTTTTGTGAGCGGACATCTGAGATTCATTTTAAAGCTAAAGGCACTAATGACTAAAAAACATAGGAACTAAGACCCGGTCTGGTACCCACAGCAGAGAGATCAGAAGAACGCAAGAAAGAGATTAGTCCCGCCTTTATCAAGTAAGAATTTTTCTTTGTTGGTTCATTTTACGATGTAAAGTATCCTTTTTCTTGTAAGGATTTTTTGTGTTCTCAGTATTGTATCGAGTGGATTGGAGTCTTTCACCCTAAGGCATAAGACTTTCAGTAAGCCTTTCATTCAGGGCCTAATCCTTGTATTGCTAAACTCCCTCCCAAAGCAAGGGCTATCAAGTTTATGTGCTTACAGGTCTTGTTTCACCATTGATTGGTCTATCGGCAAATGTTTAATTTCCTTTGGCTTGAGGTGGAAAAAATCTCTTAGCCCGTAGATCTCATACGCTTTCCATCTACTCTCGTAACTGTCCATTAGTTGTTCAGTACTACATCCGTATTCTGTAAAGTAGCTATTATGTGCTAGCTTTCTAGTCTTCGAAGTAGTCGATTCCCTAAGCATTGTTTAAGTAGTGGGGGTTGCGGGTCTATCACCATTCGGGTATCGTTTAGCCAGCGTTGTATCCCTCCTTTCTTTCTCTATTTATCTAGAACCCCTTATCTTTTTTTACTGCGCCCGAGAAAGAAAATATCCAGTTCGGGACCCCGGGAGAAAGGACTGACTGCTGCTTCCTCTGCTACAACTGGTGGTTATGGATTCTGAAAAGGAGAGGGTGGATGTAATTCAGCTCGAACGAAGTGAGAGGGGTAATAGACTATTACCGTTCAGTTCATGTGACGAACCGAACCTCTCGGGTGACCTTCCCCTCCTTTCCTCCTTTGTACGACTAGTCTTATTTTCTTTATTCCTTCCTTGTCGGAAATCGCCGGTTGGGTTGGTCCGACCAAGAAAGGCATGGGGCTTTTAGGCCTTGCTTGGGCCGAGTGTTGTATGGCTACCTAGTAATTTACATCCACCACTCTATCTAGCATAAGGAATTTGCTATCCGCATTTTTTTTTTCCGATCTTGTTCCTTAGTACACTGAACACTTACCTAATCTTGAATCTTAAAAGTAGAGTTTATTTTTCAATCAACTAGCATACCTTGAACCTAGCCCGAAATTCTTTCTTTACTTTATCTTATTAAATTTCTAGTTTGTGATCGAGGGCGGCCAAATATGAGATAGGTTGCAGCTATAGTCAGAACTGAACCTGGCTAATTTTGTAATGTTGACCCCACGAAGCGGTAGCGAAAGAGACAGCAAAAGAATGGAAATTCTCCACTTTATGGCTGCCGCCGCTTCTATATCCGACGCTCTGACTATCGGGTATGATTGTTACTTTCTTGCCTTGCCCCACTCCCACCCACCTCTTCCAAAAAGACAACCTCGATCATTCATTACATATGATATATCGAGAGTTCACCATAACGTAATTTATTTAGAGAATGTCGATGAGAAAGTAGATCTGGTTTCAAGATCTGGAAAGCTGTGAATACAGTTAGTGAAGCTATACCGGGAAGTGGGGTATCCCTGGAAAAGAGGTCGGCCTTAAGTTCTAGCTTAGATAGCTTAGATTGAAGAGTTGTAGCTTTGCTTTCTGAAAGAGTCATTTTCTCGTTATTAGAGAGAAGCAAAAGCCTTAGAAGGGAGCACTCGTGGCACACTTACTATATCCCATTCCAGCCTCACCTTACCCTTTCGTTAACTAACCTACCTTGATTTTTAAATATAAATAGAAAACCACTCAGGTCAATAGCTCCTTTCATCATGGGTCACTTTCCCTAATCAATTTTGATCACTAAAAAAGACCTCTGCAGGACCTTCACCCGGAAGATAGAATCAAAGGTAGACAACAGTCAGTTGTTTCACTTCAGTAAGAGGTAAGGCAGAAAAAGGGAAAAGGGAAAAGGGAAAAGGGAAAGGCACCTTGCCTTCTTTTCGTTTACATGGCTACATACTTGTAGCGATCAAAGGGCATATTTATTATTTATATAAGGAAAAGGTAATTGTATGGGCCTTTGCTTCGAGAACAATCGTATTAGCGCCTTCGCAGCCTGCCTTTCCATTCTTCGAGTGTAGTTCCTTCTTGAGCCTTTCCTATTAAGCTGGTTGTACTTTTAAGTTCGTTCAATTCACACAGGCAGGGTGATTGAGGTGCGTGCTTCGCAAGTTTTTACTTTCTTTACACAACAAAACAAAGGCATGATAGTACTGTACTCAACTGCTTGTGCCGTATGGCTCTTCTACATTCTATAATCTAAAATATGTTCATTCATACCAATATACCTGCTAAAAAAACCAATAAATCTTCAACCCCTCTCACAGTCATCAAACCCGCGACACCAAATTCCTCTCCGCCCTCTGCTCGGCAACGCAATTCCCATGCTCATAGCCAGTTAGAGCAAAAAAATCTACCCCCGACTTTCTCTTAAAACTCACCTCAGTCTCGTAAATGTCCTTCCCAAATCCTAGCGTAAGGTGTATGATCCGCCGAATCCATTGCTGACTTCACCACGATCGATTAGATGAAAGGGTTATGCAAAGTTTGTTTTTTCATACAGACAGCGTGGTTATAGTACTCATATTGTGCCAGCCATGCAATTCATACTGCATTGGCAGAATTGCTATACACTCTATAAAAAGAGGCTTGATAAGCCTTCGTGCTCTACAAAAAAAACAAAAAACTGAAATTTTCTACCAGTGTATATCGAGAAGCCATGGCCCTCCCTGCTCAAATTCTCGACATTCCCCAGTGACTTGCTGAAATTAACGTTGAAATACAAAATATATAAAATTTTCTTCGAAATACTCGAATAATGTTAAATGGTTTCTTGAGGCATCTTCGCTCCGTGAACCCGGCTGCTATTGAAGCCCGAATGGAAGCAAGCCATCAAAGAATTCGGGAACTAGAAGAAAGACTCCAGGGACTACGCCAGGAGCAGAAAGCACTGATCGTGGAGGCAATCTTCCTTGGTGCCCGAGAAAACTAAAAGAGTCTGTCGACTCTTTTTAGTTTTAGAAGGTTTCAATAAGTGTCTTGAGACATTTGTTTTCATGTCTGGTGTTCTTTTTTTTTTAAGTGTAGATCTGCTCCGGTGCCTACTAGAGATAGACTCCTATCTATGCTAACTATCTTTGTTTGGTTTTATTTGTTATGTTTGCATGTATAGTATTTTAAAACCTAAAGTGTAAAATGTTTACCACTTAATGCTATGCTAATAGAATAATTAAAAAAGACTTATTCCCTAAATAACTACTCTAACTTTGTCCAAAAAAACTGGAATACGAATGAGATCCACAATGCCATCATTGTATGGCCGATAGTAGTACAGTAAATGACGCCTTCCTCTTCAGCGCCACGCGTAATTGGCTCGCGTAAAGGCAGAAGAAAGAAAGCCCGAACGAAAGAAAGCTGACCAGGAGTGCCAAACCACTCTAGTATCTTCACCCTTGCACCCCCTATGCTATTATACTTGGACTAGGGGCCTCCTTCCCTTGTGCTTTTATACACATGGAAGTACCTTTTCTTATCAATTCGCCTTCATAAAAAAAAAATAGTAAAATTTGGTGACTACTATTTTAGTGTTCACCCTCTCATCCCAAACTTACCCTTTTTCCACGGAAGCCCTCCCCTCACTTTATTGTTCTTCATGAGTGGGAAGAAAGAAAAATCTTTCTTATCCAATACCAATCCGGGAATACTAGGCTAAGCATGTAGCCTAGCCGCTTCACTCATCAAAAACATGCTTAGTTGAATGGTACTAACTAAGAATGCTATTGGATGAGGAAATTTTGACTCCGGAAGACCTGGAAAGACAGAACTACTTTCGGCGGGTCCTTCTATTATCTCCTTCACGCTACCCAATCCGAACTAATGAGTGTCTGTAGCAGCATTGAGTGATCCCCTTCTCCGACACCGATACCATAGGGATTACATATTGTGCCAACTCCCCTCTGCTGCCTCGCTTTACAACCGGATACTTTTCTTGGCACTAGTTGAATTACTTGGAACCCTAAGAAAGGATCGACTGTCTCTCGCTTTACTTTACCGGTAAAGCATTTCTTGCTAGATCAGATTGAGAGTGACTTCTTCCACTGACTAAGGTGTTTCATTTGTACGTTTGCAACATCCGAAAGGAAAGCCGTCTCTCTTCCATTCGAAGCAAGAATCGTAATCATACCGCTATAAAACAATCCATAGGAAGCGGAGCAACCTCTACGTATTGCCCATTCGCCATCCTTGGTGAGTCCGGTTTTCTGTGCTACATTATTCTTAGATCCAGAGAAATCATTAGTATTGGTTTCAGAGTCTACTGGCTGTCTAGAAAGCCGATTGTCAACTTGAATGTTTACACAAGAATCTCCAATCCAAGCCTCTTTTGTCAATCCGGGTCAATACGAGTGGCATAAGCTATTTCTTATAAACAGGCTTTCGAGAAGAAATTGGAGGACTACCGATTGATTGACCCCGGAAGTAAAGAATGACAGTTCGACGAGCTCTTATTCGCCCTTGGCGGACCTGTATACTCTTGTCCTGTTGGGTATAAAGGACACGGGGAGCTGCCTTGGGTATCTCCGAGGACTTGAGCTAAGGGATTGTTTACTGAACGTCCCATACTTTACCTATCATTCGGTGAAGTGCCCCCTTCCATTTCTTAGGTAAGAGGAATCTACCCGTAATGCGTGAACCAGTGCCCTTTTCTTTTGTACTAATCAACTATATGAAATATAGAAAAGAAGGTCTTCAATCTTCACACTTATGCGTGTTTGGAACATTTTGAGGTCAGCTTTGAGTGGTTGATTTTTTCCAACTTCCATATCAATTATGGAGAGAGAGAGATCGAAGGTCTTGTCGTGCGTCTTGGAGCGAATAATTGCTTAAAATAAAGGCCGTTAAGGTCACATTGACATAGAATAATACGGATTAGTTCGCCCAGTGAGAAAGGCCCTGGCCCTGCCAACCAAGTATCAAAAAGAAAGAGAGAAAAATCGGATATGAATAAGGGATAGGCAAGTCCCATTCAATCGATTCCTAATTCAATAGGGGAATCAAACATTTAACTATTTACGATGTTTCCCGCGGGGACGGAAATCAAAATAGGGCAGGATTCGCTCAATCAAAGACAGTTCAATTCGATCTTAGCCGAACTAAGGTTTACCATCTCTCCGACCCTGTTTCGGTGCACTATTGGAGAGCTCACTGGGCCCACCGCTTTCTCAATCGAAAATGGAAACTAGCCTACTGAACGATTCCATCTATCACTTACGTCATTTCTCAAGGTCAGAAATCTCAAATTTAGAATTTAAGCATGAAGTCATCGTTCCGTCATCCAACATGCTTCAATCTAAGTGATTTCATACCTTACTACTCCCCCCCGTCACCCTTCTAAGCTCCTTTGCCCTATGCCTTTAGTCTGCTTTGAATGATCCTTTCACTCTTCGAAGGTGAGCGAAGTACTTCGATGGATTATATGGAAGGAACCTCTGCTAAGAATGGAATGCATTAATTTGGGGCACTTCTTCTCCTTATTTAGCTTTCAAGTGGGATAGGACTTCCATAGAGCCATTTATGTTAACCCCTACTTTGTGGTACTATCTCAGTCTAAGGCTTTGGGAGCCTGTATTTGTGGGAGCTGAGGCCACATTCACTACCATCGCAGTCTGGGTCCAACTAGGAGGTCTTCCCATTGAATTCTATTACATACATGACCACATTGAATAGGCTAGGAAAGGAAAGGAATGGAATCTTTGCGTGGACAAAGAGAGAGAAGAGAGGGCTAGGTCAACCTTATGGATAGCGTAGCGTAAGGACAGGATAGGAAAGATAAATGCTCAATGAAGCGCTCAAGAGAAGGGTGTAGGGCATTGAGTAGGGCTAGTCAGCACCCCGAAGTACACAAAATACCGGCTGGTACAAAGCAGGTCAGGAAGCTTGACATGATAGAAGTTCGAGTCGAACCAGACTAGCAGATAGTGGGGCGATTGGTAGTTCGGGCAGTGGAAGGGCTTGGAAGGCAGCTGTAAGGGATTGAAAGCGCATAGTCCCTCGATTTAGGGATCGGTAGCATCTTCCTCGGTCGGTAGGTGGGCATGAATGGAGCTTCCAAGAGTTAGTGCATTGGATTCCTGGGCAACTGCATCTAGTAGAGCTGACTGAAGACCAAAGCAATATCCTTTCTAGTCTAGTCTAGGCTTCTAGCCTTGGAAATGAGTCCTTAAACTCCCCTAGCTGCATTAGCGGTCTTAGCACTTTCCCTCTTTTTTCGGACGAGTCAAGCAAGTCAAGGAAGAGTGAATCGTCGAATAGGGGGAAGTAATATCATGGCAAAAGCCTTTTGGGTCGGAAGAGAAAGCTTTTTATTTTCGATCTGGTAGGAGGGGAAGGAGGACAGAGCTTTCAATTAAGCATTTGTGTCGGTCTAGCTCTACTTTCTAAGGGCTTCTTTTCTTAGCTTCACCAATTGGAAAGATAATTTATGTGCATCAACAAAGGTCTAACTGTTTCATTGTAGGCACATCTTTCTCTTAGTGAAAGCCGAGTTCACACAGCCCTATGCCCCCTTGTGGTATTCATCCAGATTTCTCTGTCCCAAGTCGGTCTGTTCACAAATCTCGGATGTTACTTTTTTGCACGAATCCGACCTTTTCGGGGTTGAAGGCGTAATCGCAGCTATTAAATAAAATCCTCATCTGCTATTGACTCATCCCGCTTGAGGTTTGTCAAAGATATGTATCAAGTCCTCTATGGCTGAACTAGACTAGATTTCGAGGATGAGTAGTGGATAAAAAGTCATCCCAAGGTATACTCACAAACTCTTTCACGAGCTGGACTCGAACCAGCATCTCTGGGAGCAAAAGACAGGCCCAAAGAACAACCTTTCATTTTGATCGTGACAAAAAAAAGAAAGAAGAGAGGGAACTTGGAGTTGGCGCCCACATAACGGATTGCTTGCTTACTAAGCCATCCTGGCTTTCACTCCTCCAGTTAGATTATTCTGCTTTGTCTCACCCAGGCGGCCTACCTGCTTTCCTTTCATTCAGCTTCCCTCAACCGCACCATAGGGACTTCTCAGTGCAAATCCAATTCATTATCATCCACCGAGTATTCTATTTATATAGGCTGAGTTTTAGCCATGTGTTCGTATATCGCGAGACAGTAGATTCAAAAATTCGAGTTCTCTCTGGTCCTTTACTAATACATTCCCGCCTTGTTGGTCAAGTTCACTTCGTTTCTCATCCAAAAAGTCACAAAAGGCTTCTTGGGGGGGGTGTATGCGGTATTTTCGGCCAAGGTAGGATGTGAAGTAAGTATTTGTTGAAAAAGAGAATAGCATGAATGCTTTTTCTCACGGATCCGAAGATCCCTATTCTCGAACTCGATCAATTGGTTATATTCCTTTTGCGAGGAACAATTGTTGAGTGAATGTTTTATTTCTGCCCAATAGACTCTCCTATCCTTATCCATCAAAAAAAGGCTATTGGTATTTTCCATTGCCAATATCCTATTTATCATCGATGACTCCAAGGCTATATTGTGAGTCGGGGGCCAAGGCTCCGACAGGACCTGGAGCCCGAATAAATCTTCCGATGAGGAGTTTGAAGGGCCCGGAAGAGGAAGTCCTTGCCCTCCCCCAACTCTCAAAACCAAAACAAAAGATAAAAGATCAGCCAAAAGAATCTAAGCAAGAAAGTAAGTAGATCTGGAGAAAATAGAAAAAGAAAGAGATGAAAAATATTAGGAATAAAAGAATCACACTCCTTTTTCTTTTTGTTGAATGAGAAACTAGAGTCAGACTTAGTAAAAGTAAGAAGAAAAGAAGGATCAATTCTGGGGTGGTGCCTCTATCTGATCCTAGAAAACGAACGAAACAACCTGCTACGGAACTACCGATAAGGGGAAAAAATACTTTACTTAGTCGAGGCATCATGTCTTTACTTTATGCTTTGCGCTGTTTGCCTTACTGTCCGACCACGGAGAAGGCTACCACATCAAGGTGACAGGATTCGAACCTATGGCCCTCTGTACCCAAAATAGATGCGCTGACCAGACTGCTCTACACCTCGTCTCACCACCCCGAAGCATATAGCTCCACCCAATCGATGAACACTCAAACCGAACTCGCCCATCCTTTTGGGCACAGGGATGCGAGAACCAATCCGAGTAATCAGCAACTTTTTTTTTAATCTGCCTCAAGCAAGCCACCCCAACCCTATGGCCAAAAAGGCGTCCGTATGGTGCAAGAGCGCTCATATTTTATTGCTTACTCTTTCGCTTTCATTTCTAAATCCGGCTCGCTCCCGGCTATGGTTTGGACCTTTTGCCTGCTTAGAAGTGGATTCGAACCACTGACACAAGGATTTTCAGTCCTTTGCTCTAACCAGCTGAGCTACCTGAACCACTTTCCTAAAGTCTGTTTTCTTCATCGAATAACGCCCTACCTTACCACTTGACTAGTAAGGGAAAATCCCCTTACTAAACTAAGAAAATAGAATAGATAGACTTTTTTCGCTTGTTCGTCAAGCTTTCGAGCAGCTCTTTCAACTGCCGCCTAATCCCCCAACATGCTTAAGAATCGAGAGCCGTCCAGGGACTGGATGGCTGGAGGGAGCTTGCTTATAGAGAGATGATAGGCCGGTCAAAGAAAAACAAGGTGCAACAGGCTCTCCGCTCCTAGTCACTAAGAAGTGCTATTCTGTCCTCCGGGGGACTGGACTCCACCAAGAGGTTCTTTCTCTCACGTATTTTCGCCCGCCCCTTTCATTTCCGTACCGGAGGAAATGGGATTCGAACCCATGATACAATCATCTTGTATGTTGATTTAGCAAACCAATGCCTTAAGCCACTCAGCCATACCTCCAAGTTGTTGATTGGAATAGAATTGGATATGCCGGGTTCGGTTTCTTTCCCGAAGGAAGGGCTATCTGATCCGATCAACTACATGCTATCGTGCTACTGGCTTGAGACTTCCTGTTCTATTGGAAGAGAGATGAGATTCCTTCGGGACAGACTCCATTCCGAATGCCAATAAGACCACTTCCTCAATCCTGAGCATCATTTAACTCAAGAGCCTTGCGGCACTCCCACTTCTACTGGATCTCAATCTATACACTTAATGGAGCGCGAGCTTTCTAACTATTTTATGTGAGATGGGTGCCTTCACCTCTGTAAGAACCTTTATCTCGAAAGAGATTAAGTAAGGCAAGTTTCTGACCATTAATTCTGTAACAAAGGAGCGTAGTGGCAGGCTCGCATAGCTAAAGCCTTCAAGTCCTATTATCGGAGAGGGACTTTTTCCATTATTTATCCTATTTCCGATCGGACCTTGCCCTTGCCAATTCCTTTTCTATCCCTATATTAGAATTAACTCGACTTGCCATTAGAGTGTTCTTTAAGACGTTGAGAGGAAGGGACCCATGGACACACCATCAGAGCTAGATTTAGCTTAGGATCGGTCAATTGCCCCAACCCCATCATTGAATGAGGTTAAGTGCGCCTTTCGGAGACTTTGATAAAGAATCCCTTCCTTCGGCAAACGGCTAGACACTTCTATAGTGGGGTCTCTTGAACCTATGAAACTCATGAAAGTGGGTGAACCCCTTGCCCCTTCCCTGGCTCTCCTTTCACGTATCCCGAGTTGCGAGGTGAAACTAAAAGTGGAAATATAATTCCATATCCGCTGTGGTGCTTTGCTCCCTCCGGTTCGTTGATCTGTGGGCATACGAGTCTTTTCCGGATATAAAGGATTGCTACCCTTGTCCCTCACAACACCACTCTTGAAGCTGAACCAAATTCTTGTGCCGCAAGTGACAACCGTTTTGGTACCTTACTATATGTTTGGCCTCCATTTCCTCTTCCCTCGTATTTGTCCATCTTTCTGATGGTGAAGGAAAAAATTATGACAATAACTGCGATAATGGAAACGAAGCATGCGGCAAGGCCTCCCAATCCAAGAACCCAATCGGGAATCTTCGTTCCTCTTTTATGATGATGAATGGAACTATTGTCCCGCATAAGCCTTTGGAAGCAAACAATCGTAAAAAGGAAAAATCGAGAAGTAGTCTAAGTAGAGCTAAGGTAAAAAACATGGACAATCCTGTGTATTCGATCTAGTGCTCTCACTTGCCCCCAAGGGGCCAGAAGAAGATACCTAATGTTCAGGGTAGAAAGCCAGGGTTTGCTACTTTGACGAGCTGGCCGCAGAGAGAGCACTGAGACGAAGAACCTAGCTAGGAATTTCCCTGCCTGTGTCTACTTCTTGAAAACCTAAATGAGCAAGGTAAGCGCATCAAGAGAAAATGAGCAAAGCAAGGGGAGAGCTTATGCTCGGCCAATTGAATGGAGTTTCCGGCTTTAAAGAATCAAGTTCAAGTACCGAGGAGATTGATTTGAAGAGCTTTGGTGAGGTATGCTAAGTAAGATAGCGCATTTCTTGGATAAAGGCTCTATATAGCCTTAGAATGCCGTCTTCTGGTCCTCATGTGGATGATTCCCCATATGAGAAGTGAAAGGTTGGTTTATCAGTTTGAAGATCGTTGCTGTGGGATCTAGCTGCTCCAGCCACATTGACGACAGTCCTTCATTGCGACTTAGATTGCACGATCAAGATCAAAGTGTCCGTCCATTCGGTAAGTCAGCCAGTCGTCATCTTATCTTGCACGAGCATCGTCGTCCCTATCACTTCCTCATCCTCAACCTCTAGAGGAGTGGAAGAGACTTTTTTGTCCTTCTTGTTTTGACTTTTGCTCTGACTTCTTCTCATCTAAGCATTTGCTTTAGCCTACAAAAGCTCGGACGAGCGGGGAATATCATAAACTCAAAGAAGACCAGGGTCAGCCGACCTAGAAGAAAACACAAATAGAGATAGGTCAACTGATTAATAGGTATACTTGTCAAGCGACACAGACACAGGTACATAAGGAATCACATCATCACCTCCTTCTTGCTCTTTGGCTTTATTAGCGTCAGCTGAGGCCTCTCTTTGATCATTCCTGCGTTTTGGTGCTTGCCCTTTCTTTTAAGAATAAAGATCTTAATCGATCTCCACTACGACTGTCACTCCTACAGGATCGGGATACTTTTTTTTATGTATTACGAGAAGGTCATTGAAGTAGGATCGCTAGTGGGATAGTCCAGCGGTACTCCTTGCCTCTGTCAACTGTTCCAACCGGGTTTTGACCCATTCATCGTCCTCGATCTCGGCTTCAACAATGATCCGTAGAGAGGGAATCTCAACTTCTGCGGGTATTACAACTTCAGTGCCATAGACCAATAAGTAAGGAGTAGCCAACTGATGTTCGCACAGTTGTGTGATATCCCAATAACGCAAAAGGCAGTTTTTCATGCCATTGTCTGAAGCTCTGAATCATCTTCCTGAGAATCTTCTTGATGTTCTTGTTCGCAGCTTTAACATCGCAATTAGCTTTGGGCCGATAAGGGATAGAATTGCGATGCATAATTTTAAATTGTTCGTATACCTCCCTCATCAAGTGACTGTTCAGATTTGCAGCATTGTCTGTAATGATAGTTTTAGGAATACCAAAACGACAAATAATGTTGGAATGCACGAAGTCTACCACTTCTTTCTTAGTGACGGCTTTGAAAGTGACCGCTTCGACCCACTTTGTGAAATAATCAATGGCAACCAGGATGAATCTGTGTCCATTTGAAGCTTTCGGCTCGATTGGCCCAATAACATCCATGCCCAAGCAACGAATGGCCAAGGTGCTGACATAAGATGTAACTCTGAAGGCGGTGCATGAATCAGGTCACCGTGTATCTGGCATTGATGGCACTTTCGGACGAAAATGAAAAAATCATTTTCCATGGTCATCCAGTAATAACCTACTCGGAGAATTTTATTTGCAAGGACATATCCATTCGTGTGAGGCCCACATACTCCAGAATGCACCTCGTTCATGATCTTTTCAGCTTCTCGGGCGTCTATACACCTCAAAAGATTCAGATCTGGAGTTCTTTTGTACAAGACCTCTCAACTCAAAAATAAACTGCTGGCAAGCCTTCTGATAGTTCTCTTTTGTTCTCCACTAGCTTGCTTGGGATATTCCTTTGTTTTCAAAACCCTTTTGATATCATGATTTTTTCTCATTTTGACCATTTTTAACTTGGACTTTGCAACTTTTGAGGGGTTCTTTGAAGGGGATTCAAGGTTATTCACTGAGGTAAGTTGCTTGAGCTCTATTATCATTAGATATGGTTATTCAGGGGTCATGAATGATTAACAGAAACGAAGGGTGAGTGCAACGAACTAGAATTTTGGACCAGTCTTGTAGCGAATAAAGGAAAAAGGTCCCGGTAGGGGTCAGCAGCATCAGGAGGCGGAGGTGAACAACAAGGATTCTCTCTCGTAGCCGATATCCCGCCCTTCTTCCGTAAGGATGGATTCAGGCTTAAGCCAACTCGACCAAGGGGGGAAGGATTTTGAGGAGGATAACTCCTTTTCAATAATAGGAGCGTAACCTACTACTAATGTATGTAGACCAAGGACTTTCCATTTCAACGGGGTTCTCGTCTCAAGGGCATTTCCACCAATCATTTCAACAGTGCCAAAATTCCCTATTCCTTGAGTCACTAGAACCGCTGACCCAACTTACAAGAACCTCCGTACTTCTTATGAGCCGGGATCGATCATATTCGCATTTCCACTATGTTTCAGCCCCAAGCAGCCATCGAAAGCAAAGAGATCAGGTCGTTATATTCTACCAAATAGATGCCGATGCTCCCAAACTGCTATAGGAGTCTAATTATCATTCCCTTCCCGCATCACTAGATCACTAGAAAGATAAAGCGATCGAGGAGCGAAGTTATGAGCTGACATGAGTGGAATCGAAGCAACTAGTCCTGTCCAAAGAGTCCCAACCCAGGGAAAGTCTTTTGTCAGGGGCGAAAGCCGGCTCAACAAAGGACTTTTTTCAAGGGATCGTCGACAAGAACTACTCATGAAGACCCAAAACCTCAGTATGTGGAAAATTCTTCCAATCCGGGTCAGAAAGAAGGGTGGTGCCTTAGCTCATGGGTGTAAAAACGTTTGGTCATGTACTATCTGCTTGTCCAAAAGGCCAAGCCAATGTAACCGGAAAGGAAGAGTTTGATCCTGGCTCAGTAGTAGGACCAGTTCCCCCCTCAACTACTTATTGATCAGTTGGTAAACCCCATTCCTTTCGGTCTAGTAGCTGGTTACCTCCTTTCCTTCGAAGTCTTTGTCGAGCTTCTCACCTTACTCCAAGATTAGATATATCGTAATTGAGACTGAATATGGCATAGAACAAACCAAGCCTTTGGTTCACACCCCACAAGCTGGTCGGTATGCAATTTCATGGCCTTCTTTGAGGAACTCCCTTCATGTAGAAAACTGGACCTTGGAGTACAAGTCTACTTCTAATCCATTGTCCAAGATGTGGTCTCTCCAAGCGCCAATCCATCGCCACGTAAACATTGCTAGCACCCTTCCAAACTTAGGGCGTCGCATAATTCAAGGCGAAGTACGTTGGGGAAACACAACAACAATCGAAGGCGAATATTGTCATATTCCAGGATATTGAGAATGGGTTGAAGATATACTTGGTGGAAGCCAACAAACCTCGAGTACAACAAAGATTTATGATGCTGTCTATGCCTCACTTTTCACTTATGATCAGAATATTTTGCAAGCATTTTGTGAGGCTTGGTGCCCCAAGACGAACACGCTTCTTACATCAGTCGGGGAACTATCTATCTCTCGTTGGGACTTACATATCGTTGGAGGTCTGCCCATTGTAGGTTCTCCTTACGAAGAGATGGTACCTGAGACAAGAGAACTCATCGGTTTGGACGAAAGACAGATGAGATTTATTCCTCGATCTTGCGAGTATTTATTTGATGCCTTCCATCACCTTAAGGAAGGTACGTGTGTTAACCAAAAGGTCTCCTTGAGCAAGTGGACAAAGTTTTGGTATAAAAAAGCTTTAATATATAAACCTGCCCCACTGCGAAAGGAAAAGAAATCCATGCTCCTAAAGTCGACACATAATCCTAACGGAGTTATTCTTGAGACAACTAGGTGGTCGAGAGATCAAGAAGCTATATTCTCCAAGCTTAGAGTGAGGTCTGACAAGAAAGATGAAACATATATAGCAACATTCTTATCAATTTGGCTATGTGCTTTTGTGTTTCCCAAGGCAAAAAACTTCATTCGTCCTGAGACTTTTAAGATGGCAAGCATGATGGCAAGCGGGCAAAAGATTAGCCTTGCGGTCCCAGTTTTGGCGAGTATTTATCATGGTTTGAATAAGATTTTGTGTTCTTCCCAACTTGATCAGGTCAGAGTTTGTTTTCCCATCCATTATGTTTACGGTTGGCTTGCACATTATTTCAAAACCCATTATCCACTTGCTAAGGGTCCGTCTGTCCCTTTGATGGTGGCATGCTCTGGAGAGGGAGCTGCGAGGTACTTTGACCAGAAGGCTGCAAGAAAATGCATCCACAATGGGGAGGATATAGTTTGGACACCAACAATGTTAACCAATTCTCGTCCTTATTTGTCACGACCCAAAATTCCCACCTTCGGGACCGTGATGTCGCATAATATTTCACTTGCTAGGCAAGCCAACATTAGAATAATATTAGTCATTTTTAAATAATTTTAAATTAATTAATAACAAAGGAACAAATGCGGAAGTAAAGTTTGAAATGTAGAAAATATTCCATAAAAGTAGCGATGTCTAAATATCATCCCAGAATTGGAGTCACAAGTGCACGAGCTTCTAGAATAATACAAATAAACGTCTAAATAAAATAAAACTGTCTGAAAACAAATACACAGCTAAAATAAAGTAGACGGGGACTTCAAAACAACGAACGATGTGCAGTTATACCTCAAGTCCCCTCTGGTAGCTGAAATCCGAGCAAGTCTATAGTACGCCGCTGGGACCAACTCCAAAATCTACACAAGAAGTGCAGAGTGTAGTATCAGTACACCCGAACCCATGTACTGGTAAGTGCCGAGCCTAACCTCGACGAAGTAGTGACGAGGCTAAGGCAGGTCACTTACATTAACCTGTACGCAATAATAGTAATAACCACAATAATAGAATTAAATCAGGTAACTCATTTCTAATAGTTGAAGCCAACTCAACAGTCATAACCAATTATTATTTCAATCAATTTCCATTACAACGTGCAACCCGTTCCCACAATATATTCATTTTTCACCCTCCAATCTGATCCCCCAATATATAGACTTTTAATAAGTCTGTTGCGGCGTGCAACCCGATCCCCCAATATGAACTTTTAAACAAGCCTGTTGCGGCGTGCAACCCGATCCCCCAATATGGATTTTTAATAAGTATGTTGCGGCGTGTAACCCGATCCCCCAATATATTCATTTCAATCAATTCTATTGCGGCGTGCAATCCGCTCCTCCAATATATTCATTTACCAATTCTTATAGAAGAAATTATCCCAATAAATGCAACAATTAATATAAAATTATAAGACAACAAGCATACAATAATTATGATTTAATTATGAAATAAACAATGACAAATAGAAATTTATTATGGAAATCAGGGAGAAAATAGGCAGTTTAATATCTAATATGCTAAATGTCAAGTAGCAATTAATGCACATAAATCAAATAAGCATGTAGCAATTATTGCAGAAATTCAAAAATTAATATTTGATAAAGAATAGGAGAGAAACCATTATTATAACAATTTAGGATTTTCAAATAATTATGCAAACAATTAATTTGACGACGTATAGACACTCGTCACCTCTCTTATACGTCACACATACATTTCGCATAACAAATAATTTAAGGGTTCTATTCCCCCAAGTCAAGGTTAACCACGACACTTACCTCGCTTTGCAATTTCAATCAATTACTCGACCACAACTTTTCTTTTTAAATTTTTCTCCAAAAGCTTCAAATCTATTCACAAATAATTCGATATACTCAATACAAATCGTAGGAATTAATTCCATATGACTTTACTAATTTTTCGGATAAAATTTGAAATTCACTTTATAAATTGACAATGGGGCCCACGCCTCAAATCTCGGGAAAACTTACGAAATCTGAACACCCATTCCGAGATGAGTCCAACCATACAAATGTTATCAAATACCAATGTCAAATGGACCTTCAAATCTTAAATTTTCGTTTTTGGAAGATTTTATAAAAATCTGATTTTTCTCCCAAAATTTCACGGATTCATGATATAAATGAGTTTGAAATCATGAAATATAATCAATATAGGATAAGGAACACTTACCCCAATGTTTTCCCGTAAAAATTGCCCAAAAATTGCCTTACCCGAGCTCAAAAATGGAGAATGGTTGAAAATGGGACGGATCCCATTTTTCCAGGACTTAAGTTCTGTTTTTTTGATTTTTACCCTTCGTGAACGCGGTCAGTTCCTCGCGTTCGCGAAGCACAATTTTATGCTTTCCAATTTTACCCTTCGCGAATGCGAGGGCTACCTCGCGAACGCAAAGCTTGCCTGGCTTGGCCTTAGCGAACGCGAGCTGCCCTTCGCGAACGCGAAGGCAAATTTCTCTCCGATTATTTACCCTTCGCGAACGCGAGGCTTCAATCGCGAACGCGAAGCTTTGCACCTCAACCCTTCGCGAACGCGTTCCCTCTGTCGCGAACGCGAAGCACAAAACGTGCCAGTCCAATTTACTCTTCGCGTTTGTGAGAGTACCTTTGCGAACGCGAAGAAGAACACACTAGAAGCCTGAATTATGCAGAAAACCAGATTTTTCTAAGTCCGAAATCATCCTGTAGCCGATCCGAAATTCAGGCTCGGGGCTCCAAACCAAACATGCACCCAAGTCCTAAAACATCATACGAACTTGCTCGCGCATTCGAATCGCCAAATTAACATTTAGAACTACGAATCAGACACCAAATCAAAGGAAATTTTCTAGAAAACTTTAAAACTTATGTTTTCACAATCGGACGTCCGAATCACGTCAAATCAACTCTATTTCTCACCAAATTCGGTAGACAAGTCATAAATATTATAGTAGACCTATACCGGACTTCGAAACCAAAATAAGGACCCAATATCAATAAATCCAATATTAGTAAATTCTTAAAAATCATTAAGCTTTCAAACTTTTAATTTTTTATCAAAATTCCATATCTCGGGCTAGGGACCTCAGAATTCGATTTCGGGCATATGCCCAAGTCCCAAATCACGATACGGACCTATCGGAACTGTCAAAAATACTGATCCGAGTCCGTTTTCTCAAAATATTGACCAAAGTCAACTCAGTTGAGTTTTAAAGCTCTATTTCATATTTTAATCCATTTTTCACATAAAAACTTTCCGAAAATTTTTATGGACTGCGCACGCAAGTTGAGGATTGATAAATAGTGCTTTTTGAGGTCTTAGAATACATAATTAATTATTAAATTTAAAGATGACACTTTGGGTCATCACATTATTATTATGTGGACAACGATGCCCCTCAAGAGTTGGAGTCAAATTACTTCATGAGCTTACGTTTTAATTACCTCCCTTTGAGGTATGATAACTCATTCATCATCGAGCCATATAGCCCGCATCGGTTTGGTCATCAATTTGGGTTTTACCAGAACGTCCCCGATTTGTTGGAGAATGATATCCGTAGCGCCTCTCTAGATGAAGGATTCAAATTTTGGCGGATTTGCACACTGTATCGATCTATGTCATGTGGGGCTTTTCCCCCAACGGGAGATCCTGTGGAGAAGCCTTTCTCCACCAATATGTCTTGGTGGGAGAAAGTGCATGGGAAGTTTCTCGAGAATAGTTTTCAAGCTCTGGTAGACAATGTTGGGCTAAAATCTACTACTCGTTTAGGAGGTGAAAATCAAGGTGTTGGAAAGACGCTCTCAAAAGTCAAAGAACCACCTACTCCAATCCCAAAAGTAGTTACACAACATAAGAAAAGGAAGCTTAAATCCTTAAAGGCAGCTTTGAAAGAGATGGTGTGCACTTCAACAGATATAGAGAAGCACTTTCCAGTTCTTCCATTTAGCATACAAGTTCCTCAAGATACAAGCCAGAGTACCAATGAAGATCAAGACTAGAAAAGGAAATGGCCTAACCCAGTAGAGATCTTAGAGGTTCCAAGTGTTGATAGTCCCTCAAGAATGCATAAGGCTTGTAACAAGGAGGTAAAAATACAATCACCTTGCCCTTCATTTTTCTTTTAATCGAACGAATAGCTTTACTAAAAAATAATTATCCAATTTCTTTGCCATTTCCTTATGCAGTTAAATGCCATTGGGCATCCGGTGGTATCCCCACATGACAAGCCGCAAGTGAGTAATGAATATATTGGAGGGCCTACATCTAAAGTGAAGACGTCTTCAAAGGCATCACCTCTCCCTCATGACAAAGCCCTAAAAAGACAAACTCCAAATGGGATAACTCGCGTTCCACCAATGATAAATGCAACAGTGTCTATTTTTGAAAGAAAGAGGTCTTAATCGCAAAAAGGAATTCGTCTTGGGACTTTTGGAGGATATTTGCAAGAGACTCTCCAAAACTCGTGTAGAACTGCTCTTATCTTATAGGGAGCAAATCACTGAGATTTTTGAGGATATGAAAAAGGAGAATATTTTAGATCTTTCTCCATTAGAGTGTCTACTGGATTCTCTTTTCGAGCTTGCTGCTTCATATGACCAAGAGAGATCTAATTTGGCCGATAAGACGAGTCAAGATGAGAAGTTGGAGCTGATTTCTAAAGCTAAGGAGTGTCTTGAATCGTTCAAACTTGAAGCAAGTGAGAAAGTAAAGAAAGTTTCCTCTAGTGAAAAGAAACTGAAGAGAGTTGTGAAGAAGTTGCAGACATTACACAAAGAGAGGGAGAACCTCGAAGGTGTTATAGAAGCAACTCAAAAGGAGGTTGAAGAGATTCAGGCAAAAGTTTCAGCTGCCGAGACTGAGGTCTCTTCATATGACAACATAAATTTGCTGACTGTTGATGATTCGGCCAACTTGGAGGAGAAGAAGAAGAACCTGGAGACTAGCTGTCAAGAATTGATCAACTACAAGTTTTGTTTAGATTAGGATATTAGCATTATCTACCCTTTTATATTTATGTTAGATTGACCAAGTAGATATTTAGTTCATCTTAAATAAGATTGTGTCACTTTTGCTTTACATTGCCCGACATTTATCTTAGTCGCATAATTTTCAGCTTTACGCGCTTGTAACGAAAGTTTCATATCTTGTCATGGGAGAGCCCAAATAACGAACCGTTTGATTTCTCAAATATTAGACTTCAATATCTAAAAAATATCAAAACTTAGAATCAAACACCTTAAGAATCGACCCAGATAATATTTTGAAACCAACTTTAGATTCCACCACGTAGAAAATTTCAGATTTGCGCAGTCTCACAAAATAAATCATATCTTGGTGTAGAAAAGTCAGAATCACGAACCGTTTGATTTTTTGGAAACTTAACTTACAAATATATAAAATATCCAAAATAAAAAATTTAATGTTTCAGATGGTAGTTCGAAATTAATTCTAAATTCTGACACGACGACGATTTCAGATTTGGGCGACTTCACCAAATATTTTGTCTCTTGATGTAGGAATGTCGAAATCACGAACTGTTTGATCTATTGGAAACTAGACTTCAAAATCTAAAACATATCCAAAATATAAAATTTAATACCTTAAGGATAGTTTCAGATGATAGTTCGAAGTCGACTGTGGTTTCTAATACGCCAACAGTTCCAAATTAGCGCGACTTCACCAAATTTTTGTATCTTGGTGTGGTAGCCTCGAGATCAAAAAGACCTTTTTAATTGCCAAAAAATAAAATTCAAGAGCTTCATTCTCATCATATATTTTGGGTTTAAGTTTCACTGAATTTGAAACGTCGTGAAGGCTCGCTAAAAATATTTGAAGGTTTGGATAACATGAAAGCATAATGAATTCCCGGACTTCAATAATGCTTGGTAGCCTCCTAAAAGATATTAATCATTTTATTGAAGATACCAATTTACCATAGCGGCTTGCCCCCTTCAAAATTAGACGGGATCTTAAGTTTAACAGAAGAATGGTATCGTAGCTCGATTTTCAAGTGCCAATTGAATAGATTACATTCCATCGTACTTAAATCGGACAATGATTGGGGGATTATGTATCTTTTGAACTTATGCGACTGAACTCAGAATGAAACTCTAAGCTGCCTACGTATCTCAGTGAAGAGGATCAAGTCATACCGTAGTTTAGAATGGGTGGATAGTTTTTATTTTTTTTTATGTCCTAACTTTTGCCTAGGCTGCCTCTTTAGAGGTTTTCAACTTTGCGAACTTTTTTTTATGTCCTAACTTTTGCCTAGGCCGCCTCTTTCGAGATTTTCAACCTAGCGGACTTTCTTTTTATTTTTTTATGTCCTAACTTTTGCCTAGGACGCCTCTTTTGAGGTTTTCAACCTAGCGGACTTTTGATTTTGGTGGTGGGCCGTATACAGTTTAGACTTATACGGGCCAAGAGTGTAGAAACATGTAGTTTAGGCTCATGCGTCAAGGAGCATTGCAACTTCAAGGATAATAATTCTTCAAAAACTTGCCATTGATAGGGATGATTCTCATGCCATCTGCATCAACTAGCTTGTAAGCCCCACTTGAATAAGCTTCTTGTATGACATATGGCCCATTCCATTTTGAAGTGAACTTCCCTACAGGTTTATGGGAAGTAATTATGGGTCTTCGTACGACAAGGACTTAATCTCCTACTTGAAAGGATCTCGGGCAAACTCTTTTATTGAAGGTGCGAGACAATCGAGCTTGATAACATTCAAGACTCTGTTGAGCTTCCAACCTCTTCTCATCAAGAGCCTCTAACTCTGCTAATCGAAGTAGAGCATTTCCTTCATCAGTGATCCCTTCTTGAATAGCCAGTCATAATGAAGATATTTGATGCTCGAGTGGCAACACGACTTCGACTCCATAAACGAGTGAATAAGGAGTCACTTGTGTTGGCGAGCAGTGAGTCGTCCTATATGCCCAAAGAGCTTCTTCCATACGGTCATTCCATTCTCGTTTGTATTTGGAGACGACTTTCTTTAACAAGTTGCATAGAGTTTTGTTGAATGCCTCAGCTAGACCATTGGTGGCAGCATTGTACATCGAAGAGTTACGTTGCTTGAAGCCAAAGAGATCACAAATCTTGTTCATCAACCTATTATCGAATGGCTTTCCATTATCCGTTATTATGTAACGAGGAATTCCAAAGCGATAGATTATGTTTACTCGGATGCAACTTGCAACATTTTCCTTCTTTACCTCCTTAAGAGCAACAACTTCAACCCATTTTGAGAAGTAGTCAGTTACAGCCAAGATGTATAGGTGCCCACCAGAGGACTTTGGCAGTGGTCCAACAACATCCAATACCCAAGCATCAAACGGTCAGGATGCCACAGTCGGGTGCAACACTTCAGGAGGTTGATGAATAAAATTCGCATGGAATTGACAAGCCTTGCATCTTCGAGCGTAGTCCAAGCAATCTTTTACCATCGTTGGCCAACAATATCCCATCCTTTTTATATGGAAGTGGAGCTTTGGTCCAGACTGATGTGACCCACTAACCCAAAATGTGCCTCTTGCAAAGCTTGAAGTGCTTCTTCTTCCCCTAAGCATCGCAAGAGTACTCCCTCGAATGACCTTCTGTATAGAGTATCTTCGTAGTAAAGGAAATGCGGTGCACGATGACATATTTCAGTCCTTCTCCTCGGATTTTCTGGAAGTATCCCATAGCTTAAGTAGTCGATAATGGGTTGTCTCCATTCTTCTTTCTCAGCTTCAGAAACAACTACACGATGATTGAGTTCATTTCCTTCACCTTCAACCTCATTTGGCAGTGGTACTACCTATTTTTGGCAGGCAGTAACTTGCTCTTGATCATGTAGGGTTAGTGATGAAGCTAGGGCAGCTAAATCATCAACCTTCTTGTTTTCTTTTCTTGGCACATGTTGAATAGTCACGTCACCGACCCATCCCATTAAATTTTTAGCATAATCATGATATGGGCGTAGTTCAGGGTTCTTGACCTCGTAACTACCTAAAAGCTGGTTGATCACCAACTGAGAGTCGCCAAAGACTTGAAATTGCAACCGCTTCATTTTGACAGCCATTTCAAGCCCAAGTATTAGTGCTTGATACTCAGTAACGTTGTTAATGCAGAGTTGCGTTAACGTAAAAGAGTAGGGCATAACTTCACCTTGAGAAGTGACAAATACTACACCAGCACTAGCTCCTCCGTGATGTGCAGCACCACATCTTCTATAGAGGTTGAACTTCAATTGGCATTGCGTCCTCATCAGGCAGTTCATTAGTTTTGTCCTTTTATAGCCTTTTGAGGGATGTATAAAATCTCGAATTGTTGAAATTGGAGATACCATCTCGCTAGTCGATCACTAAGAACAGTTTTTGGCATCACGAACTTGATGGGATTTGCTTTAGAAACAAGACGAATAACATGAGCTTGAAAGTAGTGCTTCAACTTTTGAATTGAGAAGACTAGCACCAAACACAACTTTTCAATTGGCGAATAATTCAGCTCGTTTGGTGTCATCATCCTGCTCAAGTAGTAAAGAGAGTTTTCTTTCCCCTCACTATTTTCTTGGGCCAATAGCGCTCCAACATGCCTTTCTTGTGCTGAAATATATAGTATCAACGACTTTACAAGTATAGGGGCTGCTAAAACTGGAGGCTTCATCAAGTAAGATTTAATGCTCTCAAAGGCATTGCTACACGCTTGGTCCCATTTGAAAGGGACACCTTTCTTCATAAGGCGACTGAATGGTTGGCACCTCCCAACTAGGTTTGAGATGAATCTCCTAAGGTATGCTAACTTTCCTTGCAGACTTTTGAATTCGTGAATATCCCGAGGCTCAGTCATTTTCAAGATTGCATCTACTTTGGGTTGATCAATTTCAATCCCTCGATGTCGGACAATGAAACCAAGGAACTTTCTGGGAGTAACTCCAAAGGGCATTTCAACGCATTCATCCTAAGTTGGTACCTTCGGAGCAACTCAAACACCATTCTTAAGTATTTTAAGTGGTCTCCCTTATTTCTTGATTTTACCACCAAGTCGTCCACATAGCATTCGACATTTTTGTGGAGAAGGTCATCAAAACTATTCTTCATATCCCTTTGATAAGTAGCACCAGCGTTCTTCAAGCCAAAAGGTATTACCCTATAGCAATAAATACCTTTGGGGGTGCGGAATGCAGTAAGCTCTTCATCTTTTGGTGCCATGCGAATTTGGTTATAGCCTGACGAACCATCCATAAACGACATTGCCTCATACCTGGTAGTAGCATCGATCATCAGCTATGGAATAGGAAGCGGGAATTCATCTTTGGGACACACATTGTTGAGATCCCTGAAGTCGACACACACTCAAATCTGGCCATTCTTCTCCCTTACAGGGACAATACTTGAAACCCACGTTGGGTATTTAACTTCCCGAATAAATCTAGCTTCAATGAGTTTGTTAACTTTGGTTTCAATCAGGGGAACCAAGTCCGGCCTAAAGCGCCTTTGAGCTTGCTTAATAGGACGGGCGCCATTCTTGTCCGCAAGGTGATGAACTTATACTTTAGTGTCCAAGCCAGACATTTCTTTGTAACTCCAAGAAAATACATCCCTAAACTCCTTGAGTAACTCAATATAAGTGCTTTCTTCATCAACTTCTAGTAAAGCACTTAGGTAGGTGGGTCTTGGTTCTTCATCAGTGCCAAGGTTAACTTTTTTTAAGGCATCAATTGTTGCCTTCACCCCTTATTCAAGTTCTGGGGGAGCATCTTTCGCATCTTCATCTTCTTGAGGGTCCATATCGTTTAAGGATATATGATAACACGGTGAAACATCGTCGAATTTCTCGCCATCCTCCATTAGAGATAAAACACCATGCCCGCCTTATGCAGTAACATGATACGAAGAACCAACACTTTCTTCGTCTTCATCACATTCTTTAGTGTAGACCATAGTATATGGCTTCACCTTCAGTATCTCATCACATGAAATCATGACTTTTGTTTGTCGCTTTATTCTAGAAGGAACCAAACTTTGAAAATCTTTAGAGATCTTCTGAATTTTAGACAAAGCGGGTGTTTTTATATTTCGATAATTTCTCTGGAACTTATTCCCCTTCTTTAATGGCCCCAATCTCTCAAATACAGAAGTTCTGAGAGTTTATTTTCCAAGTCGATCAAAGACAGAAGGCTTGTTAGAAGCGACAGATTCGTCTTCTACAGTGATATAATTGCTGCTCGCCCTTCTTATGGAGATGCGCACTAGTGATGGTTGCTTGTATCCTAAACCTTTATCTGTTCGCTTTGACGGCTCATTGGGATTGTATCCAGCTTTTGCAAATAGCCTGTAAGCATTAGGATCAAAACCTTCATCTGTTCGCTTTGTAGGGAGTGCCACATTTTGCAAAAGATTTTGGGCTACAAACCCTGCAAGTGGCTTTGAGGACAACTTTACTGCCTCAATTCGTTTTACCGGAAGGGTTAACTCCTGTAGCATGTTAGTTTGGAGATTAGATGATTCGCCTTCATCTTTCTTTCTTTTAGGGACGTATTGGAGTGCAGGACTTACTTTCTTTCCATAAGACGCAATATCCCCTCTATGAGATTTATTCGCGTTGGGATGTACCTCCTCAGTAACAGCTTTGGCTCTACCAGCATTCACCTCAGCTCTTTTAGTTGTGGGCTCGTCATTATTGCTTTTCATGCCATCATCGGCTTTTAGCTCCTTCACAATGCGGTTCTTCAAGTAGAACTTCGAATCGGTGAAGTGTGACTCAACCTCGGTGAATGGATCATCATCAACAACTATCTTCTTCTCGACTTCACCCTCGTAGTACTTCAAAACTTGATGGTAGGTAGATGGAACCACTTTATACTCATATATCCAAGGATTTTCGGGCAAGACGTTGTATGAAGTCTTTGCATCGATCACATGCAGCCATGCACTTAATTGCATATCTTCAATGGTAATTCCCAACCTGAGCGCACCTATGTCTCTTTTCCCCCCTTGGTTGAATCCTTGGATGATCACACGACTTTCCGAGAGTTCGTTCATGGGAATACCAAGTTCTTTCATAGTGCGGATTGGCAAAATATTCACTGAGGATCCTCCATCAACCAAAATTCGAGTTACCCTTTCATCACGCATATAGCCAACCAGGTACAACAGATGGTTATGAAGAGTGTCACCTAGTAGAAGGTCGTCATTTGTGAATGTAACTTTTTCCTCGCACATGTTAACTTCTTGATGAATAGACTCGATGAACTTTTCTGGAGGTGGTGCCAACGGTAGGTCATCACTCGTTTCTTCCCCTTTATCAGCATTGCAACAAGAGGCCTCAATACTATCACGGGAAATCTTCAAGCGAAACCAACATGGAAAATAATCCTCCAAGGTCACTGGATGTCGTGGCTTTTGAGGGTGGTACACCTCCACTTTTACTTTCCCCAAATGCCTAATTGGATTCTGTTTTCTTCGTCTTTTTACCATCATTTTGCTTGTTGGTTGTTCTATTGATTCTTTTCGTGGGCTCCTTTTGTGGCGCCTACGATGAGTCACCAACGTCCAACCTTCATCGACATCAGGTTGATCGACTTCAAATTTATTGTTATCCAGTAATTCTCCATCTTTACTTTCTTTAAAACCATATAATTCATCCGGACTAAATGAGCCAAAGGTGATAGAGACTTGGTTTGCACTTGCATTCTCATCTTCAAGCACGATCTTCTTTTCACGGGCCAAGTCCATAACTTTGTCCTTGAAGACAAAGCACTTCTCTAGAGGGTGGCTCATGAGTCGATGGTAATTTGGGTAATTCGTTTTACCAGCTTCATTTGGCCGCTTCATCTCCGGAAGCTCAATGAGATTTAACTCGAGGAGTTCTTCAAAAATTGCAGGCACATCAGAATCCAAATATGTGTACTCCTTCTCTTGCATTTCTTTTAGAGTCAACTTCCCACTTGGTTTATCTTGAAAGGAAGTGGATTTCGTACTCTTTTTCTTGCTCACCTTTGTTGTGAACTTCACATGTGATGTGTTGACATTCATAGATTCTTTGTTTTTAGATCTGGGTACAAACTTGCTCCATTTCCTGACTTTTTGCGTGTCGTTCCCTTTGCGAGGCTCATAGATAGGCAGCCTTTCGTTTTTAGCGGAGGCCATGCTTAACTCCATGTCGTGGGCACGAGTCGCGAGGTCTTCAAATGTGCTAGGCTTGATACCTTGCAAGATGTAGTAGAGTCCCCAATTCATGCCTTGGATGCACATCTCTATGCCAGAAGCTTTACTAAGCCTCTCTTTGCAGTTGAGGCTTGCATTCCTCCAACGATTGATAAAGTCGATAACTGGTTTACTCTTTCGTTGACGAGTATTTGTAAGTTCTATCATACTCATAGTATGTCTCGTGCTATAAAAGCGATTGAGGAACACTTGCTCTAGTTGATCCCATCTATCAATAGATCCAGCCTCGAGGTCCGTGTACCAGTCAAAAGCATTTTCGTTTAGCGAGCGGAGAAACTTCTTGACTAGGTAATTTCCTTAAGTCCCAACATTGTTGCACATCTCAACGAAGTGCGCCACATAATGCTTTGGATTACTTTTACCATCAAACTGTTGAAACTTTGTAGGTTGATAGCCAGCATGCATCTTCAACATATCGACCCTTGCAGTGTATGGCTTTGCATATGTAAGGGAGGACTTGGCAGCAACTTCATATTTGTTCTTAATGGTTCCTTCAATGAACTCCTTCAGTTGATCAATTGGAATCATCCCTTCAGATGAGAAAGGGATAGCCTTAGCGGATGCTACTTATCTTGGGGGAGAATCATTCTCTAGAACTTCCTAGAGCTTGTTGGTGCGTGGGTGGATTCTTCTTCCATCAAGATTCCCACCCTATCTGTTATCTTGTCGATTCTAGCATCTTGATTTTGCATGCACTTGGTCAAGCCAGCGATTGCTTCCGTCAAGTTTGCCAACTGCTCCTCCACAGATGAAGTGTTTGTCACCATGGCTTGCATGATTGTCGTGGATGATGGAGAGTAGCATGGATTTTCACACAGATTGATCCTTGATTGGCTCACACTATGTGGTGTAAGTGGGGAGGATCCATCACTTGAAGCATCATCATCTTCCCTTCACAGTAGAGTGCTTGGATTTAGAGAGGTCAAGCAGAGCAAGAGTTTTCTTAATATTTTCAGCAACATCGCTTCCTCCTTCGGGTGCCTTTGTAGAAGATCTTGCTCTTTTTGAGGATGAAGATCCGAAAATAGGGGTTGATGCGGACGACACATGGGGTGCTTGTTCTCCTAACGAGCTTGCTTTGCTCCTCGTAACTGGTCCAAAGCTTCCAAAAGTAACATCGAGGATGCTTTCCACATCAGCATAGAACCTGGAATTAGAAGCCTCGGTGGAAGTTGAAATGGAGTTGATTTTCTTTGAAGTCATTTCAACGTTCTTGAACTTTGGTGATTTGAAAAGTTGAGATGAGAGGTAAAGATTGTCCCACTGGGTGTGCCAGAATTTGTAGACAATAAATTGTGTCGAGAAAAATAAAATCAAGACCGAAAAAATATTGCAACAATCGTAGTATTTTATTTCAAATATTTGAGTGTACAATCTTTATGAATCCTCTGATTCTTCTTTCCAATAGTAAATAAATCCAAGGGGCCTTTGAGCTTGATCTTGAATCTATATTTATTTCCACGAACGATGATCTTGAATTCAACTAGCACGAACTTTGATTTGAACTCGTACTCCTTGAATCTTGACTTGTTCTTCGTTCTTGAGCTTGAACTTGATTTCTTGAGCTTGAAGTTCTTCGTTCTTGAGCTTGAACTTGATTTCTTAAGCTTGAACTTGATTGCTTGAAGCTTGAAACTTGTAGAGAAATTTGCGGCGTTTGATCCACGAGCTCTCTCTTGCTTCTTGTTATAACTTCTGGTGTATTTTCTGGGTTATGAAGACCCCTATTTATAATTGTGGAAGGGAAAAGTTATGATGAGAACAAACTCTTTCTGACCAATAAAATTGAAGAGTGACAAGGCCGCATTTGATTGGCCAGAACATGTCACTTGTACATATGGCGCAGTTTCATTGGCCATTTAATTTGACTTGGCATGCCTTGTCATTTTGACATGTGGCCCGATCCTATTGGCTCTTCCGTTTGACTTGGCATACCACGTCATTTCACGCGTGGCACCAAACTGGGCCTCTAGGAAGATAATATCTTGGGCCTGATGAAGTGGGCTCATCATTTGTAGCCCAATTATATTGGACTTACACAATTAATTCAATTATACTAGCCTAAAATATTTATTTGGATTAACACTACTAGAAACAGGCAAAACCCGTCCAAAAAATACCGACCGAAATCAGTCGGAAACTAAGTAAATTGGTCGTAAAAGTCAAAGAAAATATTTTTGACAACGGAAGTAGTGGTCCCACAACAAAGATAAAACATTTCTGACCGATTTCGGTCGGAAATTGGTCCATCTTTGACCAAGACCTAGTCATACATGCATATTATCAACCAAAATAATATTTAATTAAAAATATTTCAAATATACCGACCGAAATCGGTCGGTATATTTGAAATTATTCTTTCCCGCCCAAGGCAATTGGTTTTTTAATATAACAAAAATTATATATATATATAATTTACCAACGAAAATAAGTTTTAATTAAATTTTTCCAACCAAATTCGGTCGGAAATTTAATTTTAAATTTTTTAAAATATTAATTTAATTAAATTACCGTCCGTAGTCGGTCGGTTTTTGTTAATTAATATAAATAGCTTTTAAATAAATAATATTTAATACTTAACTGATATTTCTATATGTGTGTGTGTGTGTGTGTTTTAATATATATGTATGTATGTATGTATGTATGTATGTATGTATGTATATATATATATATATATATATATATATATATATATATATATATATATATATTTAATTGATTTAACATCCTAAATTGTAATATTCAATATTTAATTAATTTTATATTTTTATACATACACACACACACACATAATCTTGAATGTTTTTATTCTCGATCACCTTATTAGTACTTTGCTCAGATACTTCATCAGTGGATCAATTGAATTCAATTATATTCGATTAAATCTTACTATAACACATTTAAAAATAAAGTGTATAGTTCTATAAGATGTAGTGTTATATTAATATTTAAGTTGAGAATAAATCATCAACGCTAGTCATATGTATGTAAGTGTAAATTATCGAGTTTAATTGACATAATGATTTATTCTCAACTGTTCATACTCGAATGCTTGATCGGTGACTAAATAAGAAAATAAATCTTGGAGTTTAAGTGACTAGATGCTCCGGTATAATGGGTGACTAGATGCTCCAAGATGTGTACAATCGACACAGTCTTGTATGTTTTATTCTCGATCACCTTATTAGTACTTTGCTCGGATACTTCATCGGTGGATCAATTGAAAATTCAATATTAAGTTGTATCCAACTTAATATAAATTATATCCAATTATATTAAGTTGCTGCTAAAACATATATATTAATATATCAGTACATCTTATAGAACTAAGTGGGGTCGGTATATGTCACGACCTGGAATTTCCACCGTCGGGACCGTGATGGCGCCTAACATTTTACTTGCTAGGCAAGCCAATATTAGAGAATCATTAAACCAAATCCTTATTTCCATTCAGTAAATAACAATAATTAGCTAAGATGAAACATAATAAGTGCAGAATAATATAAAAACTGTATTAATTACTACCACCTGGATCGGGAGTCACAATTCACGAGCATTCTAGAATTTACTAGAAGTAATAGTCTGAAAGAAATACAACTGTCTGAATGAAAGAAACAATAGAACAGAAAAGATAGACGTGGACTTCAAGGTCTGTGAACGCTGACAGATCTACCTTGAGTCTCCGGATAGCGGTCCAATAGCAAAAATCTCGATCAGTCCGAGCCGGTACCAAAATCTGCTCAGAAAGTGCAGAGTGCAGTATCAGTACAACCGACCCCATGTACTGGTAAGTGTCGAGCCTAACCTCGATGAAGTAGTGACGAGGCTAAGGCAAAGCACCTATAAATCAACATGTACAATTTAACAATGTATATACAAATAACAGAAATGAAGAGCTAGACAGAAAATATCGAGAGGGGGAAACATGTTGAGGGGAATACAAGATAAAGAACTACAGCAGAATGATAACCGGAATAGTCAATATACTATGAATCAACAGGAATAGTGAATACAGTAAAGGAAAAATGCACGACATCACCCTTCATGCTTTTACTCTCAATCTCACCATAAAATTAATAGAAATGGCACGACATCACCCTTCGTGCATTAACTCTCATATCATGGCACGGCATCACCCTTCGTGGTTTTACACTCACAATATGGCACGACATCACCCTTCGTGCTTTTACACTCACAATATGGCACGGCATTACCCTTCGTGCATTAACACTCACAATATGGCATGACATCACCCTTCGTGCATTAACACTCTCCCTTACCATAATGCAATGCATATATAACAACAGGGAGATAAAATAACAAGTACAAGCCTTACTTCAACATTTGGTTCCACAATATCAATCTCAACTTTGAAACAAATACTCAATTATCACCGGAAAATCCGTAAACATGATAAGAACGATCAATTTAACAACACTAGTATAAACACGTAGCAATTAGACATAGGAAAGAGACAATATAAGAAAAACGGAAGAAACCGAAAAAAACAGGTAAATTTAGCGGCGCATAATTACTCGTCACCTCACATATACGGCCGCTCACATGAATTTCACATAACAAATAGTCTAAGGTTCTTAATTTCCTCAAGTCAAGTTAGACACAATACTTACCTTGATCTGAAGGCCACTTAATTCTTAATCACGGCTTTTCCTCTAGAATTCACCTCCAAACCACTCGTATCTATTCAAAAATGACTCAATAATATCAAATATTGCTAAAGGAATCAATTATATTGCATAAATTAAATTTCCCAAATTTTTCTCCAAAAGTCGAAAATCGACCCCGGGCCCGCTTGGTCAAAACCCGAGGTTCAGACCAAAATCCATTTACCCATTCACCCCCGAGCCCAGATATATAATTGGTTTTGAAATCTGACCTCAAATTGAGGTCTAAATCCCCAAAGTTTCTGAAATCCCTAGTTTCTACCCAAACCCCTAATTCTATCATGAAAACTCTAGATTTTAGGTTGATAATTCATAAAATGTAATGGGTAATTGAAAGAAAATTGTTTAGAATTACTTACCAACACTTTGGGGAAGAAAACAACTCTTGAAAATCGCCTCTAGTCCGTTTGGTTTTTGAGAAAAATGAAGAAATGGCTAAATCCCGTGTTTGGATTCTGTTAAGTGCTGGGCGACAGTGTGCATCGCGTTCGCGAGGCCACTGTCGCGTTCGCGAAGAGTATCGCCTGCCAAACCTTCGTGTTCGCGAGACATTGCTCGCGTTCGCGATGGTTACCCCCCCTGTCCTTCGCGTTCGCGAGGAGCTGGTCGCGTTCACGATGAAGGATCACTGACTCTCCCCCAGGTGTGCCTAACACTACGCGTTCGCGAGGAGCTGGTCGCGTTCGCGAAGGGTAACGCCCTCATCGCTTCGCGTTCGCAACCAAGCCTTCGCATTCGCGAAGACAAAAATTCCAGCTGACCAGTTTACTCTTCGCGTTCGCGAGAGTACCTTCGCGAACGCGAAGAAGGACATGCCAGAACACCAGAATCTGCAGAAAAATCAGATTTTCCAAAGTCCAAACATCCTGTGGCCTATCCGAAACTCACCCGAGCCCTCGGGGCTCCAAACCAAACATGCACACAAGTCTAAAAATATCATACGAACTTTCTCGCGTGATCAAATCGCCAAAATAACACCTAGAACTACGAATTTAGCACCAAATCAAATGAAATTCTCAAGAACACTTTAAAATTCCTATCTTCTCAACTGGATGTCCGAATCACGTTAAATCAATTCCGTTTCTCACCAAATTTCACAGACAAGTCTTAAATATCATAATGAACTTATACAGGGCTCCGGAACCAAACTACGGACCCGGTACTAACAATGAAAAACATCATTCAATTCTTAAAAACAATTAATTTTCAGACTTTTAATTTTCATCAAAAATTCATAACTCGAGCTAGGGACCTCCGAATTAGATTCCGGGCATACGGCCAGGTCCCATAATTCGATACGGACCCACCGGGACCATCAAAATACAGATCCGATCATGTTTACCAAAAATGTTGACCGAAGTCAACTAAAATCAACTTTTGAGGCAAAAATTCTTATTTTCATCAATTTCAACATAAAAGTTTTTCGGATACACGCCCGGACTGTGCACACAAATCGAGGAGGGTAAAAATGAGATTTTATGGCTTAAGAGCGCATAATCGAGTTCTAAAACATAAGATAACCTTTTGGGTCACCACATTCTCCTCCTCTAAAACAACCCTTCGTCCTCGAACGGACATAGAAAAGTACCTGGGCTGGTGAAAAGGTGGGGATATCTACTCCGCATATCGGACTCGGACTCCCAAGTAGCTGCCTCAATAGGCTGACCTCTCCATTGTACTCGAACTGAAGTGTAACTCTTTGATCTCAACTGGCAAACTTGCCGGGCTAGAATAGCCGCCGACTCCTCCTCGTAAGTCAAATCCTTGTCCAACTGGACATAGCTGAAATCTAACACATGGGATGGATCACCATGATACTTTCGAAGCATGGACACATGGAATACCGGATGAACAACTGCTAAACTAGGTGGCAATGCAAGCTTGTAAGCCACCTCTCCTACCCTATCTAGAATCTCAAAAGGTCCGATATACCAAGGGCTCAACTTGCCCTTCTTTTCGAACCTCATTACACCCTTCATGGGTGATACCCGAAGCAACACTCTCTCTCCGACCATGAATACAACATCACGAACTCTGCAGTCGGCATAACTCTTCTGCCTTGACTGAGCTGTGCGAAGTCGATCCTAAATAATCTTGTTACGACCCGATATTTCCCACCGACGGGACCGTGATGGCGCCTAACATTTCACTTGCTAGGCAAGGCAACATTAGAGAATCCTTAACCTATTTCTTATTTCCATTCATTTATTTATAATAATTAACTAAGATGAAATATAATAAGTGCAAAATATCATAAAACTGTATAACTTACTGCCACCCGGATCTGGAGTCACAATTCACGAACATTCTAAAATTTACAATAAGTAATAGTCTGAAAGAAATACAACTGTCTGAACGAAAGAAAACAGTAAGACATAAAGGATAGACGGGGACTTCAAGGTCTGTGAACGCCGACAGATCTACCTTGAGTCTCCGGACAATGGACCAATAGCAAATCTCGATCAACCTGAGCCGGTATCAAAATTTGCACAGAAAGTGCAGAGTGCAGCATCAGTACAACCGATCCCATGTACTGGTAAGTGTCGAACCTAACCTCGGCGAAGTAGTGACGAGGCTAAGACAAGACACTCACATATAACCTGAACAGTATAATCATGCTAGAGGCAACAACAATAAGTAAAACAATAATGCAGAAATAATGGGAGGGGAGCATACAGTGGGGGAATACAACATAAAGAGTGAGAATAATGAAAGAACATAATTAAATCGAAAATCCTTAAACGAATTGAGCAATCAAGACAACAAGGAGAACTGCACGGCATCACCCTTCATGTTTTTACTCTCAGCCTCACCAAATAACAAATAAGACTGCACGACATCACCCTTCGTGCTTTTACTCTCTTCCTCACAATATAAATAAATTATGCACGGCATCACCCTTCGTGCTTTACACTCTTCCTCATAATATAATTAAATTATGCACGGCATCATCCTTCATGCTTTACACTCTTCCTCACAATATAATTAAATTATGCACGATATCACCCTTAGTGCTTTACACTCTTCCTCACAATATAATCAAATTAATAACAACAGATAGAGAGAGTTTCACAAGAAATTAATATTTCGTAAATGATTACTTTCACAATTTAACATCTCAACCTCGAATCAATATTTACAATTTTATCAACCTTGGTGGAACCGGATACAAGTCTTCCAACATTCCAACAACAACAATAAGCATGGATAGCAAGATTTAAGACTACAAAATTGCAAGAAATGGAATTTCACTCGCATGCTATGACTCGATCACAACGTATAGATGCTCGTCACCTCAATTATATGTCGTATTCAACAACAAGCACATAGCAAATACTCACACAATACCTATTCCCTCAAGCCAAAGTTAGATACAACACTTACCTCACTCCGAAGGCCACTTAGTTCGCAATCACAGCTTTTCCTTTGGAATTTACCTCCAACCCACTTGTATCTATTCAAAAATGGCTCAATAGTATCAAATATTGCTAAAGGAATCAAATATATTGCATAAATTAAATTTCTCAAATTTTCCTCCAAAAAGTCAAAAAATCGACCCCGGGCCCGCTTGGTCAAAACCCGAGGTTCGGACCAAAATCCTTTTACCCATTCATCACCGAGCCCGAATATACAATTGGTTTTGGAATCTGACCCCAAATTGAGGTCTAAATCCCCAAATTTCTGAAATCCCTAGTTTCTACCCTAACCCCTAATTCTACCATAAAACTCTAGATGTTTGGTTGAAAATTCAAGAAATGTAATGGGTAGTTGAAAGAAAATGGTTTAGAATCACTTACCAACAATTTGGGGAAGAAATGACTCTTGAAAAATCGCCTCTCACCATTTGGCTTTTGAGAAAAATGAGTTTTTTTGGCTAAAATCCCGTTTTTGGATTCTGTTAAGTGCTGGGCGACAGTGTTCATCACGTTCGAGAGAGCACTGTCGCGTTCGCGAAGGGTACTGGCTGCCAAGCCTTCGCGTTCGCAAGACCCAGCTCGCGTTTGCGATGATCACTTCCCCCTGGCCTTCGCGTTCGCGTGACATGGCTCGCGTTCGCGATAAAGCAATGACCCCCCCCCCCCAGGTCCCCACATGCTTTGCATTCGCGAAGGGTAAGTCCCCCATCACTTCGCGTTCGCGACCAGGCCTTCGCGTTCGCGAAGAAGAAAACTTCAGCTTCCCGGTTTACTCGCGAACGCAAAGAAGGACATGCCAGAACACACACTCTGCAGAAAAACTAGATTTCCAAAGTCCAAAATATCCTGTGGCCTAACCAAAACTCACCCGAGCCCTCGGGGCTCCGAACTAAACATGTACACAAGTCTAATATCATATGAACTTGCTCGCGCGATCAAATCGCCAAAACAATACCTAGAATTACAAATTTAGCACCAAATCAAATGAAATTCTCAAGAACACTTTAAAAGTCCTATCTTCTCAACTCTGTTTCTCACCAAATTTCACAGACAAGTCTTAAATATCATAATGAACCTGTATCGGGCTCCGGAACTAAAATACGGACCCGATACTAAAAATGCCAAATATCAATCAATTCTTAAAAATAATTAATTTTCACACTTTTAATTTTCATCAAAATTTCATAACTTGAGCTAGGGACCTCCGAATTCGATTCCGGGCATATGCCCAGGTCCCATAATTCGATACGGACCTATCGGGACCGTCAAAATATGGATCCGGGCCCGTATACCAAAAATGTTGACTTAAGTCAACTAAAATCAACTTTTAAGGCAAAAATTCTTATTTTCATTAGTTTTTACCATAAAATCTTTCCGAAAACCTGCCCGGATTGTGCACGCAAATCGAGGAGGGTAAAAATGAGATTTTTAAGGCTTAAGAGCGCAAATTCAAGTTCTAAAACATAAGATGACCTTTTGGGTCATCACAAATCTTGACCTTATCCAGGGCATCTTGTACTAAGTCTGTGCCCAACAACCGAGCCTCTCCCGGCTCGACTGGTAACTGTTGTTGTAGGTGAACTCTGCAAGGGGCAAGAACTGATCCCACGATCCTCCGAAGTCTATAACACATGCGTGGAGCATATCATCCAAGATCTGAATAATGCGCTCGGACTGCCAGTCCATCTAAGGATGAAATGATGTGCTCAACTCAACCCGCATACCCAACTCACGTTGTACTGCCCTCCAGAAATGCGAGGTGAACTGCGTACCTCGATCAGAAATGATAGACACGGGCACACCGTGAAGACGGATGATCTCACGAATGTAAATCTCTGCTAACCTCTCCGAAGAATAGGTAACTGCCACAGGAATGAAATGCACTGATTTGGTCAGCCTATCCACAATGACCCAAACTGCATCGAACTTCCTCTGATTAGTCCATGTGAGTCCAACAACAAAATCTATAGTGATACGCTCTCACTTCCACTCAGGAATATCTAACCTCTGAAGTAAACCACCAGGTCTCTGATGCTCACACTTTACCTGCTGGCAATTTAGACACCGAGCTACATATGCAACTATGTCCTTCTTCATCCTCCTCCACCAATAATGCTGCCGCAAGTCCTGATACATCTTGGCGGCGCCCGGATGAATAGAGTACTAGAAACTGTTGGCCTCCTCAAGAATCAGCTCACGAAGTCCATCCTTATTAGGCACACCAATACGACCCTGCATCCTCAAAACTCCGTTATCTCCAACAGTAACATGCTTGGCACCACCGTGCCGCACTGTGTCTCTAAGGACAAGTAAATGAGGATCATCATCCTGCCGATCTCTGATGCACTCAAATAAAGAAGACCGATCAACTGTACAAGCAAGAACACGGCTGAGCTCAGAAACATCCAACCTCACGAACTGGTTGGCCAGGGCCTAAACATCCAATGCAAGCATCTCTCACCAACTGGAATATAAGCAAGGCTACCCATACTAGCTGACTTTTTACTCAACGCATCTGCCACCACATTGGCCTTTACTTTTTATTGATTCGAATTTTTAATATTCGCTCATCCCAAATTTTAAATATATATTTAATAAGAATTTTATTTTCAAAGGGTTAAAAAACTATGGATATTATATTTTTGGATCGTTGTGTTTGCAAAGCATTAATATTATTGACTTCTATAAGCAATTTTCTCTCTATATCTCTCTCTTTATTATATTCCTAAATATTTTTTGTAGTTATATATATATATATATATATTCTAACAGTTGATCGTAATTCTCAAATATTATACAAAGAATTGATAAAGAAAAAAATATTGTTTTGAGTGGGAAAGGAGCTCATATATGACTGGAAATGCACAGTACATATACTCCTCAATAGGTCATACCTACTTCAAAGATTACCTTTATTTCAGTTTCTGGAAAATAAACAGCGTATTTTGCAAGAAGATAGGAAAAATTATCCAATAGAGTCGTTTACAATAATAGTAGAAGCAAATATGATTTATATGTCATAAATGCTTACTGCCTATAATATATATATAATTCTATTACTTTTAGGATATACTTCTTATCTATATCTATATCTATATTATTATAAAAGCATGAATACAATGTCGGTTTACAAAAATAACCTTATAATATTAAGCATAATAACTCATAATAAAAGGACATAATCGGAATTCTAGATATTAGCCTTATAATCCTATTAGTTTTAGAACATAATATTACACGTTAGGAATCCTACATGATTACTTTTAGGAATCCTATTAGTATAATTACTTTCGGGTTGTCTAATTTATATAAAATTGAACAAGTAAATATCCTTAGTCATGTAATCCTATTACTTTTAGGATATACCTCTTAAAAATTTCTATTACTAATTTAATTTGAAAATGTATTATAATGTCCTATTACTAATTTAATTTGAGAATGTATTATGTTGTCCAAATCCATTTAAAAAAGGAGAGCCTATATTATTATAAAAGCATAAATAGAATACTAATATACCAAAATAGCCCTAAAATATTAAACGGAAGAACTCATAGGGAAATGACATAACTTGAATAACATATTGGATTACAATACCTTATATGCTAATTTTTAATATTTAAGATTTTAAAATTAATAAAATTTTATCTATTAAATTCTTATTAAAAATATTTAGGAAGGTTTAATAAAATCAATTTCATAAGAATCCTCCGCATTGGCAATACATTACCACTCCATAATGTCCAATACAAAGAAAAAATAAAAGTAATATTAAATGGACTGCATAAAGAGTTGAAATTGAGGGGAAAAAAAATACCCCCACGATAATATATTTTTATATTATATTTGAACTATTCTCCTACTCAAATAATATTTTTAATTAATTTTTCATGTAATATTAAAAAATACCTAATTATTAAACAATAACTAAGAAAATATTTAAGAATATAAATGTGTGAGAAAGAGAAAAAAATGGTTGGTAAGAGTCAATACCACTAATGATTCTACAGACATAAAGATCTAAAATTGAAATGTCATATCAATCTTTTACTCTTTGAAAATAAAATTTATGGTAGATAAAATTATAATTAAGATTAAATATTTAAAACAAGAGATGAACTAATATTAAGATCTGAATCAACATATAATAAATTATTTTTTATGTTAAAATCAAATAATTAAATCTTTTAATTAATTATTTAGCAAGAGAATCCAATTCAATTATTTTTTAGATTCATCACATGATTAAAATTCTTATTCAAGTAAAAACAAATCTTAGGGTACATAAATCTATTCCATTAAAAGAGCGTTAAAACACAAAGTAAAAAAAGCTAATATATTATTAAGAATCAAAATGATATACAAGTGTCTGAGAAAGTACAATCAAAGCTAAATCCTAAATAAGAACAAGCTTTCAAGACTATATTATAAAGAGTCGACTCTGCTATAACTAGATTATTCTTTGTAGATGCCTCCGGCTGTAACGACCCGACCGGTCGTTTTGAGTATTATAACCCCGTTTCTCCATTATTTTTGCTCAATTTATGCTCTACATTTATTATGTGACTTGCCAGGGGTAATTGGTTCGGGTCCGGTGAGGTTTTTGAATGATTTGGAACATCTGGTTCCAAGGTTTCGAAATTTAGTTGAAAAGGTTGACCGGATGTTGACGTATGTGTAGTGACCCGGAGAATGTTTGCTAAGGAAATCAAGGTTTTGTGGTATTGTCGAGGTAAATCAATTGGTACAATTTTTGCTCGGACTTTTTGGGTTGAACAATGCACTGGGAAGTAAAGAAAAAATTTTGGCGGGAAAATTATGCGACCGCATAATCACTCTGCGCGCCGCATAATGGCCGCAGAAGTGAGGCAGGAGAGGGGCAGTTTGGATGAAATCTGCGGTCGGCTATGCGACCGTATAACTGTTCTGCGGTCACTATGCGATCGCAGAATAGGTATGCGGGCCACATAGTGACCGCATACACAGACAGATGTTTGCTAGTATTCGACACCAATTATGCGACCGACGTAGAACCTGTGCGACCGCAGAACATGTTCCGGAGCTTCATTTTTCTGGTTTTATAAACCCGACCCCATTCTTATAAAATACTATTGGGGGTCATTTTGAAGGGTTTTCATCTGATATTTTAGAGAGAGGTGAGAGCATTTTAGAGAGAGAAAGTGAAGACTTAGTCATTTATCCATCAATTCTTGTTCAAGGTTTAAAGATTTCACAAGGATCTTGCTAGGGCTTCAGAGAGGTAAGAATTTCTTTCCTCAATTCTTCAATTTCGGGTTTGGAGTAAAGATGGGTGATTAATAGTATGATTCTTGGGTATAAGAGTATTATGTATACATAGCAATAAGGTTGTGGAAGGATTGTTAAGTTCAAATGGGTAAGGATTGGGTTGAAAATGGTAGAAATCTTCATAGACTTTAATTGAAGATTTGAGGGTCGAGTTGATGTCGGATTTTGGTAAAATTTATATGGTTGGACTCGTGGTTGGAAAGTGAAGACTAAGCATGATTTCATATTCTGTAACTTTTGTAAGGTTCCGAGACGTGGGCCCTACGAGCGATTTTTGAGTTAATTTCAAATTTTATTGGAAAAAATATAGTATTTCCTTATGGAATTAATTATAATAATTTGTATTGAATGAATCGAATTAATTTTGGCTAGATACGAGGCTTTTGGAGACCAATTCTCGTGGCAAGGGCATAGCGGAATAAATAATTACACGGGTTGAGGTAAGTAACAATTATAAATTTGGTCCTGAGGGTATGAAACCCCGAATTTTGGTATTATGTGATTATTTTGGAGGTGACGCACATGCTAGGTGACGGACGTGTGGGCGTGCACCGAGGGGATTGTGACTTGGTCCGTCCCGAAAAACTGTAAAGTTGAATAATTTGTTGTTAGCTATATGGTCTCTATGTGTTGATAAAATTTGACTGTAAATCATATTAGAAATCATGCTTAGGCTATGTGATAGTACTGTTGGGACCCACATAGATCGCATACTTGTTGAATTGCCTGCTAAATGCTATATGTACTCAGTCTTAGTTTTTACTTGCACATTTTATCTCAGTCTCTGTTATTATTATTGATACATCATATCATTGTTGTTTGGGCTGATTTCATGATTATTGAGAGCCCGAGAGACTATAGAGATATATGACTGAGTGATGCCGAGGGCCTGATTATGAGATATTGATACTATAGCACGTGAGTTGTCCGTGCAGATCCTTATATTATACTATAGCATGTGAGTTGGTCATGCGGATCCTTATATTATACTATAGCACGTGAGTTGGCCGTGCGGATCCAGATATTTATATTATAGCACGTGAGTTGTCCGTGAAGATTATAGTGCTTGGGCTGCAGGAGCCCCTCCAGAGTCTGTACACACCCCCAGTGAGCGCGGGTACCCATTGAGTGTAAGTGCTGAGGGCTGAGAGCCGAGTGGTTGAGCTGTTGTGATAAGTTGAGTGACTGTTGCCTGAGAGGCTGTACTTGCTTTGCATATGTTGTTACACTTGGTTGCTATCTGTCATTATTGTGAAATCTCTGAAAGAATTTATATCCTGATTACTTGAAATTGAACTGTATAAAATTGATTTGACTTAAACTGCCGGATTTGAAAGCATGTCTATTCTTTGCTGGAACTACTGAAAGTGAACTATGACTATGTAGCTCGTCATTATCTTCAGCTCCTTAGTTATTACTGTTACTTGTTGAGTTGGTTATACTCATACTATACCCTGCACTTCGTGTGCAGATCCAGGTGTTCCCGAACATAGCGGGTGTTGATCATTTCGCGCCGTTGATTTTCAGGAGATTTTGAGGTAGATGCCGTGTTCCGCAGACCTTGTCTTTCCTTCTCTATCTCCTTGTTTACTGTATTTAGTCTCAGACTATTATAGACCGTATTTTCCAGACTTGTACTCATATTAGATGCTCATGTACTTAGTGACACCAGGTTTTTGGGAGTGTTGTATTGGAAATTGCTAGATTTTTGGTATTGTATTAAACGTTACATTTTTTCTAAATTTAAAAGAAATCGTGGGTTATTGATCTTGTCGGCTTGCCTAGTACTGAGATAGGCGCCATCACGACAGGTTAGGATTTTGGGTCTTGACACCGGCGAAAACGAAATAATATTTCTATGTCATGCATTACTTGCAAATATCATATCAAGAGGCATGGCACTATTAGCAATAATAGAAAGTGGTGTACCAACAACGATTTTATTGTGAGACCACCCACTTTAGATTTGATATACCTCTTCAAACAACTTAAATAACCATAAAAAATATATCAAAGCAGATCAATGATGCTAAATTTATAAGGAAAGTAAAATTGATAATATGGGATGAAACACTTATGGCTAAGTGTCAAACGGAGTTCTAGAGATACATTGGATTCTAATTAACCGTTTGGTGAAAAATTAATGGTTTGAGAGGTAATTTATGTCAAGTACTACCAATAGTTCCAAAATCGACAAAAGCAGAGATTGTAAAAGCTAGCTTGCCAAAGTTATACTTCTGGCCTCAAATGAAAAGATTCAATTGACAATAAATATAAAGTAAGAACAGATCTAGTATTTAGTGTCTTCTTGCTTCGCGTCGGAAACGAATAAGAACATCCAATAAAAGATGATTTGGTTCTTCCTAAACACTTGGTTATCAATCCCAATGGTAATAGTAGTGCATTTAATAAGAGAAATATTTCTATCATTAGATTAAAACGTAATTTGTGCAAATCACATGATAGAATTAAAAAGACATCTTAACTAACATAAATGAATATGTTGATCAATTCAATAAAAGGTTGATTGCAAAATCTTATAGTAAAAACAAAATATTTTTCTGTTTTTGATTCAGCAGAAAATGATACCAATAATTATTCTCAAGAAGAATACTTAAATATTTTAATACCAAATGGCCTTCTACCATATATGTTTGTTATCAAGTTTATTATTTCTTCCGTATGTTAGTGTCACCGTATATATAATAGACTAAGTTGATCTTTCATTGTATATAAGTTGATTTTGAAGAAAAATATGTCTGTCATGCTACTGAAAAACTTAAATACCCCGAATAGCTTATGTAATAGCACACAAATGGTATATAGAAGTTTTGACAATAACGTCATAAATACAAAAATTATGGTACTGGTCAATGTGTTTCTAAGTATATTCTTATCCCTGAAATCAATTTTCTTCTTCCGAAACTAAGGAATATTATTTTAAATTTGTGGGAAAATAATTTTTAATATGTTTATGTTTTGCAAATATAATAGATAAAGCACAAGGATAAACATCCTAAATATTGGACTATATTTACCGCAATATATTTTCTTGCACGAATAACTGTATTTTGCACTTTCAAGAGGGATATCAAGATCGACAACAAGAGTTCTGGTTAAGACAGAGCAACCAAAGCATTAGGAGGAAACACACACAAAAAAATATTATCCACAAAGAAGTGTTCGTTAAGATACCACCACATTAAATACTTTTAAACTATAATACATAATTATCTAACTAATATGACCAAATTGATCATTTGTGTAAGTTTTGATGATATCCTTTTGCTTTAAATTCATGCATATGCTAATGTAATAATATTTTTCGGCATTTAGATAATTGTTGTATTATTATACATAAAATCTCTCTTATTTTCCAAGAAGACAAGCTTCACACAATTGATTGGGATGGTTGATTGATGGTATCTCATGCACCATGTTCTTCTCTCCAATTGTTTTGAGCGCTTCAAAATTCAAGTGCCCTGTCACGACCCAATTTTACCTATAAGTCATGATGGCGCCCAACACTACAGCTAGGCAAGCCAACCAATAAATTAAGCATACATTGATAAAATTTAAAACCAAAAAAATATAATAAAACCCAAACTCTACCAATGTGTGTGCCAAGACCTGATGTCACAAGTGTATGGGCATCTAGTAGATTATACAAAACCTCAAATGTTGTCCGAAATAAAAATAGACAGTATTAAAATACAAAGAGAGACACTAGTAGCTGCAGAACGGATCAGAGAAACAGCTCACCACTATGCCCCTGGATAACGTGGGTGTAAAACGATAGGTCCTCCACTAGTACTTGCCTCAGTTCCTGCACAAAAAGTGCAGCAAGTGTAGTATGAGTACGTAAACAACGTGTACCCAGTAAGTATCAAGCCTAATCTCGAAGTGGTAGAGACGAGATGACCGACTTTGACACTCACTATGGGGCAATAATAATAATTAAAATACAACTAGGATATATAAATCAACATGATTTACAGAATTTACAATAATCAAGATTCTTCAAATGCAACAATTCTCAATATATTAATTAAATTCCTTAAATTCGAATAATTTCTAATTTATCGATTAAATATTATTTTCAGGAATAACAATTAATTATTTAACAAGCAAGAGTAATAATTCATTAAATTCCAAGGATTTTCCAATTTATCAATTAACTTCACAAGCAGAAATAAGCTATTAAAGTATCGTGTAATTATTATTATTATTATTAAGCACGATTTCTGTCGAGGACGTACGACCCGATCCAGAGTGTCATGTATACTGCCGAGGGACGTGCGGCGCGATCCATAGATGCATCTATCCTGCCGAGGCATTCGGCCCGCTCCACAAGAAAGGAGACATTTTCTTATGTACCTCCGGAAGGAGAGTATATTTATTATGAGATAAATTCGGGAGGAAGAATAATTTCTTTTAACAATTAATTAATTTAAACAGAAAATCAAAAATATAAATTTTTTCATCCTTTAATATTTTGATCTAACAATTTACAATATATATAAATAGATCAAATAATATTAATTAAACAAGGAATACAATTTACACAAGTAATTCATACTTTGAGTCCTAAACTACCAGGACTTTAGCATTAATAGTAGCTACGCACGGACTCTCGTCACCTCGTGCGTACGTAGCCCCCGCAATTATCAATAATTATTCAATTTAATCCTTATGGCGTAATTTTCCCCTCACAAGATTAGAAAAGAGACTTACCTCGTCTCAAAGTTCACTTTCCGATTATCGCGTCGCGTAAAATTCTCGATTCAATGTCGAAAAATCCGAAACTATCCAAAAGTTATATAAAATAATTAATATATGTTCAATAATTCGAAATTCATCTATTAATTAAATTACTCTATCCAAAATGGTAAAATTTTTAAAATTCACCCCGGGCCCACGTGCCCGGATTCCGGAAATTTTTGGATGAAAACGTTACCCATAATCTCAAGAACTCAAATATATAATTTCTATCCAATTCCATAACCATTTTCGTGGTTAAAATCTCATTTTTATAAAAATCTAGGTTTTTCATCTAAACCTTTGATTTCTAAGATTTACTAGTTATAATCTATGTATTTAGCTCAAGGGGTGTAGAATTAACTTACCTTCAAATTGTTAGTTGAACTCCCATCTCAAAAGCTCTGAAATCGCCCGAAAATAGAGGAAAAATGGGCTTAAAATGTCTGAGCCCCGATTTTTAACCATTCTTCCAAGCAGTGGTTTCGCACATGCGGAAGGGGTACCGCACCTGCGGCTTTCGCACCTGCGGAAATTCCTCGCAGGTGCGAGTTCCACTCGCCTAGGCCACGGTCCCATCTGCGTAACAATTCTCGCACCTGCGCGTTCGCAGGTGCGCCCAAATGTTCCCGCACCTGCGATAGCAGGCCTTCATTCCCCTTTCCGCTTCTGTGATTGAAGCTCACATCTGTGAGGGTTGCGAACGTACAAGAAGCAGAAAGCTTTAGCATTTTTCTCCCAAGTCTGAAATTGGTCCGAGCCTTGTCCGGTTAACACTCGGGACCCCCGGGGTCCCGCCCGAACATACCAACAGGTTTGAAATCATAAAACGGACTCACTCAAACTCTCGAAACGTGTAAAACAACATCAAATCTATGAATCACACCCCAAACCAAATTGAATCAAACTTAAGAACTTTAAGTTCTTTAATTTACTTCCAATACGCTGAAACATACTTAAGCTACCCGGAATGACACTAAATTTTGCGTGCAAGTCTTAAATCATTATATGGAACTATTCCCAAACTCGAAATTCCAAACGGACTTCAATTTCTCAAAAACCTACTCCAAACCAAATTTAAAGAACTTTAAACCTTCAAATAGTTGATTTTCACTATTAAGCGCCAAAATGCTCCCGGTTTATCCAAAACCCGATTCGAACATACGCCCAAGTCCGAAATCATCATACGAACCTATTGGAACCGTCAAATCCCAATTCCGGGGTCGTTTTCTCAAAATGTTGACCGAAGTAAAATTAGGCCTTTTTAAGGCTAATTTAAGGAACCAAGTGTTCCGATTTCAACCCACACACTTCCAAATCCTGAACCAACCATCCCCGAAAGTCATAAATTAATAAAAGCTTTCTCGGGGAGTTTTATTTTAGGGAACGGGTTTCTAAAAGTTAAAATGACCGGTTGGGTCATTACATTCTCCACCTCTTAAACAAACGTTCGTCCTCGAACGGGTTTAGAATAATACCTGGAGTGTTAAATAAGTGTGGATATTTTCTCCGCATGTCCTCCTCGGCCTCCCAAGTCGCTTCCTTGACTGGTTGGCCCCTTCACTGGACCTTTACTGCAGAAATCCTCTTAGACCTCAACTGGCAAACTTGTTTATCAACAATGGCAAATGGCTCTTCTTCATAACCCAAACTCTGATCTAGCTGAACTGTGCTGAAGTCCAACACATGTGATAACTCAGCATGATACTTCCAGAGCATAGATAAATGGAAAATCGGATGAACTCCCGATAGACTGGGAGGCAATGCAAGCTCATAAGCAACCTCCCCAACTCGTCTCAACATCTCAAATGGGCCTATAAACCTTGGGCTCAACTTGCCATTCTTTCTGAATCTCATAATCCCCTTCATCGACGAAACCTTCAAGAGAACTTTTTCACCTACCATAAAGGATAAATCACGCGCTTTCTGATCCGCGTAACTCTTATGTCTGGACTGTGCTGTACGAAGTCGCTCCTGAATCAACTTTACCTTTTCCAAGGCATCCTTTACCAAATCAGTGCCATATAACTTAGCCTCACCGGGCTCAAACCATCCGAAAGGTGAACGACATCGATGACCATATAAAGCCTCAAATGGAGCCATCTCGATGCTGGATTGGTAACTGTTATTATAAGCAAACTCGTCCAAAAGCAGGAAACGATCCCACAGACCTCCAAAGTCAATCACACATGCCCTGAGCATATCCTCCAAAATCTGAACTGTCTGCTCTGACTGCCCGTCGGTCTGCGGATGAAAGGCTATGCTGAGCTCTACACGGGTCCCCAACTGTCACGCCTTGAACCTAGGAACGAGACCAGCACCCGGTGCCTCACCTAACCTGGCGTACCAAATTACGACTAAGGGAGTCTGAACATATAATGTCATACTTTGGTCATGGGGCCACCTTGCAAGACAATTTGCGAAGCAAAATATAAAACTGAATGGAAACTAGCGCTAATTAAACATCAATATAAAGCTAGGCCGACAAGGCCGTCATAGCTACTACAGCTGACAAACCACCAAATTATACATACCAGGACTACAAACCCAATATACTACACTAACCAGCAGGATATGTCTACAAGCCTCTACTGATAGATGTACTGTGATCGGAACAGGGCCCCGACCTACCCATAACATATATGCAGATATACATAAGATGTACACAAAACTCTAGACCTGGCAACTCCGAAAGACGTGGAGCTTACCGATCAGGCTGAACTCGAGAAACACCTACTGAGGAGGTCTACCCGTCCGTCTGTCTGAACCTGCACGCATGAAGGGCAGCGCCCCCAGAAACGGGACGTCAGTACGAAATAATGTACCGAGTATGTAAGGCAATAAAATAACTGAAAGCTGAAACTGAACTGATAATATGATAACTGAAATTAATTGGGAGTCAAAGATGATCTGGAGATATACTTACCTGCTGATACTGACTCAACTCTCTCAATATAGTAAGTAAAATAAATGTCTGGCCCTATAGGGCTCAAAACGTGTAACTGCTCCACCGTAGTATGCTCGCTCATAGGCGCTCGGCCATACTAGGCTATGTATCTTGGCCATTCTGCGCTCGCTCATAGGCGCTCGGCCACAGTAGGCTTGGTATATAACTTACCATCTGATCAGAGGTCGCCCAATAGGGGCCTGCCCACCGATTATAGCTCGATGGTGGTACAAATACTATAATACTGTATATATATATATATAGACCCTCTGCTCTCTTGACTAAATAAAGACAATACTAAATTGAATATGAAGTCTCGATAAGGAATAATATTGTAACTTATGAGACTAGAATAATGTGAATAAATTCATGAATACAAACTTCTCTTTATGTCTCATTATTAACACATGTAACTACGAGATCATGCCAAAATAAAGGAAGGTCTTAGCCTTAACATACCTTATCACAATCTTTCCAATCACCAAGTTGAACTCACCTCTTCGCACCTTAATCTACAAGAATGATAATAATACTATCGTTAAGTTACGAAAGGTACAACTATCGCACAACGAACGACAAGCTTATTTGTATTAAAACGGGCAGCATCTCCCCTATAATCCTTACTTCCTCTAAATTAAAGATAACACCAACAATACAAGAACAGAACAATAACAACATATATACATCATTTTCCAGTCCTATATACGCCATCAAATATTACAAAACAGCCCAACACACCCCAATCTCTTCATACACAAAACGACCACCGAGTAGTGTCAAACGACCCGGAAATGTTATGATGAACGACCAGACCACCACCCTACATTTATATGGTGTTTCTACACCCCCTTCCTCCTCCAAAACTCCACAAAATAGTAGTAAAACATGCTGCCCAACAGCAACACAAAACAGTCCACAAAATAGTCCACTACAAGTGAATAACTCGAACTCATGGCTTTCGATCACCGTCCCGTGAGTTCTTACAAGTATAGAACGACTTACCATGAATTTACAACAGAAAAAATAGATGAAAGAGAGAAGTAAACTCACCTTATTTGTTGGATAACTCAGCTCCTATCTTGGTTCTTCAAACTCTAGCTTTTACCTCCAATTAGAACTTGAAAGGGAGAGAAAATCAATTAGGGTTTGTGGGAAATTTTTGGGAGGATTTTTGTAGAGCTTATGTCTGGTTATTATGCTCTATTTTAAGTCTAATATATGAAGAAGATAGGCCTTTAGAAGTCCTCTTTGGACGACCCGAAATGGCCCATTTTTGGGCTCTCATTTAAGCAAGTAGGTGACACACCTACTTGTCACCTAGCAGCTTGCGCAGTATCGCAAAATGCCCATATCTCTCTACTCCGATGTCGTATTGACAAATGGTTTAATGCGTTAGAAAATAGACTCATAGATCTTTAATTTGATGGGTATAACACCCCATAACTCTAAGCATATTGGGAGAAAATTGCAGTTACATTTGACCCAAAGTTTCAGTAAAACTTATGAATGTAACTTGTGATGACTTTCATCGACTTTTGTTCCACAACTCGCTTGACTTTAAAACATAACACACGGATGTCATACGACTAATATAAATCATAACATAATCTCCTTATCATGTTAAGCACCCTAGTCTCACCCCAAAGGTACATGTTATAACATTCCCAACTTGTCGACTTTCGACGAAACATTATTTTCTTCAATTGCTTTAGCTTCTGAACCGTCCAACCCTCTTTGTACTTATTGTTCATGATCTTTAATATTTGTAACCTCAGAGGTAATATGATTAACTTACTTTATATACTTTTAAATATTATCTCATTTTTGGTCCTACATTAGTTTGCTTACGACGCATTTTTACGTACGAAAATATAGGGTGTAACATCATTCCCCCTTGGGAACATTCATCCTCGAATGTTTACTCTTAGAGACTTTGGAAAATTTTGCCAGAGTATCCTTCGTACACTAGGTTAAAACCAACCTGCACGCAGCCAGAAAACATACTATGCATGCCACACATGGCCAATGTTTATAAATAGCAACACTTTGCCTCACCGACCGTAAATCATAAATACTAAAAGTGAAAAATAAAAGCTTACCTGATGACCTGCTAGCCTGAATAGAGCTGTGTTGTAGCGTCCCATCTCGAGCCATACCTTCAGTTTGAAATAGGTGGGGGTATTTAGACTTCATTTCTTCCTCCGATTCCCATGTCATCTCTTCTACATTCTTGCTCCTCCATAAAACCTTCACGGAAGCTACCTCCTTATTTCGTAGCTTGAGGATTTGTCGGTCTAGGATGGCAACTGGAATTTCCTCGTATGACAAGTCCTCTGTAATCTGTACATCATCCGTGGGCACCACTCGGGTAGGATCGCCAATGCACTTCCGTAGCATAGATACGTGAAATACCGGATGGACGGACTCCAATTCTGAGGGCAACTCTAACTCATAAGCTACTTGGCCCACTCTCCGAATGATCCTATAAGGCCCAATATACCGTGGGCTAAGCTTGCCTTTCTTGCCAAACCTCATCACGTCCTTCATAGGTAATACCTTTAAGAATACCCAGTCATTAATCCTGAACTCTAAGTCTCGCCACCGCACGTCAGAATATGACTTCTAACGATTCTGAGCTGTCAACAGTCGCTCCCGGATAAGCTTTACTTTCTCTATGGCCTGTTGAACCAGGTCTGGCCCATATAACCCAGATTCTCCAACATCAAACCACCTTATAGGAGATCTGCACTTACGCCCATACAAAGCCTCGTACGGAGCCATCTGGATACTGGAGTGGTAACTGTTATTATATGCAAACTCGATAAGAGGTAGATGTTCATCCCAACTTCTTTTAAAATCCAACACACATACTCGTAACATATCCTCGAGCGTCTGAATTGTACGCTCGGCTTGTCCATCAGTCTGTGGATGAAAAGCTGTGCTGAGATTCACCTGAGTCCCTAGACCTCTCTAAAATGAGCTCCAAAAATGTGCTGTAAACTGAGCCCCACAGTCAGATATAATAGAAACTGGTACTCCGTGTAGCCGCACTATCTCCTTAATATATAACTTTGCATAATCTTCTGCTGTATATGTAGATTTGACCGGTAGGAAGTGAGCTAATTTCGTGAGCCTATCGACTATCACCCATATGGAATCGAACTTACGATTAGAACGAGGTAAACTCGTGATAAAGTCCATGTTTATCACCTCCCATTTCCATGTCGGGATCTCTATAGTCTGCATTAGCCCTCTGGGCTTCTGGTGCTCTACCTTCTCTTGCTGGCAACTAGTACATTGGGCGACAAACTCAGCAATGTTCTTTTTCATATCGTTCCACCAGTACACATCCTTAATGTCATGATACATCTTCGTCGACCCAGGATGGATGGAATACCATGAATAATGTGCCTCTGACATAATCCTGTCTCGTAGCCCTGCTACATCTGGAACACACAAACGACCCCTATATCTGAGAACCCCATCTCTCTTGAGCTCTAACAATGGCTTCTTCTGCTGCAGAACTCGCTCTCTCAACTCGACCAACTCTGGGTCCTCGTACTGCCTTTCCTTGACTTCAGCTATGAGGGATGATTTTGCAGTGTTTTGGAGTACAACTCCACCATCCTCAAAATCTACTAACCGAACCCCCAAACAAGCCATTTGATGAATCTCTCTAGTTAATTGTCTTTTCTCGGCCTCTACATGTGCTAAGCTACCCATAGATCGGCGACTTAAGGCATCTGCTACAACATTAGCTTTCCCTAGATGGTAGAGAATGTTAACATCGTAATCTTTCAATAACTCAAGCCATCGCCTCTGTCGCAAATTCAACTCTTTCTGCTTGAAGATATATTGTAGGCTTTTATGATCTGTAAATACATCAACATGAACACCATATAAATAATGCCACCATATCTTAAGTGCATGGATAACCGCAGCTAACTCGAGGTCGTGGGTCGGAAATTCCTCTCGTGCTTCCTCAACTGCCTTGAAGCATACGTAATTACCTTCCCATGTTGCATCAGGACACATCCTAACCTGACACCTGATGCATCACAATACACGGCATAACTCTCTAGACCCTTTGGAAGTGTTAGAACTGGCGCTGAGGTCAACCTGTTCTTAAGTTCTTGGAAACTCTGCTCGCAAGCCTCCGTCCATTGAAACTTAGTTTCTTTCTGCGTCAACTTCGTCAATGGTGCCGAAAGGGAGGAAAAACCCTCTACGAACCTCCGGTAGTATCCTGCTAAGCCTAGAAAGCTACGAACCTCTGTCGGAGTGGTAGGTCTAGGCCAAGATTTCACAGCCTCAATCTTCTGAGTGTCTACCTTTATACCTTCATCTGATACAATATGCCCCAAGAATGCTATAGACTTCAACCAGAACTCATATTTAGAAAACTTAGCATACAACTTATAATCACGGAGGGTTTGGAGTATCGCTCGCAGGTGGTCCGCATGCTCATCCTCTGAATGGGAATAAACCAGAATATCATCAATAAATACTATCACGAACAGATCTGAAAATGGCCGGAATAGGCTATTCATCAAGTCCATAAATACGGCGGGTGCATTAGTCAACCCGAAGGACATAACAAGGAACTCGAAGTGGCCATATCGGGTCCTGAAGGCTGTCTTCGGAATATATTTTTCCCGAACTCTGACTGGTGGTACCCCGACCTCAAATTTATCTTTGAAAAGCATCTAGCCCCTGCAACTAATCAAACAAGTCATCGATCCTTGGAAGTGGATACTTATTCTTAATAGTTACCTTGTTCAGCTGCCTATAATCGATACACATCCTCAGCGAGTCGTCTTTCTTCCGCACAAATAGTACCGGTGCACCCCAAGGTGAGGTACTGGGCCTGATGTAACCTTTCTCCAGCAAATCTTTTAACTGCTCCTTCAACTCCTTCAATTCGGCATGTGCCATTCTATACGGAGGGATGGATATTGTTTGAGTTCCTGGAAGCAAATCGATGCTAAAATCAATCTCTCGCTCTGGAGGAATACCTGGAAGCTCATTTGGAAACACATCTGCATACTCTTTGACTACGGGAATAGACTGAAGTGTAGGTATCTCAGCATCTGCATCTCTAACTCGCACAATATGATAAATGCACCCTTTTGCGATCATTTTCCTCGCCTTCAGATAGGAAATAAACCTACCTCTGGGTGTTGCTGTATTACCTACCCATTCAAGGACTGGCTCACCCGGAAAATGAAATCTGGCTGCCTTTGCTCGGCAATCAACTGTGGCATAGCAAGATGCCAACCAGTCCATGCCCATGATATAATCAAAATCCATCATCTCTAGCTCAACTAGGTCAGCTGAGGTCTGACGACTACAAATTGTCACCGTACAACCTCGGTAAACCTGTCTAGCAATAATCGATTCTCCGACAGGTGTAGATACCGCAAAAGGATCACTTAGTATTTCAGGCACTATACCAAACTTCCTCACGACAAATGGGGTAATATACGATATAGTAGATCCTGGGTCTATCAAAGCATAAGCATCGTGAGAGAAAATGGTCAATATACCTGTCACAACGTCTGGTGAAGACTCCTAGTGCTGTCGACCCGCTAAAGCATAGATACGGTTCTGATTACCACCTGAACTGGAACCTTTACCTCTGCCTCGACCTCTACCAGCCGAAGACTGAGACTCGCGCCCTGAAGGATGCACGGACATAGATGATCCTGTTGCTGAACTCGCTGGTTGTGCCATTCCCCCAGAATCTCTATTTGGGCAATCTCGCATCATATGCCTCGGACGCCTAAATGTATAACAAGCATCAGAACCTGCTCGGCATTGGCCCAAGTGTCCTCTACCACAGATGTCACACCGCGGCAAAAATGACCATGTCTGCGCAGAACCTCACTGTCGCTGCAAACCCGACGCCCGTGAGCTCTCACCTAGTCCTGACTGAGTATAGCGGTCATACCTGTAACCCTGTAACTGAGGTGGCAGAGGCTTAGGTGGCCGTCCGAAGTACTGGGTCCTATAACTACCCTGAGATTGCTCCTGAGGCCTGGGAAATCTCATCCTCTTACGTTGCCCTTGCTCAGCCCTCTCTGTACCCTGCTGCCGACGCCTACCCCTTTCTATATTTTGGGCGAATGCCTGAATCCGGGAGATATCCATACTATCCTGCATGCAGCGGTGGCACATGCCTCGGTTAACTCTGGGGCTAACCCTGCTATAAACCTGTGAATCTTGTCCCGCATAGTAGCAACTATGGATGGTGCATATCTGGCCAATGAGTCAAAACAGAGACTATACTCTCGAACACTCATATTACCCTGCTTGAGGGCTTGAAACTGATCGACTCGAGCCTGTCGGATCTCCCGCGGTAAGTACTGGTCAAGGAAGGCATCTGAAAAATTCTCCCAAATAGCTGGAGGTGCATCATGTCCCCTGGACCTCTCCCATCCCTCGTACCAAAGGATGGCTATATCTCGGAGTCGAAAAGCTGCTAGCTCAACTGCCTCTTTCTCCGTGGCATGCATAACACGAAAGATCCTGTGAAGCTGATCTATGAAATCCTACGGGTCCTCCCTCTGATCTGTCCCCATGAACTCTAGGGGACTCAAAGCAATAAACTCTCGGACCCTTGAACTCCCAGACCCCTCAGAAGTTCCTGCACTAGCTGATGCCCTAGCCTGTTGCTGGGTAGCTACCAACTGTGTCAACAAATGCACCGCACTTATCAAGTCTTGATCTGATGGAAGTGGAGAGGGAACTGGATGTGCGGTATCCCTAGGAATCTCCGCAGTTGGTGGAGGAGCCGGTAATGGCTGAGTAGGGGTCTCCCCTTGAGCCTCAGACTGGGCCCCATCTACTGGGGGTACACTGCTGGTCCCCTCACCTACTGCTCTATCTCTCCTCTGGCTAGCCGTAGTCTTCCTAGTCAACGTCATCTGTGCATGCAAACACCAACACATAAGTTTAATTCAAATTTCCTATAACTCAGTTCTATAGCACGATTTAGATTTCAAAGAAGGGTAACCAACTCCTAAATGTCCTGTAGTTCCCTGCTTATATAATGTGGTGCACAACACATCTATAAACAAGACCCTACTAGACACGGCTTGTAGACTCCCTAGGATAGAACTGCTCTGATACCAAGTTTGGCACGCCCCGAACCTAAGAGCGAGACCAGCACCCGGTGCCTCACCTAACCTGGCGTACCAAACTGCGACTAAGGGACTTTGAATATATAATGTCATACTTTGGCCATGGGGCCACCTTGCAAGATAATTTGCGAAGCAAAATATAAAACTGAATGGAAACTAGCGCTAACTAAACATCAATATAAAGCTAGGCCGACAAGGCCGTCATAGCTACTACAGCTGACAAACCACCAAATTATACATACCAGGCCTACAAACCCAACATACTGCACTAACCAATAGGATATGTCTACAAGCCTCTACTGATAGATGTACTGTGATCGGAACAGGGCCCCGACCCACCCATAACATATATACAGATATACATAAGATGTACATAAAACTCTAGACCTGGCAACTCCGAAAGACGTGGAGCTTAGCGATCAGGCTGAACTCGGGAAACACCTACTGAGGAGGTCTACCCGTCTGTCTGTCTGAACCTGCACGCATGAAATGCAGCGCCCCCAGAAAAGGGACGTCAGTACGACATAATGTACCGAGTATGTAAGGCAATAAAATAACTGAAAGCTGAAACTGAACTGATAATATGATAACTGAAATTAATTGGGAGTCAAAGATGATCTGGAGATATACTTACCTGCTGATACTGACTCAACTCTCTCAATATAGTAAGTAAAATAAATGTCCGGCCCTATAGGGCTCAGAACGTGTAACTGCTCTGCCGTAGTATGCTCGCTCATAGGCGCTCGGCCATACTAGGCTCTGTATCTTGGCCATTCTAGGCTCGCTCATAGGCGCTCGGCCACAGTAGGCTTGGTATATAACTTACCATCTGATCAGAGGTCGCCCAATAGGGGCCTGCCCACCGATTATAGCTCGATGGTGGTGCAAATACTATAATATTGTGTATATATATATATAGACCCTCTGCTCTCTTGACTGAATAAAGACAAAACTAAACTGAATATGAAGTCTCGATAAGGAATAATATTGTAACTTATGAGACTAGAATAATGTGAATAAATTCATGAATACAAACTTCTCTTTATGTCTCATTATTAACACATGTAGCTACGAGATCATGCCAAAATAAAGGAAGGGCTTAGCCTTAACATACCTTATCACAATCTTTCCAATTACCAAGTTGAACTCACCTCTTCGCACCTTAATCTACAAGAATGATAATAATACTATCGTTAAGTTACGAAAGGTACAACTATCGCACAACGAACGACAAGCTTATTTTATATTAAAACGGGCAGCATCTCCCCTATAATCCTTACTTCCTCCAAATTCAAGATAACACCAACAATACAAGAACAGAACAATAACAACATATATACATCATTTTCCAGTCCTATATACGCCATCAAATACTACAAAATAGCCCAACACACCCCAATCTCTTCATACACAAAACGACCACCGTAGTAGTGTCAAACGACCCGAAAATGTTATGACGAACGACCAGCCTACCACCCTAAATTTATATGGTGTTTCTAAACCCCCTTCCTCCTCTAAAAATCCACAATATAGTAGTAAAACACGCTGCCCAACAGCAACACAAAACAGTCCACAAAACAGTCCGCTACAAGTGAATAACTCGAACTCATGGCTTCCGATCAAGGTCCGGTGAGTTCTTACAAGTATAGAATGACTTACCATGAATTTACAGCAGAAAAAATGGATTAAATAAAGCAGTAAACTCACCTTATTTGTTGGATAACTCAGCTTCTATCTTGGTTCTTCAAACTCTAGGTTTTACCTCCAATTAGAACTTGAAAGGGAGAGAAAATCAATTAGGGTTTGTGGGAAATATTTGGGAGGATTTTTGCAGAGCTTATGTATGGTTATTATGCTCTATTTTAAGTCTAATATATGAAGAAAATAGGCCTTTAAAAGTCCTCTTTGGAAGACCCAAAATGGCCCATTTTGGGGCTCTCATTTAAGCAAGAAGGTGACACACCTAGTTGTCACCTAGCAGCTTGTGCAGTATTGCAAAAATGCCCATATCTCTCTACTCCGATGTCGTATTGACAAACGGTTTAATGAGTTAGAAAATAGACTCATAGATCTTTAATTTTATGGGTGGAACACCCTATAACTCTAAGCATATTGGGAGAAAATTACAGTTACATTTGACCCAAAGTTTCAGTAAAGCTTATGAATGTAACTTGTGATGACTTTCATCGACTTTTGTTCCACAACTCGCTTGACTTCAAAACATAACACACAGATATCATACAACTAATATAAATCATAACATAATCTCCTTATCATGTTAAGCACCCTAGTCTCACCCCAAAGGTACATGTTATAACATTCCCAACTTGTCGACTTTCGACGAAACATTGTTTTCTTCAATTGCTTTAGCTTCTGAACCGTCCAACCCTCTTTGTACTTGTTGTTCATGATCTTCAATATTTGTAACCTCAGAGGTAACATGATTAACTTACTTTATATACTTTTAAATATTATCTCATTTTTGGTCCTACATTAGTTTGCTTACGACACATTTTTACGTACGAAAATATAGGATGTAACACCAACTCACTCTGCACTGCTCTCCAGAAATGTGAAGTAAACTGAGGGCCTCTATCTGATATGATGGAAATTGGCACACCGCGCAACCGAACTATCTCCTGAATATAAATTTGGGCCAACCTCTCTGAAGTATACGTAGTCACAACAGGAATAAAATGTGCCGACTTGGTCAACCTGTCAACAATCACCCAAACTTCATCAAACTTCCTCAAGGTCTGCGGCAACCCAACTACAAAGTCCATAGTAATTCGTTCCCATTTCCACTCTGGTATAGTCATCTGTTGAAGTAGGCCACCTAGACTCTGGTGCTCATATTTAACTTGCTGGTAATTTAGACACCTAGCTACATACTCAACTATGTCCTTTTTCATTCGTCGCCACCAATAATGCTGCCTCAAGTCATGATACATCTTCGTAGCACCTGGATGAATAGAATACCGAGAATTGTGTGCCTCCTCCAGGATCTTTTTCCTCAGTTCATCCACATTAGGAACACACAGATGATCCTGGAGTCGCAGAACACCATCTGCACCAATAGTAACTTCCTTGGCACCACCTCGTAGTACCGTTTCTCGAAGAACCATTAAGTGTGAATCATCATACTGGTGTGCCTTGATATGCTCAAATAGTGAAGACTGAGCTATGACACATGCAAGAACTCGGCTGGGCTCTGAAATATCTAACCGCACAAGTCTGTTGGCCAAGGACTGGATATCCAAAGCTAATGGCCTTTCTTCTGCTGAAATGAAAGCCAAACTACCCATGCTCTCCGCCTTTCTACTCAAGGCATCTACAACTACATTTGCTTTACCTGGATGATATATGATAGTAATATCATAATCTTTTAGTAATTCCAGCCATCTGTGCTACCTCAAATTTAGGTCCCCCTGCTTGAACAAATGCTGCAAACTGTGATGATCAGTATAAACTTCACAGGACACCCCATAAAGATAATGCCTCCAAATCTTAAGGGCGTGAACAATCGCAGCTAACTCCAAATCATGTACCGGATAATTCTGCTCGTGGGGCTTCAACTGACGTGAAGCATATGCAATAACTCGCCCTTCCTGCATCAATACACAACCCAAACCAACGCGTGAAGTGTCGCAGTACACTGTATACATCCCCAAACCGGAAGGCAACACTAACACCGGTGTTGTAGTCAATGCTGTCTTGAGCTTCTGAAAGCTCACCTCACAATCATCAGACTATCGGAACGAAGCACCCTTCTGGGTTAATTTGGTCAATGGTGCTGCAATAGATGAAAAGCCCTCCACGAACCGATGATAATAACCTGCTAAACCCAGGAAACTCCTGATCTCAGTCACTGAAGTGGGATGATGCCAATTCTGAACTGCCTCAATCTTTTTGGGATTAACTTTAATACCTTCACCCGATACAATATGTCCCAAAAATGCTATAGACTCTAGCCAAAACTCACATTTAGAGAACTTAGCATATAACTTTTGTTCCTGCAATGTCTGGAGCACTACTCCCATATGCTGCTCATGTTCCCCCTTGCTGCGCGAGTAGATCAAAATGTCATCAATGAAGACAATGAAAAATGAATCAATATATGGCCTGAATTCCACGTTCATCAGATCCATAAACATTGTTGGGGCATTAGTTAAACCGAAAGACATTACCAGAAACTCATAATGACCATATCTAGTACGGAAAGCAATTTTCGAAACATTCGAATCTCGAATCTTCAACTGATGATACCTCGACCTCAAGTCGATCTTAGAGAACACCCTAGCACCCTGCAACTGGTCAAATAGGTCATCAATATGCGGCAACGGGTACTTGTTCTTAATAGTGACTTTGTTCAATTGGCGATAATCAATACACATCCGTATTGTTCCATCCTTCTTTTTCACAAATAATACCGGTGCACCCCAAGGCGATACACTCGGTCTGACGAACCCTTTGGCTAGTAACTCTTCAAGTTGTTCTTTTAATTCTTTCAATTCTTTCGGAGCCATGCGATAAGGTGGGATAGATATAGGCTGGGTATCTGGAGCCAAGTCAATACAAAAATCAATATCACGATCAGGTGGCATACCTGGAAGATCTAAAGGAAATACATCGGAGAACTCCCGAACTACTGGCACTGAATCAATAGCCGGAGTCTCTAAAGTAGTTTCCCGAACATAGGGTAGATAAGCCAAACAACCCTTCTCAACCATGTGTTGAGCCTTTATAAAAGAAATAACCTGATTAAATGAACTAACCGACGAACCCTTCCACTCCAGCCTAGGAAAAGATGGAATAGCCAAAGTAACAGTTTTGGCATGACAATCTAGAATAGCACGATATGGAGATAACCGGTCCATACTTAGAATAATTTCAAAATTGATCATCTCGAGCAATAAGAGATCTACTCTAGTTTCATAACCACAGAATGTAATAATACAGGACCGGTAGATTCGGTTTACAATAACAGAATTGCCTACTGGAGTGGACACATAAATAGGAGTACTCAAGGACTCACAAGAAATACCCAAGAATGGAGCAAATAGAGACGACACATATGAATATGTGGATCCTGGATCAAATAATACTGAGGCATCTTTGCCGCAAACAGAAATAATACCTGTAATCACAGTATCTGAGGCCTCTGCATCTGGTCTAGCCGAAAAAGCATAGAACCGAGCTGGAGCGCCAACTGGCTGGCCTCCGCCTAGCTGATCTCCAGCTCTAGGACGACCCCTACCCACCTGTCCTCCACCTCTTGGTGGTCGGACTACTGGTGGAGCAATTGGTCCGGTAAGCATAGGCTATTGACCCTGCTGTACTGGTCTACCCCGAAGCCTGGGGAAAAACCTCCGCATGTGACTGGGATCCCCGCACTCGTAACAACTTTTCGATGCGATGGGCTGCTGACTAAGTGTCTGGCCCTGGGGAACTGAATACCCACTGGGAGGGCCCTGAATAGCTGGTGGACGGTAGGAATTCTCTGGTATAGCACTGAGATAATGTCGCACTGGAGCACCTCGAGGAGGTGGTAGTGCTGGAAATGGGGGTCTGCTAGACTGCCCCCTCACGAACTGACCTCTGCCCCCAGACGGAGCACCTCTGAACTCTCCAAAGTACCTGAACCACTTATGTCTCATAATCTGCTCTCGGCTCCGCTGACGCACACCCTCAATCCTCCGGACTATCTCCACAACTCGCTCATAAGAAGTACCCATCTCAACCTCTCGAGCCATAGTGGCCTGAATACCAGTATGTAAACCAGCTACAAACCTCCGTACTCTCTCCGCCTCAGTAGGGAGTATCATAAGTGCATGGCGAGATAATTCAGAAAACTTTGCCTTATAATCAGTCACTGACATCTGACCCTGCTGGAGCTGCTCAAACTGAAACCACAACTCTTCCCTCTGGGAGGGTGGAATATAGCTGTACAGGAAGATACGGGTGAACCTGTCCCAAGTCATGGGAGGAGAATCTGCTGGTCTGCTAAGAGCATAAGACTACCACCATCTACGGGCTCTGCCCTCTAGCTGAAAAGTAGCAAAGTCTACCCCATGAGACTCCAATATCCTCATGTTGTGCAGTCTGTCCCTGCAACGATCAATGAAATCCTGTGCAGTCCATCTGTCTAATAGTTTTTGAGGATCGGCGGTTACAGCTGGCATGGGCTCAGGTGTAGCTGCTGCCACTGGCTGGGCTCCACCCACGGGTAGTGCACCCTGGGTCTGATATACAGTAGCTGCCTGTCCATGAGCCTGCGCGGTAGGGGTCTGTGCTCCCCCGCCCGCCTGAGATGTGGCTGGGTCTGCCGGAAATAAACCGGCCTGAGTTATATTTTCCATGAACCGCAACATACGACCCATGACATCCTGAAATCCCGGTGCAGATGTGAAATCCATCGGAGCTGGCTCTGCCACAGGCACCTTACCATGCTCCTCAATAATGGGATTCTCTGCTGGACCCACTGGCGGCATAACTGGAACAGTCCTGGGATGTCCACGCCCTCTACAACGGGCTAGAGCCCTCCCTCAGCCTCGACCTCTGCCTCAGTCTCTAGCAACTGGGGGAGTAGCTCTTCCCTGGTCTGGAACTTCATTCGATCGCGTTCTCACCATCTGTGAGAGAATAAGAGAAGGATATTTAGTACTACATTAATTGCATGATGGAATATGAAGAAAGGTAATTTTCTAACACCCTATAGCCTCTTGAAGATAAGTGCAAACGTCTCCGTACTGATCCGCAAGACTCTATTAGGCCTGCTCATAACTTGTGAGACCTAAGTGAACCTAGTGCTCTTGTAGTATGAGTACGTAAATAACGTGTACACAGTAAGTATCAAGCCTAATCTCGAAGTGGTAGAGACGAGATGACCGACTTTGACACTCACTATGGGGCAATAATAATAATTGAAATACAACTATGATATATAAATCAACATGATTTACAGAATTTACAATAATTTATTTAATCAACGAAAATAATCAAAATTCTTCAAATGCAACAATTCTCAATATATTAATTAAATTCCTTAAATTCGAATAATTTCTAATTTATCAATTAAATATTATTTTCAGGAATAACAATTAATTATTTAACAAGCAAGAGTAATAATTCATTAAATTCCAAGGATTTTCCAATTTATCAATTAACTTCGCAAGCTAAAATAAGCTATTAAAGTATCATGTAATTATTATTATTATTAAACACGATTTCTGCCGAGGACGTACGGTCCGATCCAGAGTATCGTGTACACTGCCGAGGGACATGCGGCGCGATCCATAGATGCATCTATCCTGCCGAGGCGTTCGGCCCGCTCCACAAGAAAGGAGACATTTTCTTATGTACCTCCGGAAGGAGAGTATATTTATTATGAGATAAATTCGGGAGGAAGAATAATTTCTTTTAACAATTAATTAATTTAAACAGAAAATCAAAAATAGACTCGTGCGTACGTAGCCCCCGCAATTATCAATAATTATTCAATTTAATCCTTATGGCGTAATTTTCCCCTCACAAGATTAGACAAGAGACTTACCTCGTCTCAAAGTCCACTTTTCGATTATCGCGTCGCGTAAAATTCTCGATTCAATGCTAAAAAATCCGAAACTATCCAAAAGTTATATAAAATAATTAATATATGTTCAATAATTCGAAAATCATCTATTAATTAAATTACTCTATCCAAAATGGTAAAATTTCTAAAATTTATCTCCGGCCCACGTGCCCGGATTCCTGAAATTTTTGGATGAAAACGTTACCCATAATCTCAAGAACTCAAATATATAATTTCTATCCAATTCCATAACCATTTTCGTGGTTAAAATCTCATTTTTATAAAAATCTAGGTTTTTCATCTAAACCTTTGATTTCTAAGATTTACTAGTTATAATCTATGTATTTAACTCAAGGGGTGTAGAATTAACTTACCTTCAAGTTGTTAGTTGAACTCCCTTCTCAAAAGCTCTGAAATCGCCCGAAAATGGAGGAAAAATGGGCTCAAAATGTCTGAGCCCCGATTTTTAACCATTCTGCCAAGCAGTGGTTTTGCACCTGCGGAAAGGGTACCGCACCTGCGGCTTTCGCACCTGCGAAAATTCCTCGCAGGTGCAAGTTCCACTCGCCTAGGCCGCGGTCGCATCTGCGCAACAATTCTTGCACCTGCGCGTTCGCAGGTGCGCCCAAATGTTCCGCACCTGCGATGACAGTCCTTCATTCCCCCTTCCGCTTCTGTGATTGAAGCTCGCATCTGCGAAGGTCGCACCTGCGGCTGTCCAAGCGCAGGTGCAAACGTACCAGAAGCAGAAAGCTTCAGTATTTTTCTTCCAAGTTCGAAATTGGTCCGAGCCTCGTCCGGTTAACACTCGGGACCCCCGAGGTCCCGCCCGAATATACCAACAGGTTTGAAATCATAAAACGGACTTGCTCGAACTATCGGAACGTGTAAAACAATATCAAATCTAAGAATCACACCCCAAACCAAATTGAATCAAACTTAAGAACTTTAAGTTCTTCAATTTACTTCCAATACGCCGAAACATACTTAAGCTACCCGGAATGACACGAAACTTTGCGTGCAAGTCTTAAATCATTATACAGAACTATTCCCAAACTCGGAATTCCAAACGGACTTCAATTTCTCAAAAACCTACTCCAAACCAAATTTAAAGAACTTTAAATCTTTAAATAGTTGATTTTCACTATTAAGCGCCAAAACGCTCCCGGGTTATCCAAAACCCGATTCGAACATAAGCCCAAAGTCCGAAATCATCATACGAACCTATTGGAACCGTCAAATCCCGATTCCAGGGCCGTTTTCTCAAAATGTTGATCGAAGTCAAACTTGACCTTTTTAAGGCTAACTTAAGGAACCAAGTGTTCCGATTTCAACCGAAACACTTCCAAATCCCGAACCAACCATCTCCGCGAGTCATAAATTAATAAAAGCATGTTCGGAGAGTTTTATTTTAGGGAACGAGTTTCTAAAAGTTAAAATGACCGGTTGGGTCATTACATATATATATATATATATATATATATATATATATATATATATATATATATATATATATATATATATATATATAATTTTTAGCTAGCGGATATACCAATTTTATATTTTGCCCAAGAGTATATGGTGGTTTAATTTGAAGTAGTTTAAGAAGGAGTTTGAATACATGTGTGAGCTAAATAAATTAATGGGCAGTCTTTGTCCTATTGAAAATACCAGTGAAGATTCAAATCGAAAAATAAAAAATATTCATAATTGGAGGAATTGTGACAATTCTAATAATTATTTATTTGGCTTTAAAGACATCCGAAAAACATTCAAAATATTATACTGTATTATCAAATTGTATAGTCTGTGGGTATTTTCATAAATAGTTTGTCGCTAATACGTATTAAGCGTATCACGAAAGTAGCCGGAAATCTTTTTTTTTTAATAATTTAGGGACAATTTGAGAGACCTCTTCTCAAACTTTTTGATTTTTTTCGTAACATTCTTTTTACCTTTTTCATTAATATAAATAAAATATAATTTGACAACGTGCCATTTCTAATTTTAAGCACTTCTAATTAATTAATTTTATGAATATTTTCTCTAACAGAAAAGAATAAGATTAAACATCGTTTTTTGCAAAAGAGAACAGATTAGGCAGCTGCAATTTTATGTCTTTTGCAGATTAATTATTCACTATTTTTTATTTTATGAGTTTTGATTCTATACAATAATTGTCACATATGAACACTACATCAATTTTGCGTTGCGGAACGTCAGGAGATGTTTATGACATTTAACTCTTTTATTTAAGTTAGGAATAGGAATGTGTGTTTCATAATTTACAAAGGATACTTATTTCCGTTTTCTAGCTCGAAAGAGCAGCCAAACCAGCTGCGAAATTGCTGAAAAACCAGTCCGAAAATCCCAGAAAAGTTGTCCTAAAATCAACACCAAAAATCCGACGAAACATCGTCCAAATCCAGCCACAAAATCCCTCGAAACGACCCCCTTTTACACTTGAAATAGTTGTCCAAATCTAGTCGATTCGGTATAATTTTTGTCCAGATCTTAGTTCGAGGTCGATGGAGTGGGTTCCGGTCTTGGCTTATTCGAAAAAGAACTCTCTGTAGTTAGCTTGAACATTCATCTAATAAAAGTTGAAAGTCAGCGTTCTGTTGGTCTATTTCCTAAAGTTTGTAGTCTGCTTTATTCGGAGGTTTGAGCTAGCTTCTTATTGCGAATTCTTAATATGTTCCTTTAGATTCTTTGTTGTTTCCTATAGTTCGTTCTTCGTGAATGTTTTCTTTGCTTTGATTTGTTTGCTTTACTCGCTATTTAATTGATCATTTTAATTAGATGAACATCGGTCATGTCGAAGGTTTTTCCATTAGTTTCCTTTATTTGATTCTTTAGAAAAGAAAGAGGAGGGTGTGCTTGAGGGTTATTTCAATTTCATTTTTATTAGAGTTTAGCATTGTTCAGCTTAGTACAAAATAAGGATGTGCTAGATTTGATTTCCTTCTAAAAAGAAAGAAGAAAAATTCATCTTTTCCTTTGAGATTTAGTATCTGAAGTTAATTGATGGACCATCTATTGGTTTAATACTCTAAGAAACAATGGGCTCAAATAACATTGAATCATGCTGGGCCAATTTCATAAACCGATTTGTCCAAATACATAAGATATCCTCAGCTACTAAGTGGGTCAAGTATTAGTGAAACTCTACATATCTTTCCACAGTGTTATATCCACAATTCAATAGCCTTGCAATAATCTCAAAGTTTAGGAATACTAATGAATACCGCTAGTACACTTTTAGGCGCGTTTTAAACTTATTATCGTGATTATGTATACGTTCGCGTGACATAATTATGATTCCCAAAATAAATCAAGGTACGCGTTCGTGCGACTTTGGCCAGAAATAATCTTAGTAAATAATATTTGAGCCACTGAGTATTGATGTAAGAGTTTTGTTCTAAAAAAGAATATTTTAAGGATAAAATAGTAAAAATACTTGATCAAACTTAAAGTGCTTATAAGCAAAAAATTTATAAGCTGGGGGTGACTAGCTTATGACTTTTGACTTATTTTTGACTTATAAGCACGTGACTTATAAGCACTTTTAACTTTACCAAACGCGTAGATAAGTCGAAAAGTACTTATAAGCTAGTTTGACCAGCTTATAAGTTTAGCCAAATACCCTCTATGTCTTTTTACGTATTTTATCGTTTTGTAGTTTTATCAAATAAAATTACAAGTATAACTTCTAACAATATGAAATTGAAAGGAGAATAGACATAGAAAGCAAACAAAGAATCAAATTAAGATGTGCTAACAGCTCAAATTGACCACCAACGACAGTGTTGATGGATATAGGTTCCTCTGCCCTTAACCAAAGGTTGAACTCTGACTATAGAAAATATCCTGTTAAGAAGCAATTTTTCCTATACTGTGCATTACGTGGCACATAAGCCCCAATATAATTACCAAAAATCGTGTAAAAAAAAATAATGAACTTGAATTCATCCGTGGAAAAGAAAAGGAGATGCCTAGTTGTTCTAGAAGAAAAAAAGGAGTCAAGAAGTTTTTTTTTTATATAGATTTTATGAATATTTCTTTCAGTATAGTTAAAGAATGATTATCTTTCATCATTCATCACGAAATTAATCTTAGTAAATCTACTAGTTTTATAGTAGTGTTATGTCAAATTGTCAATGATGCAGTGAAGTTTATATGCATATCTCGGCTCTCGCTATATAATTTCTCGAAAATGACTTCTATTAATTAAGCAGTTTATAATCGAACGCGCAGCACTATATATCATCCCTCATTTTTTTATTTTTTTTTTCGTAAAACCTCTCAACCGTTATAGTTAGTATATATATATAAGCAATTAGAAGTTAAAAAAGCTGCCCCGCTTCACCTCTAAAGATTGATATTCCATCTTAGAGAGGAACTTCACCTTCTATACTCCACAGTGATCAGCATGTGTTGTACGAACTTGGCTCCGCGCCGCCGCCGCCGTGTAAGAGTTAGAGTAATCAACATACTTGAATTTAAACTAGAAAAGAAGTACCACAATAATTTGGACTACGCATTATGGGCTCTCCAAATACTTGAACATGATTCAAATTCAATAGTGCAAGCCACTATCAGATCATGTGAAAGACCTGAAAAGATCTTCGAATTGCAAGTTACTCCAGAAGGATCTCCTGTGGTTGCAATCCTAAAAGTACCGATTTCGAGTTTTTCTCAACAAGATTATTCCTATGTTAACACTTGCTCCCGGATCAAATTTGACGTAAATGATTTAATGCAAGCAGTCGGAGCGTTTCGTGATCATGACTCTATCTCAATAACTGCGTACTATGAAGAGCGAGGAGAAGATGTACACTGCTATATGCGCATCAAATCACTTGACCCATTACGTAAGTACATTGCTTAATTGTCTTCTTTTTTCATTTCAAGTTATTATCATATATTAGTCAATTTCTTGGAAGAAATTCAAGCTTTTGTGTAACGCTTAGTTGTTAGGAGTACTTTTTCTTGGAAAAATTTCAACTTTCTTACAGTTTCTTGAAAAAATATTTCAACTTCTTGTTGATCTTAATCGCTTTCTTGAAGAAATTTAATTTTTTTATTTTTTTTTGTGTAATTATGCTTAGTTGCTTGTTAGCTCTTGGAAAGATTTCAACTTTGTGATGCTTACAGATTCTTGGCAAAATCTTTAGCTAGGTTCTTGTTGATCTTAATCACTTTCTTGAAAGAAATTTAAGTTTTTTTTAATGCTCGGTATTTAGTTTCTTAGGGGGAAAAATTTAACTTTTTGTGATTCTTTTCAGTTTCTTGAATAATATCTGTCAAGTTCTTGTGATTAATCAGCGAATCTTCCGAGTTCTTGGAAAAAGAAACAAAAGTGTGTCTTGAATTATTGCTTAATTACGATTTTAGTCCTTGTATTATTTCAGTCAGTCTAAATTGTGTTTTCTAACGTTTTGACATTTTATAAGCCAAAAAGATGCTAACTTTGTTAAGCCTGGCTACCTGAGAAGCTTTCCTATATATATATATATATATATATATAGAAGTTGTTGATTATACTATTCTCTTCTAGCACAACGTAACTTTTAGTTTCCTTCCTATTTTCTTTTTGGTGATGTTAATTAACTCCTAGAAAAAGTTACGTTTAGTGTTTTCTTGGGATGCAAATGATCTCCATTTGGGAGTTTTAGTTGAGTACTTTTAGCTATATTCCTTGGTAGATTTATGTTGAATTATTGGAATTTTGTTTGTCTTAGGAATTGTTGAGGGAAGGGAACGCGTTGTGGATATTGAAATCCAGTCTGATGATGCTTACATTGACGTGTCCGAACAGATTTACCAAGGGCTTATTGGGATACCACCGGCCACGTTACGACAGATTTTTAAATCTCACGTTGCAGGTATATATAATACTTTTACCCAAATTTAGCATCTTTTTCTTTGATTTAAGTAAGTTAATTGTTGAATTAATGCTTCTGTAACTTACTTAAATGAAGGTCAATTAATAGTCTCACTCACCAGCACTCAAGTGAGATTCAGAACGACGACCGTAGACGTAGTACTTTCCAAAGAGGTAAGTATAAGTACGTGATCGGTGAGATTAATTAAGATGCATCGCCTTCTCTTTGTTGATTTAATATTATCTTGTTCTGGAATGCAGGATAAAGAATGCATTATTGGGGGTATATTCGATCATGAAACTGAATTAAGCTTGGATTTGGACATGGTCAAACAGTCATGGGATTTTGCTTTGGTAGAAACCGACATTGTTTGGCTGTCAACCGCACGAAATGGGTTTACGTTGATCTCTTTCTCATTTTGGCCTCTGGGGACTCTCTCTTTTTTCTTTAAAGCAAGGTATCATGATCTAAAAGAAATCCATAACACTTGTTATGTTAAACACATGCATGTTGAATCCAAAAGAAACACTCCAAGATGTGCCTGATATATATAGCATCCCCCTATCATGTTTTCCACTTTAGAGTTCAGCCTACATTATATTCACAGCTAGACCAAAACCACAAACAATTCTCAACACCCTACACATTTTCTGCAATAAGGTGCAATATCCTTCCCAATAGGATCCACTTAAGTTGTATCTCTGATCTTAAATTTAGATTTTAATAATTGCCACTATTATGTTTGTTACGTTATATTGTAATGAGCTGCTGCTTTAATTATTGCAGCAGAAATCTGGCAAGGACTAAGTTGTTGTTTTCATATCCAAAAGATCTAAAGTGTTCATGTCCTCATATATATATCACCAAGCTTTTTTGTGCAGAAGATAGAAAATACGAAGACAGAGATGGATATATGATGGATAAAGAGATGAAGATTGAGAGTTCCAAGATTGATTTTCTGTAGACTTTAACCTCATGCTAGAAGAACGTTTGGTGACCATTTACATGCATTTGCAAATCACATAGACTTGGCAGTGGTATGACTGCTCTGCATTGACTAAAACCAGGAGAATGAGATTATATTGCGGATTTTTACTTTGTCATTTGGAATTTATGCAAGTTCAAAATTGATAATACTCCTAGGAAAAACAATTATCCTGAATGGCAATACAATTTAACAGTTGATGTTTCTTATTTCTTTCTATCGCTGATGTTTTTTTTAATGTACACAAATTTATGTATCTTTTATAGTTTTGTCAACTTAAAAGATAATTTTACTTAAAAGATGAATTTGAGAAAGAATAATTCTTTCTAGTTACATAATTCAAAAACTTAGTTAATAGTTCACACTATTCAAGGAAGTAATTTACTTTTTATTGATTCAAATTTTTAATATTCGCTCATCCCAAATTTTAAATATTTATTTAATAAGAATTTTATTTTCAAAGGGTTAAAAAAACTATGAATATTGTACTTTTGGATCGTTGGGTTTGCAAAGTGTTAGTATTATTGACTTCTGTAAGCAATTTTCTCACTCTCTCTATACTATATTATTAAATATTTTTTGTAGTTATATGTTCTAATGGGTGAGCGAATTCTCAAATATTATACAAAAAAAATTGATATTGTTTGAGTTGGAAGGCTCATATATGAATATGGAAATGCACGGACATACAGTGGCGGAGTCAGAATTTTTATTAAGAGGATCAAAATGTAAAGAAATAAACTCACCAAGAAGTCAAGGAGTGTCAATACATAATATATATACATATTGTTTTTAAAATTACCTAGCTACACAGTATAATTTTTTGACGAAGGGGTGTCAGTTGACACCCCTTGAGTGCATATGGCTCCGCCAATGAGTACGTATACTCCTACATAGGTCAATACCTATACTTCAAAGATTACCTTTGTTTCAGTTTTTAGAAAATAAACATCGTATTTTGAAATAATAATATAGGAAAAACTATACAATATAGTCACATAAAATAATAGTCGGTAAAATGAATAATTTTTGTATATTAATGAAAATACACACACACACACGTATATATATATATATATATATATATATATATATATATATATATATATATATATATATATATATATATATATATGTGTGTGTGTGTGTGTGTGCTTGCCCGAAAATATGATGGTTTAATTCTATGTTGTTTAAGAAGGAGTTCGAATGCAGGTGTGAGTTAAATAAATCAATTGGCAGTTTTTGTCCTATTGAAAATACTAGTGAAGATCTAAATCGAAAAGAAAGAAAAAATAGAAGAATTGTGACAATTCTAGTTAGTAATCTTGATTATTTATTCAACGTTAAGGACATTCGAAATATTATACATTATCAAATTGTAAATTTTGTGGGGTATTTTGATAAATAGTTTGTCGCCAATACGTATTAAGCGTATCACGAAAGTAGCCCGAAACCTTTTTTTTTTTAAATTTATTTAGGGATAATTTGAGAGATCTCTTCTCAAATTTTTTTATTTTTCTCGTAACATTCTTTTTACCTTTTTTCATTAATATAAATAAAATATAATTTAACAACGTGCCATTTCTAATATTAAGCTCTTCTAATTAATTGATTTTATGAATATTTTCTCTAACAGAAAAGAATAAGATTAAACATCTTTTTTGCAAAAGAGAACAGATTAGGTAGCGGCAATTTTATGTCTTTTGCAGATTAATTATTCACTATTTTATTTTATGAGTTTTGATTCTATACAATAACTGACACATATGAACACTACATCAATTTTGCGTTGCGGAACGTCAGGAGATGTTTATGACATTTAACTCTTTTATTTAAGTTAGGAGTAGGAATGTGTGTTTCATAATTTACAAAGGATACTTATTTCCGTTTTCTATTTACATTAGGATAGGATAATTGCACAAACGTTCCAATATATATATCTTCGAAATCGGATTCCTTCTTCAAAACCTAATTTCTGTTTTCTTCTCTCCAGAATAGAATCCGACCCATCGTGCTCGAAATTTCATCCCCATTAATGGCAACTGGTGATGCTTCTTTCCTGGATGATCTTGACGGATTGTCCGATCATGAAAAGAATCTGCTGCGTGCGGCGCTTAATTATGATGACCTAGATAACTCTTTCAAGCTGCGAAAATCACGTCGCTACATTCTGATGATGCAGAAAGTTGAAGCTGCACTAATTGAATCTGATGATAAACCTAAATCAGGTGGCGTTGATGATCCAGAATATGATCAGCAGTTGATAATAGACTGCACTGTGTTATCAGTTGACATTGAGAATGAAATTGCTTTAATTCACAATTTCATACGCGACAAGTATCAATTGAGAGTTCCAGAGTTAGAGTCACTTGTTCATCACCCTATTGATTATGCCCGGGCTGTTAAAAAAATTGGCCAGGAGAGGGATATCACTACTCTTGCCAGCGACTTGGAAGGATTTCTACCCTCAGCTATCATCACGGTTTTCTCTTGTTGGCGACTTGGAAAGATAATAGAAGCATGTGATAGAGTCCTTGCTCTTGATTCAGCAAAGGAAAAGCTTGTGCATTTTGTCCAGAGTCGAATAGGATATATTGCTCCGAATCTCTCTGCTGTTGTTGGGAATGCAGTTGCTGCTAAACTTATGGCTACTGCTGGTGGTCTCTGGTCCCTGTCAAAAATGCGTGTTTCTGATGTCCTGTATCTTGGTGCCAAAACGACGAAGAATAGTTCTGACCAATTTTGGGGTGTAGGAACTTATATTGAACAAAGTGAAATAATTCAGACTACTCCTCCACCTCCCGCCCTCAGATTCCGAGCCTATGGAATGTTGGCAATCAAATCAAAATTAGCGGCTCGTGTTGACTCCACCGGAAGACATCACACCGGAGAATATGGAACATCTCTTAGGGAAGATCTCCGTAAAAAGATAAAGAATTGTTTTGATTCTGTATGTCAGCATGAATTACTGTCTTATCTTTTTTTTTAATTACCAAGAAACCCCAAAGACCAGTGGCGCTAGGTTCAAAAGTATGTGGATGCTGCGCCACCCCTCAATGAAATTGTCTATTAATTTCTCTGCCTTCTCCATTGTTAGCATCATATTCGGACTCCAATAAGATGCAACCTTTACCAATGTTTTGAAGTACTCTCTTCGTATCAAATTATTTGTCATATTTCTCTGTTAGGCGGCCCCTTAAAAACATTAATTAGAAGGGATTTTTTTGACTATTTTACCCTTATTTATGTCTTAAGATATAATCTATCCACATTGAATATTTATTCTATTTATGTGTCATCTCCGTTACTAAGGGTAAAATAGAAAAACAATAATTAACTTTATCTTGAACTTATAAAATAACAAATAATTTGAGACAACTATTTTTAGAAACATCAATAGATAACGAATAGAGTAAAATGAACATCTCGATTCTTTAACAAAAAAAAGTAAGGGATTGACTCTTAAAATGAACATCTCGATTCTTTAACAAAAAAAAGTAAGGGATTGACTCTTTTAAAGGTTAGAACTTTACACAGACCACAGAGACAATCTGCTTTTATAATACTGTTGCATATGGACAAACAACAGAAACACACTTGAAAGTAGTTAAAGCTGAGATCACATTTGTGAACGAAAACAACGAGGATTGTTAGTTGGGTACTTAGGTTTGATTAAAAAGACTCAATGCCTTTTCAATGCTCTCGCACTTGAGGTTTCTGGATCCAAATGGTATCCGAAACTTCTGGCAAGATTGTGATATCTTTTCCCCCTCAAACTGAGATTTAGACTATAAAAGTACCATGTATTTGCAGATTCTTTGACGTTGGACATGGATCACGAGAAAAGAATTGATTCAATGAATAGTATATGCCCGAATCAGCTGTAACTCTATACAACAGAAACATGGAGAATGTATGTCACATATACAACAGAACAATGCCTCCAAAAAGACTACGTGGTATACTGGCGTACTGTGTTTCATTTGCTATTACATTTCACGGAGGGTAATTACTAAGCTTCCTTGGAAGGTAGGCTTGTATCTCTAGATGGAAGCTTGATGTGTGGCTATAATTCCATATTTTAGTACATTATTTACCTTACATTTTATGTGCTTTAATGTTAAATTACACTTTATTTGCGCGTAATGGAGTCTATTTTATGTGTAGGTACAATGGAGATGAAATTAGAGCAAAAAGAATATTTGAAGTAATAAGTGTACTCGAAAACAGTGGAAAGAAGAAAGAATGAATTGAGTAGTGAAAAGATGAAGAAGCTGGCGAGGCAAGCATCTGAGCGCGCGTGGAAGATGGCGAGGCAAGTCTTTGAGCTCGCGTGGGAGCAGGCGACGCGAGGGATAAGGCGAGGTCGAGCTCGCGTGGAGGCAGGCGTCGCATCGTCTGGGGCGAGGTGCATCTCGCGTTGTGCCTCGCGAGGCACGGTCCGAGGCGAGCTTGATCCGGATTTTGAACGCAATATTACGGTTGTAGCATTCTTGTTTGTTGTAGGCCCCACTTGACTTTAATGACTAAGCCACCAAAAAGACTCTCTTAATGCCACCTTATTCTATGGTTTTAAGAGTCATACTTTGATAAAGCCTTGGCTGCCACGTTTTTGTAGTTAAAGCGTTATCCAAAATACCATTAATTAACCACTAATCTCATGATTAATTGATAATCTCCCACTATCCAATAATTAATCAATTACCCACATAATTAAGAATTATCTCAAATTACTTATAATACTACTCACTTTTAACATACCTTATACACCTTACTATCATGGTTATGTACCTTGTATGGTACTAGTCCATAAATATCGGGTATTACAGCTCGGATCGTATTTTATCCCAAATTGCCAAACTTCGACGAAATTTTAACGTACGAAAAAAATGCCGGATGTAACATCTCATTTTTGAGCTTATATTAATTTACTTATGGCCTACTTCCATGTACGAAAACATGGGGTGTAATAGCCCGTTAACTGTACCTCAGTCACTTTGAACTCTAAAGTAAAACATCCTTCCACCATTAAGGAGTATAGGCCTATACCTTGCTGCACAGTCCTGTACAAAATAGTGTCAAAAATACTGACAAGTAGGTTGCAGGCTGTCAAGGATTCACTGGTACATAATACTCAAGGAGCCTTTGTTCCTGGAAGGGTGATAACTAACAACATTGTACTTAGTCATGAGCTTGTCAAGGGGTATGGAAGGAAAGGAATTTCCCCGCGATGTATGTTGAAAATTGATATGTAAAAAGCCCACGACTCAGTTAAATGGCCTTTCTTGGAGCAAGTGTTGAATCATGTGAACTTTCCTACCATATTCATTAAGTGGATCATGGAATATGTTAGATCAGTGTCTTACTCTATACTAATAAATGGCAAGCCAACTGAGCCTTTTGAGGCCAAAAAGAGATTAAGACATGGGGACCCTCTATCCCCATTCTTATTTGTGCTGGGAATGGAGTATCTCAGTAGGCTTCTAAAGGGATTGACAACCACACGAGACTTCAGATTCCACCCCAAGTGTGCAAAGTTGCAAATAATTCAACTAGGATTCACTGATGATCTGCTATTATTCTCTAGAGGTGATCAGCCATCCATTCAGTTGCTCTTAACCTACTTCCAGAAATTCTCACAGGCATCATGTTCGGTAGCTAACATGCATGAGCAAGAGTTCTGTGTACTTTGGTGGTGTGAGCCCAGGCATACAACAACAGATACTGGAGTTCTTGGGAATTGTTAAAGGGGAACTACCAATAAGATATCTTGGTGTACCACTTAGTACAAAAAAACTATGACACAATGCCAACCTCTACTAGACAAAATGCTGGGTAGAATTACCTCTTGGACTGCAAAATTCTTGTCTTACGCAGGCAGAGTCCAGCTATTAAAGAGTGTATTGTTCTCAATACAAATCTTCTGGTCACAGATCTTCCTACTACCTAAAAATATTTTGCTATTGATTGAAAGAATATGTAGGACCTTCTTATGGACATGTGGTGTGGAGGTTACAAAGAAAGCATTAATAGCGTGGGAGAAATTGTGCATACCTAAAGCTGCTGGTGGTCTGTACCTGTTGAATATCTCTAAGTGGAATAGAGCAGCATTATGTAAGATGCTGTGGAACCTATGTAAAAAGAAAGATAAGCTGTGGTTCGGTGGATACATGTCTACTATAGGAATGGGAAACCAATCCTAAGCAAGTATCGTGGATGGTTCAAAAAAATTTCAAAGCTAAAAAGTATGTAGAGTAGGCAGGGTATACTAAAGTGGATTTGCAACACATGAATTCATTTTCAGTCAAGCTAATGTATCAGAAGATGTTGGGGAATATCCCAAAGGTGGGTTGGAGGAAACTGATTTGTAACAACTTGGGATCCCCAAAGTGGATTTTCAATATTCCTGGTGTTACATGGGGAACTATATACTAGAGATAGGTTAAGCAACTGGGGAATCACTACTGATATATCTTGGTGTCATGTGTGGCCAAGCACAGGAAAGCATATCTCACTTGTACTTTGAATGTACTACAACTGCAGATGTGTGGAACAAAATCCTAGGGTGGCAAGGGATAACAAGGCAAGCTTTTACGTTGGCAAGAAGAACTGCTAAGAGCTATGAAGAATGGCAAAGGGCACAGTGTAAATGCAGAGATATTTCGAATGTCCCTAGCATGCTGCATCTACAATAGATGGCAAGAAAGGAACCAAAGGATATTCCAGAACTGTACAAGAACTACCGATATGTTCACCAGAACTATTGTTCAGGAGGTACAGGTCAGGGGAAGTCTGAGGCCAAGTATGCAAACAAGATTAAAGGAGCTGAACTTTTATCCTAGCTAAGGATAGGACTAGAGAAAATAGAAGATTAAAGGGTAGTTGGTAGAGCACGCTAGTACTGGGGCTTAATGTCGAGCACTATTATTCAATTTTGCTTAGTTATACGCTGTACAGTTTTTGTTTGAGGTTATAAATAAAATTTTACTTACCAAAAAAAAAGCCAAAAGTACTTTGTTTTACAATTGCAATGGCAATTCCTTCCTTGACTCAAATATTGGGAACACAATGGACAATATTTGAGTCAAAGTTGAAAAAAATCATTTGAAGTTGAAGTAGAGAAGTGCTTGTGGATTTTCAAATAACCCAGATAGTTGAGTTTATTGCTTTCATTTTTAAATTTATGGGATTCTATTTTCTAATTTTGTACTGCTTTTTAGTTTTCGTGGTTCTTTGGCATTAAATATGTCTTCTCCAATGTTTTTTTATGGTTTAATTTAGTGTTGCAGCGCCGCTTGTGGAAAAAGAATTGGCCTTTGTATGAGGGATTTGGTTTCTAGTTTCTATAATAGTTTTTTAGTAGAAAATATTAGAATTTAAGTGGGAAACTATTGGCATCAGCATTGCAAGATGATGGTTTTGCCCTTAAGAGACAAATTATCTACCTGTATTGGAATGACTGAAACTCAAAATTGAGAAGGAAAGGGATTAAGTGATGAAGTTTTATTCTTATATTTAACTTTTTAATGAATGAAATTTCTCATTAATTTTGCTGAGTCAGGAGAATCAGATTGTAATAAATGTATAAAGAAAAATTCACCCGATAAAGCCTATTATTACCCCTTTGACCTTTCTCTATTTTAAAGTCCGGTTGATGACGTGGCATATCACTTAACAATATTTGCTTGTGGCAGTACTTGAGTAGTTCAATTTTGGGTGTTCTCGCTTATTTTCTGCAAAATATAGAAATAATTGAGGTATTTTCTTCACAAAATTTTGGTGTTATAATTCTCATTTAAATATGCTTAATTTGATAGCCATCTGGAAAGTTATCCCGCAAAAAAGCGAAAGGTTTAAATAAGACCAATATTTGGGAATAAAAGTGTTTTATTTCCCTATTATATACAACAACCAATTAAGCAAATATTTAAAGGTCAAAGAGGAATAAGAATGGAAGATGTTTTTTGTGCGTAACCATTTGAAATGGGCTACCTCAAAGTTTATGGGCAGTAGAAATTGGCCATGGCAGTGGGCAGGTATTTGCTCCCAAGTTTTAGCTCTTATCCCTAAGATTGAGAGTATTATTGTAAAGTGGGAGAAACCATCTCTTGGTTGGATTAAAATTAATACCGATGGTAGTTGTTTTGGGGATGGTTTGACTGGTACGGGAGGAATTATCAAAGATTAATTCAGGTGGTAATTTGATTATGGCATTTGCTAAACCTGTTGGGCGGGGAACCAGTAACTTTGGTGAAGCAAAAGCTGCCTACTTTGGGGTGAAATGGTGCATATCACATGACTTTCTGGATTTTATTTTGGAATGTGATCCGTTGTTAATTGTTAATATGATAAAAGGCAATGCAAAATTGGTGTGGCAAATGCAGGACATTGTAGTGGAGATTAGAAGACTTATTTTGCAGGCTAATTGTGTTATATATTCAACATTGCTATAGAGAGGCAAATCAGGTTGCCGATGCCCTTGCCAAATACAGTATTGAAGATATAGAAGCGTGTTTACCCTAAAATTTCGAGTAACAATTAAACTTATTTAGTGGTTTCAAGGATACGTGATTTAATCCAATGCTAATTGATAAACAAGGAATTAAATAGATAATCTGAATAGTAAAATAAATCAAACAAGGATTTAATCCAGTGTTCTGACAATGCTTTCGACTTCGATTCGAGATGGTCTCGAGGTTGGATAACAAGAACAATAAAGAACAGAAAATAAACAGTGATGAGCAGTAATAGATAGTAAGTGAAATAGAGAAAGCAGTGTATGTGTATGTGTTTATTAGTCAATCCATCTCCCTTACAAATGAATGGGGTCCCTCTTTATATAGTAGAGGAATCCTAAATAAAGTACAATTCTAATAACGGAAACAAATCCCATGATTGGCGCCAATAACCGCTTGATTCGATCTGTTCCGGGATTTTCGCCGAAATCTTCGGTCGGTTGCTAATATCTCGTCATTCTGTTATTATGCCTTACTCGAAGTCGGTCATGCTCGGTATCGATCTTCAACGAGGACTTCGATCTTCATGCTCCATACTCTGCCATTGAGCTCGAGTCTGGTCTATTACAAACACTTCGGTTGCTTGTGGTGGTACTTAAGTAGTTAAATTTTGGGCGTTTTCATTTATTTTCTGCAAAATATAGAAATAATTGAGGTATTTTCTTCACAAAATTTTGGTGTTATAATTCTCATTTAAATATGCTTAATTTGATAGCCATATGGAAAATTAACCTGCAAAAAAGCGAAAGGTTTAAATAAGACCAATATTTGGGAATAAAAGTGTTTTATTTCCCTATTATATACAACAACCAATTAAATAATATCTAAAGGTCAAAGAGGAATAAAAATGGAAGATGTTTTTTGTGCGTAACCATTTGAGATGGGCTACCTCAAAGTTTATGGGCAGTAGAAATTGGCCATGGCAGTGGGCAGGTATTTGCTCCCAAGTTTTAGCTCTTATCCCTAAGATTGAGAGTATTATTGTAAAGTGGGAGAAACCATCTCTTGGTTGGGTTAAAATTATTACTGATGGTAGTTGCGATAGAATATAAGGGTCCACCAAACTGTATAGAGAACCAGGTTCTTTATCAGTACCACTAGAACACACGCACGCTGCAGTAAGTAGATGATAAGAGGATTTTTACGTGGAAAATTCTCAGCTCAACGGGATTAAAAACCACGACCTACCCTTATAGGATTTCAACTTCACTACTGAGCAACTTTTAGATTACAACCTCTGCAACCTAGGAATTAATCTCTTAATTCCTCACTAACTTGTAATACTCTATTACAAGCCACTTTGTAATAACTCTATTACAAAGACTTTACAACTCGACTAACTCTAGCCAAGACTTAAACACAAAGGTTTAAGGTTTATAAAGGGTTTTCTAATGAATACTTCTAAACAAGCTAAGTAGGAATTACAATTGAAAAACTATTACAAAGTTACAACTCAATTAAGGACATACAATGACTTGCTGTGGGGAACTGGTCCGTAGTAGTGTTGTTCTTTGTTCTTGATGCACTTGAGAATTGATTGCTTGATGATCAATGACCGTGTGAGAGCTTCGATGATTTCTTTAAGTGAACAAGTGATTTGTTTTACATTCCTTGATGTTAATAATGCATTTGTGACATCACTAGGATGATGTAAGCAAGGTAGGTAAAAGACGCTCTGGATAAAGTTGACTGTTGCACTATTTCTGCATTGTAGCATGTGCAGGCAACAACTTTATAACTGGGGCAGTTGACTTGTACAATTTTCTCGGGAAATGATAGTTATATGTTCCCTCTGTTGTTCCTCTGACTCTGAAGAGTTGAAGCATATTCCAAGCTGGAACCTTTCGATCTTAAGGTCTTGAGGATATGTAACTGGTTCCTTATCTGGTACTTGACAGTAAGTTTGTTAGATCATCAAAACATAAAGCAAGGTACTTGTAACCTATCAATTTCCCCATTTTTGATGATGACAAATTTATAATTGAACATCCCAGAAAAAGACCGCACAGAACCAGACAGTGAACCAGAAAAGCCTTAAGGTTCCCCCCCTGAGTCTGTATTCCCCCTTAATCAGTGCTCATTAATCAATTAATCAATTATACACATTAATCTTCCCCCTTTTGGCATCATAAAAAGAAGAGCAACAAGTATATAGCAAAAAAAAGTCTAGCTTGAGTTAATTCATGCCACTTCTGTGCACACAACATGACTAAAAATAGAGCATAAAGACAAGGCATAATTAGAAAAAAGGGAAAAGCTAGCATTAGCATTAATTTGGATTTTTCAATAGGAGAAGAGTCAATGTTACTACCACCATCCACAGTTTTGAACAAACAAAAAACAAACACCACAAACATCATCATAAAAACTAACACTGAGGGAATAGACTGATCACTAAAGACTGGACATTGAAGGGACACTATTTAGGGAGCACTGGAAGAAGATGGCTTAGAAAGGGCTTGGAGGATTAAATCCATTCGAGCATTTGCTGACATTTGCTCGTTGAGCAGTCTCTCTTTCAGGTCCTCCACTTATTTCCTGAGCTCAACATTCTCTTTTGTTAGACGCGCAACCTCTTCTCCTTGAGAACAACTAGAACCAGGTGCCTCCTGCAGCTGACTTAACTGAGTCTCAAGGATAGCATTCCTTGCTTTCAATTTTCTTATCTCCGAGTAGCACTTTTCTGAGCATTAATCAGCTGAGATATGTTAGAAGAGCTTTCGACCCCTCCAATTTTCTCGATACACTCACATTCTTCAAGAGTAGCTTTGGAGAAAGTTTGCTTCTTTGTGCCCACTTTAGCTTGTCCTAGAGGAATTTTGAAGTGCTTAAAGACCTTGGTGAGAAGGAACCCATATGGCAGCCCATGATTATCATCTTTAAAGTCTGCCACTTTGTTCATGTGCTCTATCATAATCCCCAGGCAGATTGATGGTAGTGAAATTGTCCAGTGCTTCCATGAGGAGCATGTCTGCACGAGAGGTGATATATCTTCTCTCAGCTCGAGGCAGCAGTACCTTGTTCACCATCTCAAACAGCAGTTGGTATACAGGAAGGAGGGCCTTCTTCTGAACCCGTTCCCCCTGCTGAACTGCTCTATCCTTTAATATGGCATTTCTGAAATTTTGAGAACAGGATCCATGAACACTAGACAGCCCTTCAGCAGGCACACCAAGAATGGACCCCAACAAGGCAGAGTCCATCACCATATCAACTCCATTCACCAACACACAGATGTGATCATCTTCAACTTTAAAAAGGTCAGCATAGAAACTTTGAACTTCCTCTTCATACACCATTGGAGCATCATTTGTGAATAAATGTGTCCACTGTTGGAACTCACAGATCTTAACCAGCTGTCCCCATAGCACATTTTGACTTCTTAACCTCTCTTTCCCAGCACTCCTTGGATCACCCACTCTAGCCTTCTTTGAGGAACCAGGTTCCTCATCCGTATCAGCTTTTCTCTTAGCAGACTTGCAAACATTCTTTCTTTTTTCATCAGACTTCACATACTTTTCACCCAATTCTTCCATCACCCTGGCAGCAGACTCTTCTACAGACACAGAATATCCCCTTTTAGGCTTGGGGAGTCCATGCTTCTGTGAGCACTTTCTAGTCAAGGAACCAAGTTCCTATTCTACTTCATCATCCACATTCACAACTAGCACTGTCTTTTCGCTCACAACTTTTCTATCTTTCACTAATTTTCTTCTCCTTGACTTAGCTTGGCTGTTCTTAAGCGCAGACTCAAGAGCCTCCTTCCTTTGCAACCTTATAGTAGGTCGCTTAGGAGTAGACTCTTGAGTAATCATTAGTCTACGCCTAGTCAAGCTAGCAATTGGTATATCATCAGGATCCTCTTCACTTTCCCAAACTACTTCTTCAGAATCAGATCTCATCTCAGGAATAACCACAGATAAAGGCTCAATATCAAAATGAGGGGAGGGAGCAGGATCAATACTGACCTGGGCTCTTGAGAGGACCCCTGAGTTGGATCCTCTGAGGAGGGATCAGGTCCCTCATTTGGGACCCCCATAGTATTGTCCCGTGCCGATTGTTCAACAGGCACAAGCTCTCTACCCTCTTTCACAGTCTTAGACTCTTCCCCCTGAGTCCCAAAACCATCATCACCTTCTTCTATAACAACCCCTTCATGAGCTATGGACAACATGTTCTCTATTGCCTCTTTCTCTTGTACATCCATGGAGAACTCAGTAGAGGAAGGAGTGTTACCTGTGGACGTAAGATCAGGAGCAATCTTTGTTGAGTCAAACGTCTCGGAAGTATCAGTTTGATCTACCTTTGACCCTTTTTTCATAGGCGAACTTGAAATTTCCTGATCTTCTTCTTTGCCAGCAATGCTCTATTCATCCCCTTTTTCCGGAAAAGTAGGAGAAGGGCTCTGGGCTATAAATCTTTTGGGAGTCGAGATTTTGCGACTCATATGAGAACTAGAACTCGAGTAGGTAGGAGAGAAGATGAAATATGGGGGTGACTCTGTCCTAGGGTTTTGGTTAGCAGAGGTGTGGGGTGAGGAGTCTAATATCGGTGTTTTAACAGGTGAGGACTCAATGGGGATGTCAGTTGGAGCACTCGAGGTTGTTTGATTTTCGGCCATGGTGAGAAGAAGATAAGGGATTTGGCAGTTTGAAGAGAGGCAGAAGAATGAGGTTTTGAAATTTGATGGGAGGAGTTGTCACAGTGATAGATGTATTTATAATGGATGAGGGACCGGTTAAGAAAGGGCGGCAGTTTTGGGAGTCGGGTCGATTATTAAGGGGTGAGACGTTTGGGTTCACAAGATGCAAGGAAAAGAAATTGACGCACTGATAACGTGGCACTTGTTTTGACCATTCAAATTGTGCATGAGAGAACAGAGGAACTACTAACTTGTGTCAGGAGAACCAGGTTCCCTGACTAATCTTTCATCTATAAGTTTTGCCCATTTTACCAGTGCGTACTGCATCAACTGCCTATTTGCTCTGTAATCATCATGCGTGTCTACCTGTAACGGTATAGAGATGAGTTAGACTTTGCCAGAAAATACTTTTTAGCTAATTTTACCTCAACATGCCTTTCATAGCCAATCATCGAGGTACCAGGTTCTCAGTTGGGCTTTATCAACCCTAGTGCCAGACGATTTCTTTCAAAATGTTCTCTACTCAAGGCCTTGGTAAATATGTCTGCAATCTGATCTTCTGTGCTACAGAATTTCATGCAAATGAACCCCTTTTCAACATTGTCTCTGAGGAAGTGGTGACGCATGTCAATGTGCTTGGTTCTCTTATGTTGGACTAGATTTTTGGCCATATTGAGTGCACTTGGATTGTCGAGGCACACAATCTGAGAACACTCCAAAGTCTTCCATCTGCTGCTTGATCCACAATGATTGAGCACAGCAAGAAGTAGCTGCTACATATTCCGCTTCTGCAGTTGAGAGTTCCACTGAGTTTTGCTTCCTTGTACCCCACGATATTAGGCAAGAACCCAGGAAATGTGCCATTCCAGACGTGCTTTTCCTGTCTACCAGATATCCTGCATAATCAGCATCAGCATACCCAATAAGATCAAAGCTGTCACCTGAGGAATAGTAGAGAACCAGGTCCAGCGTTCCTTTGAGATATCTCGATATTCTCTTGGCAGCCTTCAGATGAGATTCCTTTGGATTGGATTGAAACCTTGCACAAAGGCCCACGCTGAACACAATGTCTGGTCTGCTTGCAGTGAGATACAAGAGTGACCTTATGATCCCTCTATACATGGTCTGATTTATAAAGGAACCAGGTTCAAGACGGGTAGCAGTGGTAATAGGGGTGTCGATGACTTTTGATGCTTCCATGTCAAACCTTTTCAGCAATTCCTTGATGTACTTCTGCGGACTTATCAATGTTCCCTTCTGAGATTGCTTCATTTGAAGTCCTAGAAAGAAATTTAATTCTCCCATCATACTCATCTCGAACTCACTCCCCATGAGTTTTGCAAATTCTTCACAAAGAGAGTCAGTTGTGGCTCCAAAGATGATATCATCAACATATACCTGAACAATGAGTAGGTTCCTCCTTCGTTTCTTCAGAAAAAGAGCGTTGTCAATTTTTCCTCTTGTAAATCCATTTTCTAGAAGGAATTTTGACAACCTTTCATATCAAGCTCGGGGAGCCTGTTTTAGCCCGTACAATGCGTTGTCCAGTTTGAACACATGCTCAGGATACTCGTGACTCTCAAAACCAGGAGGCTGCTTGACATAGACTTCTTCTTTCAGATAGCCATTTAGAAATGCACTTTTGACATCCATTTGGAATAGTGTGAACTCTATATGAGATGCAAAGGCAATAAGAATTCTAATGACTTCCATTCGAGCAACTGGAGCAAATGTTTCATCATAATCGATTCCCTCTTCCTGATTGTAGCCTTGAACTACAAGCCTTGCCTTGTTTCTTGTTGTATTTCCAAACTCATCAAGTTTGTTCCTGAATACCCACCTGGTTCCTATGATAGTTCGATTTGCAGGTCGAGGGACCAGGTGCCATACCTTGTTTCTTTCAAATTGATGCAGCTCCTCTTGTATGGCTGTGATCCAGTCTGCATCTTTCAACGCTTCTTTGAAGTTTTTGGGCTCTATTTGAGAAAGAAAGGCTGAAAAGGCAAGTGAATTTCTGGCTTTTGATCTGGTTTGAACACTTGAGTCAAGAGGGGTGATTATGTTGTCAAGAGGATGTGAGCTTTTGTGCTTCCAGTTTGGTACCTGAATCTCCTTTGTAGAGGACCCAGGTATATCTGACTGAGGTTCTTGGCTGCTTCTTACTTCAGCAAGTGGAGTACCTTGGACTGCATCAACAACTCTATTTTTCAGCTTCAGTTGTTGTGATCATGGGACAAGGTTCCTCTCCAATGGATGGAGATGTATTTGCATCATCTTTACTAGATTCCTTGACATGACTCATCATGTCTGCCTTTCCATTTTCCATGTCAATAACTTCACCTAGAATAAATAAAGGTTCTCCATCTTGGTCAACACGCCTGTCTTTCTCACAAGAGAGGTGAGATTCATCAAAGATCACATGTATACTCTCTTCAACACATTGAGTCCTTTTGTTGTACACTTTGTAAGCTTTGCTTTGGGATGAGTATCCCAGAAAGATTCCTTCATCACTTTTGGCATCGAATTTTCCAAGAGCTTCCTTTCCATTGTTGAGGACAAAATATTTACACCCAAAAGTCCTTAGATGTGTCAGCTTGGGCTTCCTTCCATTCAGCAGTTCATATGGAGTCTTGTTCAGAAGGGACCTGATCATGCACATGTTCACCAAGTAGCAAGCAGTATTGACAGCTTCTGCCCAGAAATTCTTTGCGATCCCACTGTCAATCAACATTGTCCTTGCCATGTCTTCAAGAGTTCTATTTTTCCTCTCCACAACACCATTTTGTTGAGGTGTTCTTGGAGCCGAAAAATTATGAGTGATACCATTTTCAGTACATAACTCATAAAATTTGGCATTGTTGAACTCTGTCCCATGATCAGACCTGATGCAAGCTACATTATTACCCATCTTCACTTGAATCCTTTTGACGAAGGCAACAAATACTTCAAAGGTTTCATCCTTGGTTCTGAGAAACAGAGTCCAGGTGAATCTGGAGTAATCATCAACTATAACGAAGATATATTTATTTCCTCCCTTTCTTGCCACCCTCATGGGTCCACATAGATCCATATGAAGAAGATCAAGTGACTTTGAGGTACTTCCTTTTTGGGTTTGAATGAGGATCTGACTTGCTTGCCTTTTACACATGCATCACACACTTTGTGATCCTTGAAACTTGACTTGGGCAGACCATGAACCAGGTCCTTCCTGACCAATTTGTTCAGTAACGTGAAGCTTGCATGACCCGACCTCCTATGCCATAATTCAGCATCATCATCAATAGCACTTAGACAGTTGAGATCACCATTCTGCAGAGACTCTAAATCAGCAACATAGATATTTTTGTATCCTTTTGCTACTAGAACCACCTCACCAGTCACTATGTTTGTGACTGTACATATTTTTGATACAAATTCCACCTTGTTTCCCTTGTCACAGATTTGGAAAACACTTAGCAAGCTGTACTTCAACTTGTTCACGTAGTACACATTTTCGATTGAGTGCGAGAGAGATTTCTCAATCCTTCAAACTCTTAAAATTTATCCTTTCTTTCCATTTCCAAAGGATACACTCCCTCCTTGCAGGGTTTTAAGTGAAAGGAAATCATTTGTACTTCCAGTCATGTGCTTTGAGCAGCCACTTTTCATGTACCATTGTAGGCTGCTTCCTTTAACTGTTCCCTGCACAAGAAAATCAGGAGTTAGACTTAGGAACCCAAATGATTTTTGGTCCCTTGTAATGAGGAAAAAGGTGAATGAGGGATTTTCTGGTCCAAGCAGGCATCATGCATTTTTTATATGAGGGACCAGGTTCTCTACCAGTAGTTACTTTTTCAGCAAAAACTTTGTTTTTCTGCTGTGACTGAAATCTGGCCTTACAGTTTTCTTTAAAGTGCCCAATGTTGCCACAGTGAGTGCAAAGCCAATTATCAGGTACAATAACGTACTTGCTATGAGGGTTGTAGGGAATCTTTTCCCTTTGGAACCCAATCCCCTGCCTGTTTGCCCCATTATTGGTGTACATGGCAGTGATAGCATCGGAGGACCAGGTCCACTTGAGTGATTTTTCAAGATCACTCTTCACTCTTCCTAGTTCTTCATGAAGTTATTTTTTTCTCAAGCTCAGCACACAGAATAGACTTCACTGAATTTAATTCACTTTCAAGCTTAATGTGTGCCTCGCTTGGAACTTCCTTTCCCTTTTGAGAATTTTCAAGCCTACTCTCTATTTTAGGTTCCCCAATTGTTTCCTTCAAGTCTACTACCACCACTAATAGGTCATCTCTCTCATGCTCAATGTTAGCAACTCTCTCAGCTAAGACTTCTTTTTCCTTTCTTACACACTCAAAGGTCTCTTTTAGGTCTACCACAGCGACCATTAGATCATCTCTTTCATGTTCTATATGTGCAATTTTTTCATCTAAGGCATCCTTCTCTTTCTTCAGGTTCTCAATTGTTTCCTTTAAATCAACAACAATGATTACTAAGTCATCTCTGGTTTGTTCTGCTTCTCTTAACTCCACAGTTAAAGTATCTTTATCATTTAAAAGACTGTGATAAGTATCAATTAATACATTTTCCAAAGACATGATTTTTTAGGAGAATAAGATTTCAGATTTCTCTGAACATCCAGAAAATTTACCTCATCATCGTCATCATCTTCATCATCATCAGACTGATCCATCAAGGAAAAGATTGAGTCATACTCAGTTGCTTCACTTTCCACTGCCATCATTGAACTATCACCATGATCATTTTCTTTTTCAGATTCACTGGAGGACTCTCCCCATGCAGCAAGAGCTTTCTTTACAACATTATCAGCGGCATTCTTTCTCTTGAAACATTTATCAGGAACCGGGTTCCTCTTTGGCTGCTTTGTCAAAGTTGTTTTTGTACTAATCTTGCTTTAAGAGAGGGAACTCCTTGATGAAGTGTCCTGGCTTGCCACATTTATGACAGAGGTCATATTTTTTGGCTTGCTAGAACTTCCCCTTTTTGGAATGCCTCCATTACTGCGAACCATCTTATGGAATCTTCTTGTCAAGTAAGCCATATCACTATCCTCACCACTTGAATCATTGTTGTCTGTCTTGAGGACCAGGTTTTTCTCCCTTTTAGGTTCTCTTCTTTCATTTTCCTTCTTCTTCTTTATTTCATATGTTTTCAAATTGTCAACAAGTTCATATATGGTCAGTGTATGCAAGTCCTTCGCCTCTGTAATGGCATTCACTTTGCTTTCCCAAGAACTAGGCAGAACAGTAAGGATTTTCCTGACAAGCTTGTTTCTTGGAATAGTTTCACCAAGAGAGTGAAGCTCATTAATGATGGAGGTGAAGCGAGTGTGCATATCTTGGATGGATTCATCATCTTTCATCATGAAGAGCTCGTATTCAGTTGTGAGTATGTCGATCTTGGATTGCTTAACCTGTGTTGTTCCTTCGTGAGCTGTCTAAAGAGCCTCCCAGATTTCTTTTGCTGATTGGCATGCCAATATCCTGTTATATTCATCAGTACCAATGCCACAAACAAGAATTTTCTTTGCACGAAAGTTCTTTTCTATGGGCGATCAGTGGCATTGAATTCCTTCCTCGTCTTGGGAATGGCTACAGCTGGGTCACCAAGATTCTTGGTAGGAACAAAGGGTCTGTCACATATGACATCCCATAGCTCAGAATCTTCAGCCATAATAAAGTCGTGCATCCTAGTTTTTCACCATCTGTAATACTGTCCATTGAACCTAGGTGGTCTGTAAGTAGATTGGCCTTCTTCGAAGTTTGGAGGAGTAGCCATGAAGATCCTTTCTAGGTGTTAACCTGATAAAAAGAACCTGCTCTGATACCAATTGATAGAATATAAGGGTCCACCAAACTCTATAGAGAACCAGGTTCTCTATCAGTTCCACTAGAACACACGCACGCTGCAGTAAGTAGATGATAAGAGGATTTTTATGTGGAAAATTCCAGCTCAACGGGATTAAAAACCACGACCTACCCTTGTAGGATTTTAACTTTACTACTGAGCAACTTTTAGATTACAACCTCTGCAACCTAGGAATTAATATCTTAATCCCTCACTAACTTGTAATACTCTATTACAAGTCACTTTGTAATAACTCTATTACAAAGACTTTACAACTCAACTAACTCTAGCCAAGACTTAAACACAAAGGTTTAAGATTTATAAAGGATTTCCTAATGAATACTTCTAAACAAGCTAAGTAGGAATTACAATAGAAGAACTATTACAAAGTTACAACTCAACTAAGGACATACAATGACTTGCTGTGGGGAACTGGTCTGTAGTAGTATTGTTCTTTGTTCTTGATTCACTTGAGAATTGATTGCTTGATGATCAATGACCGTGTGAGAGCTTCGATGATTTCTCTAAGTGAATAAGTGATTTGTTTTACCTTCCTTGATATTAATAATGCATTTGTGACATCACTAGGATGATGTAAGCAAGGTAGGTAAAAGACACTCCCCATAAAGTTGACTGTTGTACTGTTTCTGCACTGTAGCGTGTGCAGGCAACAACTTTACGGCTGGGGCAGTTGACTTGTACAGTTTCCTCGGGAAACGATAGTTATCTGTTCCCTCTGTTATTCCTCTGACTCTGAAGAGTCGAAGCATATTCCAAGCTGGAACCTTTCGATCTTAAGGTCTTGAGGATATATAACTGGTTCCTTATCTGGTTCTTGATAGTAAGTTTGTTAGATCATCAAAACATAAATCAAGGTACTTGTAACCTATCAAGTTGTTTTGGGGATGGTTTGACTGGTACGAGAGGAATTATCAGAGATTCATGTGGTAATTTGATTATGGCATTTGCTAAACCTCTTGGGAGGGGAACCAGTAACTTAGCTGCCTACTTTGGGGTGAAATGGTGCATATCACATGAGTTTCTGGAATGTGATCCTTTGTTAATTGTTAATATGATAAAAGGCAATGCAAAATTGGTGTGGCAAATGCAGAAACTGTAGTGGAGATAAGAAGACTTATTTTGCAGGCTAATTGTGTTATATATTCAACATTGCTATAGAGAGGCAAATCAAGTTGCCGATGCCCTTGTCAAATACAGTATTGAAGACATAGAAGCAATTTTCTATGATTCCTAAAGATCTTCCCAGGAATGTCGATATAGGCCCTTATGTTCTTGATAAAACTCAAATTGCGTCAATAAGACATAGACAAAGGTAAAACCTCTTTGAATGATCTGGTATTTTTTGCTGTATCTATCTTAGATTACAAGACAATGTATAGCAGGATAGACTCCTTGCCTATACTATGCTGTCCATTTGTAATCAGTTGCATTTGCTGGAGGTTTTGGCTCAAAAGTCCCTCTCTATTTTTGTACATTATCTTTTGGTTTGCAATAAAGGCCAGCGCCCTAAAGGCGTGAACTATATTAAAAAAAAAAAAGGAGACTCATGTTACTAAGGTTTTTGTGGTTCCCCCATACGTCATATGTGGACTCTATTTTCACTATCCTCTTCGTTATAGATAGTTGGATAACTATAATCTGCAAAAATGGTTCGAATAGGTATATGTTTGATTAAGCAAACTAGAAATGAGTTTTCGCAGAGTTGCAACAAAAAGAATATGATCTCAACTCGAGCAAAAGCTAGCAAATTCAACCTTATTGACCCACCCTCCCTTGAAAACATTATAATAAAGTATTAAAGTTCAAGATGATTTAATTCCAAAACTAATTAAGTTGTCACAACCACTTAGATTATGTAAGAACTATAATAAAATGATAAAATTTTCTCTATTTTAACATGATTTAAGCAAAAACTAAATATATTAGAAGTAGGACATTCTTAAATTACTATGTTTAGTCTCCTTTCTATCGTTGTTAACTTGTTAATGTGAGTCCTTTTATAATTACTACTCCTCGTTAATTAATGAAGATCTCTAATTCTAAAAAATGTTTGCAGTATGTCTCGTTTGTAACTCATAACTTTTATAGTACTTACAAGTTATAAACTTATCCTAGACAGCATGAAAGTTATTTTCCCTAATATATACTCCCACATCCAAAAACATTTTCAAGCGTTAATTATCAACGGCCAAACTAAACTCAGAAAAAAATAAATGCAGTATTTTGAATATTGTAAATTTCTCGATATTATTATGAGCCCGTTTGGATTAGCTGATTTGAAGTAGCTGATAAGCATTAGGTACTGAAAAATACTTTTAAGTGTTGAAACTGATTTAATAAATACGTAGTTACGTGTTTGGTTACAAGTGCTGAAATTGATAATAAGTTGCTGCAGTATTTGATAAAAAAAAGTGTTTATAAGCTCTTTTTTTGTTAGAACAACTTAAATAACCTTATAACTGTTTACACTTATAAGAGCGTAACTTCTTCAAAATTTTTGAAGGATTGAAATACCCCAAGAATAATTTAGGCACAAGCAAAAAATTCAACAAAGATTATATAGAAGAATTTTATTAAACTAGGGAGAGAACGTGGTAGGAGACTTTTTCACAACTCATAAACTGTTGAATCTCTCTACAAGAAAACAAGTAGTAGCACCCTTATTTGTGAGCACCTAATTTTTGACCATGCTTGAATTTTTCCCCACTCATCTCACCAATACCTCACTTCTCACTCCATCATTCCCGCTCCCATCTCCCCACGCGTGTCCCCACTCCACATTCCTTTGCTCTCCACTCTTTATACTCTACTTTCCCTTGTCCCCCACTCCTTGTCTCCCATGCTTGTCCCTCACTCACAAACTCAATACCACTCTCCCTACCCATTAAAACAACTCCTAACTCCTTTCTTCTTCAGCAGAAACAGACATAACATCCCCCTGAGAGGAACCCTAAAGCTCTAAAAAAAAGACTACCGCAACCGCTTATCTTGGTTTTCTCTCACACAAAATCATCTCTATTTCCTCCATTAGATCAGCTCGAATACCCCATCTTCACAGCCATGTAGCAGCTCCAAAAACCACCCCTCAATAGCTACGTGACCACCTACAAACACCAAGGAACCAGCTACTTCTTTTAGCCATTAAGGCACCCCCAAAACCTCCAAAAGACCGACTGCCTTCTTCACCAAGAACACCCCAAAAATAGCAGCAAGAACAGTTGCGAACAGCCCCATAAACGTCCCAAAAAACACAGCTCTAAAGCCTTCTCAAACCTCCTCAAAATAGTCCTCAAACTCAACCCAAAACGTCACCCAAACTAGCCACAAAAACTATCCGCAAAAATAGCTCCAAAGAGCAGCCAAACCAGCTGGGAAATTGCTGAAAAACCAGTCCGAAAATCCCAGAAAAGCTGTCCAAAATCAGCACCAAAAATCCGATGAAACATCGTCCAAAACCAGCCACAAATATCCCTCGAAATGACCCCCTTTTACACTTGAAATAGTTGTCCAAATCTAGTCGAGTCGGTATAATTTTTGTCCAGATCTTAGTTAGAGGTCGATGGAGTGGGTTCCGGTCTTGGCTTATTCGAAAAAGAACTCTCTATACGTTGGCTTGAATATTCATCTAATAAAAGTTGAAAGTCAGCGTTCTGTTGGTCTATTTCCTAAAGTTTGTAGTCTGCTTTATTCGGAGGTTTGAGCTAGCTTCTTATTGCGAATTCTTAATATGTTCCTTTAGATTCTTTGTTGTTTCCTATGGTTAGTTCTTCGTGAATGTTTTCTTTGCTTTACTCGCTATTTGATTGATCATTTTAATTAGATAAACATTGGTCATGTTGAAGGTTTCCCCGTTAGTTTCCTTTATTTGATTCTTTAGAAAAGAAAGAGGAAGGTGTGCTTGAGGGTTATTTCAATTTTATTTTTATTAGAGTTTAGCAATGTTCAGCTTAGTGCAAAATAAGGATGTGCTAGATTTGATTTCCTTCTAAAAAGAAAGAAAGAAAATCCATCTTTTCATTTGAGATTTAGTATCTGAAGTTAATTGATGGACCATCTGTTGGTTTAATACTCTAAGAAATAATGGGCTCAAATAACATTGAATCATGCTGGGCCAATTCCATAAACCGATTTGTCCAAATACATAAGATGTCCTCAGCTACTAAGTGGGTCAAGTATTAGTGAAACTCTACATATCTTTCCACAGTGTTATATCCACAATTCAATAGCCTTGTAATAATCTCAAAGTTTAGGAATAATAATGAATACCGCTAGTACACTTTTAGGCGCGTTTTAAACTTATTATCGTGATTATGTATACGTTCGCGTGAAATAATTATGATTCCCAAAATAAATTAAGGTATGCGTTCGCACGACTTTGGCAAAAAATAATCTTAGTAAATAATAAAGCGTGATTAATTGTGTACACGTGCGTGTGACATGATTTTAGCGCACTAAATAAAGCGAATTTATACACATGTGAGTTTTAAAGATAATTCCATATTTTAATTATTAAAACGGATAGATAAAATATGAAAACCAATAAATCACAGTATGTCCAAAATTAATCCAAGCCAAGTTGTAGTCAATAAAGCGACCGTGCTAGAACCACGTGACTCGGGGAATGCCTTACACCTTCTCCCTGGTTAACAGAATCCCTTACCCGCGCTTTGTTTTCGCAGATCAATAATAATATAGCCAAATCTTCCTTTGACTAGGGATTCAAATAAAAGGTGACTTGGAACACCCAAAAAATTAATTCTAAGTGGCGACTCTGTAAATAAAAAAATTCCTATTCAAGTTTGTCACTTTAATTGGAGAAACTCTTTAACCCACAATCCACACATATTATCTATATCTTTTTGGGGGGTAGTAAAAGGGGTGTGACAGCTCTGGCGACTCTGCTGGGGAATTCAAGAATTCGAGCTTGTACATTGACTTTATTTGGCTTTATTAATTTTTGTATATATTGTGATTTATTTGGACCTAATGTGCTACTTGTCTAGTTTTTACCGCTTTGATATTGTTGAATTATATATATAAACTGTCTTCTCACGCACCCCCTCTGAGTCTTCTGAATATAACCTTGGGAATCGCGGATACGCGCCCCATTCTTCTTTGAGATAAAGCCAGTGAGTCTGGGCTCCCGGTGAAGGATTATTAGTCACCCATATTTAAGAACGGGGAGGTTCCAGTAGTTAAGCCGGATAAGTATTGCTCCCGGTACGCTACCCCTTCCCAACTCGAGTTGTCTGCTTGTTTTATGACCAGTCTAGATACACCTCACCCCCTAGGATTTTTAAAACCTAGAAGAACAAGCCATATGCTTGGTTATTCCTAGTAGGATCGCTTTGTTGCATCATGTGCATTTGACTTAGCGAAACTCGACATAGGGGCCGGGTCCGTATAAGACATGTATCCTTTTTGCGACCATCATGTTCACTTATGTGCTACTTGCTGCATTATTTGGAAGGCTTGCTTGCATTGTTGACTGACTTTAGAAAATTAGTTGAGCGGAATTAAAAAAAAAAAGAAAAAAAATCTTTCCCCTAGTTTTGTACAAATAATCTTTTTTTACTATATAAAAAAATAAAAAACCAAAAAAAGGAAAAATAAAAAATGGTCAAAATCTATCAAGTCTTGGACCGAACTACGCGGTCTGATTCTCACCGGATGTAAGATACGTAGGCAAACCTTATCGGTTCCGGCCCCAATTTTCAAAAAACAAATTCAAATATATTTTCTCTTTCCTTGATTCCCTCTTTAGAACTCTTTCCTTATAAAATCCAAAAAATAAAATAAAATTAGAGGGTGTGATCCGGTATCAGACGAGAGTCTCGGTAGCCGGTCTTGCTATCCTTTTTGCTTTCGGATTATTTCAGGGTGTTTAACTTTGTTGTTTTACTTTCTGATGTAAATCCTTCTGTCTTTAAAATTTAAAAAAAAATTAAATGAAATTAATATATCATTGTCTAGGAATGTCTCTTTTCTTAATCTTGTCACTTTTCTTATTCTCTTTTCAGTTTTGTTAAATGCAGATTTTGATGACATGACATGCCTGCGGACTTCAGGCCCAGATCCTAAAACGCTGTCAAACTTTGAAATAATGAATCAAAAATCAGAATGCAATGAAGATAACTTTAAATAAAATAAAGAATCAAAAATGTCAAAAGGTCCATACATTATAATGAAAGTACTACCAAAAGAGAGTGTTGTACTTGAAAAACATCGAAGGAAATATCCCTTAAATAACTGTCAACGCAGGTGCAGTCAAAATGTATTATGTTTGATCCTCTATATAACATTAATGTTCTCCGGTTGGGATGAAGAAGGCTTTTTTTTTTCTCACTATCCAAGTACTATCAACCTTTTGCAAACCCTTTGAGCCGGTTCCCTTTTCTTTGATTACCCTCTTTGGAACTTGAAAGTTATTATTGAAAAAAAAGGAATGAAAATCTTTTTAAAAAAAAGGAAAAAGAAAGAGAAAACAAAACAAAATAAAAACAAAAAAACAAAAAAAAAAGTAGTTACATTGAACTACGTTTGACTTGATTATGAAAGGATACGTAGGCAGCCTCTCTCTGGGTTCAGTCACACCAAAATAAAAATCCAAATTCCCCCAAAAGTGAAACTGGGGCAGATGTTATAATGGTTCGATGATGGTTTCTCCTGAAAGGTTCCAAAGTTGTAATTCAATCCAAATTCTTTTTACCCCAAATCCTGTTCAAGTCCTTATGATCAATCGGCAAAGAGGTTCAAAATGGGAGATACAATTACTTGGGTCTGATGCAATCAAATGAGAGAAATAAAATGAGAGAGTCTTATTGGTGAAAATCCTCACGGGCACCGTAAGGCGATGGTAAGCAGAGAAATTAAAATGAGAGAGTCTTATTAGTGAAAACTCACAAAGAGTACTATAAGACGATGGTGAGAAGAGAAATGAGAGAGGTCAGTTGGTGAAAACCCGCAAAAGGCGCCACTGATTTAAAAAGAGGATTCCCACAGTTACTGGCATCGACACAGTGTTGGGCAAGGTTTCCCGATTTCGAGGCAAAGATTTGAAGAATTTCTGAGGCATCCAGTCCAAAAGGAATGTCATGTTCATTGAAGTCCGCATGTACTCCAGATAAGTCCTTCTTTCCTTTCCCTGAAAGGGATACCTTTTTTCTAAATTCATTTATTCATTCCATTGTTTGTTTTTCTTTGAATCCCTTTCGGTTTAACTCTGTTCCGAAACTAAGACAAAGAAGGAATGGTAAGACTGATTTACAAGGTTCTCATTTGATACAAGCTAATATGCAAAAGGCACCCAGCCTCAGCAGGGGTATCAAGTCGACTCTGACTGGCAATGATGGCCGATGCCTCGAAGTAAAAAACTCTTGAAATAAGAAAAGCAAGGTCAAATGCCCACAAAGGCAAAATAAAGTTGAAAAGATTAAGTCCCACGTGGCTAACCGTCTAGGCAAAGTTTGAAAAGCCAAAGGTTCCCCAACCCTCTGAAGATAAATTTAGAGGAAAGAAGTGAAAATCCTACAAAGGCAAAATGAAAAGGTTAAGTCCCATGCGACCAACCGTCATGGTAAAGTTTTAGAAAAGCCAAAGGTTCTCCGAGGCCAGAAATGAAGTCGGTGTTCAGGGAACAACCAGTTGCAGTTGAAAGTATCATCAAAGAAGACGGACCGAGATCAAGTGACTGAAGCACTCAAGGCCGCAAAACCAACCACCGTTTCAAACTGATAAATTATTCTTTGTTTGAACCACATGAAACAGGTGTAATCCAAAGCAACCTTGTAAGAAGCAGGTGCAACAAAAACTAAAATCACGCGGAGACTGAAATAGCTCTACAACAACAACCACTCCAAAAAGGGAAGTCTTCTCCAAATTCTTTCCCGCATTTTACTCATTCTCTTTTAAATAGAAAAAAATATGATGAAAAAAAAGAAAGAAAGAAAATTCAAAATCATGGTAGTATAGGGTCTCCACTCCCTAATCTGCTTTTCCAACATAGGGTCTCCACTCCCTAGTTGATGTTTTTAGACATAGGGTCTCCACTCCCTAGTCTGCTTTTCCAACATAGGGTCTCCACTCCCTAGTTAATTTTATTTTAGACATAGGGTCTCCACTCCCTAGTTTCCTTTTCAGTAATACAAGGCACCAATAGTAATACAGGGCACTAACCCCTGATTACATTTTCTTTTCAGTTATACAGGGCACCAACCCCTCGTTACATCTCATTTTCAGTAATACAGGGAGCCAACCCCTGGTTACATTTCCTTTTCAGTAATACAGGACGCCAACCCCTGGTTACATTTCCTTTTCAGTAATACAGGGCGCCAACCCCTAGTTACATTTCCTTTTCAGTAATACAGGGCGCCAACCCCTGGTTACATTTTCTTTTTCAGTAATACAGGGCTCTAACCCCTGGTTACATTTCCTTTTCAATAATATAGGGCGCCAACCCCTGGTTACATTTCATTTTTCAGTAATACAGGGCGTCAACCCTTGGTTACATTTTCTTTTTTAGTAATACAGGACGCTAACCCCTGGTTACATTTCCTTTTTAGTAATACAGGGCCACAACCCCTGGTTACATTTTCTTATCAGTAATATAGGGCGCCAACCCCTGGTTACATTTCCTTTTCAGTAATACAGGGTGCCAACCCCTAGTTACATTTCCTTTTAGTAACATAGGGTACACTACTCCCTAGTTGATTTGAGCTTAAATGCAGGATACACCACTCTCTGATATCGTTATTAATATAGGGTACACCATTCCAAAAAAAAGAATCTTCATGTTTTCCCAAGGTACACCATTCCCGACACTTTAGTTGCTTTTAATAAAGAAATACTTTAGAATTTTGTTACAATAACTCGCGAAATTTTTCTAGTGAAAACTGAGGCAGAAAAATTTCGTTTGTTTGTTTGTTTTGATGTCTGAGCAGGTTTTTGTTTTACCTCGAGGCAGAGGGTTCGAGATGACCAAAAGAAGAATTCTCAATCCAGAATAAAGAAAAGAAAAGGAAAAGAAGTGAATTCAAAGTCGTAGAAGAATGAACTAGCACCTGCAGCTAGCAAGCATCAAGGTTCAGATCATAGTCTGCGTGAAGACTCAAGATCAAGTTTTAGAAGATTTATAAATAGAAATCTTGTAACTCATAGCTGATAGGCTTGTTTAGTTTCTTTTGATTTTGATGTAATAATATGACCATAGACCGGAGCCTCGACGGAACCTCACTCGACTCCCCAACTCATCATTCCATCACTCTTCTTGAACTACACGCGACTTGATTCCCTTATACCTGGGATATGTAGGTTTTCCGAACCAAGACTCGATCGCACTCTTTTCTCTTATATCTTCCCTTTTGAATAATGGTATGGCCAAAAATTAGTCATATCACTCATCTTTTCTTTGCCTGAAAACTCTTCATGTTTCCAAAAAAAGAGGGGCATGCTGTGAGCACCTAATTTTTGACCATGCTTGAAATTTTCCCCACTCATCTCACCAATACCTCACTTCTCACTCCATCATTCTCGCTCACATCTTCCCACGCGTGTCCCCACTCCACTTTTTTTTGCTCCCCACTCTTTGTCCCCCACTCTTTATACTCTACTTTCCCTTGTCCCGCATGCTTGTCCCCCACTCAGAAACTCCATACCACTCTTCCTACCCATTAAAATAACCCCTAACTCCTTTCTTCTTGAGCAGAAACGGACATAACATCCTCCTAAGAGGAACCCTAAAGCTCTAAAAAAAAAAAAAAGACTACCGCAGTCGCTTATCATGATTTTTTCTCACACAAAATCATCTCTATTTCCTCCATTAGAGCCGCTCGAATACCCCATCTTCACGGCCATGTAGCAGCTCCAAAAACCACCCCTCAATAGCTACGTGACCACCTACAAATATCAAGGAACCAACTACTTCTTTTAGCCATTAAAGCACCCCAAAACCTCCAAATAACTAGCTCCAGCAACAAGAACAGTTGTGAACAGCCCCATAAACAACCCATAAAACACACCTCTAAAGCCTTTTGAAACCTCCTCAAAACAGTCCTCAAACGCCCAAAAAACTGTCCGCAAAATAGCTCCAAAGAGAAGCCAAACCAGCTGCGAAATTGCTGAAAAACCAGTCCGAAAATCCCAGAAAAGCTGTCTCAAAATCAGCACCAAAAATCTGACGAAACATCGTCCAAATCCAGCCACAAAATCCCTCGAAACGACCCCCTTTTACACTTGAAATAGTTGTCCAAATCTAGTCGATTCGGTATAATTTTTGTCCAGATTTTAGTTCGAGGTCGATGGCGTGGGTTCCCGTCTTGGCTAATTCGAAAAAGAACTCTCTGTAGTTGGCTTGAACATTCATCTAATAAAAGTTGAAAGTCGCCGTTCTGTTGGTCTATTCCTAAAGTTTGTAGTGTGCTTTATTCGGAGGTTTGAGCTAGCTTCTTATTGCGAATTCTTAATATGTTCCATTAGATTCTTTGTTGTTTCGTGTGGTTAGTTCTTCGTGAATGTTTTCTTTGCTTTGATTTGTTTGCTTTACTCGCTATTTGATTGATCATTTTAATTAGATGAACATTGGTCATGTTGAAGGTTTCCCCGTTAGTTTCCTTTATTTGATTCTTTAGAAAAGAAAGAGGAGGGTGTGCTTGAGGGTTATTTCAATTTCATTTTTACTAGAGTTTAGCATTGTTCAGCTTAGTACAAAATAAGGATGTGCTAGATTTGATTTTCTTCTAAAAAGAAAGAAAGAAAATTCATCTTTGCCTTTGAGATTTAGTATCTGAAGTTAATTGATGGACCATCTATTGGTTTAATACTCTAAGAAATAATGGGCTCAAATAACATTGAATCATGCTGGGCCAATTTCATAAACCGATTTGTCCAAATACATAAGATGTCCTCAGCTACTAAGTGGGTCAAGTATTAGTGAAACTCTACATATCTTTTCACAGTGTTATATCCACAATTCAATAGCCTTGCAATAATCTCAAAGTTTAGGAATACTAATGAATACCGCTAGTACACTTTTAGGCGCGTTTTAAACTTATTATCGTGATTATGTATACGTTCGCGTGACATAATTATGATTCCCAAAATAAATCAAGGTACGCGTTCGTGCGACTTTGGCCAGAAATAATCTTAGTAAATAATATTTGAGCCACTGAGTATTGATGTAAGAGTTTTGTTCTAAAAAAGAATATTTTAAGGATAAAATAGTAAAAATACTTGATCAAACTTAAAGTGCTTATAAGCAAAAAATTTATAAGCTGGGGGTGACTAGCTTATGACTTTTGACTTATTTTTGACTTATAAGCACGTGACTTATAAGCACTTTTAACTTTACCAAACGCGTAGATAAGTCGAAAAGTACTTATAAGCTAGTTTGACCAGCTTATAAGTTTAGCCAAATACCCTCTATGTCTTTTTACGTATTTTATCGTTTTGTAGTTTTATCAAATAAAATTACAAGTATAACTTCTAACAATATGAAATTGAAAGGAGAATAGACATAGAAAGCAAACAAAGAATCAAATTAAGATGTGCTAACAGCTCAAATTGACCACCAACGACAGTGTTGATGGATATAGGTTCCTCTGCCCTTAACCAAAGGTTGAACTCTGACTATAGAAAATATCCTGTTAAGAAGCAATTTTTCCTATACTGTGCATTACGTGGCACATAAGCCCCAATATAATTACCAAAAATCGTGTAAAAAAAAAATAATGAACTTGAATTCATCCGTGGAAAAGAAAAGGAGATGCCTAGTTGTTCTAGAAGAAAAAAAGGAGTCAAGAAGTTTTTTTTTTATATAGATTTTATGAATATTTCTTTCAGTATAGTTAAAGAATGATTATCTTTCATCATTCATCACGAAATTAATCTTAGTAAATCTACTAGTTTTATAGTAGTGTTATGTCAAATTGTCAATGATGCAGTGAAGTTTATATGCATATCTCGGCTCTCGCTATATAATTTCTCGAAAATGACTTCTATTAATTAAGCAGTTTATAATCGAACGCGCAGCACTATATATCATCCCTCATTTTTTTATTTTTTTTTTCGTAAAACCTCTCAACCGTTATAGTTAGTATATATATATAAGCAATTAGAAGTTAAAAAAGCTGCCCCGCTTCACCTCTAAAGATTGATATTCCATCTTAGAGAGGAACTTCACCTTCTATACTCCACAGTGATCAGCATGTGTTGTACGAACTTGGCTCCGCGCCGCCGCCGCCGTGTAAGAGTTAGAGTAATCAACATACTTGAATTTAAACTAGAAAAGAAGTACCACAATAATTTGGACTACGCATTATGGGCTCTCCAAATACTTGAACATGATTCAAATTCAATAGTGCAAGCCACTATCAGATCATGTGAAAGACCTGAAAAGATCTTCGAATTGCAAGTTACTCCAGAAGGATCTCCTGTGGTTGCAATCCTAAAAGTACCGATTTCGAGTTTTTCTCAACAAGATTATTCCTATGTTAACACTTGCTCCCGGATCAAATTTGACGTAAATGATTTAATGCAAGCAGTCGGAGCGTTTCGTGATCATGACTCTATCTCAATAACTGCGTACTATGAAGAGCGAGGAGAAGATGTACACTGCTATATGCGCATCAAATCACTTGACCCATTACGTAAGTACATTGCTTAATTGTCTTCTTTTTTCATTTCAAGTTATTATCATATATTAGTCAATTTCTTGGAAGAAATTCAAGCTTTTGTGTAACGCTTAGTTGTTAGGAGTACTTTTTCTTGGAAAAATTTCAACTTTCTTACAGTTTCTTGAAAAAATATTTCAACTTCTTGTTGATCTTAATCGCTTTCTTGAAGAAATTTAATTTTTTTATTTTTTTTTGTGTAATTATGCTTAGTTGCTTGTTAGCTCTTGGAAAGATTTCAACTTTGTGATGCTTACAGATTCTTGGCAAAATCTTTAGCTAGGTTCTTGTTGATCTTAATCACTTTCTTGAAAGAAATTTAAGTTTTTTTTAATGCTCGGTATTTAGTTTCTTAGGGGGAAAAATTTAACTTTTTGTGATTCTTTTCAGTTTCTTGAATAATATCTGTCAAGTTCTTGTGATTAATCAGCGAATCTTCCGAGTTCTTGGAAAAAGAAACAAAAGTGTGTCTTGAATTATTGCTTAATTACGATTTTAGTCCTTGTATTATTTCAGTCAGTCTAAATTGTGTTTTCTAACGTTTTGACATTTTATAAGCCAAAAAGATGCTAACTTTGTTAAGCCTGGCTACCTGAGAAGCTTTCCTATATATATATATATATATATATATAGAAGTTGTTGATTATACTATTCTCTTCTAGCACAACGTAACTTTTAGTTTCCTTCCTATTTTCTTTTTGGTGATGTTAATTAACTCCTAGAAAAAGTTACGTTTAGTGTTTTCTTGGGATGCAAATGATCTCCATTTGGGAGTTTTAGTTGAGTACTTTTAGCTATATTCCTTGGTAGATTTATGTTGAATTATTGGAATTTTGTTTGTCTTAGGAATTGTTGAGGGAAGGGAACGCGTTGTGGATATTGAAATCCAGTCTGATGATGCTTACATTGACGTGTCCGAACAGATTTACCAAGGGCTTATTGGGATACCACCGGCCACGTTACGACAGATTTTTAAATCTCACGTTGCAGGTATATATAATACTTTTACCCAAATTTAGCATCTTTTTCTTTGATTTAAGTAAGTTAATTGTTGAATTAATGCTTCTGTAACTTACTTAAATGAAGGTCAATTAATAGTCTCACTCACCAGCACTCAAGTGAGATTCAGAACGACGACCGTAGACGTAGTACTTTCCAAAGAGGTAAGTATAAGTACGTGATCGGTGAGATTAATTAAGATGCATCGCCTTCTCTTTGTTGATTTAATATTATCTTGTTCTGGAATGCAGGATAAAGAATGCATTATTGGGGGTATATTCGATCATGAAACTGAATTAAGCTTGGATTTGGACATGGTCAAACAGTCATGGGATTTTGCTTTGGTAGAAACCGACATTGTTTGGCTGTCAACCGCACGAAATGGGTTTACGTTGATCTCTTTCTCATTTTGGCCTCTGGGGACTCTCTCTTTTTTCTTTAAAGCAAGGTATCATGATCTAAAAGAAATCCATAACACTTGTTATGTTAAACACATGCATGTTGAATCCAAAAGAAACACTCCAAGATGTGCCTGATATATATAGCATCCCCCTATCATGTTTTCCACTTTAGAGTTCAGCCTACATTATATTCACAGCTAGACCAAAACCACAAACAATTCTCAACACCCTACACATTTTCTGCAATAAGGTGCAATATCCTTCCCAATAGGATCCACTTAAGTTGTATCTCTGATCTTAAATTTAGATTTTAATAATTGCCACTATTATGTTTGTTACGTTATATTGTAATGAGCTGCTGCTTTAATTATTGCAGCAGAAATCTGGCAAGGACTAAGTTGTTGTTTTCATATCCAAAAGATCTAAAGTGTTCATGTCCTCATATATATATCACCAAGCTTTTTTGTGCAGAAGATAGAAAATACGAAGACAGAGATGGATATATGATGGATAAAGAGATGAAGATTGAGAGTTCCAAGATTGATTTTCTGTAGACTTTAACCTCATGCTAGAAGAACGTTTGGTGACCATTTACATGCATTTGCAAATCACATAGACTTGGCAGTGGTATGACTGCTCTGCATTGACTAAAACCAGGAGAATGAGATTATATTGCGGATTTTTACTTTGTCATTTGGAATTTATGCAAGTTCAAAATTGATAATACTCCTAGGAAAAACAATTATCCTGAATGGCAATACAATTTAACAGTTGATGTTTCTTATTTCTTTCTATCGCTGATGTTTTTTTTAATGTACACAAATTTATGTATCTTTTATAGTTTTGTCAACTTAAAAGATAATTTTACTTAAAAGATGAATTTGAGAAAGAATAATTCTTTCTAGTTACATAATTCAAAAACTTAGTTAATAGTTCACACTATTCAAGGAAGTAATTTACTTTTTATTGATTCAAATTTTTAATATTCGCTCATCCCAAATTTTAAATATTTATTTAATAAGAATTTTATTTTCAAAGGGTTAAAAAAACTATGAATATTGTACTTTTGGATCGTTGGGTTTGCAAAGTGTTAGTATTATTGACTTCTGTAAGCAATTTTCTCACTCTCTCTATACTATATTATTAAATATTTTTTGTAGTTATATGTTCTAATGGGTGAGCGAATTCTCAAATATTATACAAAAAAAATTGATATTGTTTGAGTTGGAAGGCTCATATATGAATATGGAAATGCACGGACATACAGTGGCGGAGTCAGAATTTTTATTAAGAGGATCAAAATGTAAAGAAATAAACTCACCAAGAAGTCAAGGAGTGTCAATACATAATATATATACATATTGTTTTTAAAATTACCTAGCTACACAGTATAATTTTTTGACGAAGGGGTGTCAGTTGACACCCCTTGAGTGCATATGGCTCCGCCAATGAGTACGTATACTCCTACATAGGTCAATACCTATACTTCAAAGATTACCTTTGTTTCAGTTTTTAGAAAATAAACATCGTATTTTGAAATAATAATATAGGAAAAACTATACAATATAGTCACATAAAATAATAGTCGGTAAAATGAATAATTTTTGTATATTAATGAAAATACACACACACACACGCATATATATATATATATATATATATATATATATATATATATATATATATATATATATATATATATATATATATATATATATATATATATATGTGTGTGTGTGTGTGTGTGTCTTGCCCGAAAATATGATGGTTTAATTCTATGTTGTTTAAGAAGGAGTTCGAATGCAGGTGTGAGTTAAATAAATCAATTGGCAGTTTTTGTCCTATTGAAAATACTAGTGAAGATCTAAATCGAAAAGAAAGAAAAAATAGAAGAATTGTGACAATTCTAGTTAGTAATCTTGATTATTTATTCAACGTTAAGGACATTCGAAATATTATACATTATCAAATTGTAAATTTTGTGGGGTATTTTGATAAATAGTTTGTCGCCAATACGTATTAAGCGTATCACGAAAGTAGCCCGAAACCTTTTTTTTTTTAAATTTATTTAGGGATAATTTGAGAGATCTCTTCTCAAATTTTTTTATTTTTCTCGTAACATTCTTTTTACCTTTTTTCATTAATATAAATAAAATATAATTTAACAACGTGCCATTTCTAATATTAAGCTCTTCTAATTAATTGATTTTATGAATATTTTCTCTAACAGAAAAGAATAAGATTAAACATCTTTTTTGCAAAAGAGAACAGATTAGGTAGCGGCAATTTTATGTCTTTTGCAGATTAATTATTCACTATTTTATTTTATGAGTTTTGATTCTATACAATAACTGACACATATGAACACTACATCAATTTTGCGTTGCGGAACGTCAGGAGATGTTTATGACATTTAACTCTTTTATTTAAGTTAGGAGTAGGAATGTGTGTTTCATAATTTACAAAGGATACTTATTTCCGTTTTCTATTTACATTAGGATAGGATAATTGCACAAACGTTCCAATATATATATCTTCGAAATCGGATTCCTTCTTCAAAACCTAATTTCTGTTTTCTTCTCTCCAGAATAGAATCCGACCCATCGTGCTCGAAATTTCATCCCCATTAATGGCAACTGGTGATGCTTCTTTCCTGGATGATCTTGACGGATTGTCCGATCATGAAAAGAATCTGCTGCGTGCGGCGCTTAATTATGATGACCTAGATAACTCTTTCAAGCTGCGAAAATCACGTCGCTACATTCTGATGATGCAGAAAGTTGAAGCTGCACTAATTGAATCTGATGATAAACCTAAATCAGGTGGCGTTGATGATCCAGAATATGATCAGCAGTTGATAATAGACTGCACTGTGTTATCAGTTGACATTGAGAATGAAATTGCTTTAATTCACAATTTCATACGCGACAAGTATCAATTGAGAGTTCCAGAGTTAGAGTCACTTGTTCATCACCCTATTGATTATGCCCGGGCTGTTAAAAAAATTGGCCAGGAGAGGGATATCACTACTCTTGCCAGCGACTTGGAAGGATTTCTACCCTCAGCTATCATCACGGTTTTCTCTTGTTGGCGACTTGGAAAGATAATAGAAGCATGTGATAGAGTCCTTGCTCTTGATTCAGCAAAGGAAAAGCTTGTGCATTTTGTCCAGAGTCGAATAGGATATATTGCTCCGAATCTCTCTGCTGTTGTTGGGAATGCAGTTGCTGCTAAACTTATGGCTACTGCTGGTGGTCTCTGGTCCCTGTCAAAAATGCGTGTTTCTGATGTCCTGTATCTTGGTGCCAAAACGACGAAGAATAGTTCTGACCAATTTTGGGGTATAGGAACTTATATTGAACAAAGTGAAATAATTCAGACTACTCCTCCATCTCCTGCCTTCAGATTCCGAGCCTATGGAATGTTGGCAATCAAATCAATATTAGCGGCTCGTGTTGACTCCACCGGAAGACATCACACCGGAGAATATGGAACATCTCTTAGGGAAGATCTCCGTAAAAGGATAGAGAAATGTCATAATTTTGCAGACAGAAAATAATTTGTCTCGACTGATTAGGACAAGGCATCAGTTGCCAGCAAAGTTTGCAGAATGCATTAAAGGATACTATAACATAAACTTTTTGCAATAATAGGTACTTGTAAGATTTTCTTTTCTTTAGTGGTGTGTCTTACTAGCATTATATTTTGTGACTCTGCTATATTTACTGATGATGAGCTTCAAGAATAAATTTAGCAAATTTTGATTCTATATTTCAGCATGAATTACAGTCTTGTCTTCTTTTTTTTAATTACCAAGAAACCCCAAAGACCAGTGGCGCAGGGTTCGAAAGTATGTGGATAATGCGCCACCCCTCAATGAAATCGTCTATTAATTTCTCTGCCTTCTCCATTGTTAGCATCATATTCGGACTCCAATAAGATGCAACCTTTACCAATGTTTTGAAATACTCCCTTCGTATAAATTATTTTTCTTATTTCTCTTTTACGTGGCCCCTTAAAAAACATTAATTAGAAGGGATTTTTTTGACTATTTTACTCTTATTTATGTCTTAAGATATAATCTATCCACATTGAATATTTATTCTATTTATGTGTCATTTCCATTACTAAGGGTAAAATGAGAAAAAAATAATTAATTTTATCTTGAACTTATAAAATGACAAATAATTTGAGATAACTATTTTTAGAAACAACAACATAACGAAGAGAGTAAAATGAACATCTCGATTCTTTAACAAAAAAAAAGGATTGACTCTTTTAAAGGTTGGAACTTTACACAGACCATAGAGACAAGCTGCTTTTATAATACTGTTGCATATGGACAAACAACATGTTTACCCGAAAAACGGATAGAGTTGAATTTGTACGTAGTTCTAAGGATATGTGATATAGCCTGATATAAATCGTAGGGATAAATAGAAATATCAAATAAGGATTGCAAAAGAATGCAGAAATAAACAAGGTTGGAGAGAAGATGATTTTTAGGACTAAGCACAATGAATCAACTAATGAAGCTTAGAAGAATAATCCTTGGATATAGGAGAATATGGTGCTTGAATTACAATGTAAGTAAAAAAACTGCCCTCTACAAAAATGTAGCCATCCTTTTTATAGTGGAGGATCCTACTTTAGATATAATTAAATAGTGAAGACTCCATGATAAATCAGTTTTTCCCTTATTCTCGCCGAGATTCTCTCCCTTAGTGTGTTTGCAACAGCTCTTGTCTGTGGGCTCGAGCTCGATCGGCCTCGGTGCCGGTCGGTAGTGCTTCTAGAGCTCGATACGGACTCAGGATCAGGTGATGATTCGGATTCGGTCCCGGTTGGCCTCTGCCCCTTAAACTCGAAATCATCTCATTATAGTTCGATCCGGACTCGAGCTCGATGATGACTTCGAACTCGGTGTTTGACCTATACTGGGAATCCGAAACTTGTTTGTACCATCTTCGAAACCCATCTCGATATTATGAAGTCTTTCTTCGATTCATTATGTTTCGACCTTGATCAATCGTACGAAGGCCGAAATCTATTTCGACCGTATACAGATAGTCCCCTTGTTTCTCGGGAAGGATGTGGTGAGAAACGATATGATTACTCAATGGCTCGATTGGATTATAAGCTGACGTTTACATTGGAGTCGATCATGACGCACGTGATAGCTGTCCCGTCGATTTAGTTTTTCAAGGCATTTAATGTATGTCAGACGGTGGTCGGCCACCGCTGATATTGAATCGCCATTGCTTTACTCTATAAATAGCCTTTCCTTTTACCATTTACCACTTTTACATCTTCAATCTTCTAAATTTTCCAAGTTCTTTTTCGTACCCTCTGATTCTATTCGCAAATTTGTGATTCCTCTTTGCAAAATCCCTTCTTCAAAATTACCAAATCTTTGTCACTTTCTTCTATTCTTGACCTTTAAATTCGAAAATGGCGAAAACATCACAAACCATTCCTCAGAAAGAGAAAGCTTCATCTTCACAGTCTGCCACCGACAAAACACCGGTAGAGCCACGGCCTGAGGAGTGCATTCTTGGGGCGTGTGTTCTTACCTCTAATTTTAAGGTCGATAAAGGCTCGTCGGTTCCCGGCCGATGTGAGCCAGTATCAAGGTACATATGTTCGATAACCGAGAGGCATCTCAAACAAGTGAAAAAAGATTGTAATTGGGAGGGTAAAGAAATAATAATCCCTTGTTCTAATGAAGATATCACCACTCACGTAAAAGGGTTTTTAAGTGTGTATACTTACCAAATAGCCCTAGGTCAATACCAAATAACCCTAGGTCAGGTCCATCCTTCTTTTTGGCGGATTGTTATTTTGATTCGATACTTTGTGAACAAAATTGAGGAGATGATGTTCACCCTCGACCATCTCATCTGATTATACCGTCCTCGTCTTTTTCGAGGAGGGTTAATAAAACTTTAGCATTGGGCTACCAAGGCTCTGTTCTCGAGTATTGACGAGGACAGGGATCGAGACTAGATGGGCAGGTTCGTTCGTGTAAGGACTTCGGACCTGATTCCGACTGAAAAGATGCCTTTTCCCGAGGAGTGGAATATGAAACTTAAGTGTGATTCTGTTGTTACTTCTTTCTATTTCACCCTTTTATTTCTTTTCTCACCGATATTCCTCTTTCTGTGATGCAGCCCGTAGATGCCCGGAGCAGTTCCCGATCTCAAGAATTGGGTACGAGCTTTGGCTTCGACCTCCACATATGCCAAGCGCTCGTGGCGTGATTTGTCAAAGGGCCGATTGGAGGCAAACAATCACGGTAAGCCCCTTTCTCGTACCTTTTGGTAGTTTGAACGAGACGCTTTCCATATACTTTAATAAAATTTTCCATATGTAGGTGTGGGCAAAGATGCGGTTTTGAGGCCCTCGTCCATCGAGGAAGAGGCTTCGGCCTCTGTCCCAAAGCTGGTGAAAGATAATAAGAGGAAAAGAGCCTCTGTTCCCGAAGATCCAAAACCGAAGAAGAGGACGGCTCGTAAGCCAAACAAGAATACCATTCCTTTGACCATAGAATCAGTTATGCGTCTAAGGGATGAAGACGATGAAGAAGAAGAAAATGATGGGTCCGCGCTGGCGGCCCGAACGAAGAAGACCACTGATGTTCCACAGGCAGCTGGATCGACGGTGGTTCATAAGGCTCCGCCTCGAACTGAGGATATATCGGAGAAGGATTCGAGCGGAGTCCCCGAGTTGTTGGAGATCGAAGATGCTTCCCATCGAAGCCAACAGATGGAGATCAAAGATGCTTCCCATCGAAGCCAACAGATGGAGATCGAAGATGCTTCCCGAATGGCTCTCCTTGAATCTCTTCGAACCGAAGAGAATGCTCCAAGTGATTCACTTGGGGCAGTAGCAATCGAAGACTCGCCCACCTTCCCTGCTTTTTCCGCAGGGGCGATCTGGGAAGCCCAAGCTTTGGGGGGCCTCGAACTAGATAGGCCTCATAATGGAGAGGATCCTTTTCATGACCTGTTTACCGGTGTCGAGGATGTTGTCGGTACTAGTGATGCATCGAACCTTTTTCACGGGGTGCAGCAGGATTTGAATCAGGTAAGCTTTAAATTATTTTGTTGGTATTACTTTAATGTTTGCTTTTCTTTTCTAACTTCGTTTCTTCTTTCTTTGCAGGCCGCGCCAGTTCATCGAGAAGCATGTTCTCGATCCCGAACCGAGCTGCGTCGATACGAGGCTGACCTTCAACGGGTTACGGAGGAGAGGAACTCCCTAAAACTCCTCTTAGGGCAAAGGGAAGAGCAAATAAAAGACCTCCGAGCTGAGTTGGCCAAGGCTCACCAAGATCAGACCGATCTGTCCGAGCAGGTAATAATACTTTTAAAAGCCTATGGGCTCGATACCGGAACGATGGCTAATTTTTCGATCTCACAGTTGCAGCAGAAAATTGAGACGATCGAAAAACTTCGTGAAGAAGTCGATGTGATAAAAGCGGAGTCTTTGAGGTGAAAAGAAGGTATGGACCACTTTGCCGCAGAGAAAGAAGTTGCTCGAGCCCAATTATCATCGGCCGAAAACCAACTTCAAAGAATGAAGGAGAAAGCCTCGGTTCAAGCTAGAAGAATAGAGGAGCTCGAGGCTCGGTTGGCCTCCAAACTTGCCAAGGCCGAATCTGACGCCGAAAAGGCTAAGGCCGATGCGGATGCACTCGTGGCCGTCTATCGGACCGATGTTGAGGCTGCCCAGGTCCAAGCAAGAGAGGCAGCCGAGTCCGCCAATACTCAAGCACATTGGGTCGCTGAACTTGCTAAGTGCCGATCTCGGAGGGAGACCCTCGAAGAGATCCATGCTCGAGGTTTCGATCTTCGTTGAAGAGATAAAAAGGGCCAAAGAACTCGAAGCCGATGCTGAAGCCTTGGCTTCCGATGATGATGATGATGATAATGATGATGATGGGGGAGTAAGAGCGGGTTCGAGAACGGGGAGGGGAGGGGAAGCCCAGTGGAGAAGAGACCGCTCCCGGAGATAACCAAGAAACTTAGCCCTTAGTTTCTACATTGTAATCTATCATGTAAACAATCTTGTAAATAAATATCTTTTTCTTTTACCGACTTGCTTCTGTTTTGTTTCCTGCCTTGTGAAGATTTTGTTCCTGTCTTGTGATCTTTTCATAAGGATTTAGGCAATTTGATCGAATTTGGACTTCGTAGCCTTTATATTTAAGTGAGCGCTTACTCAAACTTGAAATAAGGTAGCTCACAAGCTTAGTAGTCGAGTTGAGTGATTGCTCAAACTTGAGATGACGTAGCCCTTAGGCTTATTAGTTGAGTGAGTGATTCGAACTCGACGTAATATAGTCCGTAGGCGTAATAGTCGAGTGACTGTTTCGAACTCGAAGTAACATAACCCATAGGTGTAATGGTCGAGTGATTATTTTGAACTCGAAGTAATATAGCCCGTAGGTGTAATGGTCGAGTGATTGTTTCGAACTCGAAATAAGAGTAGCCCGTAGGCTTATTTAGTTGAGTGAATGTTTCGAACTCAAAGTAATATAGCCCATAGGCTAAATGGTCGAGTGAGTGCTTCCTCGAACTCGAAATAAAAGTAGCCCGTAGGCTAAATAGTCGAGTGAGTGCTTGCTCGAACTCAGAATAAAAATAGCCCGTAGGCTTAACATTCGAGTGAATGTTTCGAACTCGGACTAATATAGCCCGTAGGCTAAATGGTCGAGTGAGTGTTTGCTCGAACTCGGAATAAAAGTAGCCCGTAGGCTTATTAGTCGAGTGAATGTTTTGAACTCGAAGTAATATAGCCCGTAGGCTAAATGGTCGAGTGAGTGCTTGCTCGAACTCGGAATAAAAGTAGCCCGTAGGCTTAATATTTGAGTGAATGTTTTGAACTCGAAGTAATATAGCCTGTAGGCTAAGTGGTCGAGTGAGTGCTTGCTCGAACTCGGAATAAAAGTAGCTCGTAGGTTTATTAGTCGAGTGAATATTTCAAATTCGAAATAATATAGCCAGTAGGCTAAATGGTCCAGTGAGTGCTTGCTCGAACTCGGAATAAAAGTAGCTTGTAGGCTTATTAGTCGAGTGAATGTTTCGAACTCGAAGTAATATAGCCCGTAGGTTAAATGGTTGAGTGAGTGCTTGCTCGAACTCGGAATAAAAGTAGCCCGTAGGCTTAATATTCGAGTGAATGTTTCGAACTCAAAGTAATATAGCTCGTAGGCTAAGTGGTCGAGTAAGTGCTTGCTCGAACTCAGAATAAAAGTAGCTCGTAGGCTTATTAGTCGAGTGAATATTTCAAACTCAAAGTAATATAGCCCGTAGGCTAAATGGTCGAGTGAGTTCTTGCTCGAACTCAGAATAAAAGTAGCCTGTAGGCTTATTAGTCGAGTGAATGTTTCAAACTCGAAGTAATATAGCCCGTAGGTTAACTGGTCGAGTGAGTTCTTGCTCGAACTCGGAATAAAAGTAGCCCGTAGGCTTAATATTCGAGTGAATGTTTCGAACTAGAAGTAATATAGCCCGTAGGCTAAGTGGTTGAGTGAGTGCTTGCTCGAACTCGGAATAAAAGTAGCCCGTAGGCTTATTAGTCGAGTGAATATTTCGAACTCGAAGTAATATAGCCCGTAGGCTAAATGGTCGAGTGAGTGCTTGCTCAAACTCGGAATAAAAGTAGCCCATAGGCTTAATATTTGAGTGAATGTTTCGAACTCAAAGTAATATAGACCGTATTGCTCGAACTCGAAATAAAAGTAGCCCGTAGGCTTAATATTCGAGTGAATGTTTCGAACTCGAAGTAATATAGCCCGTAGGCGTAATGGTCGAGTGAGTGCTTGCTCGAACTCGGAATAAGAGTAGCCCGTAGGCTTAATATTCGAGTTAATGTTTCGAACTCGAAGTAATATAGCCCGTAGGCGTAATGGTCGAGTGAGTACTTGCTCGAACTCAATCCTGTTTGCATAATAAATCTCGAAATAGAGGAATTTTTCTTGGATATAAGATATCGGTAAAGAAGAGAAATTTCTTTGCAAGTCATCATACATGTGTTCATGTTTTGCGTCAGGGCTCGGGCCAACTACATGAGCATGGTTCATTTTGAACATTTGGCTCTTACAACTTTTCCTATTGGAACCCTATGGTTACGAAATAACTTTCTTGTATCAGAACTTGATATATTTGAGGGCTAATTCCCCCCCCCCAGTATTCGAGGTCGATTGTAAAGAGGCCTCGGATACTGTCGAATTGTTTCTAAGTGTAGCACGATCATTGGTTGCCTCATTAAAAACCTTGCCGAAAAATTCATTTGGGATAAAACCGGTCTAAGGAAAAAAGAGTGCAATGCGTGCTTTCAGACCTGGGGCTTTATATTGAAGGATCCATCCTAGCTCCTGATTGGACTCCTGCAGGGGTTAGTTTCGAAATGTAAACGAATATGGGAGGGCCATACCTTAACAATAGTATCGTTTTAGGTGTGACACATTCCAATTGCTTGATAGTTGTTTGCCGTTTATAATACCGAGCTTGTATGATCCTTTTCCGACGTTTTCGAGAACCTGATACGGTCCTTCCCAGTTCGGTCCTAGTTTTCCTTCGTTTGGATTTCGGGTACTGAGGGTGACTTTCCTTTGAACTAAGTCCCCGGGTTTAAAATGGCAAAGCTTGGTTCTTCGATTATAGTATCTTTCGATTCGTTGCTTTTGGGCGGCCATTTGGACGAGAGAAGCTTCTCGTTTTTCATCCGATAATTTGAGGCTAGTGTTCATAGCCTCGTTGTTTGACTCTTCTGTTGTATAACTTATTCCGGTTGGTTAATTAAATATATATAATTTTTGTTATATTAAAAATCAATTGCCTTGGGCGGGAAATAATAATTTCAAAATTTCCGACCGAATTCGGTCGGAAATTTGGAAATATTTTAATAAAAAATTATTTTTGTACATTATATACAAGTATGATCAGGTATTGGTCAAATATTGACCAATTTCCGACTTAAATTGGTCGGAATTTTTATTTTTTTGCTGTGGGACCACTATTTTCGTTGTCAGAAATATTTTTGTTGAATTTTGCGACTAATTTAGCAATTTCCGACCGATTTCGGTCGGTATGCCTTGGACGAAATATGCCAATTTTTTTAGTAGTGTTATATATATTAACTATATATATTAAGTTACATGAAGTAACACAATATTACTATTGTAGCATGCTTGTCTATTGAGCAATAATCTTCTACAGATCTTGACATGTATGCACGACTAAACATACGTTTCTCTTCACAACTTCTGTACTGACTAGGGTGTATTAGTAATGCTGGGATTAGTTGCGCTTGGATTAGTTCTTGTCGACTCTTTGGTTTGGTGTACGAAAAATAACATGTATTGCATAATTATTTTTTAAAATTATTTGTTTACAATAATACCCTTTGACGTTTTGGAAAAGGTTTTGAAATGGCAGTTATGTCTTTATACATGTTATTCATGTATTAAAAATCATGATACTGCTAATCTCGTGATTTTATGAGTGTAAGAATAGTACTGAATAGTACATGTATTAGTTATACATAGGTTCAAAAACACTATCAAACAAAGGGATTAATAATATTAAAGCTAATACATGTATTATTTTTCCTAATACATCCTACCAAACAACCACTTTGTGTAGCAGCAAGGTATTACTTAAATATTTCTGCCATAAATCAGATTTAGTGAACTGAATTTGCCAAATTTTATTCTCATTCTTCTATAGTGATCATGCTGGTTGAAATATAGATTGCATAAGTTTTGATAAATATCCGATGCCATTACAAATGAGATTTCAGTCCTTATATAGGAGCATATAATTATAACGGTTCCCTTACTTAATTCGAGCTCACTAATGGCATTAATTGCCTTGATTGCCTGTTACCATATGCAACTGTAACAGAAAAATTTATGGTTAAAGATTTTTTGTAACCGTACCAATTTTTCTTCCTTATTTATGACAGGTTTGTGTATCCCTTCTTTACAACTTTTATTCATTTCATTCATGTTTCCCCTTTTACAGTTGTCATGTCCGTTTTTTCCTCAGTGTAACCCCATGGGTGTTTCTCCTGTGCCTTTTCCGCATTCTTTAACTCATCTAATTAAGAACGCCACTTGTCACTATATCGATGTTCCACGTACCATGCCCTATCACCTTGTTGATAGTTTATGTATCATATCTTTTTTTCACCAATACAGATAGCCCCCCTACTTTCTGAATATTCGGGAAGTGGTAAGTATTTATGGCAGGAATTCTTTGCCGTCGTTTCTCGAGTATCATTATGCCCTCTTCAGAATCGATGCGACGTAAGTCACATTCATTTAATGCCCATGTCACTTGGCTTCACATGATTGGTTCTGCAGTTTCTAAGCGCTTTTTAGGGATTTTTCTGCGGCCGCGTCAGTCATGAAGCGACAGTTCTATTATGACACTTCATAGTTCATAATGATAAACTTTGATAACGGTTGCATCTACTTATAAATACTTCATCCCCTTTGATTTCCCGAAACCTTCTTCCTTCTTCTCTGTATCCATCATCTTAACCTTCCTTCATAGTTTTGTACCTTTAGTTTGTGTTTTCCTTGTTAAACATGTCTTCTTCAACGCTAGACCTTCACAAAGTTATGATCGTCGATGAGCTTGCTCTTTCTACTACCCCCACTAGGAGTATGAGAGGTGGTAGACTCCACAACCTTGGTTCGTTATCTACTCGCAGTTCTACTTCTCAAAGTAGTTCTGCCAAACCATCTTCTTCTAGACCTAGAGCTCCTTTAACCCCTAGATCTTCCTCTAAAATACGGACAGAATGAACCCATGCATGAGCCTACGGTTTCTGAGATTATTCCTCAAGAGTTTTCTTTTGTATCAGATCGTGAAACCATGAAAAATCAAGTTTCTTCTATAGCTTCCATTAACCTTGCTGAACTTTACCCAAGTTTGATAACTTCTAGTCTTCTTTCATTGAAAACCAGATTTCCCAGTTTTAATTCCTGGTGCCAGCCGATTTAGTTTCCGCTCCTTTTATCAGATTTAGTTTTCGCTCCTTTTATCTTCCGTCACTTTCTTTATATTTATTCTCCCAAGCTGTTTCGTGAAGGGGTCTTTTCCCTTGTGGCTAGAAGTAAAATGGTTTTAGTTAGCCCCGAGGATGACCATGACCGTGGATGGTACGCCCGTTTTGTTGCTGCCCGTACTAGTGGATTAGTGAGTAAAGAAAGCATGACTTTTCCAGAAAAATGGAACTTTGCATGTAAGTTTTTTTTTTTTCTCTTTTTCTTTCTTTGATGTTTTGGAACATCCTTTATGTAATCACATAATCATTTTTCAGCAACCATGGAAGTCTTAGAAGAAATTCCTGACTTCTATGCTTTGGCAGAAAAAATATTGATTGCTGCTCCCATGGACAAAAGATCTTGGAAATTTCTTTCACAGAAATTTGGTTGGAAAGTGAAGACTCACGGTACTCTTCATTCTAGTAGTTTCTTTTCTTCTTTACTTGTTCATATGTAAATTTTTCATCATCCCCATTTTTTATTAGGGTTTGTTATTAGTGGCATCAGTCCTGCATCTGTTCCATCAACCAGGCTTTCTATAAGTCTTGCTCAAGAACGGATTTTGAGTGCTTCTTCCTAAAAGAGAAAAACTATTGAAACCTATGGGTCTGATGATGAATAGGATGCAGAAGAAAGTTCTTTGGTGAGAAAACCATGTGTCAGAAGACGCATGGTTTCAGATGACGAAACCCATGTCTCTTATGATTCCCCATCAACTTCAATTCCCTTCAGACTCATTGATGAGCCAAAGAATGCTCCTTTAGAAATTTCTGATGAAGATGCTGGTAACTCAGGGAATCCCCCCCTCCCCCAAGTCCAGTTGAAAGGTTATTCGCGCATGGCTTTGAGGGTGAAGAAGGCCTCATGCCTGTTTCTGAAGAACTTCCACTTGCTTTCTTTCCAATTTACCTATTCTTAACCCCCGTGTGTCTTTACCTCATGTTACCCCAATGGTTGCTCCCGTTGCTCCTCATGTAAAAGTTGAGCCTTCTATCAGCATGCGAGATATGAAAAAAGTTGTTATTGAAGTTTCCGAGGGTGGGAATTTATTGAAAAAATCTGGATAAGCTGAAGTATGGTTAAAACTGCTGGTAGGACCTGTGGAAAAGAAGAAGTTGGAGGGTCACAGTTCCTTGACTTTAATGAATGACATTGTTCATTCTTCTCTTAAGGTATAACTTTACTTTTATCTCCTTCCTTTCTTTTCCTCCTTTGTAACTCTTCTTCTTTTGCCCCCTTTGTTTTCTTTGTAGATTAATTTGATAGGCACTAAACTTATGAAAAGGATTTATTAGACTGACCAGTAACTAATTGAGTTGTGCACCGAGGCTGACAACTAGAGAGAACAATTTAAAGGTCTTCAGTTGGAGAAGGATGTTCTTGCAGAGAAAAAATGAGCTTTGGAACAACAACTTAGAATGGTATCTGTTGAGTTAGCAGTTCTAAAAGCTTCTTCTAGTCAAGTTGAGATGGATAAGGATTGACTAGAATCCTCTTTTGCTGAACAACTTTCCATGACTACTGAAGAAATAAGGAGTTTGAAAGAGCTCCTTAATCAAAAAGAGATTTACGCGGGTGAACTGGTTCAGACGCTTACCCAAGCTCAAGAAGATCTTCGCACCTCTACAGGTAAAATTCAGTTCCTGAAAAGTTCTCTTGCTCCTTTGAAGATAGCTTATGAAGCCTCAAAGGTAGAAAAAGAAGAATTGAAAGCTGAAATTGAACAGTGGGAGAAGGATTATGAAGCTCTCGAGGATAAGTCATCACTCGATAGTTGAGCCTTTTTGAAAAATCGCCTCGAGACTTTAACTGAATCCAGCCAGGAAGGTTTTGACCTTAATGCTGAGATTGCTAAGGCCAGAGAAACAATTGAACAGATTAAGCAACGTCAAAGATTTTCCACACCCGAAGACGAAGGTTCTAAAGGTAATGGGGATAAACTTGCTCCTGGTGAAGCTGATGTTCAACCTTCTTCTCCCCAAGTCGATCCTTCTTCTACCATTGATGATGCTCCTTAGTCTTTCCTATTTCTAGACTTTTTCTGTGGAAAATGTCTGTTTGTTGGTTTTTGTTTGGAACTCCCTTGTGTTTTTTTGACAACGTTTTGGAAGGTTTTTTCGCCCCTGTCTTTTTTGGGTTATGATATAAATAGCGCCCATGTTCATTGGGGTTATAAATACCTTGATTTCATTTTTCGCATATTATGCTTTCTGCCCTTTTAATATTTGAGCTTACACTTGCACATAAAATGCTTTAACATACCGTGGATTTGATATACACATTTTTTAATAAAAGATGGCTCTTTTAACGACACTGATGGAGATGAGAAAAGAGAAATAATTTGAGGAAGTTTTATTTTTTGAACTCTCAATTGAATAAATTATGTACATCATTTTCATAACTGTTCATACAACACTTTCATAATTGCTTTCATTGTAGCAGGTTTACAAATTCAGGTCTATTTTCCCTCGACTAAATTTGTGGCTTAACCTAGAAGCTCGGGGGAATATCTTGCATCGTTTTTTGCGAGTTTGATCTCCTTTGAATACTTTTCAAGGGTTTCTTCAAGATTTTGATTCAGGCTGAACTAGCCCTTAGTATACATTTTTCTTCCTTGTGTAACCTTCTATATGCATAGTCCCCCCAGTGTTAGAGCATTGAAGTATGAAATCTCGAACACTGGATCAACTCATTTCTTTTGTTCCTTTCCCTAAAAAGGAAAATGCAAACGGGACTCGGAGATAATATCTTAGATAATGAGTGCATAACCATTTTTCCATCAGAAAAGTTATAACCTAGACCGGGAATAATTCTGTATTCCGCGTGTCTTTCGGGTCTAATATCATCATTTGGTACAGGCCAGCTTTTTGCCTATCATCTAAAATGGCTAGTAAAATTCAAAAGAATAAAATAAAATCGAACTTGCGTGATACCTGACCGTGTGTATTATCCTCGTTTAGAAGTAATACTTCTTCAAATAGACTACATTCTAGTTCAACGGTAATTCCTTGCCATCCATGGATTCCAACTCGTATGCTCCTTTTCTAGCGATGCCTCGAACCCTATATGGGCCTTCCCAATCCGGACTCAATTTTCCTACATTTTTCGCTTTTATTGACCGGAACTCCTTTTTGAGGACGAAGTCCCCAATCTTAAAATACCCCTAGTTGGCTTTCCTGTTATAATATCGTTCAACCATCTGCGTTTGAGCCGCCATTCGAATTAATGTTGCTTCTCTCCCTTATTCTTTATTTTCTGCATCATTGGCATGCGTAGACCTCGTAGTCTACCGGAATTAAAGCTTATGCTCTGTATATTAGCGAAAATGGAGTCTCACTCGTACTAGTTTTTGATGTTGTTCGGTAAGCCTATAACACCTTTGGTAATACCTCTGGCCATTTTCCTTTCGATTCTTCCAATCTCTTCTTTAAGTTATTGATGATAACTTTAATTATCGATTCAGCTTGTCCGTTGGCCGCAGGGTGATATGGTGCGGAAGTAATTCGTTTAATCTGCCAACTATGGAAGAATTCTGTGATTTTTGCGTCTATGAATTTTGGGCCATTGTCACATACAATCTCCTTTGGAACTCCAAATCGGCATATAATATATCGACAAATAAAATCCCTAACTTTTTTTCTCGCACCTATTTAAAAGCACATGCTTCTACCCATTTTGAGAAATAATATGTTAAAACTAACAGAAACCGTACCTTTCCTTTAGCTTGAGGCAACGGCCCTACGATGTCCATGCCCCTTTTTATGAAGGTCCATGGTGAAATAACTGAATGCAACAGCCCTGCCGATCGGTGCATGTTATTGGCATATCGTTGACATTTATCGCACCTGGCTACAAAGTTTTCTGCTTCTTCTTCCATTTTTGGCCAATAATATCTTGCCTTTATTAATGTTTTCACCAACGATCTTCCCCCGGCGTGATTTTCACAATGTATATCATGTACTTCTCTCATTACATACTCCATTTGTGATGGTCCGAGACACCGTGCTAAAGGTCCACCAAATATTTTACGATAGAAATTTTCACGAATTAAGCAGTACGAGGCAGCTTTCAGCCGTAGCAATTGTGATTTCTTCTTATCTTCAGGCAAGATAACATACTGCAATTCATTTCTCCAATCTCAAGTTAAATTATTGAAATTTATCTCACTCTTGGTTTGATCTAGTGCTGAATGAAACAAATGTATCACAATGGCATTTTTTGCATTTGTTGCATCTGCGGCAGACGCAAGATTTACCAATGCATCTGCTTCTACATTTTCCTCCCTGGGTATTTGCATGGGTTTCCATGTCTAAAATTGTCTAAGCGATTCTCGTACCTTTTTCAGGTATTGCCGCATTCATGTCTCTCTTGCCATATAAGTCCCCTGCATTTGATTAACCGTTAGCTGCAAGTCACTTTTGATCACAATTTGTTTGATACCAATTTCTCGTGCCAGTTCCAAGCCTACAATCACAGCTTCATACTCTACCTCATTGTTAGTGACTGGATAACATTTATTGCTTGTCTTATGACTTCACCTGAGGGTGGAATTAAAACAATTCCCAAACCTGCTCCTTTAACATTTGAGGAACCGTCAGTAAATAGGGTCCAAGTCCCCGGATTAGCTATGGTAAACACCTGTAGTTCCTTCTCTGCTTCAGGAACTAAATTCGTGCTAAAATTCGCTACAAAATCTGCTAACACCTGCGATTTTATTGCAATTCTAGACTGATATATGATATCATATTCACTGAGTTCTATTGCCCATTTAGCTAATCTACCTGATAATTCCTGTTTATGCAGTATGCTTCTTAGGGGAAAGCAGTTATAACAAAAATAGGATGACATTAAAAGTAAGGTCGTAACATCCTTGATGCCATAATTAACGCTAAAGCAAGCTTTTCTTGGTGCGGATATTGTGTCTCAGCATCTAGTAAAGACTTACTAACATTATAAATTGGGGATTGTTTCCCTTTATCTTCTCATACCAACACTTCACTTACCGCTACTTCTGACACAACGAGGTAAATGAGCAATATTTCACTGTCTTTTGGTTTGGCTAACAAAGATGATTTTGATAGATATGACTTTAGATCTTTGAGAGATTGTTGGCACTCGTCAATCCATTCAAACTTATTTTGCTTTTTCAGCACTGAAAAGAATTTAAAACTTTTTTCTAATGACTTTGATATAAATCTTTCCAGAGTTGTTATCATGCCTGTTAATCTCTACACTTCTTTCTTGCTCGTGAATATATCTGGTATTTCCTCAATAGCTTTGATATATGCAGAATTCACTTCAATACCTCTATTAGAAACAAGAAAACCTAAAAACTTACCTAAAGCCACGCCAAAAGCACACTTTCCCGGGTTTAAATTTCTATTGTACTTGCGGAGAATCTCAAAGTTGTCTGACAAGTGTTGAAAGATCCCCCGCTTGTGTTGACTTGACCAACATATCGTCTATGTAGACTTCCATGGTTATTTCCAGGTGTTCTTGACATATTTTAGTCACCAATCTTTGATATGTGGCTCCAACATTTTTCAAGCCACATGGCATGACTTTGTAACAATAAGTCCCCCTATCTGTGATAAACGAAGTTTTTTATTCATCTAGAAGGTCCATTTTTATTTGGTTATATCCTAAATATGCATCTAAAAAACTTAAAAGTTCATGATATGTAGTAGAATAAATTAACTGATCTATATGCGGTAAAGGAAATGAGTCTTTGGGACAAGCCTTATTTAAATCAGTATAGTCTATGCAAACTCACCATTTTTTATTCTTTTTCGGAACCACAACAGTATTAGCTAACCAGTCAGGGTACTTTACCTCTCGTATTGAACCAATTTTCAAAAGCTTTTGTACCTCATCCTGGATCACTTGATTTTTGAAGGACCCTTACTTCCTTTTCTTCTCCTTGCCAAGTAGGTGTAATGGATCCTCATTCAGCTTATGAGTCATCACTTCTGGTGGTATACGTGTCATATCTGAGTGCGACTAAGCAAAGCAATTTGCATTAGCACGTAAAAATTGAATTAACTTACCTTTCACTTCTGGGCTCAAATTTGCTCTGATGTAAACTTTTCTGTCTGGCCAGTGGACAAATAATATTATAGCTTCGAGCTCATCGGTAGTTGTTTTAATGTTCTCATTTTCCTCTGGCTCTTGAATCACATCGGGTCTCGAGTCGACATCAGTCTGTCCTTTCATGTCTTCAATTGAGGTTTTAACAGCAGTGTCCTCAACAGAATTATGTAATTGTTATTTCGCATCTGCATCATTGGCTTTTGTGCTTACGATCATCACTGAGTTGATACTTCGTGAAGCTTGTTGATCTCCGCAAATTCGACGTATTCCCCACTGTGAAGGAATTTGATAACTTGGTGCAATTTGGATGGGACAGTGTCTATATCATGAATCCATGATCTTCCCAGAATTATATTATAATCCAGGTCCGCATCTATCACCTGGAACTTTGTATCTTTGATGACCCCTTCTGCAAATGTGGTAAGTACAACTTCCCCTTTCGTAAAAAAGCTTGAATTATCAAACCCAGACAAGGATTGTGCTTTTGGTATGACTTTATCATTAGTTTGCATTTCATTTACCACCCTTAGCAAAATGATGCTCACTGAACTACCTGGATCAATCAAAACTCCTTTTACCTTAGTATCATGTACAAGTAAAGATATTTCTAGTGCATCGTTGTGAGGAATAATCAAGCCATCCATGTCTTCGTCATCGAATGTTATACGGTTTCCATCCAAGACTTGGCGGACTCACTTTCCGTGGGTGACAATGACTTTTGATATCTTTTTCACGGCTGTATATGTTACTCAATTGACCACATATCTCCTAGTTATGATGTTAACTGTTCTTTTTGGTGATGGAGGTTTTGGGGGTTCATGTCTATTCTTCATGTATGATTGTCTCCCTTTCTCACTGAACAGATCAGTAAGGTATCCTTGCTTCAATAAATGTTTGACTTCCCCTTGCAAAAGCCGGCAATCGGTTGTTCTATGGCCATGATCATTATGAAATTCGCACCAGAAATCTGGGTTTCTTTTGTTCGGATTTGATCTCATTTCTTTTGGCCATCGCACCTTATCTCTCATACCTCTTAAAATAGCCACTAACTCAGAGTTACTGATGTTAAAGCTGTAATCCCCTATCCTTGTTTCCGTACTGGAATAATTGCTTCAGGCATCCCGTTCCTTTTTGAACCTAGATGAAGAACTCACATCTTTTTGCCTTGATCTTGAATCAAATCATGCATTCTCATGTTTAGATCGAGAGTCTCCCCCTGCAGGTCCTATGTATGGCTCGTACCTATTTTTACCGGACCTCCTTTATGATTCTGAACGTCTCGAACCTGGTCTTTCATCGGCCCTTGGCTGTGCGCCTGTATCTTCTTCTATCTGCAACTTTGTACTGTACCTATTCTACACATTGTTCCAAGTTATTGCAGGAAATTCTCGCAAACTTCTTTCAACCTCTTCGTGGTTTCTGAACATTTCTCGTTCAAGTTGCTCGCGAATGTAACAACTCGACCGGTCATTTTGAGCCCTAACGCATTGTTCGGCGATTTGAGACATTGAGTAGTTTCACTTCAGGTATTATGACTTGTACGTGTGGTCGGAATTGAAATTCACAAAGTTCGGAGTTGATTTGGAGAAAAAATTCTAATTCCAGAAGTTTTAAGTTGGAAAAGTTGGGTAAGGTTTGATTTTTGATTAAACGACCTCGGAATCGGGATTGGAAGGTTCCAACAGGTTTGTATGATGATTTTGGACTTGGGCGTATGTCCGAATCGGGTTTTGGATGACCTGGGAGCCTTTCGGCGCCTATTGTGGAAAGTTGGCATTTTGGAAGAATTTCATAAATTCGGGTTGAAGTGCATTTCAATGTTGTTGATGTCCCTTTGGGATTCTGAGTCTGGGAATAGCTCCGTATGATGACTCTGACCTTAGGAGCGCTTCCGGAAGTGGATTTGGAGGTCCGTAGGTCATTTTGAGGTTATTTGGCGAAAGCTGGGAATTTGAAGGTTTTTGGGAAAGTTTGACCAGGAGTGGACTTTTTGATATCAAGGTCGGATTCCGATTCCGAAAGTTGGAGTAGGTCTGTAATGTCAATTATGACTTGTGTGCAAAATTTGAGGTCAATCGGACGTGATTTGATAGGTTTCGGCATCGATTGTGGAAGTTTGAAGTTTTAAAGTTCATTAAGTTTGAATTGGAGGGTGATTCGTAGTTTCGATGTTGTTTGGCATGATTTGAGGCCTCGACTAAGTTCGGAATGTGTTTTGGGACGTGTTGGTATGTTTAGTTGAGGTCCCGAGGGCCTAGTGCTGATTCCGGATGGTTAACGTATCGAGTTTGGACTTGGAAGGAAAGCTGAAGCATCTGTCTTCTGGTGTAACTGCACCTCCGAGGTTTTGGTCGCAGGTGCAGAGCCGCAGAAGCGGCCAAGAGGGTCGCAGAAGCGGTTCTGGCTATGGAAGGCTGGGACCACAAATGCGGTTGAGTTCTGCAGAAGCGGGACCGAACCTGCGCACGTTGAGTCAAGGGGCCTGATGGGGCCACAGATGCAGAGTTGAGGGGCCTAAAGGAGGACCGCAAAAGCGGTATTTCGGCCGCACCGGTAGGACCACAGAAGCGGTCAAGTGACCGCAGGTGCGAGAGGTCGCTGGGCAGTGTGCTCTTTTAAGAACCGGATTTGGCCCATTTTCTTTCATTCTCTCTTGGTTTGGGCGATTCTTGGAGAGGTTCAAGTGGAGGTTTTTATCATCAATGGCAAGGTAAGTTATCCCCACCTATTTTGAGTCAAATACATGGTTTTTATATGGATTCAAGCATGGAAATTGGTAGAAATTGTGAGATTTTGAAAGAAACCTAGAAATTGGTATTTTTGGATTTTTACCACGAAATTGGACATGGATTTTGGAATAAATTATATATTTGAGTTCGTAATGTTTTGGGTAATGTTTCTCTTCAAACAATTTCGGAATCCAGGCACGTGGGCCCGAGGGTGATTTTTATCGACTTTTCGAGCGGAGTTGAGAATTTGTCTAAATTGATGTTATGAGTATTAGAGTATATTCTTATTGGTTTGCACATTGTTTGACTAGTTTTGGAGCGACGGGCACCGATTTGAGGTGTTAGAGCGGCGTTGGAGCCGGTTACGGAACTTTAGAGAGAGGTAAGTCTCCTGTCTAACTCTGTGAGGGGGAAACTACCCCTAGGTGATATATTTAATATGTGTAACTTGTTGTGGGGACTACGTACGCACGAGGTGACGAGAGTCCGTACGTAGTGAGATTCATGTTATTGTCCGGGTAGACTTAGGTTTACATCATGTTGTACTTGTACTATAGGGATTATCCTTACTCGCCTAATTCTTTTATTTCGCATTATGACTTGAGACTAGACATACGTATAGTGATGGACTTGCTATTGTAGAGTTTTCGTGAGTTTTGTGATTTTCCACGGAATAATGGTGTTCCTCTTACGGATTTCTCGCGCAGTTATGCGTTGCATCGAATAATTTTCCTTAAAAGTTATAACTCACATGTTCATTCATGAGTGGGGGTCAAGGACCCATTTAAACTTCTTATTCTAATGGGATCGGGTCGTTCGCCTCGGCGGGATTTATGTGCCACACTCTCATGAGAGCGGGCCATTCGCCTCAGTAGTTTAATAGATGCATCTATGGTTCATGCCGTTCGACTCTCGATAGTGCACAATTTAATATTTATGTTGGATCGGGCCGTACGCCTTGACATTTCTATGAAAATATCCTCATGGAATCGTGTGTAATATTTGGCAAGAAGCCAGAGTATCTGTGAGTCTTTCCCTGATTCGAATCATAACAACCTATTTGGTGAGGTCCATTATACATATATATATGTGCTCCGGTTGAGGAGGAATTGCTAATTAAGATCTTGAGTTTATTGTATGGAGGATAATTGTACCACAGATTTACACTTGTTTATTTCATTTATTTACTTTGCCTCATATTTTTCCCCTCCTTACTGTACCTGATATTATTGGACCACTAGTAAGTGTCGATGTCGACCCCTCGTCACTGCTCCTCCGGGGTTAGGCTAGATACTTACTGGGTACACGTGGATTTACGTACTCATACTACACTTGTTGCATATTTTTGTGCAGGTACTTTTATGTCCGGTGGTCCTTTGGGCACGGAGGCACGGATGATGCGGGGACTTGTCGTGAGCTGCATTACAAGTGATGATCCGCAGCCAGCAGAGTCTCCTCCAGGATTATTTGTATTTTTCCTGTCTAATTTGTATTCCGGACAGATGCTGTATTTTATTTTACTTCCTAGTTTATGCTCATGCACTTGTGACACCGGATTTTGGGGGTACTTATGAGTTGTTCATTATTGTAGTTGGGGAAATATTATCATTTACTCTGTAAATTTTATTTCTGATTATTTAATTGAAGGAAAATTTTGATTTCAAAATACTAAAATGAATAATCGAGTTAATCAACTATTGTTGGCTTGCCTGGCAGCGGTGTTAGGCTCCATCATGACCATTAATGGATTTTGGGTCGTGACAACATGGTATCAAAGTATTAGGTTCACTTAAGTCTCACGAGTCATGAGCAAGTCTAGTAGAGTCTTGCGGATCGGTACGGAGACAACTGTACTTATCTTCGAGAGGCTACAGGGCTATTAGGAGTACTTCCCTTCTTGATTCCTCATCCAGCGGTTTGTTTCTTTTGAGGCTTATGTCTTTATTTCCTTCCTACTAAATCTTATGCGACGTGAAGATCTTGTTATCAATTGGTAATCAAAGAATTTTAATGGTACTACAGACGTAGGGCGGGATGTTTCTCCCTGCGCACTCGAGCAAGTTATTATTGTCTTCTTGCGGAAGGGTGTTCTGTCATTTTGGCTCAATAGCTGTATTTCTGATGGTTTTGAGGCTATGCGCAGGATGCCATGATGTTCATAAGTTGTTATCGCACAGTAATAATGTAATGGTAAGATGCTTGTGTAGGCACCGAGGCAGTGAATGACATGAAAGGGGGTTTTACTCAGTGCATGATTCAGAGATTCAGTATTTTATTTCCGGTTGAGGAAAGGCAATCGGACTAAGAATGTTCATATTTGGGTTGATGGAGTAACGATACTTGGTATTTTCAAGCGTGGTGGAATTTTCATCTGTGATGTGGTGCCGTTGTCCTTGTTGAATGTGCTAAGTTCGCCGGTATTATGGTTTTCTTCAATTTGCCTTTGGGGCGGGGTATTGTGAAATGGTGCCGAGGAAGCGGGTGTCAGAAATCGCAGTGTGCAGTGGTTTAGAATCAAATCGGTGTTCCTAGTGTTGATGGCTCGAGAAAGATGATCTTCGGGGAGGCTTAGAGTTGGTAGCAATTTACCAGGTCAGGTGCTACAATGATGGATTTTTGCTTTGATGCAATATTTGGGCAGCGAAAGATGAGAAAGGATAGGGCGGAATGTGTCTCACGATAGTTGAATTACTAGCAGGTCAAGTATGAGAAACGAAAGTTCAGAAGTTGCTTAAAGGAGAGGGTTTAACCAATGTAAGAGAGTGGCAGAGTAGCATATGGGTTCTGTGGTAGGATAGCCACATGCCTTGAGGAAAGTTTAGAGCAATTAGGGAATCATGGTGGGCACTGACTAGGTCCACGGATTTTATTTGGATGCAACATGACTTCGAGTTTGGAATGTATTGTCTGATTTTCAGTTAATGTCAATGGGGTGTGAACAGACTTGTACAGCTGGTGGATGAATATGGGCTCAGGAGGGTTACTAATTTCGTGGTAGTTGTACCCCGTGCAGCAATGTGGGAAAATGTCGGTATGGAATTCCACGGGTGAGTTATCTCCTGTGAGCAGGTCAGCGGTTGCATGATTTCGATGAAGTTTCTACAAAGAGTTCTACTTACTACCCAGCAGGAGGTCGAATGTGCGGTTGTGGCTGATGGTTCAGAATGTTTATGCAAAGTTTAATATGGGATGGAGAGAATTTGGTGGGTTGACGGTGTGAGATCATGGTATTTGAGAAGGAAGAATCATTGCGGGCTCTACATTTTGTGATGGTAGCTTAAAGCTAAGTGGGGGAGCCCACCGTCTGCGATTGGATTACATGGTTGTCTACTTGTGCGGATTTTGATTATCGGTGTGTTGGTGTGTTCGAGCAAAGGATTTGAGGAATATGTGCTACATTTGGTCTTATCGATTCATGTTCAGGTTTTGGGAAGACTTGGAGTTTATGCTTCCCTAATAGGGTGTCCATGTGCTAGCAGCACCCTAGAGTTTGATTATGTTCGGGACCAGGTCAGAGTAGGTGACTCTCAACAACGGTTCTAGTGGGTTCAAGAATTAAAGTGCAGCACCTAAGGATTTCGCGCCCTGGTGTGGTAAAGTATCAAGATTTTTCTATGAATTATGAAAGGGATTTAGAGTGTTCTATGTTATCATCGGTCTGCGGTGCAGCATTGAAGAAATGGGAGAAAATAACTTTGGAGTCGTAGAGGAACTATGAGAATGGGTGTACCAGTTGAAGATGCTATTGTGCACTAAGGAGGGTATAAGATGGTTCATGAGTATTGAGACGATGTGGTCTCGTGATTCGGATCACTCGGGATGAGTGCAGATTGAGTTCGTTATATTTTGAATGGAGCTATTATTATTTCTAAGACAAGTCCAGAGTAAATTAGAAGAAGTTGGTTCGGTTAGTAATGGTTTGAATCAGCATGATTGTTGCAGTGATCAATTGGTTAAGTTATACAGGTGGTTAATGTTAAGTTATACAGGTGGTTTGTTGTTGTACGTGCTGGCTTGACAGCCACAGTAAATTGATTTATTTGGAGGCATTAGATTATTAAGGCATGTTATGTATAGATGGATCCTGGAAGAGTTATGGTGGTTTAGACCACAACCTGAGGTTTGTATTTTCTGCTGTTATGGGAATTCAGTCACGTATTGCAATGGTCCTCCTGAAATGAGTTAAGTGAAAGGTTTCTATATGAAGAAATGTTTATTCTATTAGTGGTTCAGGAGTTATGATGAAATTCTTGTACTCTCGCGTAGTGGCATGTTAAGTGCAGTGAGTAGCAGGGGAATTGGAAGATGAGGATCAAGGTTACGGTTCGGTGTTGACAAGAATGTCACGAGCTCGGAAAGCAGGAAAGAATTCAGATGTTTATAGTAAGCTGGTATTGTCCTTAGCGTCACCCGAGGTCGGTGTCATGTGGAAGAGGCTTTGTGTATTAACTTGCGGATTTTTGATTCACTTTACAGAATTAGAATGGTTTGCGGTATGGATGTGCGGACTTTGCTACCTGAGTGTCACGACCCGAATTCCCATCGTCGGGACCGTGATGGCGCCTAACATTTCACTTGCTAGGCAAGCCAACGTTAGAGAATCATTAAACCAAATCCTTATTTCCATTCAGTAAATAACAATAATTAGCTAAGAGGAAATATAATAAGTGCGGAATAATATAAAAGCTGCCTTAATTACTACCACCCGAATCTGGAGTCACAATTCACGAGCATTCTAGAATTCACTACAAGTAATAGTCTGAGAGAAATACAACTGTTTGAATGAAAGAAACAGTAAAATTGAAAAGATAGACGGGGACTTCAAGGTCTGTGAACGCCGACAGATCTACCTTGAGTCTCCGGATAGCGGGTCCAACAGCAAAAATCATGATCAACTCGAGCCTGTACCAAAATTTGCACAGAAAGTACAGAGTACAGTATCAGTACAACCGACCCCATGTACTGGTAAGTGTCGAGCCTAATCTCGACGAAATAGTGACGAGGATAAGGCAAGGCACCTACAAATCAACCTGTAGAGTTTAACAATGTATACACAAATAACAGTAATAAAGAATTAGACAGGAGATATCGGGAGGAGGAAACATGCTGGGGGAAATACGAGATAAAGAACTACAGCAGAATGATAACTGGAACAACTGATATACTATGAATCAACAGAAACAACAAATACAGTAAAGAAAAAATGCAGGACATCACCCTTCGTGCTTTTACTCTCAACCTCACCATAAAAAAAATCAATAGATATGGCACGGCATCACCCTTCGTGCATTAACTCTCATATCATGGCGCGGCATCACCCTTCGTGCATTAACACTCACAATATGGCACGACATCACCCTTCGTGCATTTACACTCATAATATGGCACGGCATGACCCTTCGTGCATTAACACTCATAATATGGCACGGCATCACCCTTCGTGCATTAACACTCTCTAAGGCTGGCAAGTGGGCCAGTTCAGGCCCGAGACCGACTCGGGGCCGCGAGCCAAATAGGCCAGGACCGTTAAGACAAGTTTTAGTGGGCCTGGGCCGGTCTCGTGAGTCGGTCCTATGTTTTAGGCCCTCCAGGACCGGGACCAGTCCGGTCCCCTCGCGGGCCAAACAGTCCCAACGGTCAAAAATAGTCGTTGGACTATCAAAAATAGCCATTGGGCTGTAAAAAATAGCTGTTGGCTATTTATAAAATATCCATTTTTGTTTTAACTTCCCAACTTTGTTTTAACCCCAAACTTTTTATAATTACACTTTTTCCTATTTTCAACTATAAATACCCCCTCATTCTTTCATTTTTCTTGCAAAATCATCAATCTATCACAATCTCTCTCTAATTTTCTTCTATAATTGCTACTATTGCTTACTTTATTGTTACAATTTGTGAAAAAATTGTGAAGTTAATGAATTGAAGTCTTCAAGTCTTCAACGATAATCAATTTTCAACAAGTTATTCATCAATTCGGTAAACTCGTTCCAACTCTTAAGTTTTAATATTATAGTTTTGTTTGTTTTATTTATTTTCTATTACTTTATTAATTAAGATGCCTTCTTTTAAAAAAACCTTTTGGTAAAAATAAAAAAAAATCCAAGAGTGGCGAATCTAGTGCTCAATCTGTTCCTCCTCCACTGGTCCGAACCAAACCCCATATCCGTCCTACACCTGCTATTCTTGATAGCGATAATAGTTTATTACAATTTACTGAGAATCAATTTTGCCATAATATTAGAGCTGGTAAACAATTAGACCATGAATTAATAAATGCTCTTTATTCTAATCCAACTATTGATGAAAATGATGACGAGAAAAGAGATTTTGATGAAACTCAACCGGATGATGATACACCAACTAGTCCTGCTCCTGATGTTAACCTAACTAGTGATAACCCTGCTAATCCAAATGATGCCCCATCTGATACTCCTGTTACTACCCCTACTTTTTCTAGACAACCTAGCAAACGGATGGAAACATCTCCCGTTTGGCCTTTTTTTACTCAACTAATTCTAGAAAATAAGGCTAAGTGTAAAACTTATGGCACAGAGTTAGCTTTTAAATATTTTGAATCGCGGGGAGGGACAGGAACTTTGGCTAGACACATATTGAAACACCCTCAAGATAGAGTGAGATATCTTCGTCTGAAAGCTTTGGCCGAGGGAAAAAGTGTACCTACTCCTAGTCAGGTTGACCCTAGTACCGGTTCAAATCAATTTTAACTGGGAATTAACACTGTTACCAGTGGTATTTTATATTATGATCCCAAAAAAGATCGGGAAGAATTGGCAAAAATGGTAACTGTTATGCGCTTACCCTATAGTTTTTCTTCTGACCCTAACTTTGTGCATTATATTAGAAAATATTTTAATCCTACTTATAAAGGTTTTCCTCGCACACCATAAAGAGCGATATTTATAAATATAAACATGAATATGAATAATATTTGCGCTATTTATTTGCTCATATAAATTGTCGTGTTGCTATTACAACTAATATTGGTAAAAGTGGTAACGAATGCGATTACCTTACTGTTACCAGTCATTGGATTGATGAGGATTGGATAATGCAAAAGCGCATTATTTCTTATAGAATAATTAATTTACGTCACACATGGCAGTTTATTGCTAGAACAGTTAGCGATATTTGTAGATATTTTTGCATTATTGATAAAATAATGTCAGTTTCAATGGATAATATTGCTAGTAACACAAATGCTATAGCCTTTCTTACCACTACGCTAAATCCTGCATTTAGTGACATTTTTCATGTTAGATGTATTTGTCATATTTACCATTTAATTGTGGGTGATGTTATGAGAATTTTAAATATTGAAATTCAAAAGGTTAAAATGGCTCTTAACTGGCTTTTTTATTCAAACCATAGAAGTAGACTTAGAGAATATTTTAAAAGATGCGATGAATTTGGCCTAAGAGAAAGAAAGGTTCCTAAACCTTGTCCAACTAGATGGAATTACTTGTATGAAAGTTTGGTTGTTGCATATAAATATAGAAATCCCATAAACTCAACATTTAATGCACATGTAAGTGATGATGATGAGCACCTTACAAATGAGGATTGGGCTAATGTTAAAATACTTATAGATTATTTAGAAAATTTTCATATTGCTACAAATGAATTTTCTGGGCAATAATATCCTACTATTTCTAACTGTTTAGTTTATATTGTAGAACTTGTAAATTTGTTTGCTCATTTTTCAGAGGGTGGAAAAATTTATAAACATGCTATTGATTCTATGAGAAAAAAATTTAAAAAAATATTTTTTCCCTATTCCTCCTATTTATGGTGTTGCTGCTTTGTTAAATCCTTGTATGAAATTAGGAGGTCCTTATTTTGGTATGAAACTGTTTATAATGGTTTAGCACTTGAAGATGAGGAGTTGTCTCAACTTCCGGAAGCAATAGCCTCAATTAGAATAAATGCCCAAACTATTTTTAATGCTTATCAAGTTGCATTAAATCATGCTAGACCAAATGTTCCAACTCCTTCTTCTTCTGATTCTCAATCATCTAAAAGAACTGCGGGAGTAAGAGCACTTAGTGCTTGGGCGGGGTTTAGGGGTTCTCAAGGTTCTAGTAGTAGTGATTTTTCACAACTAAATGAGCTTGAAGTTTATTTGTCGCAAGGAATTGAGGAAGTGAATCCCGACGTCTCCTTTAATCTTTTGGAATGGTGGAAGGACAAAGAAAAATACTTTCCGGTTCTTTCAAGGATGGCCCAAGATATTTTAACTATTCAAGCTTCAACAGTGGCATCGGAGAGCGCTTTCAGTCAAGCAAGACTTCAACTCGGTGATTATAAAGCGTCTATGAGGGAGATCTTGGAAAAAAATCAGTACTTTTCAGAGATTGGATCCGGTCGGAAAGAAGAAATTTTGGACTTGCTGAATCACAACCAGATGAAGACGAAGCTTACAAAGAAATGCTAGCTGAACTTGCGGAGGATTTTCTTCGCCCGGAAGTGGCGATGACCAAGCTACTTTTCCGCCACCACTAACAGAAATTCCTCCGGGCCTTGATGGATTTATGAACTTTCTAAGAGATACCATGTAACTTGTATGAACAAAAATTAGTATGTATTATGTAACTTGTATTTTGGCACATCTTGATTAGTTTCGTTTTCTTCTCAATGGTGGTATTAGCACCTTGTTGTGCTCATTCCATAGGGGGATGAAGACTAAGAAAGATATTGCTATATTTTTTTAATGCTATAATAAAAGTACAAGGCATTGTTTTGCATATCTCTTTACAATATTTTTGTCTTTAGACTTTAAATTTGAATTAAAAAATTTAGGTCACAATTCTATAATAAAATTTACAAGGCATTGCTTTAGATATTTATTTTAACATCCTTTTGTCTCTAATTTTTATTTAATTTAAAAAACAAAATTCATTGAGCCCACTAAGCCCATTTAGCCCGCGAGCCGAGACCGTTTAGCCCGAGACTAAACGGTCCCGGTCCCGGTCCCGGTCCTGGGACGGTCCCTACAAAAAGACCATTTGGCCCGGGACCGTTTGGCCCGTTTAATTTTGGATCGGCCCACTTGGCCCGTTTAGGCCCGGGACCAGCCCACTTCTACGCATTAACACTCTCCCTTACCATAATGCAATGCATAAATAACAACATGGAGATATAATAACAAGTACAAACCTTACTTCAACATTTGGTTCCATAGTATCAATCTCAACTTTGAAATAAATACTCAATTATTACCAGAAAATCCGTAAACATGATAAGAACGATCAATTTAACAACACTAGTATATACACGTAGCAATTAGGCATAGAAAGAGACAATATAAGAAAAACGGGAGAAACAGGCAAAACACGGAAATTGACGGCGCATAAGTACTCGTCATCTCACATATACGCCGCTCACATGAATTTCACATAGCAAATAATCTGAGGTTCCTAATTCCCTCAAGTCAGGGTTAGACACAACACTTATCTTGCTCTGAAGGCCATCAATACTCAATCACAACTTTTTCTTCATAATCCACCTCCAAGCCACTCGTATATATTCAAAAATGACTCAATAATATCAAATATTGCTAAAGGAATTAATTACATTTCATAAATTAAATTTCCCAAATTTTCCTCCAAAAAGTCGAAAATCGACCCCGGGCCCGCGTGGTCAAAACTCGAGGTTCGAACGAAAATCCATTTACTTTGGAATCCGACCTCAAATTGAGGTCTAAATCCCCAAAATTCTGAAATCCCTAGTTTCTACCCAAACCCCTAATTCTACCATGAAAACTCTAGATTTTAGGTTGAAAATTCATGAAATGTAATGGGTAGTTGAAAGAAAATGGTTTAGAATAACTTACAATACTTTGGGGAAGAAAATAACTCTTGAAAATCGCCTCTAGCCCGTTTGTTTTATGAAAGATGGAAAAATGGCTTATTCCCGTTCTTGATTCTGTTTTATGCACTAGGCGATAGTGTGCATCGCGTTCGCGAAGACTATCGGCTGCCAAGACTTCGCGTTCGCGAGACCTTGCTCGTGTTAGCGATGGTTACTTCCCTCTGGCCTTCGCGTTCGCGAGACATTGCTCGCGTTCGCGATGAAGGAACGACCAACCCTCCCCCAGGTCCCCAAGTGCTTCGCGTTCGCGATGAGCCGGTCGCGTTCGCGAAGGGAAAATCCCCTATCACTTCACGTTCGTGACCAGGCCTTCGCGTTCGCGAGAGTACCTTCGTGAACTTGAGGAAGGATATGCCAGAACACCTGCTGCAGCAAAATACCAGATTTTCCCAAGTCCAAAACATCCCATGGCCTATTTGAAACTCACCCGAGCCCTCAGGACTCCAAACCAAACATGCACACAAGTCTAAAAACATCATATAAACTTGCTCATGTGAACAAATCGCCAAAATAACACCTAGAACTACGAATTTAGCTCCAATTCGAATGAAATTTTCAAGAAAGCTTTAAAATTTCTATCTTCACAACTGGACGTCCGAATCATGTCAATTCAACTCCATTTCTCGCCTCACAAACAAGTCTTAAATATTATAATGAACCTGTACCGGGTTCCGAAACCAAAATACGGACCAGGTACTAAAAATGCCAAACATCAATCAATTCTTAAAAATAAATATTTCAGACTTTTAATTTTCATCAAAAATTCATAACTCGAGCTAGGGACCTCCGAATTCTGGGCATACGCCCAGGTCCCATAATTTGATACGGGCCCACAAGGACCGTCAAAATACGGATCTGAGCTCATTTACCAAAAATGTTGACTGAAGTCAACTAAAATTAACTTTTAAGGCAAAAATTCTTATTTTCATCAATTTTCAACATAAAAGTTTTTCAGAAACACGCCCGTACTGCGCACGCAAATTGAGGAGGGTAAAAATGAGATTTTAATGCTTAAGAGTGTAGAATCGAGTTCTAAAATATAAGATGACCTTTTTGAGTCATCACATTCTCCACCTCTAAAACAACCGTTCGTCCTCGAACGAATATAGAAAAGTACCTGAGCTAGTGAAAAGGTGGGGATATCTACTCCTCATATCGGACTCGGACTCCCAAGTAGTTGCCTCAACAGGCTGACCTCTCCACTGCACTCGAACTGAAGGGTAACTCTTTGATCTCAATTGGCAAACTTGCCGGGCTAGAATAGCCACCGGCTCCTCCTCTTAAGTCAAATCCTTGTCCAGCTGGACAAAGCTGAAATCTAACACGTGGGATGGATCGACGTGATACTTTCGAAGCATGGACACATGGATTACCGGATGAAAAACTGTTAAACTAGGTGGCAACGCAAGCTTGTAAGCCATCTCTCCTACCCTCTCTAGAATCTCAAAAGGTCCGATATACTTAGGGCTCAACTTGCCCTTCTTTTCGAACCTCATTACACCCTTCATGGGTGATACCCGAAGCAACACTCTCTCTCCGACCATGAAATACAACATCACAAACTCTGCCGTCGGCATAACTCTTCTGCCTGGACTGAGCTGTGCGATGTCGATCCTGAATAATCTTGACCTTATCCAGGGCATCCTGTACTAAGTCTGTGCCCAACAACCGAGCCTCCCCAGGCTCGAACCACCCAACTAGCGACCGGCACTGCCTACCATATAATGCCTCATAGGGAGCCATTTGAATGCTCGACTGGTAGCTGTTGTTGTAGGCAAACTCTGCAAGTGGCAAGAACTGATCCCACGATCCTCCGAAGTCTATAACACATGCGCCGAGCATATCCTCCAAGATCTGAATAGTGCGCTCGGACTGCTCGTCCGCCTGAAGATGAAATGTTGTGCTCAACTCAACTCGCGTACCCAACTCACCCTGTACTTCCATCCAGAAGTGCGAGGTGAACTACGCACCTTGATCAGAAATGATAGACACGGGCACACCGTGAAGACGGACGATCTCACGAATGTAAATCTCTGCCAACCATTCTGAAGAATAGGTAACTGCCACAGGAATGAAGTGCGCTGACTTAGTCAGCCTGTCCACAATGACCCAAACTGCATCGAACTTCCTCTGAGTCCGTGGGAGTCCAATAACAAAATCCATAGTGATGCGCTCCCACTTCCACTCATGAATCTCTATCTTCTGAAGCAAACCACCAGGTCTCTGATGCTCTTACTTTACTTTATGACAATTTAAACACCGAGCTACATATGCAACTATGTCTTTCTTCATCCTCCTCCATCAATAATGCTACCGCAAGTCCTGATACATCTTGGTGGCGCCTGGATGAATAGAATATCAGGAAATGTGGGCCTCCTCAAGAATTAACTCACGAAGTCCATCCACATTAGGCACACAAATACGACCCTGCATCCTCAAAACTCTATCATCTCCAACAGTAACCTGCTTGGCACCACCGTGTCGCACTGTGTCTCTAAGGACAAGCAAATGAGGATCATCATCCTACCGATCCCTGATGCACTCAGACAAAGAAGACTGAGTAACTGTACAAGCTAGAACACAGCTGGGATCAGAAACATCCAACCTCACGAACTTATTGGCCAAGGCCTGAACATCCAATGCAAGTGGTCTCTCACCAACTGGAATATAAGAAAGGCTACCCATACTAGCTGACTTTCTACTCAAATCATCAGCCACCACATTGGCCTTCCCGAGATGATACAATATGGTGATATCATAGTCTTTCAATAGCTTCAACCACTTCCTCTACCGCAGATTGAGTTCCTTCTGCTTGAATAAATACTGCAAGCTCCGATGATCCGTGAATACCTCACATGGCAAGCCGTAAATGTAGTGCCTCTAAATCTTCAACGCGTGAAGAATGGATGCCAGCTCTAGATCATGAACATGGTAATTCTTCTCGTGAACCTTCAGCTGCCGCAAATCATATGCAATAACCTTGCCACCCTGCATCAATACCGCACCCAGACCAATACGAGATGCGTCACAATATACTGTATAAGATCATGAACCTGTGGGTAACACCAATACCGGTGTCGTAGTCAAAGCTGTCTTGAGCTTCTGGAAGCTCGCCTCACACTCGTTTGACCACCTGAACGGGGAACCCTTCTGGGTCAACCTGGTCAACGGGGCTGCTATGGTCCACAAATCGACGGTAGTAGCCCGCCAAAACCAGGAAACTATGGATTTTTGTAGCTGATGTGGGTCTAGGCTGGTTCTGAACTACCTCAATCTTCCTAGGATCCACCTGAATACCCTCTGCTGATACAACGTGACCCAAGAAAGCAACTGAACTCAACCAAAACTCGCATTTTGAGAACTTAGCATATAACTGGTTGTCTCTCAGAGTCTGAAGAACGATCCGAAGGTGCTGCTCATGCTCCTCTCGGCTGTGGAAGTAGATCAAGATGTCATCAATAAACACAATCACAAAGGAATCCAAGTAGGGCTTGAACACCCAGTTCATCAAATCCATGAATGTTGTTGGGGTATTTGTCAGCCCAAATGACATCACGAGAAACTCATAATGCCCATACCGAGTCCGAAAAGCTGTCTTAGGGACATCGGGTGCCCTAATCCTCAACTGATGGTAGCTAGATCTCAAATCAATCTTCGAAAACACCTGGGCACCCTGAAGCTGATCAAATAAATCATCAATTCTCGGCAATGGATACTTGTTCTTGGTGGTGACTTTGTTCAACTACCGGTAATCTATACACATCCTCATTGATCCATCTTTCTTCTTCACAAACAACACAGGTGCACCCCAAGGCGAGACACTAGGTCTAATAAATCCCTTATCAAGCAAATTTTGCAACTGTTCCTTCAATTCTTTCAACTCTGGCGGGGCCATGCGGTATGGCGGAATGGAAATGGGTTGAGTGCCCGGGGCCAAATCAATGCAGAAATAAATGTCCCTGTCGGGTGGCATCCCCGGCAGGTCTGCAGGAAACACCTCTGGAAACTCACGAACAATTGGCACTGAATCCATGGAAGGAACCTCCGCTCTAGAATCACGGACATAAGCCAAATAAGCTAGACACCCCTTCTCGACCATATGCCGAGCCTTCACATAAGAGATAACCTTACTGGCAGAATGGCCAAGAATCCCTCTCCACTCTAATCGAGGCAACCCCTGCAAGGCTAAGGTCACCGTCTTGGCATGACAATCTAATATAGCATGATAAGGTGACAGCCAATCTATACCTAGTGTGACATCAAAATCAACCATGTCGAGAAGCAGAAGATCTACATGAGTCTCAAGACTCCCAATGGTGACCACACGCGAACGATAAACACAATATACAATAATAGCGTCCCTCACTAGTGTGGACACATACACAGGAGCACTCAAGGAATCATGGGGTACAACCAAATATGAAGAAAAATAGGATGACACATAGAAGTAAGTAGATCCCGGATCAAATAGAACTGAATCATCTTTAGTGCAAACTGAAACAGTACCTGTGATGACAGCGTCAGATGACTCAGCCTCAGGCCTGGCTGGGAAAGCATAACACCGGGGCTGGGCCCTACCACTCTGGACTACGTCCTTGGGACGACCTCTAGTTGGCTGGTCTCCACCTCTAACAGCCTGACCTCTACCTATAACAGTCTGGCCTCTACCTCTGGCTGCCTGACCCCTGCCTCTGGCTGGCTGAACAGGTGGTATAGCAACTGGTGCCGGAACCATGGCACGAGAACTCTGATACTGTGAGCTACCCATTGCCCAAGGGCAAAATCTAGCAATGTACCTCGGATCACCGCAAATATAACATAACCTCGGCTGCTGTGACTGCTAACCCTAAAACTGACCCTGTCGACCTGAATAACCACCCTGATAACTCTGGAGTGGAGGTGCACTAATAGGAGCTGGTGGTGCACTGTAGGCTAGCTGATCGGAATAATGCATTTAAGGGCCACGTCCACCTGAGGCACCGTGGGATGCCTGGAGTGCTGAATGAAACAACCTGGGAGGATGGCCTCTACCAAAAGTACCATTTCCTCTATATGAGGCACCACTAAACTTACCAGAATAACGAGGTCTCTTGTCAGACCCCTGACCTCCCTGAGCAAGAACTATCTCGACTCGTCTGGCGACATTAGCAGCCGCTTGAAAATAAATCTCACTCCCAGTCTCCTTAGCCATCTGCAATCTGATAGGTTGAGCAAGTCCATCAATAAACCTCCTCACCCCCTCTCTCTCTCGGTGGGAAGCAGAATAATAGCATGACGGGCCAAATCCACAAAATGGGTCTCATACTGAGTAACAGTCATATTGTCTTGCTGGAGACGCTCAAACTGACGGCGACGCTCCTCTCTCAATGTGATATGCAGAAACTTCTCTAAGAAGAACTGAGATAACTGATCCAAAGTAAGAGCAGGCGACCCAGCTGGTCTGGTAAACAAATAATCTCTCCACCATTTCTTGGCAGAACCAGTCATATGAAAAGCAACAAAATCGACCCCAATGGTCTCCACTATACCCATGTTCCGTAAAACCTCGTGACAACTATCGAGATACTCCTAGGGATCCTCTGAAGGAGCACCACTGAAGTGAACTGGGAAGAGCTTGGTAAACCTGTCCAACCTCCATAAAGCCACAAAAGACATAGCTGACCCGTCACCGGTCTATGGCGCAACAACCGGCTGAACTACCCCGACTGGATGAGCTGCTGGAACCTGATACTGGGGAGCTATCTGCTCCGAAGCGGGAGTAGTGGGAGTCTGGGCTCCTCCTCTAGACTGAGAGACGGCTGTGCCATGGGAATTGCGCCAATCTGGGCCACACTCTCCATAAGCCCCACCAAACGGACCAAAGCGTCCTGAAGTACTGGGGTGGCAATGAACCCCTCTGGAACCTGAGCTGGCCCGGCAGGAACAGTCTGGGCTGGAACCTCCTCGTCAAGCTCTATCTGAAGCCCACAGCTGGGGCTGCTGCTCGGGCTCTGGGCTGAGCCCTGCCCCTACCTCGGCCTCTGGCATGGCCTCGGCCTCGACCTCTACCCCGCGTATGAGCTGCCACTGAAGGCTCTGGCTACTGCTCAGCTGAGGAAGTGGTACGTGTTCCTCACCATTTACGAGAGAATAAGAGTAGAAGAGTTCAATCAGTATTGAGAAAACTAAATCGCACAACATGGGAGAATAAAAGTGAAATTTGATCCTAAACTTCATAGCCTCTGGAAGATAAGAACAGACGTCTCCGTACCGATCCTCCAGACTCTACTAAGCTTGCTCGTGAATCGTGAGACCTAGGCAACCTAGTGCTCTGATACCAACTTGTCACGACCCGGAATTCCCACCATCGGGACCGTGATGGCGCCTAATATTTCACTTGCTAGGCAAGCCAATGTTAGAGAATCATTAAACCAAATCCTTATTTCCATTCAGTGAATAACAATAATTAGCTAAGAGGAAATATAATAAGTGCAGAATAATATAAAAACTGCCATAAATACTACCACCCGGATCTGGAGTCACAATTCACGAGCATTCTAGAATTCACTACAAGTAATAGTCTGAGAGAAATACAACTGTTTGAATGAAAGAAACAGTAAAACAGAAAATATAGATAGGGACTTCAAGGTCTGTGAATGCCGATAGATCTACCTTGAGTCTCCAGATAGCGGGTCCAACAACAAAAATCTCGATCAACCCGAGCCGGTACCAAAATATGCATAGAAAGTACAGAGTGCAGTATCAGTACAACCGACCCCATATACTGGTAAGTGTCGAGCCTAACCTCGACAAAGTAGTGACTAGGCTAAGGCAAGGCACCTACAAATCAACCTGTACAGTTTAACAATCTATACACAAATAACGGTAATGAAGAATTAGACAGGAGATATCGGGGGGAGCATGCTGGGGGAAATACGAGATAAAGAACTACATCAGAATGATAACTGGAACAACTGATATACTATGAATCAACAAAAACAATGAATACAATAAAGGAAAAATGCACGGCATCACCCTTCGTGCTTTTACTCTCAACCTCACTATAAAAAAAAAATCAATAGAAACGGCATGGCATCACCATTCGTGCATTAACTCTCATATCATGGCACGGCATCACCCTTCGTGCATTAACACTCACAATATGGCATGGCATCACCCTTCGTGCTTTTACACTCACAATATGGCACTGCATTACCCTTCGTGCATTAACACTCACAATATGGCGCGGCATAACCCTCCGTGCATTAACACTCTCCCTTACCATAATACAATGAATAAATAACAACATGGAGATAAAATAACAAGTACAAACCTTACTTCAACATTTGGTTCCACAATATCAATCTCAACTTTGAAATAAATACTCAATTATCACCAGAAAATCCGTAAACATGATAAGAACGATCAATTTAACAACACTAGTATATACACGTAGCAATTAGGCATAGGAAGAGACAATTTAAGAAAAATGGGGAAAATAGGGAAAACAGGTAAATTAGCGGTGCATAAGTACTCGTCACCTCACATATACGCCGCTCATATGAATTTCACATAGCAAATAATCTGAGGTTCCTAATTCCCTCAAGTCAGGGTTAGACACAACACTTACCTTGCTCCGAAGTCCACTCAACACTCAATCACTCGGGGGGAGCATGCTGGGGGAAATACGAGATAAAGAACTACATCAGAATGATAACTGGAACAACTGATATACTATGAATCAACAAAAACAACGAATACAGTAAAGGAAAAATGCACGGCATCACCCTTCGTGCTTTTACTCTCAACCTCACTATAAAAAAAATCAATAGAAATGGCATGGCATCACCATTCATGCATTAACTCTCATATCATGGCACGGCATCACCCTTCGTGCATTAACACTCACAATATGACATGGCATCACCCTTCATGCTTTTACACTCACAGTATGGCACTGCATTACCCTTCGTGCATTAACACTCATAATATGGCACGGCATAACCCTCCGTGCATTAACACTCTCCCTTAACATAATACAATGAATAAATAACAACATGGAGATAGAATAACAAGTACAAACCTTACTTCAACATTTGGTTCCACAATATCAATCTCAACTTTGAAATAAATACTCAATTATCACAAGAAAATCCGTAAACATGATAAGAACGATCAATTTAACAACACTAGTATATACACATAGCAATTAGGCATAGGAAGAGACAATATAAGAAAAATGGGGAAAATAGGGAAAATAGGTAAATTAGTGGTGCATAAGTACTCGTCACCTCACATATACACCGCTCACATGAATTTCACATAGCAAATAATCTAAGGTTTCTAATTCCCTCAAGTCAGGGTTAGACACAACACTTACCTCGCTCCGAATGCCACTCAACACTCAATCACTCGGGGGGAGCATGCTGGGGGAAATACGAGATAAAGAACTACATCGGAATGATAACTGGAACAACTAATATACTATGAATCAACAAAAACAACGAATATAGTAAAGGAAAAATGCACGGCATCACCCTTCGTACTTTTACTCTCAACCTCAGTATAAAAAAAAATCAATAGAAACGGCATGGCATCACCATTCGTGCATTAACTCTCATATCATGGCACGGCATCACCCTTCGTGCATTAACACTCACAATATGGCATGGCATCACCCTTCGTGCTTTTACACTCACAGTATGGCACTGCATTACCCTTCGTGCATTAACACTCACAATATGGCACGGCATAACCTTCCGTGCATTAACACTTTCCCTTACCATAATACAATGAATAAATAACAACATGGAGATAGAATAACAAGTACAAACCTTACTTCAACATTTGGTTTCACAATATCAATCTCAACTTTGAAATAAATACTCAATTATCACCAGAAAATCCGTAAACATGATAAGAACGATCAATTTAACAACACTAGTATATACACGTAGTAATTAGGCATAGGAAGAGACAATATAAGAAAAATGGGGGAAATAGGGAAAACAGGTAAATTGGCTGTGCATAAGTACTCGTCACCTCACATATACGCCGCTCACATGAATTTCACATAGCAAATAATTTGAGGTTCCTAATTTCCTCAAGTCAGGGTTAGACACAACACTTACCTTGCTCCGAAGGCCACTCAACACTCAATCACTCGGGGGGAGCATGCTGGGGGGAATACGAAATAAAGAACTACATCAGAATGATAACTGGAACAACTGATATACTATGAATCAACAAAAACAACGAATACAGTAAAGGAAAAATGCACGGCATCACCCTTCGTACTTTTACTCTCAACCTCACTATAAAAAAAATCAATAGAAACTGCATGGCATCACCATTCGTGCATTAACTCTCATATCATGTCACAGCATCACCCTTCGTGCATTAACACTCACAATATGGCATGGCATCACCCTTCGTGCTTTTACACTCACAATATGGCACTGCATTACCCTTCGTGCATTAACACTCACAATATGGCACGGCATAACCCTGTGTGCATTAACACTCTCCCTTACCATAATACAATGAATAAATAACAACATGGAGATAGAATAACAAGTACAAACCTTACTTCAACATTTGGTTCCACAATATCAATCTCAACTTTGAAATAAATACTCAATTATCACCAGAAAATCTGTAAACATGATAAGAACGATCAATTTAACAACACTAGTATATACACGTAGCAATTAGGCATAGGAAGAGACAATATAAGAAAAATAGGGAAAATAGGGAAAACAGGTAAATTGGCGGTGCATAAGTACTCGTCACCTCACATATACGCCGCTCACATGAATTTCACATAGCAAATAATCTGAGGTTCCCAATTCCCTCAAGTCAGGGTTAGACACAACACTTACCTTGCTCCTAAGGCCACTCAACACTCAATCACAGCTTTTCCTATAGAATCCACCTCCAAACCACTCGTATCTATTCTTAAACGACTCAATAATATCAAATATTGCTAAAGGAATTAATTACATTGCATAAATTAAATTTCCCAAATTTTTCTCCAAAAAGTCGAAAATCGACCCCGGGCCTGCTTGGTCAAAACTCGAGGTTCGGACCAAAATCTATTTACCCATTCACCCCCGAGCCCGAATATATAATTAGTTTTGGAATCCGACCTCAAATTGAGGTCTAAATCCCCAAATTTCCGAAATCCCTAGTTTTTACCCAAACCCCTAATTCTACCATGAAAACTCTAGATTTTAGGTTGAAAATTCATGAAATTTAATGGGTAATTGAAAGAAAATGGTTTAGAATCACTTACCAATACTTTGGGGAAGAAAATAACTCTTGAAAATCTCCTCTAGCCCGTTTGTTTTATGAAAGTTGGAAAATGGCTTATTCCCGTTCTTGATTCTGTTTTATGCACTGGGCGACAGTGTGCATCGCGTTCGCGAGGCCGCTGTCGCGTTCGCGAAGAGTATCGGCTGCCAAGCCTTCGCGTTCACGAGACCTTGCTCGCGTTCGCGATGGTTACTTCCCCCTGGCCTTCGCGTTCGCGAGACATTGCTCGCGTTCGCAATGAAGGAACGACCAACCCTCTCCCAGGTCCCCAAATGCTTCGCATTCGCGATGAGCCGGTCGCGTTCGCGAAGGGTAAATCCCCCATCACTTCGTGTTCGCGACCAAGCCTTCACATTCGCGAAGAAATAATTTTAGCCTCACCAGTTTACTCTTCGCATTCGCGAGAGTACCTTCGCGAACGCGAAGAAGGACATGCTAGAACACCTGCTACAGCAAAATACCAGATTTTTCCAAGTTCAAAACATCCCGTGGCCTATCTGAAACTCACCCTAGCCCTCGGTGCTCCAAAACAAACATGCACACAAGTTTATAAACATCATACGAACTTGCTCGCACGATCAAATTGCCAAAATAACACCTAGAACTACGAATTTAGCACCAATTCGAATGAAATTTTTCAAGAAAGCTTTAAAATTTCAATCTTCACAACTGGACGTCCGAATCACGTCAATTCAACTCCATTTCTCGCCAAATTTTACAGACAAGTCTTAAATATTATAATGAACCCGTACCGGGCTCCGGAACCAAAATACGGACCCGGTACTAACAATGCCAAACATCAATCAATTCTTAAAAACAAATAATTTTTAGACTTTTAATTTTCATCAAAAATTCATAACTCGAGCTAGGGACCTCCGAATTCGATTCCGGGCATACGCCCAGGTCCCAAATGTCAATAAGGGCCCACTGAGACCATTAAAACATGGATCCAGGCCCGTTTACCAAAAATGTTGACCGAAGTCAAATAAAATTAACTTTTAAGGCAAAAATTCTTATTTTCATCAATTTTCAACATAAAAGTTTTTCGAAAACACGCCTGTACATTGCACGCAAATTGAAGAGGTTAAAAATAAGATTTTTAAGGCTTAAGAGCGCAGAATCGAGTTCTAAAATATAAGATGACCTTTTTGGGTCATCACACTGAGCGGAATGGTCGTGGGAGCATGCCCCACGGGGAGGATTGTATAAGTGTGACATGTAGTCACTTGATTGATTAAAGATTGGAACCAAGTATGGAGATTGTGGTACTCTCGCTAATGTGAGAATTTATGCTTGAAGGGCGCTCTGTTCAATTTGTTGTGAATTGTGGAAGTTTGTTCCAGATTTGATGGCTATTCTTGGGGGTGGATCCTTTAAAGGTTAGTATCTCAGTATAGTACGATCAGAATCAGCTTGAGGTCCGTGAATGGATCCAAATGTGAATGTGGGCTCTATATCAGGCCGGATGTGTTCATTTCAGTATAGCGTTGCTTACGGAGGGGTCTTCGGGCCTTGGATGTTATTTATGTTGTCAGCCATTCCGTGTAATCTCTATTGTGCCATGTGGGTTGTGAAGCGGTTTGATTATTCGCACTCGTGTTGAGATCCCGTGTAATTTGTGGTGTTGTGAGAGCAGGATGACTCTCAAGATACAGGTCATTTATTGCACCTTAGTTGTGCTTGAACTTTGTAGCGTATGGCGCTATCCGTCTCCCCAGGATTTGTATTATGCGCTTCGCGTGCTTGTGGTTGATATTTAGGTATTTCGCAGGTATGAGCATTTTAGCTCGGTAAGTATTTCCTTATAGAGTATTATGTGTGGATCGAGTGGCACGCCGCCACGGGTATGTTGTTTGGATCGGGTGGCACGCCGCCACGAGTATCATGGTTGGATCGGGTTGCACGCCGCAATGGTATCATGTGTGGATCGGGTTGCATGCCGCAACAGTGTGATGTTGAGTACAATTTCCCCTTATCTATTCTTGCGTGTTTTGTTTCCCATTTTCTGAGGAGGGTTCATAACATCCTTTCGGTTGTTTAATTAGTTACGTGGGTGGAGTAGTTCTTTCCAGAGTTCATTTTTCCTTATGTATCACATGTGAGTTTGTAACTTGTTGGCACATGGTGGAATCATATGAGACTTTTGGTAGTGTCCGAGATGGCTTATTGCCCGAACAACTTATACTGGGTGAGATGAGATCATTGGACCTGGGATCAGTGCGATCAGATTTATATGAGGCTTATTAAAGAGTAAATATCGATATTTAGTCCAGAGTGAGGCAATGGTTTTTATCGGGAGGAGAGACTCCGTGAGTTGTGATTCGGCAGGTGGTTATGAGTTTCTACACATCTCTTCTGTCGTGGCAGTATTGCGAGAGCGAAAACGGGACTTATATGCTTCACGAGGTGTGCTGTGGACATCAGATTCGTGGGATTTCGGCTATTGTTTTCAAGGGATGTCATTATGGTCATGTGAATAATGCGATACATGGTGTGAATTTGGTACGAGTATACAATCAGGTATTGGTACATTGTGTAGTGATGGATACGGTGTTCGTATGTTGGGGAACAGACCTGGTAGAGAATTTCAGATGTTGGAATTTGGCTCTAAGGCTAACTTAACTGAATAAAAGGGAGAATCTTCAGATTTGCTCAAGCTAATGTGCCCAACGGGGTTGTGGTAGCACGGGTAGGTGCACGAGGTGTTGACCAGTGATTTTGGACAACTCCAGAGCAGTTCTGAGCACGTTCGAGGACGAACGTATGTTTAAGTGGAAGAGAATGTAACGACCCGACCGGTCGTTTTGAGCTCTAGCATGTCGTTCGGCGGTTTGAAGCCTTAAGTAGTTTTACTTCAGGTATTATGACTTGTACGTATTTTCGGAATTGAAATTCGGGAAGTTCGGAGTTGATTTGGAGAGAAATTTCTAATTCCAGAAGCTTTAAGTTAGAAGAGTTGACTAAGGTTTGATTTTTGAGTAAACGACCTTGGAATTGGGATTCAAAGGTTCCAACAGGTTCGTATGATGATTTTGGACTTGGGCGTATGTCCGGATCGGGTTTTGGATGACCCGAGAATGTTTCGCCGCCTATTGTGGAAAGTTGGCATTTTGGAAGAATTTCATAAATTTGGGTTGAAGTGCATTTCAATGTTATTGATGTCCCTTTGGGATTCCGAGTCTGAGAATAGCTCCGTATGATGACTCTGGCCTTAGGAGCACGTCCGGAAGTGGATTTGGAGGTCCGTAGGTCATTTTGGGGTCATTTGGCTAAAGCTGGGAATTTGAAGGTTTTTGGGAAAGTTTGACCGGGAGTGGACTATTTGATATCGGGGTCGGAATTCGATTCCGGAAGTTGGAGTAGGTTCTTAATGTCAATTATGACTTGTGTGCAAAATCTGAGGTCAATCGGACGTGATTTGATAGGTTTCGGAATCGATTATAGAAGTTTGAAGTTTCAAAGTTCATTAAGTTTGAATTGGAGGGTGATTTGTAGTTTCGATGTTGTTTGGCGTGATTTGAGGCCTCGACTAAGTTCATAATGTGTTTTGGGACGTGTTGGTATATTTGGTTGAGGTCCCGAGGGCCTCGTGTGGATTTCGGATGGTTAACGGATCGAATTTGGACTTGGAAGGAAAGCTGAAGCATCTGTCTTCTGGTGTAACTGCACCTGCGAGGTTTTGGCCGCAGGTGTGGAGCTGCAGAAGTGGCCAAGAGGGTCGCAGAAGCGGTTTTGGCTAGGAAAGTCTGGGACCGGAGACCGTTCCACAGAAGAGGGACCGCACCTACGCACGTGGAGTCGCAGAAGCAAAGACGGAGAAGTGCATATGGGGCCGCAGATGCGGAGTTGAGAGGCCTGAAGGAGGACCGCAAAAGCGGTATTTTGGCCGCACCGGCGGGACTGCAGAAGCGGTCAAGTGACTGCAGGTGCGAGAGGTCGCTTGGCAGTGTGCTCTTTTAAGAACGGGATTTGGCCCATTTTCTTTCATTCTCTCTTGGTTTTGGCGATTCTTGGAGAGGTTCAAGTGGAGGTTTTTATCATCAATGGCAAGGTAAGTTATCCCCACTATTTTGAGTCAAATATATGATTTTTATATGGATTCAAGCATGAAAATTGGTAAAAATTGTGAGATTTTGAAATAAACCTAGAAATTGATATTTTTGGATTTTTACCACAAAATTAGACATGGAATTTGGAATAAATTATATATTTGAGCTCGTAATATTATGGATAATATTTATCTTCAAATATTTTTGGAATCCGGGCATGTGGGGCCGAAGATGATTTTTATTGACTTTTCGAGTGGAATTGGGAATTTGTCTAAATTGATTTGTTATGAGTATTAGAGTATATTATTATTAGTTTGCACATTGTTTGACTAGTTTTAGAGCGACGGGCATCGATTTGAGGTGTTAGAGCGGCGTTGGAGACGGTTATGGAACTTCGGAGCGAGGTAAGTCTCCTGTCTAACTCTGTAAGGGGGAAACTACCCCTGGGTGATATATTTAATATGTGTAACTTGTTGTGGGGACTACGTACGCACGGGATGACGAGAGTATGTACGTAGTTAGATTTATGTTATTGTCCGGGTAGACTTAGGTTTACATCATGTTGTACTTGTACTATAGGGATTATCCTTGCTCGTCTAATTCTTTTATTTCGCATTATGACTTGAGACTAGACATGCGTAGAGGGATGGACTTGCTATTGTAGAGTTTTCGCGAGTTTTATGATTTGCCACGGAATAATGGTGTTCCTCTTACGGATTTCTCGCGCGTTATGCGTTGTCATCGAATAGTTTTCCTTAAAAATTATAATTCACATGTTCATTCGTGAGTGGGGGTCAAGGACCCATTTAAACTTCTTATTCTAATTGGATCAGACCGTTCGCCTCGGCAGGATTTATGTATCATACTCTCATGGGAGCGGGCCGTTCGCCTCGGCAGTTTAATAGATACATCTATGGTTCGTGCCGTTCGACCCTCGGCAGTACACAATTTAATATTTATGTTGGATCGGGTCGTACGCCTCGATATTTCTATAAAAATATCCTCATGGAATCGTGCGTAATATTTGGCAAGAAGCCAGAGTATATGTGAGTCTTTCCCTGATTCGAATCATAACAACCTATTTGGTTAGGTCCATTATACATATATATATGTGCTCTTGTTGAGGAGGAATTGCTAATTAAGAGCTTGAGTTTATTGTAAGGAGGATAATTGTACCACAAATTTATACTTGTTTATTTTATTTATTTTCTTTGCCTCATATTTGTTCCCCTCCTTACTGTACGTGATATTATTGGACCACTAGAGAGTGTCGATGTCAACCCTTCATCACTACTCCTCATATTACACTTACTGCATATTTTTGTGCACGTACTTTTATGTCTGGTGGTCCTTTGGGCACGAAGGCACGGATGATGTGGGGACTTGCCGCGAGCTGCATTTCAGGTTGCGATCCGCAGTCAGCAGAGTCTCCTCCAGGGTTATTTGTATTTTTTCTGTCTAATTTGTATTCCAGACAGATGTTGTATTTTATTTTACTTCCTAGTTGATACTCATGCACTTGTGACACCGGGTTTTGGGGGTACTTATGAGTTGTTCAGTATTGTAGTTGAGGAAACAGTATCATTTACTCTGTAAATTTTATTTCTGATTATTTAATTGAAGGAAAATTTTAATTTCAAAATACTAAAATGAATAATCGAGTTAATCAACTATTGTTGGCTTGTCTGACAGCGGTGTTAGGCGCCATCACGACCATTAATAAATTTTGGGTCGTGACAGTGAATGCCATAGCCACCCAGTTATCAGGTACCTGAGGTAACATCATCCTCTCCCGCTGGAATCTATCTACGAATTTCCTAAGCATTTATGTACTCCCTTGTTTCATTTTTCAACTTTTTGAGCTCCCGAATGTGCTTTTATAAATGATTATGTAAGCTCAACAAAAGAATCAATAGAATTTTCAGGTAAAAGAGAATACCACGTTAATGCTCCTTTTGTGAATGCTTCACCAAAAATTTTAACCAAAACTGATTCGATTTTCTGCTTGGTTAAATCATTGCCTTTCACGCCGGTAATGAACGCAGTTACGTGATCTCGAGGGTCAGTTGTTCCATCATATTTGGGAATATCAGGCATTTTAAACTTTTTGGGAATTAGTAAAGGTGCTGCACTTGGCTTCCAAGGTTGCTGTGAATACTTGTCAATATCCACACCCTTTGATCACGGTAGGCACGCCAGGTATTTGCTATATACGATCGTTTTTCTCCTTCAACTGTTTTTGCAAAGTTAGCTCTAAACTTTGTAAATTAAAATTATTTGGTGCACTTGATCCTCCATCACGAGATTCATTAGGAATTTCTCCACTCCCATAATTATCAAGCCCTAAACACGGGTTCTCCAAAGTTGTTGTATTAACTGGTGGAGGAGTTTGCGCCGTATTGGGTAATCCTCTGACAAAAGCTTGTAGTGCACTGTTCATGCGTTCTGCAATCAATTGCTTTAGAGCATCCTGCTCCACGGTTTGGTCATCTCCTTGCTGATCATCAGCGCGCGAAGCAAACCTTTCAGGTGAACTTCTACGGGATTGCTAAGGGGATCCCGTAGGTGTGTGGTGTGGTGGAGTTCCACCTTGTTGGTTCAGCTGGTTGTTCCCGTTAACGGTTGACATACTTGGTTGTTAAAAATGGAGTTTGGAAAGTGAACAGATTATCAGATTCCAGGTAACGGAACCAATTTGTTTAATCCAAAAATAGATTTTTCGGTCAAAGTCAATATCTAGAAGAAATCAGATTACTGATAACCAAGATTTACTTCACTTTCCCAACAATTTGATGAATAAATCAAGGAATGAAAATAATTGACAAAGAAAATATGAAATAGATTGGTAATCACTCCCAAAATTACGGTTTAGAACTTTGAGAATAAGGTAAAGAATAATTGCATAAGTTTCAATAATTATTAGATGTCATTACAAATGAGATTTCAGTCCTTATATAGGAACATATATTTATAACGGTTCCCTTACTTAATTCGGGTTCACTAATAGCATTTATTGCCATGATTGCCCATCACCATATACAATTGTAACATCAGTATTTATGGTTAACGATTTTTTGTAATCGTACTGATTTCCCTTCCTTATTTATTGCAGGTTCGTGTATCTTCCCTTCTTTACAGCCTTTATTTATTTTATTGTTGTTTCCCCTTTTATAGTTGTCGGGTCCGTCTTTTTCCTCAGTGTAACCTAGTGGGTGTCTTCCCCTTGCCTTTTTCGCATTCTTTAACTCATCTAATTAAGAATGCCATTTGTCACTATATCGATGTTCCATGTACCATGCCATGTCACCTTGTTGATAGTTCCACGTGTCATATGTTTTTTCCACCAATACAACATGAAGTAAGGCAATATTACTGTTGTAGCATTCTTGTCTATTGAGCAATAATCTTCTACAGAGCTTGACATGTATGCACGCCTAAACATAAGTTTCTCTTCACAACTTCTGTACTGAATAGGAGATTAGTTACGATTGGATTAGTTCTTGTCGACTCTTAAGTTTGGTGTACTTAAAATAACATGTATTGCATAATTTTAAAAAAAAAATATTTGTTTACAATAATACCCTCCGACATTTTGGAAAAGGTTATGAAAGGGCAGTTATGTCTTTATACATGTTATTCATCTATTAAAAATTATGATATTGCTAATCTTGTGATTTGCTATATATGAGTGTAAGAATAGTACTGAATAGTACATGTATTAGTTATACATAGGTTCAAAAACACTATCAAACAAAGGATTAATAATATTAAAGCTAATACATGTATTATTCTTCCTAATACATCCTACCAAACAGCCACTTTGTGTAGAGTGGGCTAGAGGAATCTTCATTCCTTGTTATACGAAACCACATTGCTATCTATTGAAATTTGGGAGTAGTAGCAGCAAGGTATTACTTAAATATTTCTGCCATAAATCAGATTTAGTGAACTGAATTTGCCAAATTTTATTCTCATTCTTCTATAGTGATCGTGCTGGTTGACATATAGATTAAGAGGTCGGGGAGGTAGTTGACCATCAAAGACTTGGAGCACTTGTGAAAATAGATTAACAGAATTTATAACACAGTTCTTCGTCTAAAACTATAATAATGGCACGGTTCACAGGCATATATCAAGAAAACCCTTTAAATTTTTTGGTCTTATAGAATACTCATTCCGTTTAAAAAAGATTGGCATAATTCAGAGTACGAGGGTCAAAGTACTTAACTTTGAATGAGAATTTGGACATAGATTCTTCAAGTTTTTTAAAATAAAATATATAATTTTCATAAATTACATAAAAAGTATTACTATAATTCATAATTCAAACTATTTATAAAATATCTAAGAAAACCATGGTCAAAGAATAACCTCGTAGACTTCTCAAATAGTAATAATGTCAATCTTTTTTAAACATAGGGAGTATGTCATGTCATTCTTATAGCATGTTTGGTTGTGCTTTTTTGGGGCTAAAAGTTCTTTTTTAACCAAAAGTGTTTTTCCCCCAAAGTTAAGGTGTTCGGCCAAAGCTTCCCCGAAGGATATTGTTGATGCGGATGATTATGAGGAGAATGTTGAAGATTGCCTAGATGATCAGGGGATGAAGTCCAAGTCCATTTACTTAAAGAATATATTGATTCTGTTCTGCAATCCGAAGATGTTCAAGAAAAGAATGGAATAATGTCGTCGAATGATATAGCAAAGGAAGATCAAGAGAATATGGAATACCAAGTCGAAGACCATCAACATGCTACTTTGTGGGCTTCGGCGGAAGATGTCAATTTGGATACTATCGATTTCTGTTAGTCATAGGATATATTTGCTAGATAATGTAGTTTAATAATCCCAATCTAGCTCTTAGATAATGTTACAAACCTGTACTACAATACTATGATTTATCAATATATTTTGAATTTTTCTTATGTTTCTGTAATAGTCTATTAAGATTCTTTCAGAAAGATGATTCTTATTTCCTAACAAATATGGTGGTTCATTTGGCAATATTTAAAGCAAGAAAGAATGAAATATGAATATTCTTTCACAGTTTAAGCATCCTAGCTAATGACCTGATGAATTTTAGACATAAAAGTTTCTCTTAACTTCCTTAGTACTTTCTTTTTTTGTAAAATAAAATAGAACTGAGCTAGAATTTTTTTTAAGGAACGTTTCTGAACTCGTAGTCCAATGAAGAGAAAAATTATATAGATGGGATGGGATTAAAATCTAATCTCCATATATATAGCAAAAGCAAAATAATTCACTGCTAGAAATTCGGCAAAAACCGATCAAGGTCGACCGACCAACTTTGGTCGGTCAAAAAACTGATCAAAGTTGGTCGGTTTTTCAAAATATTTTTTTAAAATTCTTTTTTTTACGAAACCGACCAACTTTGGTCGGTTTTCTTTGGCGCAAAAATGCGGGAAACTATTTTTGAGTCCCGCGAAATTTATGTTTCAAGAAACCGACCAACTTTGGTCGGTTTTTCAATTAAAATAAATAAAAATTAATATTAAAAAAACCGACCAAAATTGGTCGGTTAATTCGGCGGGTCATTTAAAAAAACCGACCAACTTTGGTCGGTAATTTTACTTTTTAATAAAACCGACCAACTTTGGTCGGTTATTTTCGTGCGAAAATATAATTAAAGAGTATAAATCAAATAAAAGAAAATCTTAAAATAAAATGTACCAATGGTCTAGTGGTAGAATAGTATCCTGCCACAGTACAGACCCCAGTTCGATTCCCAGATGGTGAATCTTTTTATTACATAATTAAAATACCGACCAACTTTGGTCGGTTTTTTTTTTTTGCAATATTTTTTTTTGAATTTAATTGACCGACCAAAGTTGGTTGGTAATTTTCGACCAACTTTGGTCGGTATGCCTTTCCGACCACAAAAATACCGGCCATACGTAAATGGTCGCGTTTTAGTCGGTTTTTTGTCATTACCGACCAACATTGGTCGGTTGTTTTGGTCGATTTTTACCGGATTTCTAATAGTGATTTTTATTTATTAAAAAATTAAATATATAAGCTTAAAGAGCGAAGCTTGCTTACGCCTCAAGAAAGTATTCCCTCGTTGCCTAACCTATACCTAGAAAATACAACCTTTTCGAAGTGACCCTTGTTTTACCAAAAAATAGGATTTGATAACCAAATGATACTTTACTTCCTCAACAATCCAATTGAAAAGAAAGAAATAACAATATAAATTAGCAAAAAGAAATAAGGAATGACAGTTGATCCCTCAAATTAAGTAGAAGACTTCGGTAAAGCAAGAAATTGTAAGTATATTTCAGGAATGCTTGGAACTTGTCCGTACAAGCGAGATTCTCTATCCTTATATAGGAATGTCTAATCATAATGTTTTTCCCTATTTATGACGAATTCATTATGAGCATTAATGGTATTGATCGCTCATTATTGTTGATAACCATAACTGACGCATTCGTAGCTATAAATTCCTTATAACGATTCTGATTCACTTTCCTTATTTATTACTGGTTCATGGATCTTTCCTCCTTTTTGGCCTTGATTCATTCTGTTCGCGCCTCGTCTTTGACATTTGTTTAGGCTCGGTCATCTGTTCTTTACTATCTCGTGGGTGTTTGATCTGTATCTTCCTTGCATTCTTAATTTCACTAATTGAGTATGTCAGTTGTCACTTCACCATTGTTCCACGTGTCATGCTTTGTCAGCTCAGTTAAATTCCACGTGTGACATCTTTTTCCACCGGTACAACCCTACTAATAAACATTCCAATAAACTTACATACTAATAGAAAAAAGTTAGGAAACTAATGGACGAATAAAAAAATAAATAAGAAAAGCTACATTTTAAATTCCTAATTAAGCATGCTAAAAGAAAAGAAAAAACTGAAAATATGCCCTAAAGAATGGGGTTAATTTCACACGTGCTTTACACGTTATAATAAAGTCATGAAACTATTTTTTAAACTTTATTGTTTGTATTAGTAATATAAGTTACAAATTACATAATTATTTATTAGTAAAACCCTAACAACCTTTCGAGGAGCAAAATATCAGGAAATGAGTTTACGAAACAAAAGAAATGGAAGAAAGCAAGCCATTTATTAGTAGGAATGGGATTTCCATCAGCTTGATCTATAAATAGTTACTAAAACCCTATTAGCAAATTAGAAACAACTCATCAGTATCACCATTTTAGGGTTTAACAACTATAGTTCTTCATCACATAACAACTAAAGTTTTCAGCTATTTTGCTTCCGTTCTCTCTCAGCTTGTTTCTTTTTCTGTTTCATATCATATCCATCGTCCGATCCGTCAATATTTGATCAGCAGTACAATGGCAGAAAACTCTTCTTCTCATCGTTCGATGGGTCATCGCTTTCATCCGACGGACAGGGAAGTGCTCAAGTATCTAGTAGGGTTTGTGAGAAACGAGCCACTTCCCCTTCAGAATGAACTCATGCAAGTGGCGGATCTCTACGCCGACAAGGAGCCATGGCAGATTTTTGAAGCTTATGATAGGGGAAACAACAACAACAACAACACTCGTTACTTCATAACTCCGCAAAAGAAAGAGAAACCTACGTGGAAAAGAGTTTCAAGAACTGTTGGGAAGGGCACTTGGAAGCTTCAAAACAAAGTCCGAGATGTGTTTGATGATAAAGGGAGACTCATGGGCTACGTGAAAAGTTTGAAGTACATCCCCGCTAACAAATCGTCAAACAACGTGAATGGCGAGTGGTTGATGACTGAGTACTCTTTATTTGATCGTTATCTGGTTGCTGGGGAGATTAAGAACAAAGGTTTTGTAATTTGTAAGATCAAGAAGAAGGGCAAACCTGGTGACAAGAAAAAAGGAAACAATATTGAGGAGGTAGTTAATGATGAGAAGATGAGAGAAATTGAAGAATTTATCAAGTCCGTGCTGCAAGAAGATGTTCAAGTTGAAGACAATGGAATAAGATCGAGTGGTACTATAGCAAAGGATGATCAAGAGAATAATATTATCCAATACGTAGAGGGAGATCAAGTTAGAGACCATGTACTTGGTTTGTTGGGCTCTCCAGAGGATATTGTTAATGACGTGGATGATGAGAATGTTCAATATTGCGTAGATCAGGGGGGTGAAGGCCAAGTCCATTTACTGGAAGAACATATTGATTCCGTTCTGCAATCAGAAGATGTTCAAGCTGAAGACAATGGAATAATAATGTCGAATGATACTATAGCAAAGGATGATCAAGAGAATATGGAATACCAAGTCGAAGACCATCAACATGCTACTTTGTGGGCTTCCGCAGAAGATGTCGATCTCGATACTATCAATTTCTGTTAGAGTATATATTTGCTAGATAATGTAGTTTAATCCCATGCTAGCTCTTAGATAAAGTTACAAACATGTACTACAATATGATTTCTCAATATATTTTGAATTTTTCTTACGTCTAGATATATCTGTAGTAAGTTTCTAACTAGCTAGTGATATATGGTCGACGTATTAAAGACGGCCGTAGCTTGTTTATGAAAATTAATACCAGATTTTTCATTGTTCCTGTTTTTATATCTCAGATACACAGTGGTTGTTTATTTTGGGTCCATTAATAGAAAAGGTCGATCACTTCATGCAATATTTATGTCTTGATATGTCTGTAACGATTAGTTAATTAGTGCTGTGTACTGTCATTTTTCCTCTTAGACACATCTGGATCATTTCATGTTTTGTAGACAGCTCATAACTAGCTAGCTTGTTACACTGTAAATTGTGTATGTCTGATGAATATTGGCGTTGTACTTGAAGTTTGTTTAAGATTCTGGGCGTACGTGCATTTGAGTGTCTGTAATGTAATGGACTGCTGATGACTTATTTACCTGTATTTCAGTAAATTCTGAATTTTTCTATTTTCTTCTCCAAACAATAGAGCTTTTAAACTAATTTTAAGAGGAAATGGTGGAATAATTCTAAGAATCACAAATAAGTATTTTTCACAAAAACTTAACACCAATATAATGAATGTGAATACCTTGAAACAACATTAATGCAGAAAATGTTTATGTATTAACAAATTAAAGGAATATTAAATCCAGACAATAAAATTTAATTACATATGAGGGTTGCCTTGGATATATATAAACAAATGGGAAAACTTTTTTTTTATAAAACATATCAGAAACACAAAGATATATATTGGATCAAAATAGATAGAAAGGATCAATTGTAAGATATATAAGGGGAGAAATCGAGGGCACGTTTCTTTTATGATTGTTGTTGTGGTTCCTCTGCATTTTCAGGCTCCTTATTATTCTCTTCTTCAGCTGCATTTTCTTCAGTCTCATTTACCGGTGTTACAGCAGCACTACTCTTCTTATTATTAGCAGCTTTGAGGACATGCTGGTAATTTCCTTTTTCCATGAAGAGCTGAGCAAAATGGTGTTTGCAATAGAGATTTCCATCAAGGGAAGCATATGTTGCATGGGTAAGTGGACACCCTCCATGTGCACACTTGAAGCATGATTTGTGGAATGATTCTCCTTCCATTGTCACCTGTAATATCGTTATGAGTTTAAGTTTTATGCATTGTGAGTCGCGTATAATCTTTTTACATCGTTTAGATTAAGTTGACTTATAAAAACATGTAATTCGTCATACGGTAACCTAGAAATATCGTAACGTCGATCGGTTAAGTGCATTGATAATGTAAATGTTATTTATACTATCAGTTAATCAATTCATTTATAACATAAACTCCGCCTATTTGAGCAAAGCATAGCCAGTCCAATTAGTTCGCATAAAGAAAGAGGGTTATGACCAGAATAGTCTAATGATGTTTGAATTGAGAATTGCTGATTAATTGAGTCGTTCACTAATATCATAAACCTTTTATTTAATCAAAAGATGATTGTTTTATACCTTTTCAAGTGGGTAAACAGTTTTGTCGCAAGCAGCACATTTATCTTGGGTCCCAGAGAACATAGCAGAGAGTTTGCTTGGAGCCCTTGTCTGCACAAATTAATATAAAAAGAAAATATTAATTTGTTTATTTAATTTCCCATGCTAAAACAATAGTGTATTCTTTTCTTAACAAACACAAACGAAGAAAATTAACGGTGGTATATAAAAGTCAAATCTGATGGTAGAAATGTAAAGTTGTGAGATACAAACAAAACGTACCAGTGAATTTTGCCTCTCAGCCTTAGCTGCTCAAACGTTAATTGGAACAATGTAGACGATTAGTAAAAATGAAGATAAAATAGGCTTAGCAAAACTAATTCTGAAAGAGTAGTAAATTAATTCTGCTCAAACAATGTACTAAATTAATTAAAAAGGATGTCTTACAATTCTGAAAATTCTTGGTAAAGTTTCCAGATTCCTTAAAAAGCTGTTCGAAATGATGCTTGCAGTAGAGGACTCCTTCCATGGAAGAGTAGTTGCTCATCTGAAAAAAAACAACAAATGACAGTTTATCTAATCTACTATCCTAAATGTAATAACAGAAAAAAGACAACAACAACAACTTAGTATAATCCCACTAGTGGGGTTTGAGGAGGGTAGTGTGTACGCAGACCTTACCTCTACCATGAGGTAGAGAGGCTGTTTCCAATAAACCCTCGGCATCCTTCCCTCCAAAAACTCCCCACCATGCTCTTGGGGTGACTCGAACTCACAACCTCTTGGTTGGAAGTGGAGGTTGCTTACCATCAGAGCAACCCCTCTTGTCTAAGAACAGAAAAAAGAAACACAAAAAAATGGAACTCTAATTTGAACAATACACTTAGAGTACCTAGTACAAATGCTTCTAGAGAAAGATGAAAGGTACAACTCAAAAGCCATAATATAATGTAACTAGAATAAAATACGGATACTTGAAACTGGTACTTCTATTTGATTAATAGTTAATCTCACAACTTGTTCATGAAATATATATATAGGAGAAGATACTGTTTTGACTTGGCATGCAAGAGTTAAAATACTGAGGGGCTGTGCATGCGCAATCAAATATTATTTTTAAAAATTGGAGGAGGAGGGTCAAGAAAAGGGGAAGAAAATAGAAAAAGAAAATGTACATACCACAAGAGTGCCTTTGCAGTGGCTGCATTTGAAGCAGGATTTATGATAAGTAACACCATCCGCAGACAACAAATCAACAAAGTAAACAGTCTTATCACAAGCCGAGCATTTATCCAAAGTTCCTGTGAATGCCATTGTTATCTTTTAAGTACTTTGTTTCTCCTTATTATTATTTACAGAAGCCTGGAAATCTTCAATCTCAATAACTTGTCAGAGTTAGAAATATGGCAGAGAAAAAAATACTTTTATCAACAAAGCTCTTCTGCCCTCTTGTATCTAACCTGCTTTGTTATTGAGATCAAACAAACAAAAAAGGCACCCTCTCTGTCTCAGCTTGTAATAGAGAATTTGCTATCTTTTTCATGTGGAAAATTATTAGTACGTACTAGAATTCTGCTATTACACCGATAACTTAATGACACGTGATTGGGAGATCCAAATATTAGGAGCTAAAATTAAATTTCTTTACCTCTCAAATATGGTGGATGACATTATCTTGGATTTGAGTGAAATTAGGCTCTTCTTTCTTTGACTCTTTCTCATCACAAGATTATAGTATTTCTTGGTAGTTTAGTTAAACTTGTTTTATATTTTGCTTTTTCTTAGTCTTATACTTATAATTTTTTTATTACTGCTATAGTTTTACTTGAAAAGTTGATGTTCATTAGACTTTTGCCAAAGAAGCTATGGCCTGTTCTTAGACAAAAAATATTAATGCTCGCTGATCCAATTGAGTGCCGGGGCTTTTTTTGGCTTTGCACAAAGTAGAAAGTTTAAATTTTATCACGTTAAAAAGATTTGTTCAAATGTGCATAATTAAAATTAACTTTTAAAACATTGAAACTTTTTTTAGTATAACTGTACATCCAAAATACTTCTAGGATACTGAAAAACCAAATAGAGAAGTGTTGAATTGTATATACATACTAAGTTTCTCTTTCTAGGCAAGTAGACACAATTACATGTCAGCATTTGCAAAGAACTAAATCCGTAGATTTTTATTTTTTTTTTTTGGGTTAAAACAAAAGTTTGAATCAGCACTTGATAAATACTTTGTTTTTTCTTTAGACATACTAATATGAATGGTCAAGTATAACTCAACATAATTCGTAGCAAATGTACTAGAGTTTCAGATAATAGGACGTCGTAGATGTAAGAGCAATCTAAGAAAATAGAGTCGGATCTAAAATCTAGAATGATTTTAAAATGAGTGTGATCTTATAATAAATATATGTTCTACATGTTTTTGCATATGTAAACACATTTCGAGTGAAAAGCAATATATTTAATTGAATCACTGATTTCACCATAAGGCCGGTGATGTTTGGCTTAAAGTATATATATTTAGATGTATATCGCCTCATGTTTTACTTTTGTTTCATGGATTTAGGATGTAAAATGTGTTGATTTATATTTAATTTGAGGTATTTTTATGTGTAGGAATGATGCGGGAGCAATTGGGGGCGAAAGGTGCGAGATTAGAACTAAAACGGACGAAAAAACAAAAAAAGAGAATTTCCAGCGCCACAACCAGCGGCTGGCGCTACCTGTGGCGCCAGAGGCAGTATACTCCAATTTGCCAGGGACAGCGCCTAGCGCTAGGCTGGGCGCTGGTGGCGTGAATCCTGTCCAATTTTGCCTGTGACAAGGTTATTTCGGCCCTAGACCTACCCAACACGTATAAAAGTAAGACTAAGCTTATTTTTAGAGGGGAGACGCCACTTTGAAGGGAGAATAGACACGAGAAACATCTAGGAGCAAAGAGATCTCAATTTTCTTCATCTTTTCTTAGTATTTTCAATTATCCAACACTTATGAAATTGTTTGCTATTATCATAAGTGGCTAAAAACCCATAATTCTGGGGTTGTGATTTAGCCATGAATATTATTATTTAACGTTGACTTAACCTTGATTATAATTCACTAATATATGGTTATTTCTTCAATTCTATGATTAATTGCTTAATTGTCTGGCCAGCAATTAGGTTCTATTTACTATCGATGTTATGCTTGGGAAAGTCATGTTTAGATTAGAGAAGAATTGAAGAGAGCATGATCTTAACCCTTAGGGGGCGAATTTGTGGTTAGGATAGGAATATACCTAGTCACCGTGCTTAATTAAATATCGTAATCTTAATGTATTCTTGATAGATTGATTCCATAGGAATATAGGCGTTAATCTATCTTGAATAGGCGAGTAGTACTTCGGGAGAAGGCTATGAGAGCAATTATCGATTAATTAGCAACCATGAGTGAATTGTATGAAAGGGAGAGTTAACTAGAACACAATAGGATTGGTGAATCGATCACAACCCTGGAAGATTTGTCTCTACTGAATACACAACAATCATTTTACTGCTTGATAATTTAGTTACTATTTAGAAGTATAGTTTAATATAATCATATTCTTGAACTCGAATTTGGCTTGACTGAATAACAATCTTGGTAAATTTAGTGGGTAGTTGATACAAATCTCTGTGGGTTCGACACTCGACTTATCATATTATTACTTGTACGAACACGTATACTTGCGCGTGCGTTTGGAAGCAATAAGTTTTTGGCGCTGTTGCCGGAGACTTGAATATTGACTACTTTCTAGTTTTTCCTTTCTTTGTTTATTTCGTCAAGTCTAGCATTACTTGATTGTTGCTCTGATCTCAGGAACGTTGATTTAATGCACAGGGTCAGAAGCCAGGACCGACTTCAAGGCTTTGACCCCCAAACCTGAGAGAGCATTTCATAGGAGGTTGAGGGAAGCAAGGGACACGAATAATATTCAGGCACTTGTTCAATTTTCGGTGAACATGGCAGAGGAACATATCGTTGTTCAGGAGGTAGCAATGCCCAGCATTGCTAATGTAACCTCCAGCATAGTGAAGCCCAGAATCACTGGGCACTTTGAGCTGAAATAGAGCATGATCCAGCTACTTCATGCGAATGGGCAGTTTATGGGTCTTCCACATGAGGATCCACAACAGCATATCCTGAACTTCTTGGAGATTAGTGATACTTATATCACTAAAGGGGTCACTCCATACTATGTGAGGCTCACACATTTTTCATTCTCTCTGTTGGGCGAAGCAAAGCGATGGCTGAAGGCAGAACCAGCTAATTCTATTACATCATGGAATGATTTGGCAAGGAAATTTCTGGCAAGGTTTTTCCCTTCAGGCAAAAATGCAAAGATCAGAAGTGAGATAGTTGCCTTCAAACAGAAAATGGGAGAGTCTTTATACTCAGCTTGGGAGAGGTTCAAGGAGCTACTCAGAGACTATCCTCATCACAATCAGACAAACGAAGTGTTAGCTCACACTTTCATAGAAGGGCAACATCCTGAAACAAAAATTGTGGTAGATGCTGCAGCTGGAGGTCAAGTGTTGGAGAAAAGCTTTGATGAGATATATGCATTATTGAACAAATTCTCCAAAAGCAATCCGGATTGGCAAGGAGAAATGGGCAGACACACGGTGCAAAAATCTGCAGGGGTTCTCGAGTTAGATGTCGTCTCGGCATTATCAGCACAGATTTCTACACTGACCAACCAAGTCAATCAGATAACCATGGTTATTAACAAGCAACAAGCTCAACCAGTGCAACAGGTTCAAGTGTTTTGTGAAGTATGTGGAGAGGGTCACACGAGCGACTTATGCCCAGTTAATCCAGAGTCTGTCTGTTTTATGGGTAATGCAAATAGGGGTTAGACAAACCAATGTGGGAATACTTACAATCCCAACTGGAGGAACCACCCAAACTTATGTTTGGCTATAATTACATATTTTTAGTGCATTACTTACCTTACATTTTGGGACTTTAATGCTAAACTATACTATATTTGGGCTTAATTGAGTTATTTTATGTGTAGGTACGTTAAAGACGAAATTGGGAGCAAAGTAGAGTTTTTATGTGTATTTTATATACTACAAGAATGGAGCTATGATTAATTGATTATTGAATATACAAGGATTAAAGTTGAACATTACAAAGGAAATCAAAATAAAGAAAGGAGAACAACTGAAAAGGAATCAAAAGAAAAAGAAAAAACGAGAATGACAAAAGAGTTTGAAAAGTTAGGCAGCCAACATTGAATTGAAGCTAAGCAGTTGGGCGACGTGAGAACATTTGCTCGCTACAGAGCTGGCAACGCGAGGTACAGCGTGGGATGCTTCGCGCGTTCCACGTGGCGACGCGTGGCGACGCGTGGTCCGGGTTTTGAAGTTGTTTTGTCTCCTTTTTGGTTTTGGACTTGGTTATTTCGTCTAGGTCTTTTCCCTACACATATAAATAGTCATTAAACACCATTTTTAGAGGAGTTTTTGCAACCAGAGGCAAGAACATCACGCTTGGAGGAGGTTTCTAATTAGTTTTTCTTCTCTACTCTTCTTTTAATCTCATAGTTTATTAGTTCTAGAGTTGTTTGGTACTACATGAACGTTGTAGTTTGAAACTTGAATTGTTCTTATTATTTTATCATATTGGTTTATTTATTCAATCTTGCACTTAATTATTTGATTGATTGATCACCAATTGAATACTATCTATGAATCTAGGATTGAACTCGGGAGAGGGAATTCTAGATTGCATATAAGATTGAGTAGAGCAAGATCTTAACTCTGAGGGGGCGGATTTACAGTTAGGATAGGAATATACCTAATCGCCTTACTTGGTTACTATACAGGAATTATTAATGCATTCTTGTTAATTCTAATTACATAGGAATATAGGCATTATATTAGCTTGAATAGGCGAGTAGTACTTCGGGAGAAGGCTACGAGCAATATTAACCATGTCAACCAATAAACCAGATAAATTAATTAGACGATTTAAGTGAAAAACTTAACGGGATTATTAGCTAACCCTTAGCTCTAGAATATTTTCTCCCATTGAATTCATCTCTAAAATTGCAGACTTGTTTCCTTTAATTTCATAGTTTACTATTCTAGATTAATTTTAGTTAAATATTCATACTTTAAAAAATCGCTTGAATAGATTAATTGTCTTATTTTAATTTAGTAAATAGTTAATCACAAGTCCTTGTGGGTACAATATCTGGACTTACAATCCTATATTACTTGTCGACCACGTATACTTGCATGTGCGTTTGGGAGCAACAAGTTTAGCGCTGTCCCTGGCGCTGACAAAATGGAGTATACTGCCTCTGGCGCCACAGGTAGCGCCAGGCGCTGGAAATTCCCTTTTTTTATTTTTTCGTCCGTTTTGGCTCTAATCTCGCACCTTTTGCCCCCAATTGCTCCCGGATCATTCCTACACATAAAAACACCTCAAATTAATATAAATCAACACATTTTACATCCTAAATCTACGAAACAAAAGTAAAACATGAGGCGATATACATATAAATATATATACTTTAAGCCAAACATCAACACCCCACACTTAGACTCTTGCTCGTCCTCGAGAAATGGGACTATCAAATAACGCCCCAACTACGTACAAGTCTCAACTATAGAGGAGCAATTCAACTTTTAACCATACACTCTACCCTTGACTATGATCAATACCGGCACACAAGCATGAACATACAAAATTTCACATTTTTCCTGTTTAAGCATGCCCAAGTATAACATTTCAATTCAATCAATTCCAACAACTTATTTGTTACCACCCAACCTCAAAAGCCGACTTGTAACCACTAAGCACCCTCAACTCACGTACTCGCCCAACGAGAAAGTTTACAACATTACCAATCATTCATGAGATCATGTGCACTCACCAACAAACAAAAGAGTGAATATAGACTAGTCCACACATTCAAATATGCTTTTGAATATAGATTAAGTACATCACACAATTGAACAAAAATTTACTCACTCTCACAAAGAATTCATATGCATCACGTGGTCGTACCATAAGCTTGCATGTAGTGTATATCTCTACTAATTTAAGCTAGCCAAATCTAGGATCAATTAGGAATTTAAGGTTGTAATGTAGGCTAAGGGACGGGTATGATACATTCAGAAATAGTGACTAACCCTCCTAAGCACTTTAATACACTACACTCACAATTCAAACACATATTCTCCTCAATCAAATCACTTGCCACAAACCATATGCAACATAGCCCTTACTTTCATTATGCACTTCTATGCTCCCACTAGCACAAATTAATAAGAATTTGAGGTGTGTATTTTTCTTCATACTTTAACTATTATTTTTTATTATTTTCTTGCAATTATTATTTTTTTATTTCTCTCTTTTTTTTTTCTACACACACTCCATACATTAAAGTTCATCGGGTAGTGACTTTTGATATCAATTTTTGTGCACCAAAGGGCCCTTCCATGGTTCCACTCAAAATCTCCTTCCCAATCTCTTGCCTTACTTCTTTTAGTGACTAAGTGCCTTAAGAGGTAAATGTTCAACAATCTCAAATTAAGAACAAAATATGGGTATGGATTGTAATATGGGTGCCAAAGAAAAGGTCTATAAGCTCAAAGGGGCTAGCAACGGAAAATTTTATTTTTATGTGACAAGCACATCTATGATCAAGCAAGAAAATGCCAACGTCATCTCCTAAATTGGCACAACTTACAATTTCGCTTTGATTAACACACGGGGCAAGTTCTAGACTACATAGAATAGCACAGAAGATCACAAATCCTCACATACACATTGCACATGACTCAATCACAATGGTTTTGTTCAACTCTCAAGTCAAGCAAGCACACATAATTGAGAAAAATTAAACAATATTGCACTATGTAGCATACAAGTCAAACAACTGAGACAAGACGCCACAAAATAAGCTATTTACTTTACTTAGACAACACAATTCAAAATAAATACACGGGACGATAGAATGTATGTCATAGCATAATGTGTCAGCACCAAACATGTCACTAGGTAGCTCCGAGCAACTCAGTTTCTTTCTTCCTATACTACTCCTAAAAAAAAAATAAAGTACCCGTTTCAAGCTACACCCTTGGAAAAGAACCGGCGCCCAAAGAAAAATCAAGGGATACTACCTAACTATCCTAAAAAAAAAAATCTTTTTGGTGTTTTTTCTCGGACTTTATCCCTCAAAAAAATTATCCAAATGATCCATCGTCGGGAGAAGTCCTCGTTTTATTTTTTGTATTTTTATTTTTTTTTTATTTTTTTCTTTTCTAAAACAAACTAAACTAACACTAGACTCAGTAGAACTAATAAAAGAAACAAATTAAAATAAATTGATACAAGATATACAACTACATCACAGGTAGTATTCCTCCCACCCCACACTTAGTCTATGCATAGTCCTCGATGCATATAAAAATGTAAAACAGAGTAGGGTGGAAAGAAAACTCCCTGTCAGTCGGAGTCCTCCTCCTCAGCGTGCCCTCCATCAGCAACTTCATGCAAATCATCATCCGGTCCTAGAGGTACCAAAGTCATGGGCCCCGTAACATCATCATCAACCTCGTCCTCTGTGTATGAGCCCTTGACAGTGTTTACGTCCTCCGACGAATGAACGGGGCTGTCAGGTGCAATCCCAAATATCTCCTTGGACGAACTTGACAAGTCATTGCGTAAGTGCATACGCTCCTCGTCTGTGATACCAGCCCTGCTCATGAGTAAATTCAAAGAGTTATAGAGGTACCTGTTGAAGTTCTCGTCTCGTTCATTCCTTGCTGCCGGAGTGAACTTAGACGACGTCTCCAACAATAATGTGATGTCCAATAACCCTATAGGTGCCTCCACCACCTCATCATATCCTGGATATTTCGGCACCTCCTGGGAGAGCATGTATTGTGTGAGTAAGTTGTCGAAGAAGAACCTCTTAATCTGCCGCCCAAATCTCGTGCGGGCCATCTCACCAAGCATAATCTCACCCAAATTAATGGGTTTGCCAGTCATCAAAAAGAATATGACACACACTCTAGCTCGAGTGCAGTCGCTGTTGTGCTCCACTGACATGAGTCTGGCTTGCACAAAATTCTGCCACACTTTGGCAGTCTTGTTAAAATTAGAGCGAACCAAGTGATTGTGAATCTCGCCTTGCTTACTGGTCCACTTGGCATTTGAATCCATGCCACACAGAGTGTGACGTATCAATGTGTATTTTGGGCTTCTAACAAATTTCTGGAGTCTCTTCGGGTCAGCATTCTCAACCCCTAAAAACTTACATAAGGCCCTCCTATCTAATGGCATGTCCTTCCCATGTACATATAACATAGACGATTTGTAATCCCAGTTGGCGTACAGCTCCCGAACCATGCTCAAATTTGTATGCCCAGGGCATTCTAGGAGTTTGTCCATATTTAATGCGCGTAATCGGCCAAGGACATCCGTGAAATTTTGTTCCAAAGCTTTGACATTTATCCCCATCTCGAAGACATACTGCCCATATGGCACGAAATCCTTGTGCCATGCAATAGCTGCATCAGATACTAGTTTCAACTGAGGCCTTGGTGGCAATGGATCCTGTTGTGATGCCTCAGCAACCTTTTTCCCTCTTGCTTGCCGCGAAGAGCCTTCTCTCTGCTTGCGCTTTTTGGGCGCGGGACCAGTGATGGAGGACTTTTCTATTCCCTTGCCTTTGCTAGTACTATCACGAGCCATAATATCCTGCACACAAATAAGCATGAATGTGAGAACTCATCAAGAAATCTGCCTAAGGTTGTCGCACAAGTCATCAATGACCCTACACTTACAACTGAAGGCGCAATGTACAATACTTTACAACTTTGGTCTAAAATGCTCAAGTGTTGCACTCCAAAGCTATGGGTACTCAAGACTTCCCCATGCCACACAATAGTTAAAAGGCACTAATCAATGCCATACACACAAGTGATTGATCATGGCTTAGTGAATTCACCTTAATGTAAGCAAGAGGCATATGTTACTTCCCTTCTTACCACTACTACAACTATACTAAATTAGCTAAATCTACAAAATTCTACAACATTACATTATATAAGATACATGGTGTAGGAACATGTTTGCATCGAAGCCAATCTCCCTAGCATGTAAACGCATCCCCACACACCCCACATTTAGCCCAAATTCATACACAAATATACTCGGTTACTCAGACTTCACTGGTACACCAAAATCTTCATTCAAATATTTTAACAAATACCTTGTAAGCATAAAGTGTGTGTATTCTAGTTCATCAATGGTGGAACATGGTGGCCCTCCTAGATTTTAACGAAGTAGAGGAAATTTTAGTTTACTACTCCGTATACAAGACATCCAAATAATTTTCGTCCAATGTGGACCACCCACCATAAAAAAAAAAAATTAAGAACTACATAGGGGAAAATTTGAGGATTAGGGCACTTGAGAGATGGGATGTACATTGTTATCTACCAATTAAAATACAAAAAAGAAGAAGAAGAAGAAGAAGAAGAACATACCTGTAGAGTTTAAGATGAGAGCAAGAGACAAACTTGAGAAAACTTGAGAAAACTTTAGAAAAGAGAAGAAGACATCGTGGCAGAATAGAGAGAGAGAGAGAGAGAGAGAGAGAGAGAGCATTCGTTTTTGTTTTTGATTTTGAATTTGAGTTTTTAGGTTTAATTGGGTTATGGTTTAAGTTGAGTTGGGGATGGGTATGGGTAGTAAGATGGGTTATAATGTTAGTGTAGATTGGTATTTGGGTTGGGTTAAATGGGTTTGGTTTATTTAGTAAACAAAAACGAAAATAAAAAAAATATACCAGGACACCCCCCAGCCCAGCGCTCAGCGCTATGCCTGGCGCTGGGGGGTCTTGCACATTCTGCCTGTAGTGCCCCAGGCAGTGCTTGGCACTGGCCTGGGCGCTATTTTCGAGAAATATTTCTTTTTTTTTCTTCTTTTTTTTCCTTTTTTTTATATAACATCCCGATCCCCCGAGCCTTTTATATACCCAGTTTACATGTCCTACACCATTCTACTTATAATTTCTATGCCTACAAAGAAAATGCAACTCTACTCTACTCTAACTAAAATAATTTAAGAAGCTAAACTGTGAAAGCAATAAAAATTGGGTTGCCTCCCAACAAGCGCCTGATTTAACGTCGCGGTACGACGCAGGGCTATGCTTACTCATCAGCGAGTACAACTTTGGTCTTCTCACGATCAATGATTCCTTCCCAATAGTGCTTGACTCTTTGTCCATTCACTATTAAAAAAAATTCACCATTTAAAGCTCGCAGCTCAATTTCACCATAAGGAGTGACTCTCACCACCTCAAAAGAGCCTGACCATCTCGATTTTAACTTCCCAGGAAATAGACTTAGTCTAGAATTGAACAATAATACCTATTGGCCTGGCTCGAAGTGACGTGGCTTGATACGCTTGTCATGCCATCTTTTAGTCTTCTCTTTATATAGCTTAGCATTTTCATAAGAGTGCAGCCTGAACTCATCTAATTCATTCAACTGCAGGAGTCTTTTCTCACCCGCGGTTTCAAGGTCCATATTCAACTTTTTAATGGCCCAGTATGCTTTGTGTTCAAGTTCAACATGCAAGTGACATGCCTTTCCATAAACAAGATTATACGGCGATGCCCCAATTGGCTTTTTGTATGCAGTTCTATATTTCCACAAGGCATCATCTAACTTTGCAGCCCAACCCTTCATATTCACACTCATCGTCTTCTCTAAAATTTGCTTTATTTCTCTGTTCGACACCTCAGCTTGTCCACTCATTTGAGGATGATACGCTGTCGCAACTCTATGGCGGACCCCATATTTAGTTTGAAGGTTATTCAACAATCGATTGCAAAAATGCGTCCCTTCATCACTTATCAATGCACGTGGAGTCCCAAACCTCGAAAATATATTCTTTTTCACAAATGCAGCTACCACCATGGAATCATTTGTTGGCAATATGATCGCCTCTACCCATTTTGACACGTAGCCAACTGCTAGCAAAATGTATTTGTTTCCTCTGGACCATGGGAATGGTCCCATAAAATCTATCCCCCATACATCAAAAATCTCAACCTCCAAGATGTTATTCAAAGGCATCTCATGCCTTATAGTGATTGTTCATGCTCTCTGATATTGATCACACTTCTTAACAAATGCATGAGCATCCTTGAATAAAGTTGGCCAAAAGAAACCGGATTGTAATACCTTTGCAGCTGTTCTATCTCCTCCATGATGGCCCCCATAAGGTGATGCATGACAATCATACAATACTAATTCTGCCTCCTTTTCTGGAATGCATCTCCTCATCAACTGATCAGCACATTGCTTGTACAAATATGGCTCATCTCAATAGTAAAAGTTCACATCATGTAGAAACCTCTTTCTAGCTTCAGATTCAATTTCAGGAGGAAGTACCCCACTCACAAGATAATTCACATAGTCTGCGTACCATGGGGGAGGGTCTTGGGTGATAGCAAAAAGTTGCTCATCAGGAAATACTTCTTTAATTTAGCCACCCTCCTCCACGTGGTCGTGATTTTCCAGCCTTGATAGATGGTCAGCTACTTGGTTCTCTGTGCCCTTTCGATCTCGTATTTCTACATTAAATTCCTGCAACAACAAAACCCAGCGCATTAATCTAGCCTTGGATTCTTTTTTTGTAAATAAATACCTAATTGTTGCATGATCGGTATGGACTATGACTTTTGTTCCCACCAAGTATGCCCGAAATTTCTCAAAGGCCCACACAACGGAAAACAACTCTGTTTCGATGGTGGTGCAATGCAGTTGTGCATCATCAAGAGTCTTACTCGCATAGTAGATGGAATAAAACACCTTGTCTTTCCTCTGGCCTAGCACTGCCCCAATAGCATGGTCACTCGCATCACACATAAGTTCAAATGATAAGGACCAATCTGGTGCCACAATAATGGGAGCAGCCACCAACTTCTTTTTGAGTTCTTCAAATGCTTTAAGGCAGGTGTCATCAAAATTGAAAGCTAATCTTTTTCAAGCAACCTGCACAAAGGAGTAGCAATTTTAGAAAAATCTTTAATAAAGCGCCGATAGAATCCCGCGTGTCCCAAGAAACTCCGGACACCTTTCACAGAAATAAGTGGAGGTAATTTTTCAACCGCCTCCACCTTTGCCTTATCAACTTCAATGCCGCTCCTAGACACTCTGTGACCCAAAATGATACCTCCCTGCACCATAAAGTGACACTTCTCCCAATTCAATACCAGATTTGTTTCTTCACAACACACTAACACCTTGCTCAAATTCTTCAAACAATCATCATAAGAAGATCCAAAGACTGAAAAATCATCCATAAAAACTTCCATAAATCTATCCACCATATCGGTGAAAATAGCCATCAGGCATCTCTGTAAAGTAGCTAGTGCATTACAAAGACCAAACGGAATTCGCTTGAAGGCGAAAGTGCCATAAAGACAAGTAAAAGTGGTCTTCTCCTGATCCTCTGGGCATATGACAATCTGATTGTATCCCGAATAACCATCAAGGAAGCAATAATATTCATGCCCCACTGTCCAACATTTGGTCAATGAATGGAAGTGGAAAGTGGTCCTTGCAGGCTGCTTTGTTGAGCCTTCTATAATCAATGCAGACTCTCCACCCCGTCACAGTGCGAGTAGGAATTAGCTCATTTTTCTCATTTTCAATTACAGTCATCCCCCCTTTTTGGGGCACACATTGAACTGGGCTTACCCAGTTGCTGTCAAAAATAGGAAAGATGATACCTGCATCGAGCAAATTGATTACTTCCTTCTTCACGGCCTCTTTCATAATGGGATTTAACCTCCTTTGCTGCTCAACACTAGGGCGGTGTCCATCTTCCAAGAAGATTTTATGCATGCAAAACGATAGACTGATTCCCTTGATGTCAGCAATTGTCCATCCAATAGCCTTTTTATGCTCGCGAAGGACTCTGAGCAATGTTTCTTCTTGTGTGTTAGTCAAGCTGGATGAGATAATCACGGACAATGTCTCAGAGTTCCCCAAATAAGCATAGCGCAGATGCGCTGGTAGGGGCTTAAGTTCTAGCTTCGGAGCTTCTTCAATATATGGCTTAGGAGGTGTCAGAGTGACAGGCCTGTCCAACTCCTCAAATTTTCCAAACCCATGGACATAACTGCAGGACATATCAATTACTTGCTCAATTTCTCCCATTATTTCATCTTCACAGTCTTCTTCATCCCTAATCAAAGCTCGTTCAAGAGGATCTATAGGGCTCATATAAGGCACTAATGATGTAGCATCACTTTCCACCACAGAAATCATGGATAGCTCTTCATAGTGGGCTGGCAGTCTGATTGCTTTATATACATTGAATACCTCCACTTGATCGCCTACTCGCATCGTCATCTTTCCTTCACAAACATCAATAATAGCTCGGCCGTGGCTAAAAATGGACGCCCCAAAATAAATGGGACTTCCTGATCAGGCTCGTAGTCCAAGATAATGAAATCAACATGGAATATGAAAGAACCCACTTGAACTAACACATCTTCAATCACTCCTTCAGGATAAGCAAGAGAGCGATCAGTCAACTGTAAGATTACCGTTGTTGGGCGTGGCTTACCCAACCCTAACTGTCTGAACACAGATAGCGGCATCAAATTAATGCTCGCTCCAAGATCATATAAGGCTCGCCCGACTGTACGCTTACCAATCGAGATTTGGATAGTGAAACATCCTTCAATTTCTGAGGTAGCTTGCTTTGAATTCTTGAGCTACATTCCTCAATGAGTGCCACAGTCTTGAACTCGGTCAATCTCCTTTTATTTGCCACTATGTCCTTGATGTATTTTGCATATTTGGGCACTTCTTGCAAGATGTCTACCAAAGGAATATTAATTTGCACTTGCTTCAAAATATTAAGAAACTTTTTATATGCGACATTATACTTCACCTTCTGCAATCTTTGAAGGAACAGAGGTGGTGGCCTCGCAACCAACGGTGGAGGTTGCTTAGCCACCGCCTCTTCAGCTTGCTTCTCAGATTCCTTTGATTTTTCTGATTCTGACTCTATAGTGGCTGGCCTCTCATTAAAAGTCACCTGTTTTCTCTTTTTCGACTGGATTTCTTCTAATTGTATCCCATTCCTCAATGACATGGCATTAATGGATGCCTTAGGATTAGCTTCAGTGTCACTTGGAAGAGCTCCAACTGGTCTAATATTTTGGGCACTAGCAAGTTGTCCCACTTGACGCTCCAAATTTCTCATTGATGTGGCTTGGGCCTGCTGGTCAACCATCACTTTCTTTATCATCTCTGCGGTGTGGGCTGGCTGGTTAGCCATCAATTTCTTCATCATTTCCTCAATGTGACTTGTTGAGATTGCATGTTGTTCAGTCTGAGGTGGTCTATATTGTCATTGTAGTATAGTGGTAAGTATTCCCGCCTCTCACGCGGGTGACCCGGATTCGATCACCGGCAACGACGCCAAAAACTTGTTGCTCCCAAATGCACATGCATGTATACGTAAAATGTGTTTATTTATATTAATTTATGGTGTTTTTATGTGTAGGAATGATCCGGGAGCAATTGGGGGCGAAAGGTGCGAGATTAGAGCCAAAACGAATGATAAAACAAAAAAAAGGGAATTTCTAGCGCCACAGCCAACACCTGGCGCTACCTGTGGCGCCAGAGGAAGTATACTCCAATCTGCCAGCGCCAGGGACATCGCCTAGCGCTGGGCTAGGCGCTGGTGGCGTGAATCCTATCCAATTTTGCCTGGGACAAGGTTATTTCGGCCCTAGACCTACCCAACACGTATAAAAGCAAGACTAATCTTATTTTTAGAGGGGAGACGCCACTTTGAAGGGAGAATAGACACGAGAAACATCCGAGAGCGAAGAGATCTCAATTTTCTTCATCTTTTTTTAGTATTTACAATTATCCAACACTTATGAAATTGTTTGCTATTATCATGAGTGGCTAAAAACCCATAGTTCTGGGATTGTGATTTAGCCATGAATATTGTTGTTTAACGTTGACTAAACCTTGATTATAATTCACTAATATATGGTTGTTTCTTTAATTCTATGATTAATTGCTTAATTGTCTGGCCAACAGTTAGGTTCTATTTACTATCTATGCTATGTTTGGGAAAGCCATGTTTAGATTAGAGAAGAATTGAAGAGAGCATGATCTTAACTCTTGGGGGGGGGAGGGGGCGGATTTGTGGTTAGGATAGGAATATACCTAGTCACCGTGCTTAATTAAATATCGTAATCTTAATGCGTTCTTGATAGATTGATTCCATAGGAATATAGGCATTAATTTATCTTGAACAGGCGAGTAGTACTTCGGGAGAAGGCTATGAGAGCAATTATCGATTAATTAGCAACCATGAGTGAATTGTATGAAAGGGAGAGTTAACTAGAACACAATAGGATTGGTGAATCGATCACAGCCCTGGAATATTTGTCTCTACTGAATACACAACAATCATTTTAGTGCTTGATAATTGAGTTACTATTTAAAAGTATAGTTTAATATAATCACATTCTTGAACTCGAATTTGGCTTGACTGAATAACAATCTTGGTGAATTTAGTGGGTTCGACACTCGACTTATCATTTATTACTTATACGACTACGTATACTTGCGTGTGTGTTTGGGAGCAACAGCCGGTATATCTTTGGTGAAAGAAAATTAAAATAGGAGAAGAAAAATACGTTATGTCTATATATATGCTTCAACGTGTACGAGTTACATGGCTTGATCGATGCTCTTTGTAATTTATATGTCCTTGTAAAAAATAATGGGACGTTATAGACATTGAGCATTAGATATTTGTCTTTTGCAATTGATTGGAAAAAGAAGAAGATGATGAAGCAGAATGCTTATAACTTGTTAAATGTACGTAGCTTAGTTACCAATAAGGCTTAACCCAACAAGTTTCTTATTTCAGCCATGCTTTGAATTCATAGAAGTGAATAGTGATAAAAGAGTTTTTCTTCAGCGAAATTTTTCTCATTTATTTTTCCCTTCAGTAATAGAAGCAAAGAAAACAATTGGTTCAACTACTAATACCTCTGCAGACCAACGAGACAAAAGTAGAAATAATTGGTAGAACTACCAATATAATTATACAGAATTCTCAATTATTGATGAAAATACAGATAAGGCACACAGCAGATTAATCACTGTAGTTACTTAACAAATACTAATATAATTAATGGGGATTATATTATTATTTCGTTAACTGACAGGCATAAATGTCGTGTCTTAGTAAAATGATAAGTTCCATACTGTTGTTTTCAACGTGCCTTGACAGTTCTGATGAAGACATTATTGACAAGAATTAACCACTGCCGTTCATGGCAATCAGATAATAACTATTTGACACATTTTGTTTATATGTAACTATAGTACTTCTCTGGATTCTTTGCATACTACTCCCTCTGTCCAAAAAAGAACGGAACAGTTCGTAGCATGAGGTCAAAATCATCTGATTTTCAATCTGAATTCCATCACCTTTATGATAAAATTTACATATTTAAAAATTATATTAGAAAGATAAATCACTATTTTTTAGAGTTAAATGCTTGAAAAACTCGTAGTAAAATAAATTATTTAACTTTCCATATATTAATAATGTCATTTTTTGGGAAACGGAAGAGGACTATTTACGTTTAACAACCAAATTACATTTTCTATTAGTTCCTCTTTTTGGGGTGTGTTTGGCGTGACATTTTTCGCTGTTTGTTTGCACAAAATAGTTTGAAAAATATTTTCCTAGATATCATATTTTTCTGAAATTAAAGAAAAATAATTTCTCTAGAAAAAGTTAGGAAATTTTTTTCCAAAAACTTCACATACCCTCACATCTAACTCCAACCCCCTCCAACTTCAATTTTCTCTTTTTTTCGTTTTTTTTTGCGCCACCCACCCACCCCACCCCGCAATTTTTGTTTTACTTTTTTTTTGTATTTTTAATTTTCTATTTTCTGGTTTTTTGTTTTTCTGCCCCACCTACCCCCACAAATTTTTGTTTTTTACTTCTTTTTTTTTGTATTTTAAATTTTCTGTTTTTTTGTTTTTCTGCACCATCCCCACCCCCCGCAAGTTTTTTTTTTTTTTGTATTTTAAATTTTCTGTTTTCTATTTTTTGTTTTTCTGCACCACCCACTCACCCCCACCCCCACCACCCCGCGCCCCGCCCCGCAAAAAAAATATTTGTTTTTTATATTTTTAGTTCTAGATTTTTCATTTTTCAGTTTACAGGTTCGAAATTTTACTAGTCCAAAGTTATGAGTTTGGAAGTTTGCGGTAAAAATTACTATAAAGTTTACGAGTTCGAAAGTTTAGCGGTTCAGAAGTTTATAAAATTTGTGGGTTTGGAAGGTTGTTGGTTCGAAAGTTAAGGCTTCATGTTTATTGTATCTAAATTATTTATGAATACTTTTGAGAATTTATTTTTCTTAATTTGCGTACCAAACACCGGAAAATTAGTAAGATTACTACTTGTTTTTCAAGAAATATTTTCTTGAAAAACATTTTCCATTATACCAAACACACCCTTAGACTATTTCCATTTTCTTTCAATGTTCTTTTTCTGATTTTACCGTCTACAATGCGACATTCGGGCTACTTCGCCTAGTTTGTAATGCTCTCTCACAATCCCGTTTTCACAGTTTAGGGTGCTCCTATTTCACGGTTTAGGGTGCTCCGCTCTTTGGTTTTCTCACTCTTTAAGAATTTGATAATATACCAGAAATAAAAACTTCGAGTTTCGACTCTACTTCTATGATTGAAAAGTGTGGATTCTTGTTCCAAAATTTAAGATCTAATAGAAGGGGAATTCTTTATCTTCTTGTTTTCCATAAATAATGATGAAAATGGGTCAAAAGAAAATGAGTCAAAAAGACATTTGTTTCGACAAAGCTGCTGTATGAATTCCTAGGAATAGTTGAATTAGCAAACTCCACACTTCTACACATGATTTTGTGTGCGCACACAAGTTTATGTGCATGCGTATAAAGTAAACAATTCATTCAAACTTAATGCCCCTTCATAGCTTTTATAAGAAAAGAAGTGAAAAACTAGAAGCATATACCTAATAGTTTTGTTACCCCAAGTATTAGTTTTGTAGTCTAAAAAGGAATACAACTACTACATCTCAATTCCAATCAAATTAAAGTCAACTACATAAATCCTCATATCCATGCTGCTCCATTTAAGTTGAACTTCGTCTAATATTATGTAATTACAAATTATAAATTTTTAAAAAAAAACACTAGAATGTTCTTTATATTTTTCACTGATTTATAAATCTTTCGCAAAACGATAATGGAGGAACAAGAAGTTGGAATTAATAGCATAGAAATCCTCTAACATGGGCCAGAGGTGAAGTGTACAATATATTTAATGTTTTTCCAAATAAAGAAAAGATACAACTTTAAGGCTATAGTACAAATAACAACTCTTGCGAAGACAAAGAACAACTAAAAACACCAAACCTGGTCATTAAATTATTCCCCATCTCATTTTTCTAAGTGTAATCTTGTCGTTTCTTTCTTTCTGATACACATAAACAGACTCTTAAATATTATAAGAAGCAGAGTCTGCACAAGATTTAGTAACATCTTGGCTCATGGATGCTACAATATCAAAGGAAAATGGTGCAAGATCAAGAAGTTTTCGGAACGAAGACTACAACAACAGAAGAGTTTTCTTGAGGAGCTATCCACTTCACTGGGGAGATTCAGTGGAAGATGGAGAAAACAGAGAAGAGACTGCAACAGAAATGCCAATAAGTAAAGAGAAAACTTGCATGAAGAAGAAATTTATACTAGCAGTTGTCCATTGGAGAGGAGAAAGTGCTTTAATCTTTCGAAGGATCAAGCATAAGGTCACAGTTTACTTCATTACTTGTCTTCCTGTTGGATTTAAAGCTCCTACAGCAATGATTTCAGCTTAATATCATTTTGTCTACATAAAAACTGCTATCAGTAGTTGAAATTCCACCTACTTTACTAAGCATATATCATGCACAGTTATGTGTTATCAGTACAACCGAAAGGCATGTACAGAAGAGTGGAAATATAGTAAGATGGATGCTAACTTGAATAGAAATATGTACCTTGGTTTTATAGAATATATGGGCACTTCTTTCACTGTCCTGTACCTGAACAAGCAAACCTCCCATCTGCGTAAAACTGATCCACCAGTTAAATTAGTTCATGCTACCAGAAATAGCTTAAATCTCAGAAAAGTGCTTAATTAGTTTTGTATAGCTGTTCATGCAGACGTGATTATTTGATGCGTTTATCACTGATTTCGACAATTAGTGGAATGTATTAGTATGCAGATCAACCATGTGACTACTGTGCAACGTTCAACCTACCATTAGCAAGCTGTGCACTAACAAACACTGATTCTGTAACTTTGACATTTGTTGCTAGAATAGAAACTGTTTCAACAAGAACAGACTAGTTCATTGCTTTTACATAAGAGTTAAAAACTTTATAACAGAAATCTTATTCACAATAAGAGTTCAGACTAATTGTTTCCATGAACATATATCGGCACTAAAACAATTTTATCTTAAGCCAAGTCTCCAAAGTCTGATATACTCCAAATTGTCCACAGCCCCCACTGTCACTACCACCTCCCTGGATAAAGAAAATGGAGTTTATATGCCTCTCTTCATATCACAGAGGCAACACCACTTTCTGGCACAATATAAGATCGGATAGAGTCTTTCCATGCCTATCGATTCTTCTTGAGCAGTTCACACCTTCATCTAGAATATTACGAACCACAATATTCAAGGAATGGATCCCTCTGACTTCATAAATCTCCACCTTAACATGTTCATGAACCCATTTGTCTCTTCTTTCAATATCATCAGAAGTGGGGAAGGAAGAGGGATTAAGAAGCCTTGCGACAACTTTCTTTACCCATTCTTGAGTAACAATCTTCTTTAGCCTTTCAATATCTGGAGGAAAATATGGGATAAGGGAAAAGTTTAGATCATCCCCTTTATCACCAGCTCTGCTATGTGCGACATCATAGAGAGGAATCTTCCTGTCATGTGGAGCAGGGGACAGCTGAATTTGTGGTGCACCTTCTTTTTTGTTCAAAGCAGTTTCTGTTGGAATAGATCGCAAGACCGAATCATGGAAAGAACTGGTCTGCATTATGTCCTTAGGACTAGCCATATCATCTGATTGCATTATTTTGTTTCTTGTTGCTGTAATATGCCACTGAACATCTTTACGTTTTACCTGATAGATCATAGAAAACTCTTTAAAATTCAGTGTATACATAAGTTAGCATTTTACCATGAAGCAATCATTGAGAATTCAATAAAACAGCACACAGTAGGAACCACCTCACAATAGGAGAGAACTTTTATTCTTGTCTGTTCGAGAGAACTCTTACAAAATTAACTACCAGCAAAGTATACATATCACAACAGAGAAACAGTTTATGAGAGAGTGTCATGTCAGCATCATGCATAAACACTCACATGCAGACAAACACACAAACACACACATATAAATGAGATATAGGGAGAAGGAGATACCAATGCCTTCTCAAGAATGATCTCTTTTTTGTGTCCAGTGCTGCCGTACATAAAAAGAAGATGAAGAGCATTAATACATGTCACGTAAATATGTATTTAACATACGGAAGTACTAAATGAGCAAGAGATGATTTGGGGCAGGAAAACTGAGACACCTATCCATATTAAAATAACGAATTGCACGTCATGAATATATGTTTTGACATAAGCAAGAAGCGGTGTTAAGTTTAGCAAGAGATAAACTGGGGAGTAATACTAAGACACATTTTCACATCAGACGATGACATGTGATCATATAACCTGCAGAAATAATGACTATTTCAAGCCTTTGATCATTGTGACCAAGAAGAGCAAAAACAGTTTTGCATATGGTAAAAACTCAACCATACACAATTATGCAGGTAAGGATTAGAAATACCCAAATTGCTGCTGCATCTAGACGTAGTCTTAAATTTTAGATGCCCTTAATGTGAGGGTTGAAATTGGGCGAAGAAACTGATCTAGCAAATGACATGAGACTGGATATTACAACTTCCAGATTGAAAACAACAGCGCAGATCAAATTGCCCATTAGAGCATATAATACCATGAAGTCCCTTTTCCTGACAAGATGGGTTCTCCAAAATCAAAAGAAAATTCACTGCGTAAATCTATCTTATAGGTATCTTTGGATAATAAATTTTCTTAATTTTATAGCTAACTAATGCTGTGAAATACTTTCAATTACTTAACTATTGAACAATGAATGTAACAGAAACTATTGAGTCATCTAGAAAATAACTAAAAGCAGTCTTCAATCCAACAATTTTCTGAAGTTCTATGACTCAAAAAATAATATGAACAGAGGATGAAAGAGACCTGATACCGCCACCACCAGCAGGTCCATTTGTATATAATGCTATGAACTCTTTTGTGAAGTGGATTGCGTGTTCCTCCTTCTCAAATAAACCATCCATTCGTAATCTGATATCTTGAATATCCCTAGGCAAATCTTCATCTATGCTGGCAGCCTTCAGGCTATCCAGTCCAATGATATAGGAAACTAAGTGTTTGTTTGTTCCAGGACATACTTCTTCCATCCATGATCTTACCTGAAAAAATGCAATTAGAAAATCAAAACTGAAAACTCTACACTTCTTAATCTAGCATTCCAGGAGCCAAGAATAAATTTAAGGAAAACCATAATAGCTGTCCAGGAAGGAGAAATAAAGACTTGTTACCAAAAATTCAGCAGCTTTAGCACGTTTAACACACTGATAACCACCATAGGATATCTCTCCCCAGCCTTTCCACCCCTTGTCCTGAAAATGAGGCAGTCGCCGAGTAAGAACAAACAGAAACATCCATCAATCCAGCTGTAATAAACAATTGCCTATAGAAGACACTTGCTGAAAGAGAATGGAAGGAAAATGATACTGAGAGCAGATAGTGATCTTAAAAGTACAAATTAACCTTTTGCGAACTAGCCAAATGAGATTATAGTGGTGCTACTGTGTTAGGGTAACACATCCAATAAAAGGTCGTATGGTCTAAAAGATGGTATGCAAAGTAACAATATTATTATATTAGGAGGGTAGCAAAATCCAAATTAATTATGAAATGGAAGTGTCAGTGAGAGCGTTGTTTGATGATGCATGGGATTCAATGGCTTCTATCTTGTTTTTGTTCATGAGATTAAGAGCGGCGGAGCAGATGGCATTAAGAAAACCAGTTACAGTTATATCTTTGGGCTGCATAAAGAAAACCGGTTACAGTTATATCTTTGGGCTCTTACGATTATGACCACCCAGATTCAAAACAAAATACTGACGAGTGGGACAAGGCAAGTGCAATGGGGTGCGTAGGTTATATTAACCAAAATGTTGCGGTAGGGACCACATGACAACAGAGAGGAAGAAATCCCTCCACTTTCTCTCTATGTTGCATATGAACACGGAGATTACCTTGGAGGCCAGTAGCAACAGTTTATTAGGAGCTGATGCAGATGGCTTTGCCCCAGCACAGAGGACTTTACTGCTTGATAATGTCTGAAATGAAACATCTTGAAAATCTACAACCTGTGCCAAGGAAAAGGCAAGGTAACACTCTTCTCTGATTGAAGCTTTTCATATTCTTTCCCTTTTCAATCTAGATAGCCAATACAACTTGCACATTTACCACATCAGGGGTTATGTAGCTACTAGGATCCCCCACTTCATACAGAAGTTGCTCGGCACACGTGCTGGGATTCAGAATCCCACCACTGTTTTCTGCCTTTTCTACGCATACTCGCCCATCAAAACTGACTTCCACAAAAGGAAGAGACAAATCGAGGAGATCTTGTAAAGATATATCACGGTATTTATCTCCTACAGTGACGAAAGTACAGTCAGCAAGTTACACGTGAAGTGACAAATAGACACAGCGGCAGAGTAAGAAAAACCAGAACAATAAGTAAGGCAAGCCAAAGGTTAATACTAAATAAAGAGGGAGTGAAGTCTTTTTCAAGATTATGGTTCAATAGGTATATTCAGAATCATTGAGATACATAGAGAAAAATAAAGTTCTCAAAGTGCATTTTATTGTAGCTAGTGGAAGGTAATCCCTCCAACCCTCAAAAACACCACAATATACACACATCATGCTCCCTCCTATAAAGATGCACAACCCAGAAATATTGCATGATATTGCAAATGAAAGGTTCACCTGGATGCATATAGTATCCTCCAGTAAGTTGACAACCACATTCTAGCAGGTGGCCAGCCAGTGAACCTTGGGCAAGTAGTTGCAACTCATCCCAATTCCAACCGAGCTCATATACCTGATTATAATTGGGGCCTTTAGATAATCTTCTAAAGAAAGTTGTAACTTATTTCAGTATTATTATATCAGAATAATTTTGTATTAGTATTGAAGAACTGGTGCAACAACTCTAGGAATTACCCCATAAACATTGACACAAAAGTATAACAACAATAACAACAGTAAACCCAGTGTAAACCCCACAAGTGGGGTCTGAGGAGGGTAGTGTGTACGCAAACTTTACCCCTACCTTCAAGAGGTTGTTTCCAGAAGACCCTCGGCTTAAGATAGGTATAACTAAAAAATAAATCTGGTTGCCTTCAGACCCAAAATGATCCAAGGCAGTCTCTAGGAGGAGAGTCTTTCGCCTAACTGTTAATCTACTCCAGTTGGCGATTTTGCTCACACACCGCATTTGGTTGCAGTAAGCTTGTTATTTTTCCTATCAAGCCTCAATACAACTGAAAACTTAAATTTCAGTTGGATCTTCAAGATTCATTAATTGATTAAAACACCACCAAAAGGCATCCTTTCTGCCTGGTTTTCAACTCTGATTATCTTTCACACCAACCCAAAAATCAAAAAGAATCATTCCAACATATCCAGTCTATTACAGTTTAAGACCGGCAGCAGGAAGAGATATGTAAAGAAGCCATGCCCCTGAGAACGTGAATTTGAAGACCTCACAAGCTTCTGCTTCTTTCACTTACAAGATAGCTTTGAATTATTTCGACCATCAAGTGGTGACAAGAAGGCAGTTTCCACCTTATACCCTCAGGTTGCAGCTAATTTCATATAAAGCTGAAGAATGCCCCTTCCTTCTAACACTCATACACCAGTGGAAAGTTGCAGGTGTCTAAGTGTCTGTTTTCATTCTAAGCTCTAGGATACGTCCATCATAATCATAAATATACTTTGACAAGCCAAACAAAAATTGAAAGGGAAAAGCTAACTTTGTTGTACACGAATTTGACTTCTTAAACAAATTTCAATGGCTTTAGATAATATCAGTTTTCAGTTGCTTAAGATGCGGAAAGTTGAGTGGATTTTCATAGTTATTGCTCTTAGAAATGAAGTGACCATAAATTATGCTGTGAAGGGATTATATTTGGTACTAGAGGTGAGCAAGCACTTTAACAAGTGAAAAGTTAAATGTGACTGTCAGGGAAATTGGAAATGAAAAAGGAATCTACTGTCGTACCATTGGGGCCAAAAATAAGGAAGCATCAGCAACTCGAGAAGTAATAATGACATTTGGTCTGAATTTCTGAAGACATTCAACGATAGGAGCTGCTCCTAGATACACACTAACATCCTGCAGAAAAAGCAAATAAAAGGGATGCTACTATAATCGTAATACTTATATAATCAAGGATCTGCAGAGCAGGGAAGAAATGATCACTCTATTAAGATTTAGCACATAAACCCACCTAGAATCATCAGAAAAATAAGAAACACGACCTACATAGTACAATTTTTGTCCTTGATGGAATAAATGATGCTGACTTATACAACTGAAAATACTGTATATTACCAAAATCTTACATCAACATGTCTAAGGTGCTCCTCCAAATCTGAATGTATCCCAAAAGAAATCTATAAGTATGACATGATTTTTCTGCTTAAAGGAAGAATGAGGAAATCGAAAGAAATTTGCAAAAGCAATTAGTACATCAGTTTATTTTCATCTGTGATATTCTAACTACACCTGATCTGACAACAGCAACTTGATGAGCCACACCAACAGTTATGGAAATGCCTAGTCCACTTGCAAGTTGTAAGACTTCATCCCGGGCACCAAACGGATCATCTATTCCCCATATTGTCAAAGAGAAAATATTTATTCTTTGGCAAATACAGAGGCAATTTCTACACAAAAACAAAAAAGAGCAAGAAAGACAGAGGAAGGAAATTTAGGTATATCACATACTCGCACCCATGTTTGTAATAATGCAAACTCCATTCTCCACAACCAAAGGTAAGAGCAGTTCCATCCACTCTGAGACTGTATCAATGTTTGTAGTTATCACCAAATAGGCAAGTTATCACATTTCTAGCATACTGATGAATAGACAAACCAGACACAGGTACTTGAGATGCATATTTGTAATGACACAAAACAAACTACAGTATGTGATAAGAAAAACATACTACGGGGATCATAGCCCTTGCCACCAGACTTCATCGCCTGATAGCGCTCAGCAAGGGTGCGCTCGGCTAGGCATTCCAGCACTAAATAATCCAACTCTTTCGCCCTCTGAAGTAGTTTTAAAGCTGCTATTGGTCGATCACCTCCAAACCCAGCACCACAACCTATGTAAACCTTTTCCTTTCGCCTTTGAGGATTCACCCTCTGCAATTTCACGAAGTATTTTACATGTCATTAGTTTCCTTTTCCTTTTTATCATTCCCATTGATGTGTGTAGTATTTTAAAAAAACTAACCAGTCTGATCTCGCAGTCATAAATCTCAGGTGTGTCACCGCCTAGTTCTTCCATTGGAACCTGGTAAGTACAACACCATGATCAAGCACTAAAAAAGGATCTTGCTATTAAAAAATTAGCGAGAAGTGTTCATAGTGAGGTGCAAATTTTATTCATATAAACAACTACATGAAATGGGCAACTTCCATCAAATGAAATTGTTATAACTACCCCTTTCAATGGTTCAATCAATTCCTTCTGCTTAACACTGCTGCTAATTGCTAAAAATCTTTTGATTTGCTATTCACTTCATATTGAAGCCGGAAGTTGTTAAAAGGAGCAACTTTAATCACTTCTTTTCTGTAAACCATCTAGTTTAATCTTAAACAACTACTACTTGGGATCATCTAAACAAATTTATGGATTTTATCCAAAAAAACATGCAAACATACTGATATCAAAAGAACAGAAAAGCAAAAGAAACCTTTCTTAACTACACAGTAATTAATGCACAAAGGAACAGAGATGCAACATAAACAAGAATTCAATGAGAAAAGGATTGGGAATCTTGAAATTACAAACCCAGATTGAAGAAGATGCAGAGTTGGCAGAAGTTGGTTTGTCTTCTCGTTAGAGAATTTTGTCACTGAGGGATAACTGTTGCAGTCGTGGCAACGCATATCGTAAAGTTTGTAGGACCAATTTAATAATTGTACTATGCCTGACGGAGTAAAATAAAAAGTTCAAGGAAACTTTGCCAAAATTGCATGTGTTAAGTTAATAAATAGAAAAACTAAAAGAAATATAAAATATTAAAATGAAATAGTTTAAAATTAACAAGAAAGATTGGTGATCAAAGAACAATACAATTTTTGAAAAATGAATATTATATCATAGCCAATAAAAAGCAATGTTAAACTATACATTTTAAATTGCTTAAAAAATCTTAAACAAAATCAATGTTAAATCATAACCCATAAAAAGTTTCAGAATTTTTTCAACTTCTTAATATTATCCCAAGAAGTATGTTCTTAATTATTTAAAATTGCTTTTGAGTTGAACTGTGTCCATACGGGGGCAAATTTCTTTCGGCTATATTAAGTGCCAGGAAAATTTTGTTTCTTTCCTTTTTAATTTCTATTGCTTCTATTCCTATACTATACTATGAGTGGGAATAAGCAGGCAGCTGATTCTCAAGGTATTTCTGTAATTTCACAAAAAATTAGCAGCCTTATTGACTAAGAAAGGGCATTATTGTAGCTGCCAAGTTAAATTTTATGTGCCTTGATCAAATTACCCATTTTTTCCATCGTAGCTTCTTTGCCTAACTTTGTACCTCTCGTGTTCCCACCTTCACCCAATCGTTTGTGTATACCGTCAAACCTCTCTATAATTTTTTGCTATCTTGTTTCGATATTTTTTGACTTTTATAGCGAATGGTTGTTATACACCTATAACATCATTTGACGTTTAAATATTTTTTAGTTGTTATAGATAAAAATTATCTAAAAATTAATTATTTTTCTTTTTTAATGTTACATATAAAAGATAAGAAAATTCTTTAAATTTAAAATCTCAGAAGATATGTATTTCACTAGGTATATATCGAAGAAAGCTAATACATTATTAATAAATTCATTAACTAAATGTACAAAGATATAAACTCTAAGGCACACATTTTAAAGATATTAGAAAAATAAATTCTTTCAAGATTGATGGAAGAACTTTATAATTGTTGTTGTTTAGTAGATTTCATTCTCTTACTACCGATATAATGCTTGAATTGACGAAAATCCGTGTCCAAATTTTCAGCAAAAAGGTATCTAATGAAAAATATATCATGTGTAGATCTTCAAATCTTGTGTCTTATGCAAGATAGAAACTTTGTTCAATGGAAAGATTGTGTGCATACTTTTAGAATTGTTATTAGTAATCTTAAAGATTCTATATAGTTGTTACAGAGAGATAATTTTACAAAGAGCGTTCTACTATAAATATAGATGTTGTTGTTATATGTAAAAAGCTGTTATAGAGAGGTAAAATATAACTTAAAAATCGATTCTAAGGAAAACTTGGCTTTTATAGTGAATAGCAGGGATTGTATCGACCCGACCGGTCGTTTCGACTTTTAGAATCCTGTTTCCCTAAATAAAACTCCCCGAATATGTTTTTAATAATTTATAACTTGCGGGGATGGTTGGTTCGGGATTTGGATGTGTTTGGGTTGAAATCGGAACACTTGGTTCCTTAAGTTAACCTTAAAAGCCCAAGTTTGACTTCGGTCAATATTTTTAGAAAATGACTTCGGAATCGGGATTTGACGGTTCCAATAGGTTCGTATGATGATTTTGGACTTGGGCGTATGTTTGAATAGGGTTTTGGATAACTCGGGAGCGTTTTGGCGCTTAATAGTGAAAATCAACTATTTGAAGGTTTAAAATTCTTTAAATTTGGTTTGGAGTAGGATTTTGAGTAATTGAAGTCCGTTTGGAATTTCAAGTTTGGGAATAGTTCCGTATAGTGATTTAAGACTTGCACGCAAATTTTCGTGTCATTCCGAATAGTTTAAGTATATTTCGGCGCATTGGAAGTAAATTGAAGAATTTGAAATTCTTAAGTTTGAATCAATTTGGTTTAGGAAATGATTCTTAGATTTGATGTTATTTTACGCGTTCCGAGAGTTCGATCGAGTCCGTTTTATGATTTCAAACCAGTTGATATGTTCGGACGGGGCCCCGTGGGTCCCGAGTGTTAACCGGACGAGGCTCGGACCAATTTTGGAAAATTGAGCAAGGACTGAATCTCCCATCTACTGTCATAATCGCACCTGCGCTTGGACAGCCGCAGGTGCGAGCCACCAATCGCAAGTGCGAAAGAGAGGAGCCTAACCATCCATCGCAGATGTAGAGTAATTTGGCGCACCTGCGAACGCGCAGGTACGAAGGTCTTGTGCGCAGAAGCGGAGGGATGCACAGGTGCGAAGGAATGGGCGCACTTGCGCTTGCGCAGAAGCGAGCTCTTCTTCCGCAGGTGCGGAACCAGGAAAAGAGGGAAAATGCGCACCTACGAGGAGTTTTCGCAGGTGCGAAAGCCGCATGTGCGATACTCCTTCCGCATGTGCGAAAAATCTGTCTGGGCAGAACCTCAAAACGGACGAAAACTCAGTCCATTTCTTTCTATTTTTCATCCATTGTTGGGCAATTTCAGAGCTTTTGAGAAGGGTGTTTCAACTAGCAATTGAAAGGTAAGTTAATTCCACACCCCTTGAGTTAAATACATAGATTATAGGTAGATTATAACTAGTAAATCTTAGAAATCAAAGATTTAGATGAAAAACCTAGATTTTTATAAAAATGAGATTTTAACCACGAAAATAGTTATAGAATTGGGTAGAAATTATATATTTAAGTTCTTGAGATTATGGGTAACGTTTTCATCTGAAAATTTCCAGAATCCGAGCACGTGGGCCCGGGGTAAATTTTAAAAATTTTACCATTTTGGATAAGGTAATTTATTTAATAGATAAATTTCGAATCATTTAGCATATATTAATTATTGTGTATAATATTTAGATAGTTTCGGATCTTTCGGCATCGAATCAAGAATTCAACGCGACGTGATAATCGAAAAGTGGACTTTGAGACGAGGTAAGTCTCTTGTCTAATCTTGTGAGGGGGAAATTACCCCATAGGGATTAAGTTGAATAATTATTGCTAATTGCAGGGGCTACGTACGCACGAGGTGATGCGAGTCCGTGCGTAGCTACTATTAATGCTACAGTCCGGATAGTTTAGGACTCAAAGCATGAATTACATGTGTACATTGTATTCTTTGTTTAATTAATATTAATTGATATGTATATATGAATATATTATGAATTGTTAGATAAAGATATTAAAGGATGTAAATCTCATATGCTTGATTTTCTGTTTAAATTAATTAATTGTCAAAAGAAATTGTTCTTCCTCCCGAATGTATCCTATAATAAATATACTCTCCTTCCGGAGGTACATAAAAAAAAGTCCTCCTTTCTTGTGGAGCGGGCCGAACGCCTCAGCAGGATAGATGCATCTATGGATCGCGTCGCACGTTACTCGGCAGTGTACACGACACTGTAGATCGGGTCGTACGCCCTCGGTAGAAATCGTGCTTAATAATAATAATTACATGATACCTTAATAGTTTATTTCAGCTTGCGAAACTAATTGATAAATTGAAAATCTTTGAAATTTAATGAATTATTATTCCTGCTTGTTAAGGAATTATTGTTATTCCCGTAAATGAGACTAATTGATAAATTAAAAATTTATTGAAATTAAATTGCAGCTTGTAAAGCTATTTGTTAAATTGGAAGTTTTATTGAAATTTCATGATTTAATTAATAAATTAAAAATTTGTTGCATTTGAAGGATTCTTATTATTTCTGCTAATTGAATAAAATTATTATTAACTTTGTGAACCATGCTGATTTGAATAATTATAATTTATTTTAATTATTATTATTGACCCATGGTGAGTGTCAAAGTCGGTTATCTCGTCTCTACCACTTCGAGATTATGCTTGATACTTACTGGGTACACGTTGTTTTCGCACTCATACTGCACTTGTTGCATATTTTATTGTGTAGGTACATATATGTATAGCGGCCTTGTGGGCGCAGAGGTTTGGTTAATAATTATGAGTACATGGGTGAACTGCATTCTATATTACGATCCGCAGCTAACAGAGTCTCTTTCATAGTTATTATATTTTTCTGTCTAATTTGTATTCTGGACAGATGTTGTATTTTATTTTTAATTCCCTAGTAAATGCTCATGCACTTGTGACACCGGGTTTTGGGAATGGTTGTGAATTGTTTAGAAATTTAGCTGCAAAAATATTTATCATTTACTCTATGAGTTTTATCTCTACAATTTTATTAAAGAAATTTTTATTTCAAAAATACTAAAATGGGTAATTAAGTTAATTGATTATGGTTGGCTTGCCTGACATTGGTGTCCGGTGCCATCACGGCCTTTTTGAATTTTGGGTCGTGACAACATGGTATCAGAGCACTAGGTTCACGTAGGTCTCACGAGTCATGAGCAAGTCTAGTAGAGTCTTGCGGATCGGTACGGAGACGTTTGTGCTTATCTTCGAGAGGCTACAAGGCTGTTAGGAATACTTCCCTTCTTGATTCTTCATCGTGTGATTCGATACCTTTTAGGCTTATGCCTATATTTCCTTCATATTCAATCTTATGCGACGTGAAACGCTTGTTATAAATTGGGGATCGAGGAAATTTTTAATGGTACTACAGATGTAGTGCAGGATGCTTCTCCATGTGTAATTAATTAGGCTATTGTCGTCGCCTTGCGGAAGGCCGCTCTATCATTTCAGTTCAGTATCAATACTACCTAAGGTTTTGAGATTTGGCATTGATTGTTATGACGATTCATGCGTTGTTATCGCATAGTGTTTATGTAATGGTAGAATGCATGCCTATGTGTCAGGGCAGTAAACGACTTGAAAGAAGTTTTTTCTCAGTACATGATTCAGAGGTTCCATGTTTTAGTTCTAGCGGAGAAAAGGCAATCGGACTATGAATGTTCATGTTTGGGGTTGATGGAGTAACGAAACTTGATATTTTCGAGTGTGATAGAATTCTCAATTTTGATGTGGTGTCATCACCTTGTAAAATGCGTTAAGGTTCGCCAGTGTTATGATTTTCTTCAACTCGCCTTCACGACGGGGTGTTAGGAATTGGTATAGGGGAATCAGTCGTTAGAGATCACGGTGTGCAGTGATTCAGGATCAAAGCAGCGTTCCTAGTATTGATGTCTCGAGAAGGATGATCGTCAGAAAGGTTTAAAGCTGGTAACGAGCTATTGGTTCAAGTGCTACAGAGACAAATTTTTAGTAAGGCAACAACTGGGCAGCGAAGGATGAGAAAGGACATGTGGAAGGTGTCTTGTGGTGGTTAAGTTCCTAGAAGGCCAAGTGTAAGAAAACAGAAGTCGAGTAGTTGCTTAAAGGAGAAGGGTTTGACCAAAGTGGGAGAGTGGCAAAGTAGCATATGGGTTACGTGGTAGGATGTCTACACGGCTTGAGGAAAGTTTGAAGTGATTTGGGATTCATCGTGGACAGTGACTATGTCTACGAGCTTAATTTGGAATATTGGCTGCTATATTGAGGAAGATTTGGTGTGATAGGAGAGAGTTTCTTGATATGAAGAAGGATACAACATGACTTTGGATTGGAATGTATTGTCGCACCTCTAGTTGACATACACGAGGAGTGAACGGACTGGTACAACTAGTGAATGAGCTCGGACTCAGGATGATCTACTGATTTCGTAGTAATTGCACCCAGTGCAGCGACGTTGGAATATGTCAGCATATAATTTCCACATGTGGGTTATCTCCTGTAAGCAGGTTAGCGGTCGCGTGGTGTTGACGAAGCTTCTGCGAAGAATTCTACTGGCTACCTGGTAAGAGACTTAATATGTAAATGTGGCTAGTGGTTCGGAGTGTTTATTAAAGGTTAATAAAAGGATTTCGAGAAAATTTGGCGAGTTGCATGTGCATGATCAGGTCAACAATGAAGAAAGAATCTCGGTGGATTCCAATTTTTGTAATTGTAGCTTCAAGCTAAGTGGGAGAGCCCCACCGTCTATGATTGGATTTCGTAGTGTCAACTTGTGCGGTTTCTGATTATCGGTGTATTGGTGGGTCATTGCAACTAAGGAAAAAAAATATCAGTGGTAATTTGAGCAAAGTATTTGGGGAATGTGTGCCATATTTGGCCTTATTAATTCATATTCAGGTTTTTGGAAGACTCGGAGTTTATGCTTCATGTAGATGTAATGCACATAAAAGTGAAATTGTCGGATGTTTCCTTGATAAAGTGTCTATGTGCTAGCAGGGCCTTGGAATTGATCATGTTTGGGAACAAGTCAGAGCAAGTGGCTCTCAATAACGGTCTTAGTGGATTCAAAAATTTAAAGTGTGATGTCTAAGGATCTCGAGTCTATAGTATGGTTGAGTATCGAGCTTTTGCAACAGATTATGAAATGGGGCTTGGAATACTCTGCGTTATCTTCAAGTTGTGGTGTAGCAATAGAGAAACGGAAGAAAATAACTTCGGATTCATAAAAGAAGTATCAGAATGGACGTACCAATTGAAGATGTGAAAGTGCGCACAAGGAGGGATATGAGATAATTAGTGGGGTTTGAAATAGCGTGGTCTCGTGAAATAAGGTCACTTGGGATGAGTGCGGATTTGAGTTCGTGATGTAATGAATGGAGCTATTACTATTTCTAAGGCAAATTGAGAGTAAATTGAGAAAATATGCATCGGCTAACAATGGTTGAATCGGCACGATGGTGGCAATGATCAGTTCTTTCAGCGCATTAAATTATGCATGTGATTTGTGGCGGTACGTGCGAGGCTTGACAGCCGCCGTGATTGATTTTATTTGGAGGAATTCAAGTATTATGACATGTTATGTGTAGAGGGATCCCAGAAGAGTTATGGTGGTTTAGACCACTACTTGAGGCCGGTATTTTCTACGGATATGGGAATTCAGTCACGTGTTGCAATGGTTCTCTTGAAATGAGTTAAGAAGAAGGTTTCTATATGATGAAGTGTTTACCCTATTAGTGATTCGGGAGTTATGATGGAATTCTTGTACTCCTACGCATTGGCGTGGTTAAGTGCACTAAGTAGCATGGGATTCGAAAGTTGAGGATTTAAGATTTCGGTTCGGTGTTGACAAGGATGTCATGAGCTCGGATGAGCAGGAAAGGGATTTAGATGTTTAAAGTAAGATGGTATTGTTTTTGGCATCATCTAAGGTCGATGTCAGGTGTAAGAGACCTTGTGTATTGATTTGTGGATTCTTGATATGCTTTACAGCATTAGTGTAACCGGTAGCATGGATGTGCAAACTTGTTACCTGGTGCGGAAGGTCGTGGGAGCGTGTCTCACGGAAAGATTGTGTAAGAGTGACATGTAGTCACTTGATTGAGTGAAGATTGAAACCAAGTATGAAGATTGTGGTAATATCGCTGATTCGAGAATTTATGCCTAGAGGGCACTCGGTTCATTTGGTTGTCGATTGTGGAAGTATTGTTCCAGTTATGATGGCTATTCTTGTATGTTATGGGAAAAAGGGTTATTATGGATACTTTAAAGGTTATTAGCCTAGTACGATGCGATCATAATCGACTTGAGGTCTGTGGATAGATTTGAATATGAATATGGGCTCTATATCAGGCCGGATGTGTTCATTTCAGCATAACCGCTCCCTATAGAGGAATATTCAGACGTTGGATGTCATTTCGTCGTCAGTTATTTCATGTAATACTATATTGTGCCGTGTGAGTTGCGAAACGGCTTGATAGTTTTCTTATATGTTGAGGTCCCGCATAGCGATGGTGCTATATGAGCAGGATGGCTCTCGAGATTCAGATCATATATCGCACCTTAGTTATGCTTGAGTTTTGTAGCGTATGGCGTTGTCGGTCCTTCCAAGGATGGTATTATGCAGTTAGCGTGCTTGTGTCCGATGTTCGGATATTTTGTAAGTAATGAGCATTCTAGCTCGGTAAGTATTTTCTTATAGATTTTTTTTGTGCGGATCGGATTGCACGCCGCAACAGTGTGATGTTGAGTACAGTTCCCTATATTCTATTTTGTGTGTTTTGTGTCCCATTTTCTGAGGAAGGTTCATGACACCTTTTCGGTTGTTTAATTAGTCATGTGTGTTGAGTTATCCTTCCCATAGTCAGTTTTCCTTATGTATCGCAATCGAGTCTGTAGCTTATTAGCTCATTATGGCGTCATATAAGACTTTTTGTCATGTCAGAGGTGGCTTATTGCCTGAGCAGCTTATACTAAGTGAGATGAGGTTATTGGATCCGGGATTAGTACGATCGGTTTATATGAAGTATAATAAAGAGCAAATACCATTATTTGGTCCATAATAAGGCAATGGTTCTTGTCAGAAGGAGAAACTCAATAATTTGTTGACTCAGCAGTTGGTTATAAATTTCTACACATTTCTTCCATCGTGGAAGCAGTTCAAGAGTTGGAACAGGAATTATAGGTATCATGAGGTGTGTTGTGAACATCAGATTCGTGGAATTTTGGCTATTGTTATCGGAGGATGATATTATGATCATGTGAATGGTACGGTGCATGGTCTAAATTCAACCAAGGTATGAAACCCTGTATTGGTACATCGTGTAGTGATTGCTACGGTGTTCGTAGGTTGGAAACAGGCATGGTGGAGAATTCTGGATGTTAGAATTGGGCTCTAAGGCTTATTTGCCTAAATAAAGGGGAGAATCTTCAGATTGGCTCGAGCTAATGTGCTCAACTGGGTGTGGTAGCACGGGTAGGTGCACGAGGTGTTAAACAATAATTTTTGGATAACTCCGGAACACTCCTTAGCACGTTCGGGGACGAATGTATATTTAAGTGGGAGAGAATGTAACGACCCAATCGGTCGTTTTGACATTTAGAACCCTGTTCCCCTAAATAAAACTCCCCGAATGTGTTTTTAATAATTTTATGACTTGCGGGGATGGTTGGTTCGGGATTTGGATGCGTTTGGGTTGAAATCGGAACACTTGGTTCCTTAAGTTAACCTTAAAAGGCCAAGTTTGACTTCGGTCAATATTTTTAAAAAACGACCCCGGAATCGGGATTTGACGGTTCCAATAGGTTCGTATGATGATTTTGGACTTGGGCATATATTCGAATATGGTTTTGGATAACCCGGGAGCATTTTGGCGCTTAATAGTGAAAATTAACTATTTGAAGGTTTAAAATTCTTTAAATTTGGTTTGGAGTAGGATTTTGAGTAATTGAAGTCCGTTTTGAATTTTGAGTTTGGGAATAGTTTCGTATAGTGATTTAAGACTTGCACACAAATTTTTATGTCATTCCGAGTAGTTTAAGTATATTTCGACGCATTGGAAGTAAATTGAAGAACTTGAAATTCTTAAGTTTGAATCAGTTTGGTTTAGGGTATTATTCTTAGATTTGATGTTGTTTTATGCGTTCCGAGAGTTCGAGCGAATCCGTTTTATAATTTCAAACCTGTTGGTATATTCGGGCGGGGCCCCGGGGGTCCCGAGTGTTAACCGGACCAGGCTCAGACCAATTTTGGAAAATTGAGCAAGGACTGAAGCTCCCAGCTACTATCATAATCGCACCTGCGCTTGGACAGTCGCAGGTGCGAGCCACCAATTGCAGGTGCGAAAGAGAGGAGCCTGCCCAGCCATCGCAGATGCAGAGCAATTTGGCGCACCTGCGAATGCGCAGGTACAAAGGTCTTGTGCGCAGAAACGGGGGGATGCGCAGGTGCGAAGGAATGGGCGCACCTGCACTTGCACAGAAGCGAGCTCTTCTTCCGCAGGTGCGGAACCAGAAAAAGAGGGAAAATGCGCACCTACGAAGAATTTCCGCAGGTGCGAAAGCCGCATGTGCGGTACTCCTTCCGCATGTGTGAAAAATCTGTCTGGACAGAACCTCAAAATGGACGAAAACTAAGTCCATTTCTTTCTATTTTTCATCCATTGTTGGGCAATTTCAGAGCTTTTGAGAAGGGGGTTTCAACTAGCAATTGAAAGGTAAGTTAATTCCACACCCCTTGAGTTAAATACATAGATTATAGGTAGATTATAACTAGTAAATCTTAGAAATCAAAGATTTGGATGAAAAATCTAGATTTGTATAAAAATGAGTTTTTAACCACGAAAATAGTTATAGAATTGGGTAGAAATTATATATTTAAGTTCTTGAGATTATGGGTAACATTTTCATCCGAAAATTTTCAGAATCCGAGGAAATCTCATATGCTTGATTTTCTGTTTAAATTAATTAATTGTCAAAAGAAATTATTCTTCCTCCAGAATTTATCCTATAATAAATATACTCTCCTTCCGGAGGTACATAAGAAAATGTCTTCCTTTCTTGTGGAGCGGGCCGAACGCCTCGGCATGATAGATGCTTCTATGGATCACGTCGCACGTCCCTCAGGCAGTATACACGATACTCTGGATCGGGTCGTACGTCCTCGCCAGAAATCGTGCTTAATAATAATACTTACACGATACCTTAATAGTTTATTTCAGCTTGCGAAGCTAATTGATAAATTGAAAATCTTTGAAATTTATTGAATTATTATTCCTGCTTGTTAAGGAATTATTGTTATTCCTGTAAATGAGACTAATTGATAAATTAAAAATTTATTGAAATTAAACTGCAGCTTGTAAAGCTATTTGTTAAATTGGAAGTTTTATTGAAATTTCATGATTTAATTAACAAATTAAAAAATTGTTGCATTTGAAGGATTCTTATTATTTCTGCTAATTGAATAAAATTATTTTTTAACTCTGTGAACCATGCTGATTTCAATAATTATAATTTATTCCAATTATTATTATTGACCCATAGTGAGTGTCAAAGTCGTCTATCTCGTCTCTACCACTTCGAGATTAGGTTTGATACTTACTGGGTACACGTTATTTTCGTACTCATACTGCACTTGCTGCATATTTTATTGTGCAGGTACATATATGTATAGCGGCCTTGTGGGTGCATATGTATGGTTAATAATTGTGGGGACATGGGTGAGCTGCATTCTATATTACGATCCGCAGCTAACAAAGTCTCTTTCATATTTATTATATTTTTCTGTCTAATTTGTATTCTGGACGGATATTGAATTTTATTTTTAATTCCCTAGTAAATGCTCATGCACTTGTGACACCGGATTTTGGGAATGGTTGTGAATTGTTTAGAAATTTAGCTGTAAAATATTTATCATTTACTCTATGAGTTTTATCTCTACAATTTTATTAAAGAAATTTTTATTTCAAAAATATTAAAATGGATAATTAAGTTAATTGATTATGGTTGGCTTGCCTGACAGTGCTGTCGGACGCCATTACGGTCTTTTGAATTTTGGGTCGTGACAGAGATGCGATTATAGAGAGGTCTTACTGTAGAATTTTAGCAGTTCCTAACATGCAATTTGTTTGAATCTATGTGTGGCAAACTTTTTAAAAATTAATTGAAATTTTAACTCTACCCAAACGTTTTTGGTGTGCGCATTCTTTAGCAAAATATAACATGTAATTTGTTTGAATTTTTGTGTGCAGAACTAAACTGTAAAAATTAGTTAAATTTTTCTAACAAGTTTGCAGAATAAGTATAACGGAGGTAACCAATTTTAGTATAGTTTATACGAAAAGTATTTTGGACTTATCCATATTAAATTATATTTAACTTACTTATTGTTATTAATAATTTAATATTGAAGGATCCTATATAGTTTAAATTTATGACTTTATAATTTGACATTTAACTAGTTACGACATTTATGATCGGTACTAATTAAAAAGGCATTTTTTGACCATTTGTGGTACTTTTGACAAAGGAAAAATAATATTATGCAATACAAACATTATATTTCAGATTAGTATAATATATTTATTCCAAAATCAGAATTATTCTCTTTCAATTGTTTGTGAGTAAAAATAAGATGAACTAGGATACAATAATAATATGAAAAATTAAATTTATAGACGTGCATAGTTATAAAGAATTACTAAGCCTTTTGGTGAGAATTTTTAGACATGTAGACAAACATAAATGACCATATAGCTCTAAAGAAGATAAATAACATGTTAGGATAATCATGAATTTTATATCAAACACACGAATTTAAGATTGAGTAATTTGTGAAAGGCTCAATGATTATGTAGCCCATTCTTTTTCAATTTATAGTCAAGTATTGGATAAGCCATCACTATAAGAGAATGATCGTACCACTTATCTAGGAGGATAATTATATCACTTACTTAGGAGGATAAATATAATACTATAACTATATAGATTATATAATTATATACATTATATAGTTTTAAAATTATATTTATATACTCTCTCCATTTCAAAAAAATTATCTTGGTTTGGCTTGACACAACCTTTAATAAAAAATAGAAGATTTTTGAAAAATATGGTCTTATATAAGCCATAACATTTGTATGGCTATAAAATTTTTGAAACTTGTAGTCTGAAACTTGTTATAACATTTGTATGGTTATAAATGCTTCATATTAAGAAAATATTGAAATGTGCCAATTTTTTTAAAATTGACTAATAGGTGTCAATCTTTTTGAAACAGATGGAGTACATTATATGGTTATATAAAAATATAGTTTTTGGGTTAATTAAAACTAATATTTCTTTCCTTCATAATAAAAGTAAAATTTATGTAACTTCAGCATATTTATGTAGTATATATATATATATATATATATATATATATATATATATATATATATATATATATATATATATATATATATATATATATATAGAGAGAGAGAGAGAGAGAGAGAGAGAGAGAGAGAGTTCCCTATGATCGAAAATACGTTTTAGTTTAGCTAAATTAATTTGGCAAAAGTAATTATGGCTTTGAAAAATCAAGAAGGCTTTAATTAATATATTTTCAAATCTATCCTTGATCCAATAATGATCTACAGAATATGAGAATATTCAAAGAGAATTTAGAAGAAATAAAGGATAATGCTATTAAATAATTTTTTTAATAGGTGTGTCAAAAACTTAGAAGCACTTATTTTGAACGAGAGATAGTATCATCTAATAAACTATCCATAACTATTTTAAAAACCTGACATTATAAGTAAAATTTTATATTAAAAATAGAAATAAATTAAGAAGAAAATTTATACATACTAATTAGTACAACCTAAACATAGTGTTATTGGGCCCATGCACCGCATGGGCTACCCCTTACTAGTTTCTAGTATAAAGGCGTAGAAATGCCACTATGTAGCCATTTCAAGAGGCATCTATTTCGAAATTAGTCAGTGTGTCTTGAATTTTAGTTTTTAGTTTAAATTTTCAGGACAAAAATATCTTGAATTGTCCTGAAATAAAGATTTTTATTTTAAAATTTCTGAACAAAATAAATACTGCTAATCTCTAAATAGCACCCCTGAGAATTTGGCCCGAGGTAGAAGTCCATATACTACCAATTTGATCGAACCCCAATAACATATTCTCAAATAATGTTTAAATATTAAAGATAATTATTAAATATGTATATAGTATTAAATTCAGAATTTAATTATTAATATTTGAAATCCTCCTCCCAAATCTAATAATTTCTAGAACCCATAAAATAAAAATAGCGTGGAACACTTTGGATAAACTCTAGTAATATTGTGTGTCTTCTTCTGTAACAAGTCAGCTCAAACATTTGTCCCCTCAAAAGGCAAAATTTACTTGTCACAGGCTTTGGACATGACATGTTTTGGCGGGGACCTCCATTGCTTTCCAAATGCTAATCCATTACTATCATCTACAGCCAAAAGAAGAGCTTTCAGTTCTGTACAGTTGATAACTTGACATATATACATGTATTCTATCTCATCCGTTGGTTCATGTTCTTGAACTACTAGCATATTCATACCAAAAAAAGCCACATTATATTGATAGAAAAGGAGAACCCCAGAATTTTCAGCTCCATATTTCATGCTCTATACGTTCTTGGCTCAGCCATGGTATATGCTTTCTGGGTTGATAGTTATCTATCTATTTTATTCATTTCTTTTTTTGTTGATAGAGTACATAATTTCAAATTTAAGATGATTATTTGAGGATATTACTAGGGCTACAGTTGTCCTACGTGCCCAATTTTTTTGTTTTTTGTAATGCATTTCTGCTTGCTTTTGTCTACCCAATTGTGCATTTCTCCTTTGGGTTGCTCAGAATTCTTTTTAACCAAGAATTGATGCTTCTGCAAAATGGGTGTGATTGAGTTGTGTAATGGCTTTTGTTGCTAATGTGTGTAGCTAGGCTCTTCAGCATTGTTATTTATATATGGTATCTAAGTATAAAGATGAAATCTTTGTCTCAGTCAAGTTTCAAGGCATGTTCTTGAGTTATTGAAATGTTTGGAAATTGGGTATTGATGGAACTCACATGATTACTTTTTGAGGATAAAACTCTCTTGATTACTTATTATTATCTCAAATATATGTCTTCCCACAGTACTGCTCCTACTGTCAAGCATAGTGGAACAAGTAAAAAAAAGGGCAGTCCGGTGCTATGCGGGGTTCATGGAAGGGCCGGACCACAAGGGTCCTTACCCTGCATTTCTGCAAGAGGTTGTTTCCACGGTTTGAACCCGTGACCTCCTGATCACAAGGGTCATAGTGGAACAAATAATTGATGTTAATTTGTCTGTCTCTCGCATGTTCATTCTTAATTTTGTTTCTCTGTGTGGAAATGCAGATATTTGGTTTGTAAGGCATTTAAGCTGATTTTGCAGTTTGGCACATTCAAAGTGTAGATGGCCACCTTATCTCTAACAGTTGGGAATTGTGGACGAGGCAGAAATTCAGAGGACCTCACTTCTGAATTTGTGCCAAACTTGTCTCTTGGTAGTGTATTTCTTACCAAAAGGTTGTATGGCCTGAATTTGAAGGATTTGGATGGTCCGAAACTGAGGGCGCGGAAGAAATTCCGCGTTGGTGCTGAAATAAAGAAGTGGAAGAAGCATGATTACCCGTGGCCTGGTGATATTGATCCAAACACTAAGACACCCTTAAAGTATCTTTCCTTCTTTAAACCTCTTGATGAGAAACCAAAACCAGTCACACTTGCCTTTGAGAAGCCATTGGTTGATTTGGAGAAACAGCTTATTGAGGTGAGTTGCTTACAAATGATGTTTGGTTATAGCCAATTAAAATGTACAATGACAATTATCAATGCCTATATATGCCGTTACATGTATGTATTGCTGACATAAATTAAGTATTTGGTGCCAGCATGGCTAATTCATGATTATGGCACCGGGAATGTAGAGAATCTCATGCTATTGACAGTAGTTGCCAGAATCAGAAAACTAATGCTTTATTCAACTTATTTCTTGTACAGGTGCGTAGAATGGCTGAAGACACTGGATTGGATTTCACTGATCAGATTAATGCTTTGGAAGCCAAGTATCAGCAGGTAAACTCACATGACTCTTACAGTAGATAGCTGGTCGTATACGTTTGTTACCAAAATTTGTGTTAGTTTTGAACTAAACTGATCTTAAAGAGGGCAACAGTCCGCTAAGTGTCGTTTTCCTTGTATAACTAACTTATGAGATACTATCTACTTTTTTGCTTCAAAGGGTTTGTTATAAAGTAACAGATTGTATTGTTCATTTTGCAAAGGATATTAGCTTATTTTGGCGATACCTGTGCAAATATAGTCATTTGACCAACTCTTTTTTCTCTTCCATTTGATACATATGCCATACTTTCAGGCCCTGAAGGACTTGTACACTCATTTGACACCCATTCAACGCCTCCAAATTGCTCGACACCCTAATAGACCAACTGTTCTTGATCATATACTAAATATGACAGAGAAGGTATAACTAGTGATATTTGCTTTTCGCCAATGTTTGTTAGCAGCTTCTCTTACAACTCGAGGGATCTTATTCCTATGTTATGCATAAAGTGGGTTGAGCTCCATGGAGATCGTGCTGGCTATGACGATCCAGCCATGATTACTGGCATTGGGAGCATTGAAGGCAGAAGTTACATCTTCATTGGCCACCAGAAAGGTAGAAATACAAAAGAAAACATCATGCGAAACTTTGCAATGCCAACTCCTCATGGGTATGTTTCAAGAATTCTCCTTCACAGCAGTATTAGATTTATCTCATGTGCAGAATTGTACTTACTTGCTATCATTAAGCATTCCAAGTAATCTGTTCTGTGTGCATTAAAAGGATAAATTGAATTAGTTTTTTCACTAGTCTATCAAGTTAAGCTGAAGTAGTCTGCTTATTAGCTTTTCAACATGTTCCCCAAATTAGTTTTATAATTGCACAGGTTATTCAGGGTTTTAGAGAGTCTATGTATCGTTCAGTTGTTTAAAAGGAGATATCCTTTAATTTTTGAGAATGTAACAATGGAGGTATCCTTTAATTTGATACTTCAAAGTTGGCTTTGTAACAAGATGGATTGGTAACTACTAAATCTTTGCCTTTGCAGCTACAGAAAGGCTTTGAGAATGATGAAATATGCTGATCATCATGGCTTCCCTATTGTTACATTTGTAGACACACCAGGCGCTTTCGCTGATTTAAGATCTGAAGAGCTAGGTCAGGTATGAGTGTTTACATTGACTATCGAATTTTGCGTTATTGAATAAGGTTTAGTCATGTAGCATCTATAATCCCCTCCAATATTTTCATGTAGGGTGAGGCTATAGCCCATAATTTAAGGACAATGTTTGGGCTGAAAGTTCCAATCATAACGATTGTAACTGGTGAAGGTGGTTCAGGCGGTGCTCTTGCTATTGGATGTGCAAATAAGTTGTTAATGTTGGAAAACTCAGCGTTTTATGTTGCTAGGTAAAATCTGGTTCATTTTTATTTTTTCCATACATTTATTCAACTGCTTAGCAGGCATGTGACATTTTGAAGAATACCAAAAGTTCAAGTCAAAAGTACTTTTTGTGCCTGAAATATAAGCAAGACACGAACTGTCAGCTCACTGCATCAATGACAAACTAAAACATGCTGTGTCAGGTTAAAGATGTGGACGCGTTGTACATGTGTTTAAGTATTGGTTTTAGGTTTCAGGGATTGGTCAATCCTTTGAGGCACATAATATTGCTTTAGCATGTTAGTCTCTACACCTGTATAATAAATGACATTTTAGTTGTTGCTTCTACACTTCTCGCATTGTTTCCTTGATTATCTCTTGGTATATCTTTACAAAGTCTATGCTTCTCTGATCAGTCCTGAAGCTTGTGCTGCAATATTATGGAAATCTTCACAAGCAGCTCCAAAGGTATACAAGATATTGTGTTTGAAGTTGGTGAAAATATGGTTACCGTTACTGAAATTTTTATTGAATAGGCAGCTGAAAAACTGAGGATCACAGCTCAGGAACATTATAGGCTCAAGATAGCTGATGGTATTATTCCTGTAAGAACTCTTGCCATCTATATACTTTTCACCTTTATACTTATTGGTTTTAGAGAGGAAAAGATTTGGAAATTCATGGTGAAGTCTTCCAGTAGTTAAACTGAAACAATTTGCTTATTTTACCCATCCAATCATCCTTACTGGAATATTGGCTTTGTTTGTCATCTCTTGCAGGAACCTCTGGGTGGTGCCCATGCCGATCCTTTCTGGGCGTCTCAGCAGATTAAACATGCAATTGTCGAGGCTATGGCGGTAATACCTCATGTCTTTGGAAATTGATCAAAGGCTAATGCTTTTTCGTAAGAAAGAGTAACAATTGGCTTCATATTGTAAGAGGAAATGGAAAGAAAGTAACAGCAAGGACGCCAATTTTTGTTTGGGGGTACTTCTGTGGGATAGGATGGAATAGAATTACCATATACTAGACTATTATCTAACGGTGCTTTCTGAATTTGTCGAATGACGAATTCTAACATTTTAGCCAGCCTGAACTAGTTTGGAATTGACATAGTTGATCAATATAATGAATTCTTCTGTGTTTTGACTGTATTCTACATTTCCACTTGCAGTTTTGCGTTGATTTTTCACTATGGTTTCCTAATACAGGAACTTGGAAGGATGAACACTGAACAGTTGCTTCACCACCGGATGCTTAAATTTCGTTCAATTGGAGGTTTCCAGGAGGGCATTCAGGTTGAACCTGAAAGGAAGCGCAAAATGAAGCCATCCGAGGCTAACACACGGCCTGCTGATTTGGAATCAGAGCTTGCAAATCTTAGGAAGAAGATTCTAGAAGCTAAGGGACCATCTGATCCTGTTACTACCCAAGTCCTTGAGAAGCTCCAAGAAGATCTAGATACTGAGATAACAAAAGCATTCATAGCTATGGGCTTGCAGGATAAGATTGAATCTCTTAAACTAGAGTTGCAAAGCTCTCCTATTCCGGATCAACCACTTAACAAGTCTTTGCAGGAGAAAGCTAATAAGATTATGCAAGAATTTAAACAGAAGCTGTCACAACCTGGGGCATATCTTGGTTTAAAGCAAAAGCTTCACACTGTGGAGATGGCTAGCAGGCTCATCAAGCTGAAGAATAAAAGCGAGAAACTAAAAACCGAAGTCAATCAGAAAATTCCAACAACTGTAAAAGCCAAGCTAGAGCTTTTAAACGCAGCTTCGAAAAAGCTATCAAGCGGGGAACCTTTGGATACAAATCTAATGGAGGAAGTAGAAAAAGCTAAGAAAGAGCTGGAGTATGTTCTAAAGTCAGCCAACCTGGAAGTAGTAGGCACGCGCAAAAGGACGAACGTTGCTGTTCCACCAGAATTGGTAAAGGATATAGCAAAGGTAAATGAGGAGATAAATGAGGAGATTCAAAGAGCTGTGACTAGATCAGGTCTAAGTGAGAAGATTGAAGAGTTGAAGCTGGAGATTGTGAAGGATTCTAGCTCAGAAAAGGTAAAAGAGCTGGAAACGGAGGTCAGGGAAGGGATTGCTTCTGCCCTTAGTGTCACCCCACTGAAAGAAAAGGTTGAAGGTTTAAGGGAGAAGTTGGCACCAGCCTACAAGGATGATATAGAAAGTAAAGTTGGTGCAGAAAATGGAAGATGATAAGACTAGCTCATGAATTATTTCTTGTGCTTGGACAGTAGTACTTGATTTTGATTACTAAGAGTTTTTCAGTCCCTCCTAAGACATGTCTAATATCTCCTTTACTCAATAGTAAAATTCTTGGTAGTTATCAGAAAATTAAACTGAGAAGAAACAGATAGCATTGATGTCTAATGGTGTACTTTATGTACATATGAATTGGTTTTTAATATACGAGTCAATTGGTTTTGTGGCTCTTTATAAACTTGTTTTAGTTTTACGACTCTACCTCATTTTTTACATCTGAGAGATTTACTTTTACACATAAGAAATCTGTCTTTTACACATAAAAGATCTAAAATGATAATTTTCTTAAATTATAAATTATAAAGGGGTATGATCTACAAAAAGCACGAAATATACTATTTCCGTCATCTATCTATATAGAATAGAAGAAGCAAATCAATGTAATGGTGCCAAGTGTCACAACAAAATTCAACACGTGTCAAATTTTAGGACAAAATTAGTTAGGTTAGTTAATAATTAGTTACTCTTTTTTAATTTGAATTTAAATAATTAAATATCTATATATTTTTAAGGAAACTATTATAAAAAATAAAAAAATATAAATAATTAACTTCAATGTAGAGATATATAAAATGATAAGACTAACTTGTTTTTTGAGATGAGAAAGTTTCTAATAATAATTCATATGGTCATGCTATATGGATAAGATCATGTAACTAAAATTTTTATAATAGATAAAACTAAAGATAAAAAAATAAACAATAATTTGAATATTATAGATAAACACTAAATGAAAAAAATTAAAATATTGTAGAACAAAAACTAATATGTAAAGAGGAGGATAAATATAATGTAATTCTATCCACACTTTAAATAATACTCGAAAATATTATCGACGTAATTTGAGAAAGTCATACATGATAAAATCACGTTAAATTTCAAGCGTAATACAAAATTATATTCATTGTATTATATTGAACAGTAATTTTTAAAAATTCATATGTGAATTTAATAATATTAAGTAATGGATAATACGATTAGATAAGCAAGGAACATAAATAAAATATAAATTTGTAGAAAAATATAAAAATATAAGACTTATAATTAGAATTATGATGAGAAAAGTCGTACATATACACATAACTAAAATCATAATATACAAATAGTCATAAAGGAAGAATACTAAAAACAAATCAAGCGATAGCGTAAAAGTATAGATACTAATTAAATTTCTCATGTAGGAAATTTTAGTTAATAAATAGAACTCATAATTTCATAATGAAAAATGTAAAAATAGATACCATTGGGATATTATACATAAGATAGATATTATGTGTGTGTGTGTATATATATATATATATATATATATATATATATATATATATATATATATATATATATATATATAACACAAATTAATAATTGTTAAAATATTATATTTATCTGTCTATCTATTTATCCTACTATATTATAAGCGTGAAACCCCAAGTCAAAAGCTGAAAGACCGAAATAACCCTATAGAGTTGAATGACTATAAAACCCATTGAAAAATAAATATATTACCTCCTTCATAAAATTATTATAGTATTAAACAATATTCTCTTTGTTGTTATAGAGATATCGAGAATTTGAGAAGTTATGTTGAATAATAAACAATTTCACTTGAATTCATTGAATATTTAATACATGGACCATATTCATCTACTAAATGCCGATACATAGTGAAACACAACGAATGACTTTTTGTTCCTCATTCCCTTTCTTCCGTTTATTTGCATTTAATTTCTTACATAAAGTTTAAGTTACCATCTTTCCAACTTACTGGTCTTTCTCCTATTTAAGAACGATCTTTACAAAAAATTTACATAAGTCTTCACTTACATATTAAAGAGAGATTTTGGTAATTGTCGTGGAAAGAGAAGTTGAGCCGCAAGCAACATTTAGTCTCCATTGCATCACTTTGAACTTCTTCTCCCCAGCCTCACAAAGATGGCATATGTAGCAATGAAGTCGACCAGGCCACGGTTTACGGAGCCACAAGAGCATATTCATCCTTGAGTGTCAAGAATTTGGTATTGAGGTTGAGGTTACTATTTGTAACGATCCGGCCGGTCGTTTTGAGTGTAATAGCCCTGATCCCCTATTTAATGCTTCTCCCATATCTATTTCTGGTATTGTGACTTGACGGGAGATTTTGTTTTGGTTTTTGGAGTGATTTGAGACACTTAGTCCCTAAATGAAAGCTTAAGTCTTAGGATTTTGACCGTAGTCGGACTTGTGTGAAGACGACTCCGGAATGGAGTTTCGTCAGTTCCGTTGGGTGATTTTGGACTTAGGAGCGTGTCCGGATTGTGTTTTGGAGGTCCGTATCTCATTTAGGCTGGAAATGGCGAAAGTCAAATTTTTGGAGTTTTGGGCCGGTAGTAGAATTTTTGATATCGGGGTCGGTTTCCGATTCCGAAAGTTGGAGTAGGTCCGAAATATTGAATATGACTTATGTGCAAAATTTGGGGTCAATCAGACGTGGTTTGATAGATTTCGGTATCGGTTGTGGAAATTTAAAGTTTCAAGTTCATTAAATTTGAATTGGAGGGTGATTCGTGATTTTAGCGTTGTTTGTTGTGGTTTGAGGGCTCGACTAAGTTCGTATGGTGTTTTAGGACTTGTTGGTATGTTTGGTTGAGATCTCGGGGGCCTCCGGTGTGTTCCGGATGCTTAACGGATTGAATTTGGACTTAGGCTAGTTGCTGAAGATTTTTTGGTTTCTGGTATTTTCGCACTTGCGGAGGGGAGACCGCAGGTGCGGGATCGCAGGTGCGAAGGAGGAGCCGCAGATGCGGTCAAGATGAAATTGGGTAGGAACCGCTGGTGCGAAGATTTTTCCCGTACCTGTGAGAGTCGCAGATGCGGGCAGCTGGGCGCAGGTGCGAAGGGAAGCCGCAGGTGCGATGCATTTCCGCACCTGCGATAGTCGCAGGTGCGACAGAGAGTCCGCAGGTGCGAGATGTCTGGACAGAACACTTAAATGCAAGTGTTCGCAATTTTTACTCATTTTCAACATTTTGAGCTCGGGTTTGGTGATTTCTTGAGAGCATTTTTGAGGGGTCTCTTGAGGTAAGTCCCTTGTGTTTATTTTTGATCAATAACCTTGCTTCCCCATGTATTTTTTCACCTAGTTAGTGTGTATTTAAGGTAGAAATTGGGAATTAGAAGCTAGAGATTTGGAAGTTTGATTTGTGGATTTGGAAGACCATTTGGTGTCGGATTTTAGTAAATTTGATATGGTTAGACTCGTGAGTGAACGGGCTTTCGTATTTTATAACTTTTACCCGATTCCGAGACGTGGGCCCCACGAACGATTTTTGAGTTAATTTCGGAATTTTCGTTAATGTATTAATTTCGTTAATTAGATGAGTCTATTATTGTTGTATTTATGATATGTAATTGCTTTTGGCTAGATTTGGGCCATTCAGTGCCAGATATTCATGGGAAAGGCATTATGACCGATTGATTGAGCTTGGTTCGAGGTAAGTGGCTTGCCTAACTTTGTGTGGGAAAAATCCTCTTAAGATTTGGAACTATTATGATACGTGAGCGTCGTGTACGTGAGGTGACGAGTACGTACACGTGCTAGTTGTGAAAAAAAACCCGATTCTCTTACTGAGCAGCAACATATTTTTCTTTTATTTTGAGTTATACCATTTTTATGAGTATTAATCTATTTTCATTCTTAATTGAGTTATTCCCATTTACGTAACTGTCCTGTTTAGTCTAATACAACATGTCTATGTGTCTTAATTGCCTATGTGAACTCTGTGCATCATGCTTAGTGAATTTCCTGCTTCTTCCTTGACTGGTACTTAGTCTAAATCGTAAGATTTTCGTGATGTAGTTGCATTTCTATTGTTTGTACTGCATATTTACTTTGGGACTACGGAACGGTATTCCGGGAGATCTCCTGTACTGCATATTTACTTTGGGACTATTGTCACACCTCCTTTTTCCCGAACGGGGCGATATGGGAGTTTTTCCAATTAAAGTGATATTATTCGAAATGAAATTATTTATTTATTTCAGAGTCGCCACTTGGGATACTTTATGGTGTCCCAAGTCACCGGTTTATTTTAAATCCCAAATCAAGGAAATTTGACTCTATTTATGGTCCGCGAACACAGAAGACCGGGTAAGGAATTCTGTTAATCCGGGAGAAGGTGTGAGGCACTCCCGAATTCCGTGGTTTTAGCACGGTCGCTCAACTATCAATAATCGGCCTAATTATCCGATTAATACATATTTATAACCTATTGTACATTTTAGCTTTTTAACCGCTTTTAATTATTTATGGAATTATTTCTGGAACAAGTTACGATGTCGTACACTTGTCGTTTTGGCACACGTCGCAAACCGCGCCACATGAAATGCACCCGCGATTGACGACATGCTTATTTTTATTATTATTCGGAGTTATGACCGAGTCACGTGAAACGCACACTCGAATTGGGAATTACGTATCATGACTATGCCATGAGAACCGTACCCATAGTCACGATAATTTATTTATTAATCGCGCCTAAGGCAAGCTACGATGTTCATGAGTTTAAATATTTTCCTAAGGCTTTGAGATTAATGAACTCTAGGCAAAATGGGTGAACAAAACATAAACAATTCACATAGTTTCTGCCTAAATTTGGCCTAACAATAAGAGTAACACATACTTAACAATATTAATCACTGAATGCACTATTTTAATAATTGTGACCCACGAGTGTTGTTAATCATCATTCGACTTAGCAGGAAGTAGAATGAACATATATCTTGATCAATGAGTTAGAAAGACTTCAAACCAAATCAACCAAATAAAATAAAATGTAATCCATGAAAAATCATTTTAAATCCCAAAAATTAGTTAACTGAAGTATTGTATTGACTTCAAAATCGAAGTGTGGACTCAATCTAAGCATAAATGGAAATAGTTTTTCAGAAAAAGCATAGTAGTTGCATTGGTGGATTTCAACGGTGATATGTAAGCCTCAAATAAAAATCTTGTTCAATTTCTTTTGAAAACGCTATCTGAGAAGAAACAAAAGAAACTTCCCCACACAGAGATCCAGAAACTAATTTCAAACTAGGAAACTTCAAATAACAAACTGAATCCAAAACGAAACTTGAAACTATCTATTTTTGCTGAAGGACTTAATTAAAGCGATAAATTAGTGAACGTGATATTTTAATTCTACTTCTTTCGAATCCGAACACTGTTCTGCACTATCAATTTGTGATCTAAAATAATTAAACTATGACACAGGGAAATCAATAACAAACAGATTTACTAAGCGAAGAGGACATGCCGATTGCTGCAAATTTCAACCAAGAGCAATTAATTTGAACTCAAAAGATCCAACACAGGAAGCATAGATGAGACTAAACTATGTTAAGGTGAAATAACATCAGCTCACACGATCAACCCGACAAAAAATTCACAAGCATATAAGGTCACGAAAATAGAAGAGAAGGATGTCAAAAAATGCACCTGAGATGTGCTTTCTTTAAACAAATAAAATGGTGAGTCCAAATACATGCTCGGACCAACTGTATGCACGAAACAGTGACGAAATTCAAACCAAACAGCTATGGAGACGACACAAAAGCTCAGACCGGCAAAACTCGACCTCGACCGAATACCTTGAACGGAAACTCGAGTCGGCTTCAATCCTCAACTTAATCACTCAACTTCAACCATTTTTGGAAAACGAAAATTCAAATAGAAGAAACTGAAAAAATATTTTTTGTATTTTTGGGTTTCTGGAATTTTTGCTAGCCTAAAAGAATCTGGAAAAAATTGAAAACAAGAACCCTAGAATCCCCTTTTCTCTCTGCCCGAATTCCTCTCTGTTTCTCGTCTCTCCTCTGTTCTCTGTGTTTTCAGATCTCTTCCCCTTTGTGTGTTGGGTGAGTGGAAAATATATAGGTCTAGGTATAGGGATTAATTGGTGGCCAAGAAAAAGAGTGTGTATGGGCATGTGCCTTTTTTTGAGAGAGCATGTGAGTTTGTTACAAAAGATAAGAAAGAATCTTGCCACATGGAAATGACTCATTGACTCTTGCTTTAATTAATATATTTTTTTTAAGAGTGTAAAATAAAAATACTAGCTGAATATTTTAAAATCAAGAACATATAATTTTTATAATTTTTAATTTTCTTAAATAAAACCTACTAAAAATGAAGTTAAGGTTAAAATATGTAGATTAAACTTAAAATTATTTACATACTAAAAAGTGTTGAAAAATCACAAGTATGGTAAAAAATTAGGTGCTCACAGCTGCCCCTATTTGCTTGGAAACATGAAGAGTTTTCAGGCAAAGACAAAAGTGAGCCGTGTGACTAATTTTTTACCAAATCTTTATTCAAAAGGGAAAATAAACAAAGGAAAGGGGGCAACCGAGTCCTGGTTCTGGACAACCTACATATCCCGGGTCAAAAGGGAATCAGATTGCGTGTAGTTCAAGGGGAGTGATGGAATGATGGGTTGAGGAGTCGAGTGAGGTTTCGTCGAGGCTCCGGTCCGTGGTCCTGCTATTACATAAAAATCAAAATCTAAAGGAACTAAACAACCCTATCAGCTATGAGTTACAAGATTCCTATCTATAAGTCTTCTGAAGCTTGATCTTGAGTCTTGAATAGTTCTTCATGCAGACTTTTGACTTGAACCTTGATGTTTGCTAGCTGCAGGTGCTAGTTCTCTCTTCTTCAGCTTTTCGGATCAAGACGGGACATGCAAAGCTTGTGACTTTAGCCATGTCTTGAGCAGTTCACATCTTTCATCGGCTTCTGCATTTTGGATTCACCCTTTTTCTTTTATTCTGGATTGAGACTTCTTCCTTTGGTTATCTCGGACTGTCAGCTCGCATTCTCGAGGCGAACTTTTGCTACTTCTAACTTGAATTGAATTCTTAAGTGACTTCCCTTGTTCTCCAGGTGGGCGCCTGATGACTTTAAACTGAAATGAATTCCCTCGTTCTCCAGGTGGGCGCCTGATGACTTAAAAACTTGAAATATATTCCCTCATTCTCCAGGTGGGCGCCTGATGACTTAAAAACTTTGAAATAAATTCCCTCATTCTCCAAGTGGGTGTCTGATGACTTAAAAACTTGAGATAAATTCCCTCATTCTCCAGGTGGGCGCCTGATGACTTAAAAACTTGAAATAAATTCCCTCATTCTCCAGGTGGGCGCCTGATGACTTAAAAACTTAAAATAAATTCCCTCATTCTCCAGGTGGGCGCCTGATGACCTAAAAACTTGAAATAATTTCTCCAGGTGGGCGCCTGATGACTTAAAAACTTGAGATAAATTCCCTCATTCTCCAGGTGGGCGCCTGATGACTTAAAAACTTGAAATAAATTCCCTCATTCTCCAGGTGGGCGCCTGATGACTTAAAAACTTAAAATAAATTCCCTCATTCTCCAGGTGGGCGCCTGATGACCTAAAAACTTGAAATATATTCCCTCATTCTCCAGGTGGGTGTCTGATGACTTAAAAACTTAAAATAAATTCCCTCATTCTCCAGGTGGGCGCCTGATGACCTAAAAACTTGAAATATATTCCCTCATTCTCCAGGTGGGCGCCTGATGACTTAAAAACTTAAAATAAATTCCCTCATTCTCCAGGTGGGCGCCTGATGTTGACTTAAAGCTAAAATGAATTCCCTCATTCTCCCGGTGGGCGCCTGATGCTGACTTAAAACTTGAAATAAATTCCCTCATTTTCCAGGTGGGTGCCTGCTGACTTAAAACTGAAATAAATTCCCTCGTTCTCCAGGTGGGCGCCTGATGCTGACTTAAGACTTGAAATAAATTCCCTCATTTTCCAGGTGGGTGCCTGCTGACTTAAAACTGAAATGAATTCCTTCGTTCTCCAGGTGGGCGCCTGCAATCATGACAACACAGACAAAACAGAGAAAAGTTTTTGCCCCAGTTTGTACCAGGAACATTCATTGATTGTTAGTTGCATCCCATTATCCAGGAGGGTCCTGAAAACTTAAAACTAGATCCCATTATCCAGGAGGGTCCTGAAAATTTGAAATTAAATCCCATTATCCAGGAGGGTCCTGAAAAGTTAAAATTAACTCCCATTATCCAGGAGGGTCCCGGAAACTTAAAACTGAACTTATCTGGAACATGCTTTCTCATGGAGGACTCTTGGCAAAGCAAACAAGATTTCTTGCCCCTGCTTGAAACAAAGAAAATTTTGTCAGTTTGAAACTGTGGCAGTTAGTTTGTGGCATCCTTGCTGAAGGTGTCTGCTTCTGTCACTATCCCGCTTCATTCTGATTAGCTGCTTCGGGCTACAAAGAATTGTTTGACCTTTCAATTGGACCTCGAACACAAAATCTCTGAATGACTTGAATCCCTTACACTCAACTCGCCGTATGGTACTTTCATTCTGACAACTGTCGAACCTTTGCATTTCCTACAAATTCACGAATCACTTGACCACCTGAACTTCAGTTACCACCGCACTGCTAGTTCTACATCATGTCACTTGGGATGTGCCTGGCCGAATTTCGCTTAGTGCAAATAAAAAGCTGGTAATGGGCTTTGAAGTCCTTTCTTGTTTGCTTAACAACAGACTAATTTGACTGAGACTTAGAAAAATAGACCCAAAATAAACGAAGCGAAGTGACTTCGAGAATTAGGAATAAAATAAAAGAAAAAAAAACAGAGATGACTATTTGAAGAAAAATGGAAAAGAGACTTATCTGAATGAAACAACTGGCTCCAATGATCATGACATGCATTTCGGACTGATCAGCCTAATCCATCCAACTAATCACATTTCAGTTCATGCCATGTCTTCATACTTCAAAACCGGGTTTTCCATAATTCAATTTCTTTGTAAAGTCATGAACCTGATTCAGCTTGTAATGCCCCGAGGGGTTTTCACCAGCAAACCTCTCTCATTTGCTCCTCTCTCAACTCATTGTCGCCTTACAGTGCCCGTAAGGGTTTTCACCAATAAGACTCTCTCATTTGAATTTTCTCTCGACTCGCCATCGCCCTATGGTGCCTGTGAGGGTTTTCACCAATAAGACTCTCTCATTTGAATTTTCTCTCGACTCACCATCGCCCTATGGTGCCCGTGAGGGTTTTCACCAATAAGACTCTCTCATTTGAATTTTCTCTTGACTCATCATCGCCCTATGGTGCCCGTGAGGGTTTTCACCAATAAGACTCTCTCATTTATTCATTTTTCCTTGTGCCCATGAACCAAGGTGTTACCCGTGATGTAAATCGCACCTCTATCTCATTTGGCTTGGCATCCTCAAAGTTGATCAGAAGGTCTTTCTTTGGACTGTAGTGTAGGGTTTGGACAGGGTTAGAAAGAAAGGGTAGCATGCGGGCTCAAAATAATTCAAGATGAAGGGGTTCAAAATTACAACTTTTGGAATCAGATCTTTTTACAAAACTAAAACTTCTGCCCCAGTTTCTTCGAATCTGGGGAATTTTGGATTTTTATTTTGATGGGACCGAACCGTGTAAGGCTGCCTACGTATCCTTAAAAGGAATCAGGTCGAACGTAGTTCAAACATAAGAGTTTTGTTTTTGTTACTTTGCTTTTCTTTTTCTCCTTTCTTTGCTTTTCTCTTTTCCTTCTTTTTTCTTCTTCTTCTTTTTTTTTCTTTTCTCTTTTTTTATTCTTTTATATTTCTAACACTGCTTCTGATTCCAAAAGAGGGGTATGAAAGAAAATAAATAAGGCTCAAAAAGGGGTAACAAATGATAAAAGTATTTGGGATAGCAGAATAAAATGCCTTCGTCATTCCAACTTTGAACGTGTCTAGTACAAAATGCGATTGAAGATAAGCAAAGAAATCATACATAATATCTCTTGACTGCATCAGAATTGATAGCCATATCCACACATTTACCTTCTATGTCTGTTAAATACAAAGCGCCATTGGGCAACACCTTTGTCACAATGAAAGGCCCCTTCCAGTTTGGGGCGAACTTGCCTTTAGCTTCAGCCTGATGTGGAAGGATGCGTTTCAATACCAGCTGACCCACTTTAAATTTTCGGGGCCTAACCTTCTTGTTGTATGCTCTTGCCATTCTTTTATGATACAATTGACCATGACATACTGCTGCCAATCTTTTTTCATCAATCAAACTCAATTGCTCTAGCCGGGTTTTGACCCACTCATCATTATCAATTTCAGTTTCAACAACGAACCGCAGGGATGGAATCTCAACTTCCGCAGGTATCACTGCCTCGGTTCCATATACCAGCAAATAGGGGGTTGCACCTATTGAAGTGCGGACAGTAGTGCGATAACCTAGCAAAGCAAACGGTAACTTTTCATGCCATTGCCTCGAACCTTGCACCATTTTACGAAGTATCTTCTTTATGTTCTTGTTAGCAGCCTCAACAGCTCCGTTTGCCTTAGGACGATATGGAGTGGAGTTTCGATGCGTAATCTTGAACTGTTGGCATACCTCTTTCATCAAATGACTGTTGAGGTTAGCAGCATTATCTGTGATGATTACCTTGGGAATTCCGAACCGGCAAATGATGTTTGAATGAACAAAATCTACCACTGCCTTCTTGGTCACGGACTTGAAAGTTACAGCTTCGACCCACTTGGTAAAGTAATCAATGGCCACCAGAATAAACCTATGCCCGTTTGACGCTGCCGGCTCAATCGGTCCAATGACATCCATGCCCCAAGCAACAAAGGGCCAAGGTGCCGACATTGTGTGCAGCTCAGATGGCGGGGAATGAATCAAATCACCGTGCACCTGGCATTGATGACATTTGCGAACAAAGCTGATGCAATCACGTTCCATGGTGAGCCAATAATAACCTGCTCGAAGAATCTTCTTCGCCAAGACATACCCACTCATATGTGGCCCGCAAACCCCGGAATGCACTTCGGCCATGATAGTCGAGGCTTGTTTAGCATCTATACACCTTAGTAATCCTAGATCTGGAGTTTTCTTGTACAATATTCCCCCGCTTAAGAAAAATCCACTAGCCAGACGTCGAATGGTTCTCTTTTGATCGCCTGTGGCATGTGCCGGATATACTCCTGATTTGATGTATTCCTTGACATCATGGAACCAAGGCTCACTATCAAGTTCCTCCTCAACCACATTGCAATAGGCATGCTGATCACGGATTTGGATTTGCAGAGGGTCGACATAAATCTCATCCGGATGGTGTAACATTGATGCCAGAGTAGCCAAGGCGTCGGCAATCTCATTATGAATCCTGGGAATATGCCTGAATTTTACCGACCTGAATCGTTGACAAAGATCATGCAGACATTGTCGATACAGTATGAGCTTCAAATCACGGGTCTCCCATTCTCCCTGAATCTGGTGAACCAGCAAATCTGAGTCTCCCAAAACTAATATTTTTTGAACTCCCATATCTATAGCTAGCCTCAAACCCAGAATGCGTGCCTCATATTCAGCCATGTTGTTAGTGCAATAAAATCGAAGTCGAGCTGTTACAGGGTAGTGATGCCTTGTTTCAGAAATGAGTACAGCCCCTATTCCGACACCTTTCATGTTAGCAGCTCCATCAAAGAAGAGTTTCCAACCTGGCTTTTCATCATGATCAGCCCCGTCAACATACATCACTTCTTCATCAGGAAAATAAGTCTTCAGTGGCTCATATACTTCATCCACCGGATTCTCGGCCAAGTGATCGGCTAGGGCTTGGGCTTTCATCGCGGTTCGAGTCACATAGATGATGTCAAATTCTGTGAGTAAAATCTGCCACTTTGCCAACCTCCCTGTGGGCATAGGCTTCTGAAAGATATACCTTAGAGGATCCATGCGAGAAATGAGGTAAGTAGTGTAGGATGACAGATAATGCTTCAACTTTTGCGCCACCCAAGTCAGGGCACAACATGTCCTTTCAAGAAGAGTATACTTAACCTCATAAGGAGTGAACTTCTTGCTGAGGTAATAAATGGCTTGCTCTTTCTTGCCCGTGATGTCATGTTGACCCAACACACAACCAAAAGAATTATCCGTGACTGTCAAATAGAGGATTAAAAGTCTCCCAGGTTTTAGCGGGACCAACACAGGGGGGTTCAGCAGGTAATTCTTGATCTTATCAAATGCTTCCTGACACTCATCGGTCCACTTAACCACAACATTCTTCTTTAGTAACTTAAATATGGGCTCACAAGTCGCCGTGAGTTGAGCAATAAACCTGCTGATGTAGTTTAACCTCCCGAGCAGGCTCATCACCTCAGTTTTATTCTTTGGTGGTGGTAGTTCTTGGATGGCCTTAATCTTTGACGGATCCAACTCGATGCCGTGTCGACTGACTATGAATCCCAACAGTTTCCCCAACGGGACACCAAATGCACATTTCGCCGGATTGAGCTTGAGGTTGTACCTGCGGAGCCTTTGGAAAAACTTTCTCAAATACCCAACATGGTCGGACTGCTTCTTTGACTTTATGATCACATCATCTACATAAACCTCAATTTCCTTGTGTATCATGTCATGAAATATAGTAGTCATTGCCCTCATGTAAGTTGCCCCAGCATTCTTTAAACCGAATGGCATTACCCGGTAGCAATACGTCCCCCATGGCGTGATGAATGCTGTCTTTTCTGCATCTTCCTCGTCCATCAGGATCTGATGATATCCCGCAGAACAATCCACGAAAGACCCGATCTCGTTCTTGGCACAATTATCAATCAGAATGGGGATATTCGGCAATGGAAAGTTATCCTTTGGACTTGCCTTGTTGAGATCACGATAATCAACACACACCCTCGTCTTACCATCCTTCTTTGGTACTGGTACCACATTAGCTAACCAAGTGGGATACTGAGTGACCCGAATGACCTTTGCCTCCAGTTGCTTTGTGATTTCTTCTTTAATCTTCACACTCATATCAGTCTTGAACTTTCTTAACTTTTGCTTGACAGGAGGGAATGTAGGGTCGGTTGGCAATTTATGAGCTACCAAATCAGTACTCAAGCCCGGCATGTCGTCATACGACCATGCAAAGACATCTTTGTATGCAAATAGTATTTTGATTATTTCTTCCTTGATTTGCGGTTCCAGATGCACACTTATCTTGGTTTCTCTGACATTTTTTTGATCCCCTAAATTGATTGCTTCGGTTTCATTCAAATTAGGCTTGGGTTTTTCTTCGAAGTGTTTTAGTTCTCTACTGACTTCCTCAAATGCCGCCTCTTCATCGTATTCTGTTTCATCATCACCCTCTACTTCTTGGATCGTTATTTCAGAATTAGATTGGCTTTTAAGATTTGGCTGAAAATTCCTCATGCATGTCATGTCATTGAAACCAGCATAAAAGGAACTGTACAGAAAGAAAAGCAAAAACAAAAATGAAACGCTATCAGGATTAATGGAAAAACTGGAAATTGTATTTCATTGAAAATAAAATGATAGAAGGGTTTGTACATTGAAACAAGCAAAAACTAAGAAAAATCTGGGTTACAACCCTGGAATAACCCAGATGAAAGAAAGGAAAACAAAGCAAACTACCAAAACTCCTTCCGGATGGGGAGAGGAGTAGCTTTCCAATTGCTAAGCTTCATGTTTGGCCCGACAAACTGCACATCGGCATTACTGGAACCTTCCTCAATTTCGACCATATTGACCTCATCAAACAGACTCTGGAACCTCTTGATCAAATCTTCATCAAAGTCGACCACAGGTTTTGGGACCACTGACATTGGGCGTTTGGCGACCCCTGACTTGACGAAAGACTTGGAGATATGCGGAACAGGTTTAGGGAGTGACCATGCCTTTCCTTTCAAACTTTTAGCCCTTTTCACGTCTTTCCCTGTGAGTGTGAATCCCAAACCAAATGTACCAAAACTTTCACGTGGGCACAACGGGTGCACGATACCTTGCAGAGATGAACCCAGACCTTTGCCCGGCAGAAAACCATTCTTCAACATTTCATTTGCTACCATGACGGACGCGGATGGTATCTTCGGACCTGGAGTGCATTCCCCTTCGAGAATTTTCTCGACAGACACTGTTTCGAACATTTGGTAAACCCAAGGCCCTTTGTCATCTTCAACTTCAATAAATGGAACGATTGTGTCGTTGTAAGCAGATAAGTTCTCATCACCGTGGACAACTATTTCCTGCCTGTCCCATTCGAACTTTACCATTTGATGTAGAGAAGACGGGATTGCCTTGGCTGCATGTATCCAGGGCCTGCCCAACAGCAGGTTGTAGGAGACAGTCACATCTAGCACTTGGAACTCCATAGTGAACTCAACTAGCTCTATTGACAATTTGAGCATTATATCATCGACAGAATCTTTCCCTCCTCCATCGAAACCTCGAACGCATACATTATTAGTGTGGATCATTTCAGTGCCAATTTTCAACTTTAGCAAAGTGGACAGAGGGCAGATATTTGCACTGGAACCGTTATCCACCAGTACCCTTGAGACAACAGAATCCTCGCACTTTACTGTGAGATAAAGAGCTCGATTGTGTTCTGTACCCTCTATAGGAAGTTCATCATCTAAGAAAGTGATCCTGTTTGCCTCAAAAATCTTGTTAGCAATCTTTTCCAAGTGGTTCACCGTGATCTTGTCAGGAACATGGGCCTCATTCAAAATCTTCATCAAGGCTTTGCGGTGTTCATCTGAATGTATCAGCAAAGACAAAAGAGAGATCTGAGCTGGTGTCTTCCTCAACTGTTCTACAATGGAATAGTCTTGCATTTTCATCTTTTTCAGGAATTCTTCGGCCTCTTCCTCGGTGACCGGCTTTTTTACTGGGATGTGGCCGTCCTTGAATGGCTTGGTTTTCCTCAGTTCTTCTGGGGCAAAACATCTCCAAGAACGAGTTAGTCCTCCGGTTTCATTGATTTCTTCTTCTACTTCTTTCCCTTTGTATGTTATTACCACCTGTTTGTAATTCCATGGGACGGCCTTTGTGTCAACCATCGGTAACTGGGTTACTGGCTTAATGATAACGGGGGTAACACGAACCCCTTCCACGATTATGACCGGCTTGCCCGGGACCCCTGGCACGATCACTTTTTGCCTTTCCTGGTTCGCTTCAACATCAACCGGAGGCCCTTTCACAACCAATATAGAAGGCTTCACATTGAGCGTGCTTGGCTTCTCCGACACCCCTTTAATCATCAAGGATATTGCTTTTGCAGAATCTAGAGCTTTGATTGGATTACTCTCGCTAGCCCGGATCATCATGACAGACTTGGAAGAGTTTTTGGGCTCCCCATCCTTATGAACTATCTTGATCATGTGTGTCTCTGCATGGGCCGGCAAAGGATTTTGGTTGATGTTTGGCGCCTCCGGGCTCTGGACCACAATTTGATTTGTATCAATGAGCTCTTGGATCGCCCTCTTCAAATGCCAGCACTTCTCTGTGTCGTGCCCCGAGGCATCAGAACAATATGCGCATCTGAGGGAATAGTCAAGGTTCCTTGGAGGCGGATTTGGTATCTTGGGCTCAATCGGCCTCAAAACGTCCAACTTCCTCAACCTCTGAAACAAACTGGTATAGGATTCTCCAAGAGGGGTGAAGGTTTCTTTTCGTTGTTGCCTCTCTTTTCTGTAATCTGGCTTCGGTCGAAAACTTGGACCAGTAGGGTCTTGGTATGGTTGTGGGGGTGTATAAAGATTTTGTGGAGTTGGAGCACGCCATTGCGGGTAAGGAGGGGGTTGAGCATATGACTGTGCGTGGTGAACATGGTATTGGGGTAGCTCGACAGAATATCGAGGGTCTTGTGGCGAGAGATAGTGCTGAGATTGATTATATGGAGCTTGGGTGTAGGCTTGAGGTTGGGGTCGAGTTTGGGTGTACTGGTGAGGCGGACCCCTTGGGCCACGCCATGATCCAGAGACAAACATAGCGACACCTTCTTTCTTCTTTTTGCCTAACAGGCTTCCGGTGCCACTTTGAATTGCCTGTGTGGTCGCTTTTATGGCAGAGTAGCTCATGATCTTGCTTGACTTGAGTCCCTCTTCCACCATTCCTCCCATCTTTACCACATCGTTGAAGGACTTACCTATGGCTGAGATCAAATGGCCAAAGTAAGTGGGCTCTAGGGCTTGAAGAAAGTACTCGACCATCTCATCTTCTTCCATCGGAGGGTAGACTCGTGCAGCTTGTTCTCTCCATCTGAAACCATATTCCCTAAAGCTTTCATTGGGCCTCTTCTCTACCTTGGTCAAAGATAGGCGATCCGGGACAATGTCTATATTGTACTGAAAGTACCGAGCAAAGGCCTGAGCCAAGTCATCCCATGTGTACCACCTGCTAGTGTCTTGGCGGGTGTACCATTCTAAAGCTGCCCCACTCAGACTCTGACTGAAATATGCCATTAATAATTCATCTTTCCCACCGGCGCCTCTCATATTGCTGCAGAAGCCTCTCAAATGGGCCACGGGATCTCCATGTCCATCGTACGGGTCAAACTTGGGCATCTTGAACCCAGCGGGCAGTTGAACATCCGGAAATAGGCATAAATCCTTGTAAGCCACACTTACTTGGCTTCCTATCCCTTGCATGTTCTTCAAAGATTGCTCTAGGCTCTTCACTTTCCTGAACATCTCGTCCTGCTCCACATTCCGGGATGGTTTCTCAGTTTCGACAAGAGGTTCAAAGCGAGGGGCATGGGAATAAGGATCCGCGACTTTGAAAGTTGGTTCTGGAACATAATATTGGGTATCTGGAGCTTGGAACGCGGGTTCACTAGAAGATCTATGAAGGGTAGCTCGCGGAGGGGCTACGAAAACAGGAGCGGATGTCGGAGCAGGGTATGCAATTGTTTTGGGTGGTGGAGCATGAAAGGTTTGGGACGAGGTGCCAGGGTAGTGGCGATAAGGGGTAAAGCCTGGTGCGTGCTGAGGGGAAAGATCAATGGTAATGGGATCTTGGGCTTGTGACAGTGGTGGGATGAAAGCGGGATTTTCTGGGTGGTTAGCGGGGAATGAAGGTGGAGGATGCCCCCTGACCCAGGCTTGATACATTTCTGCCATTTGATGCTTCAACCTGTAGACCTCCTCTTTCAATTCAGACTCCGATTCTACAATCTCCCTTGGCGGGTCGACAACACCCGTGTCCAATTCTTTGCTAGTCATGACTGCCTTGCACTTTGATCTTGTGTTATAAGGGTGACTTGCCAGGATGCCAACAAACTAACCACCTAAAACAAAACCTGTCTATGTGCACACAAAAACTTGGTCAGTTTTAAAAGCAATTTACAGATAGTTAATCGCACATTGGGTATGCAATGCACCTGAGCAGTTAACGTTCCTAAATGCTTTGCGACGGCTCGTATGTTTCATCCCGGCTTTTCCAAATTCTCCAATCCTGGTTTTCCCTCTCTCTTTTGCTATGTTTCGCTCTTTTAATACTTATTCTTTCCTCTTTTCTTTAGTTCGACCCCTCTTTTCTTTCTTCCTCTCTCTTCTTTTTCCCTCTCTTCTTTTAAGAATATGATCGAATCCTATGGGGATTGCCTACGTATCATGACGCTGCATGAATCAGATCATTACGTAGTTCAGAGCAATAGACGCGAAATAATTTATTTTATTAATAAAAGACAATCTTTTTGGATTTTCTATTACAAGGACTAAAGTAGAGATGACTGCAAAAAAGGAAAATCTACAGACTCGGCATAAAGTAATAGACAACTTTGACAAAGGCGAACAAGAATCGGAGAAAGTAAAACACAGACTACTAAAGGAAATCAAAAATACATAAGAGCCTCTACTGGTACTCCGGAGGCTTGCGGGACATCAGCCGGTCTCCGTACAGGCCTGCGGGCAATATCTTCTTGAAGGCGGTCTAGGTCAACCATCACTTGTCGGACGAATGTCATTACAGAAGCAAAAAACATAGACTTGGTAATGTCTTCACATTCATGGCATTTCATTACAACATAATCAGCTATCTCTTTAATCTTCATTCTGATGACACCCTTTTCTTGAAGCAAACGTCCAATTTGCTGGGCCCGAGCCTCTAATACTTGTGTATCTGTGTTGCTTTGGTCTTGCAACTGCTTCAGGCTTTCTTGTAGTTGGTAAATCAGTGCATAGCAATGCTCTCTTTCTGTCTTGAAATCCTTTGTTTGCTTGATCATTTCATTTTCCAGGGCAACCAACTTCTTCTGTAAAATCGCTACTTCTTTGTCATATTTCTGCTTCAACTGGTAGGCTAATCTAGCGTGTTCTTCCGCACCTTTGGCCAGCTTCGCTTGAGCATTGAACAAGTCCCTTTCGACCTTTGTCAAGTCAAAATCGTAATCATGCACTTTCCGCCTCAGGTTGGTTATAATTTTCTCATCTCTCTCACTTCTTGCTGGTGTCTCGGCGGCTATTTTTATTCTCTGAATTTGGGCTCGAAGGGCTTCATTTTCCTTGGTCAACCTCTTCTTTTCCCCTTCATCTTCAGCTGTCTGCAAACTACTATCAAATTTGATTTTTTCGATTTGTTCTTCTAGCTTGCTTATGGTGGTCCGGTACTCTCTTTCTTTAGCTAACCAAGCCCACTGCTCCTGCGATGCGTCAACAAATTCTTGGATATGAGGTCTTTTAGTTGGTCGTTCGGGTTCACCACTCGTCGCGACTCTCTTTCCATACCAGGCAACATAACTAGGTAAGACCTCACCTTTAGACAAATCACGTACTCGGGTGTTTGCCCCCAAATACTGGCATTTGCTCCAAATTTGGCGAACCGCTTCTTCGGGAAATTGGGCATCAGGACGGATTTCGACCACATAAGTGCTAAGATCTTCATCTCTAGGAACTGTCTGGCATCTTCCAAGCTGTCTCAAAACCCGGTACGGAGCATAGGGTTGGATGCTTCGGAGACCCATTAGCAAGAAGTAGGGACCAGTGGCGGGCATATAAACAATCTCATCAACGGGAAGCCAACCCAATGTCCATTCTACCTGATCTGCGGTCGTAGATTGAAGGCGGGTAATCCAATCTTTGACCCCTTTCGGCATCTCGAATCCTGTTACTCGTGCACTAAACTCTTCAATGCAGTTTTTTCCCGTAGACCCATAGTTCATGTATCGAGGACGATGACAGAGGTGTTCGATCATCCACATTTGCAACAACAGGTTGCATCCCTCGAAAAAACTGGCTCCGGCCTTACAGAACGTGAGGGCTCGGAATATATCTGATACGATCATAGGTGCGAGAGTACTCTTGGCCTGAGTAGTCAGAACGTGGACAGCCCCGGCTATCCGCAAATCAATGTGCCCGTCCTCCCTTGGAAACACCAAAAGTCCTAAAAATGCCACCATGAAGGCAAAACATCTATTGGTCTCCATTTTGATCGATTTCCTTTACTGCAGAGTCCATTTTCAGGGTCTTCGAATCCCCCTAGATGCCCGTATCGTTGATATAGAAAATGAAAAGTGGAAATTCCCCGTGCTAGACTTCCCGTCTTGATTTGTCTGCTTATCTTTAGTAAGTCCAAAAACTTGTGGGGAGTAACAGTCCTTGGAGATACCAGGTACTTGTGTCTCAGTCCTTCCGTGCTCCCAGTATAACCCGCCATTTCTTCCAAAGTGGGCGTAAGCTCAAAATCTGAGAAGTGTAAAACATTATGAGCGGGGTCCCAGAATGCCACTAATGCCTCTATCAGGTCCCTTCTAGGTTGAATTTTCAATAGTCCAGTGAGCGCCCCTAGGTATTGGTTGACCATGTCTCGTCCTTGTTTTCCCAAATCCTCCCACCACATGTGGAGTGCCAGTGGAATCTGATCCATAACCTTCACAGGTAAGTTCTGAACGGTGCTCATTCTGCACATTTTAAATTAGGGTGACTAGATTAAAATTTTGTACAAAACTGACCATGAAAAGATTACTATCATTATAATTTTTGAAAAATATAACCGAAAACAAATCACAGCCACTTTTGCAAATACGGCCTTTCAACACTTCGGAGGAGAAGATTTTAGGGCTGTGTTTGCGAAGTGGTCAATTTTTTTTTTAAAAAATAAAGACTTGTAAAAAGAAAGAAAATATTTTTGGTATATGATTATTCTGTTTTTTTTTAATTTTTGAAAAAGCAAGACTTCTAAAGAAAAAAGAAAATATTTTTTTTGAATTTTGATTTTATATTTTTTTTTTCCGGAATTTCGAAAGAAAAACTTCTAAAAAAAAGGAAAAGGGAAATATTTTTGGATTTATGGACTTTTATTTTGAATTTATGAAAGAAACACTTCTAAAGAATCTTGAATTTTCTTTTCAATTTTCGAAAGAAGAATGAAAATATTTTTGGATTTTAATTTCATTTGTTTTCTTTTTCTAATGAAAGACTCCTACAAATAAAATATATATTTGTTTTGGTTTAAAAATTTTTAATCTTTTATTTGTTTGGGATTTTCTAAAAAAAAACAAAACTCCTAAAAGAAGGAATTAAAGGAAATACTTCTGGATTTTTTTAAAAATGGGGTCTCAAAGAAAGACTTTCTAAACAAGAAAATAAAGAAAAATATTTTAGATTTTTTGAAAATTGGGGGCCGGAACCGATGAGGTTTGCCTACGTATCTCACATCCGGTGAGAATCAGACCCGCATAGTTCAGTCATTTTGATGCACAGAAAAATATGATTTGTTTTGGAATGATTCTCTCTTTGTTTTTGAAATTTCGACAGAGTAACGGGATTTTTGAATACCAGAATTATCAAAACCAGGTGTTTTTCTATCTTACCTCACTCTTGGTTTTTCTCTTCTCCTTTTTTTTTTTTTTTTTTTATAGTCACGAAGCCGGTCAACATACAAGCCAAGCAAATTAATGCGCAAGTAGCACGTGAAGAATGCATCAGGATGGTCCTTTAATTTTGAGTACACCTGTCCTAGACGGACCCAACCCCTGTGTTGAGTCCCCTAAGTCAAACGTACCTACTAGAGATCCGGCATGAGACTATGTTATTCTAAGTTTAAATCCTGGGTGTATTGTTCTAGACCTGGCTTACCCGAGCGGACAACTCGAGCCGGGGGGGGGGGGCAACGTACCGGTAACCAAAAGGCCATCCGGCTTTGTAACTGATCCGATCCTCGTTCTAAATTAGGATATGACACTAACAGAAAAGAAGTCATGCCAGCGTGCACTTCCCAGAAGATTTAGAAGACTCAGAGAGGAGAATGGTTTCGTGACAGTTTATATACAGTCCAAACAATATCAAAGCAGTAAAAATAGGCATTTAGCACATTAGGCTCAAACACGTAAAAAAATCAGGATAATAAGTAAAAGCCAAGTATAACAGTCATCTAAGCTCGAATTCTGAATCCTGAACCAGAGATTCTGGGTTCGTTCCCCAGCAGAGTTGCCAGAGCTGTCACACCTCCTTTTTTCCGAACGGGGCAATATGGGAGTTTTTTTAATTAAAGTGACATTGTTCGAAATGGGATTATTTATTTATTTCAGAATCGCTACTTGAGATACTTTATGGTGTCCCAAGTCACCGGTTTATTTTAAATCCCAAATCAAGGAAATTTGACTCTATTTATGGTCCGCGAACACAGAAGACCGGGAAAGGAATTCTGTTAACCCGTGAGAAGGTGTGAGGCACTCCCGAATTCCGTGGTTTTAGCACGGTCGCTCAACTATCAATAATCGGCCTAATTATCCGATTAATACATATTTATAACCTATTGTGCATTTTAGCTTTTTAACCGCTTTTAATTATTTATGGAATTATTTCTGGAACAAGTTACGATGTCGTACACTTGTCGTTTTGGCACACGTCGCAAACTGCGCCACATGAAATGCACCCGCGATTGACGACATGCTTATTTTTATTATTATTCGGAGTTATGACCGAGTCACATGAAACGCACACACGAATTGGGGATTACGTATCATGACTATGCCACGAGAACCGTACCCATAGTCACGATGATTTATTTATTAATCGCGCCTAAGGCAAGCTACGATGTTCATGAGTTTAAATATTTTCCTAAGGCTTTGAGATTAATGAACTCTAGGCAAAACGGGTGAACAAAACATAAACAATTCACATAGTTTCTGCCTAAATTTGGCCTAACAGATAAGAGTAACACATACTTAACAATATTAATCACTGAATGCACTATTTTAATAATTGTGACCCACGAGTGTTGTTAATCATCATTCGACTTAGCAGGAAGTAGAATGAACATATATCTTGATCAATGAGTTAGAAAGACTTCAAACCAAATCAACCAAATAAAATAAAATGTAATCCATGAAAAATCATTTTAAATCCCAAAAATTAGTTAACTGAAGTATTGTATTGACTTCAAAATCAAAGTGTGGACTCAATCTAAGCATAAATGGAAATAGTTTTTCAGAAAAAGCATAGTAGTTGCATTGGTGGATTTCAACGGTGATATGTAAGCCTCAAATAAAAATCTTGTTCAATTTCTTTTGAAAATGCTATCTGAGAAGAAACAAAAGAAACTTCCCCACACAGAGATCCAGAAACTAATTTCAAACTAGAAAACTTCAAATAACAAACTGAATCCAAAACGAAACTTGAAACTATCTATTTTTGCCGAAGGACTTAATTAAAGCGATAAATTAGTGAACGTGATATTTTAATTCTACTTCTTTCGAATTCGAACACTTTTCTGCACTATCAATTTGTGATCTAAAATAATTAAACTATGACACAGGGAAATCAATAACAAACAGATTTACTAAGCGAAGAGGACATGCCGATTGCTGCAATTTTCAACCAAGAGCAATTAATTTGAACTCAAAAGATCCAACACAGGAAGCATAGATGAGACTAAATTATGTTAAGGTGAAATAACATCAGCTCACACGATCAACCCGACAAAAAATTCACAAGCATATAAGGTCACGAAAATAGAAGAGAAGGATGTCAAAAAATGCACCTGAGATGTGCTTTCTTTAAACAAGTAAAATGGTGAGTCCAAATACATGCTCGGACCAACTGTATGCACGAAACAGTGACGAAATTCAAACCAAACAGCTATGGAGATGATACAAGAGCTCAGATCGGCAAAACTCGACCTCGACCGAATACCTTGAACGGAAACTCGAGTCGGCTTCAATCCTCAACTTAATCACTCAACTTCAACCATTTTTGGAAAACGAAAATTCAAATAGAAGAAACTGAAAAAATATTTTTTGTATTTTTGGGTTTCTGGAATTTTTGCTAGCCTAAAAGAATCTGGAAAAAATTGAAAACAAGAACCCTAGAATCCCCTTTTCTCTCTGCCCGAATTCCTCTCTGTTTCTCGTCTCTCCTCTGTTCTCTGTGTTTTCAGATCTCTTCCCCTTTGTGTGTTGGGTGAGTGGAAAATATATAGGTCTAGGTATAGGGATTAATTGGTGGCCAAGAAAAAGAGTGTGTATGGGCATGTGCCTTTTTTTGAGAGAGCATGTGAGTTTGTTACAAAAGATAAGAAAGAATCTTGCCACATGGAAATGACTCATTGACTCTTGCTTTAATTAATATATTTTTTTTAAGAGTGTAAAATAAAAATACTAGCTGAATATTTTAAAATCAAGAACATATAATTTTTATAATTTTTAATTTTCTTAAATAAAACCTACTAAAAATGAAGTTAAGGTTAAAATATGTAGATTAAACTTAAAATTATTTATATACTAAAAAGTGTTGAAAAATCACAAGTATGGTAAAAATATTAGGTGCTCACAACTATGGAACGGTATTCCGGGAGATCCTCTGTACTGCATATTTACTTTGGGACTATGGAATAGTATTCCGGGACATCCCCCTGTCTTTCATATTTACTTTAGGACTACAAAACGGTATTCCGGGAGATCCCACTGTCTTGCATATTTATTTTGGGACTATAGAACGGTATTCTGGGAGATCCCCCTGCATATTTACTTTGGGACTACGGAACGGTATTTCGGGAGATCCCCCTGCACATTTACGTTTGGGACTACGAGACGGTATCTCGGGAGATCCCTTGTTATGTTTCTGTTTACTGAGATGTTACCTTCTATGATTTCATTATTGTTAAATTTCAGCCTTTATTTTATTGCTGTATTACACTCTATATTGTTTTATTATATATTTACCAGTAGGGCCCTAACCTGACCTCGTCACTACTCGACCGAGGTTAGGCTTGGTACTTACTGGGTACCGATTGTGGTGTACTCATGCTACTCTCTGCACATGTTTTTCGTGTGCAGATCCAGGCACACCTTATCAGCCGCACCATCAGTGAGTCGGGATAGCTTTGGAGACTTCAAGATATATCTGCCGCGTCCGCAGACCTCGGAGTCCCCTTCTACTCTTTCTCATGTCCATTATCTTCTGTATTTTTCCTTGTTAGACTCTGATGTATAGAGACACTGGATTTTTTCTTCTGTAGTTTGTGATTCAAGATGTTCCGGGTTTTGGGATTTGTTGTGTATTTTTGAATAGTTGGTTAAATTTATATTTTTATTTCATTAATCCGCAAAATGTTAGGCTTACCTAATTATAAAGATTAGGTGAAGTCACGACGTTACACGGAGGAAAAATTGGGTCGAGACACTGTTAGATTCATTTTCTTCTTTAGATAAATTAGTTACTCTTTAACTAGATGATATGGTGATTTGTTTTGGTATGCACATTTGTAGTACTAGCTTTTTGGAATTACTCCTCCAATTTTGCTGCTAAGAAAAAGTGTTAGTTCTCTCTCTCTCTCTCTCTCTCTCTTTGCACTTCAATGTCTTAATTTGTACTTTGCTTGTGGTAAACTCTCAGTAGACGTTTGAGTTTTGAGTGTTTAGAGCGATTTTAGCAGTAACATATTTTGCAAATTTTGGTACAACTCATATTTTATCATTTAAATCTATAAATAATTTGTTGCGAAATATAACATTGTATGCAATTATGTAGCTCATAATTATTACCGTTCTGACTTCATTATCCTTATTTTAGGAGGAAAATCAAAGATTTTAATTTTGATTTTATGAATACTTGTATGATTTTAACTTCTTAAAATTTTAATTTTAAGTGAAAGAAATTCAAAATTGTTAAAAGAGGAGAAATCCATAAAGGATTGAAAGATGTGCCTTTCAAGAGATTCAAAGAGTTAAATTTGCTTCATTTATAGCGATGTGTTGGTACTATACTAGATATGTGTTGTATGTGTACGACAAGTAGCCGCATATTTATTTGTATTGAAATTATAATGTTAGAGTTAATTAAATGCAGGATAAAATCAATCATCTGTGATGACCTGATAAGTCATCTTCAAATTTAACATTCAATTATGTGTTTCGAGACCTCGAATAGCACCACTTAATATTTTTCGACTTGCGTGCGCAATCCGTATAATTTTCGGAAAGCTTTTATGTGCAAAATTGATAAAAATGTGAAATAGTGCTTTAAAACTCATTTAAGTTGACTTCGGTCAATGTTTTGAGCAAACGGACCCGGGTCGATATTTTAACGGTCCCAGTGGGTCCGTATCGTGATTTGAGACTTGGGCGTATGCCCGTAATCAAATTCGGAAGTCCCTAGCTCGAATTATCGCCATTTGACAAAAACTAAAAACTCAAAGGTTTAAAGATTTCCAAAGTTTGACCGTAGATTTGACTTTGTCGATATCGGATTCGGATTGAGATTTCGAGAGTTGGAATAACTCTATTATGTCATTTGGAACTTACCTGCAAAATTTGAGGTTATTCTGGATTGATTTGACATATTTCGACGCGAGTTATAGAATTAAAAATTCCATAAACTTATAAGTCTGAATCGAGGTGCGATCCATAGTATCGACGTTGTTTGACGTGATTTGAGACCTCGAGTAGGTCCGCGTTATGTTATAGGACTGCTTGGTATATTTGGACGGGGTTCTGAGTGGCTCGGGTGTATTTCGGGGTAGTTTCGGACCATTTCTAGGCCATTTTTAGCTGCTGATTTTCGCTACATCAGTGTGCAGTGCGATCGTGTGAAATTGGCCCCGATCGCGATGAGTCAAATGGGAAAACTTGTCCCGTGAATCGTGATCGCGCAAGGCCTTTCGCGATCGCGTAGAGAAAAATCCTACTGCCACTCACCCGATTTTGGAAGCTATCTTGTAATCTATAAGGAATTTGGAGATGATCCAAAAATAAAAGTTGTAGCCCTTGATGTCTAGTTTTCAGAAAATTAAACAATTTATCATTTGAAATTTTGTACAAAAGGTTATGACCAGTACACTATATGCTATCTAAGAAGAATTTGGGAAGAGTAACAGAAGTTTGTGCTTCGCGATCATGGGAAAATGGCCGCGATCGCATAGAGTGAAAATGTTCTGAAAATTTTGTGCTTCGCGATCGCGGAGGATAAATACTTGGGCAGTATAACTTAAGTTCTAAAAATAAGACTTCGACTCATTTTCCATTTTGACGATTTGGAGCTCAAGGAGAGGCAATTTTCGGGAGATTTTCAAGAAAAACTTCAGGGTAAAAGTTCCTAACCCAATTTGATTAAATTACACGAATCTATTATTATTTTTATCAATAAATTAGTATTTTGGGTTGAAAATGGTAGAATTTCATAGATTTTAATTAAGGATTTGAAGACCAAGTTGTGGTCGAATTTGAGTAATTTTGGTATGGTTGAACTCGTAACCGAATGGGTGTTCAGATTTTGTAAATTTTCGTCGGGTTCTGAAAAGTGGGCCCACGTTAAGTTTTGGTTGACTTTTTCAAAAATGACTTAAATTAAGTCTCTGTCGAATTGTGAATAATTTCTAAAGCTTAAATTGAATTGTTGGTAAGTAAATTTCTAGGTTTGATTGGTTTGGAGACTAATTCGAAAGGAAAAGCCGTGTTCGAGTGATCACTTGAATTGCAAAGCAAGGTAAGTGTCGTGGTTAACTTTGACTTGATGGAATAGAACCCTTGAACTATGTGTTATGTGAATTTTATGTGTAGCGATATATATACGAGGTGACGAGTGTCTATACGTCGTCAAAATGCTTGTTTCCATGTTTCTACATATTCCACTAATTGCCTCATTTCGTGAATTAACTAATTCTCTTATTTTCATTGCCTACTATTATGCTTGATTTCATGCCTTAATTGCTACCTGCTTATTTGATTTTTGTGCCATAATTGCTACTTGATAATTAGCATTTCATATATTAAATTGCATATCTTCTTCCTGATTCTACATTTATTTGTTACTTGCCCCTATTTGTTTCCTACATAATTTATAATTATTGTATACCTTGTTGCTTAATAGTTTCATATTAATGGTGGCATTTATTGAAGTAACCTTACATATAAGTGTTGTTAATTTATATTGTTGGATCGGGTTGCACGCTGCAACGGAATTTATTTGAAAGATTATATTGTTGGATCGGGTTGCATGCCGCAATAAATTTTATTTTAAGTTTATATTGATGGATCGGGTTGCACGTCGCAATAGAATTTAATTGAAGGATTTTATCGTGGGAATGGGTTGCACGCCGCAACAGAATGATAAAAGAAATAATTGGTTGTGACTGCTGAATTGACCTCGAATGTTGATATGACTTACCTGTCTTACCTCTAATCCTGTTATTATTATTATTGCGTACATGTTAATATAAGCGACTTGCCTTAGCCTCGTCACTATTTCGTCGAGGTTAGGCTCGACACTTATAGAGTACATGGGGTCGGTTGTACTCATACTACACTCTACACTTCTTATGCAGATACCGTAGTTGGTCCCAACAACGTACTGTAGATTTGCTCGGATTCAGCTATCAGAGGAGACTTGAGGTATAGTTGCATGACGTTCGGAGATCTAAAGTCCCCTTTCACTTTATCTTAGTTGTGTGCTTTCTTTCAGACAACTTTATTTTTATTCATACCCTTATTTGTATTATTCTAGAAGCTTGTGCACTTGTGACACCAGTTCTGGGATGGTATTTCGGGATCGTTATTATTTTTGTTGTTCACTTTAATTCAGACTTTATTTTAGTTGTTTGGTTTCTTTATTATAAAATTAAAATGAGTTGTTAAAAATGGTTAAATTTATTCTAACGTTGGCTTTCCTAGTAAGTGAAATGTTAGGCGCCATCACGATCCCAAATGTGGGAATTTCAGGTCATGACAAGTTGGTATCAGAGCACTAGGTTACCTAGGTCTCACCAGTCACGAGTAAGCTTAGTAGAGTCTAAAGGATCGGTACGGAGATGTCTGTACTTATCTCTTGAATCTATGGAGTTTAGGAACAATTTCACTTCTATTCTTCTCTGTCGTGCGATTTTATTCTATCATTAATGATTGATCTATTATATTCTTGTTCTCTCGCATATGGCGAGAACATGCACTACACCTATAGTCGGACAGGAGCCGGAGCCCCCAGTGACAGCTACGACTAGGGGCAGAGGCCGAGGTCGCGCCAGAGGCCGAGGCAGAGCCCAGCCTCGAGCTCGAGCAGCAGCACCTGTAGTGGAGCCTCAGGTGGATTTCAAAGAAGAGGTTCCATCTTAGACTGTACTTGTTGGAACAATTCAGGTCCCGGAAGGATTCATAGCTATTCCAGTACTTCAGGATGCTCTAGTCCGTTTGGTGAGCCTAATGGAGGGTGTGACCCAGAATGGTACATTTCCAATGGCACCGGCCGTCTCACAGTTTGGGGGAGGAGCATAATCTCCCACTACTCCTGCCCCGGAGCAGATAGCTCCCCAGTATCAGGCTCCAACAGTCCCGACAATTGGGGTAGTTCAGCCGTTTTGTTGCGGCACAAGCCGATGATAGGCCCACCATGTCTTCTGAGGCCTTATTGAGATTGGAAAAGTTTACTAAGCTCTGTTCACTTCAGTGGTACACCTTTTGAGGACCCACAAGATTATCTTGACCGCTGTCATGAGATGCCGCAGAACATAGGAATAGTTAAAAGCAACGGGGTCGATTTTGCTTTGTTTCAGATGATTGGTTCCGCCATGAGGTGGTGTAGAGATTATGTATTTACTAGACCAGCTGATTCGCCTGTACTTACCTGGGGGCTGGGAGCAATTCTCACAGTTATTTCTGGAGAAATTTGTTCCTATTACACTGAGAGAGGATTACCGCAAGCAGTTTGAGCGTCTCCAATAGGGTAGTATGACTGTTACCCAGTATGAGACTCGATTTGTGGACTTAGCACGTCATATCATCGTCTTGCTTCCTACTGAAAAGGAGAGAGTGAGGAGATTCATTAATGGACTCACTTATACTATCAGGTTTCAGATGGACAAGGAGACAGGGAGTGATATTTCCTTCCAGACGGCCGTGAATATTGCTAGGCGGATCGAGTTAGTTCGTGCTCAGCAGAGAGGGCCAGTGCCAGATAATAGGCCTCATCATTCTGGTAATTTCAGAGGTTCCCTATATGGAGGCAGGGGTACTTATGGTAGGGTCCATCCTCCCAGGTCATTATATTCAACACTTCAGGCATCTCACGGTGCATCGGGGATTCATGGTCCTTATATGTCTTACTCTGGGCAGCCAACATTTAGTGCACATTCAGCTCCTATAAGTGCATCACCACCCCAGAGTCACTATAGCAGTTATCCGACTCATTCGAGTCAACTTCAGCTTTAGCAGCCATGGCAACAGGATGGGTGCTATGAGTGTGGGAACCTTGGTCACATTAGGAGGCATTTACCTGGGTTGTCGAGCAACAAATCTCAGCAGGATTCTCGTGCCATCATACAGGCACCGGTTGCTCCACCCCTCCCCCCCAGCCAGCTAGGGGCAGGGGTCAGGTAGCTAGAGGTTGAGGTCATACTGCTAGAGGTGGAGGCCAGCCAGCTAGGGCGTGTCCCAGAGATGTAGTTCAGAGTAGTAGGGACCAACCCCGATTTTATGCTTTTCCGGCTAGGCCTGAGGCCGAGTTATCCGATGTCGTGATCACATGTATTGTTCTAGTTTGCCATAGAGATGATTCAGTTCTATTTGATCAAGGATCTACTTATTCCTATGTGTCCTCCTACTTTGCTTCATATTTGTTTGTGCGTCGTGATTCTTTGAGTGCCTCTGTGCACGTGTCCACGCCGGTGGGGGATTTTATCGTTGTAGTTAATGTTTATCATTCGTGTGTGGTTACTATTGAGAGTCTTGAGACTAGCATGGATCTTCTACTTCTTGATATGGTAGATTTTGATGTCATCTTAGGTATGGATTGGCTATCACCCTATCATGCTATATTGGATTGTCACGCCAAAATGGTGACCTTAGCCTTGCCGGGGTTACATCGAATAGAGTGGAAAGGGACTTATGGCCATTCCACCAGCAGGGTTATCTCTTATGTGAAAGCTCGGCATATGGTCAAGAAGGGGTGTCTAGCTTATTTGGCTTATATTCGCGATCCCAGTGCGGATGCTGCTTCTATGAATTTGGTCCCAGTTGTCCGTGAGTTTCCAGATGTATTTCCTGTAGATTTGCCGGGGATGCCACCCGACAGAGACGTTAACTTCTGTATTGATTTAGCTCCGGGCACCCAGCCCATTTCTATTCCACCATACCGTATGGCCCCACCGGAGCTAAAAGAATTGAAGGACCAGTTACAAGACTTGGTTGACCAAGGATTCATTAGACCTAACATCTCGCCCTGGGTACACCAGTGTTATTTGTAAAGAAGAAAGATGGTTCAATGCGGATGTGTATAGATTATCGACAGTTGAGCAAGGCTACTATCAAGAACAAGTATTCGTTGACAATAATTGATGACTTATTCGATCATCTTCAGGGTGTCAAGGTGTTTTCAAAGATTGATTTGAGGTATGGTTATCATCAGTTGAAGATTAGGGCATCCAATGTCCCTAAGACAACTTTTCGAGCTCGGTATGAGCATTATAAATTCCTAGTAATGTCATTTGGGCTGACAAATGCCCTAGCAGCATTTATGGATTTGATGAACCGTGTGTTCAAAACCTATTTGGATTCTTTTGTAGTTGTATTCATTGATGATATCTTGACTTACTCCAGCAGTCGAGAGGAGCATGAGCAACATCTTCGGATTGTGCTTCAGACTTTGAAGAATAATCAGTTATATGCCAAATTTTCAAAATGCGAATTTTGGTTAGACTGAATTGCTTTTTTGGGGAATGTGGTATCGGAAGAAGGCATAAAAGTGGATCCTAAGAAGATTGAGGCAGTTCAGAATTGGCCTAGACCTACTTCTACTATAGAGATCCGGAGTTTTCTAGGTTTGGCAGGTTATTATCGCCGGTTCGTAGAAGGATTTTCATCTATAGCAGCCCCATTGACCAAATTGACCCAGAAGAATTCCCCATTCAGATGGTCAGACGAGTGAGAGTTGAGCTTTCAGATGCTCAAGACTGCTTTGACTATGACGCTAGTGTTGGTATTGCCACAGCTTCAGCACTTATACGGTGTATTGTGATGTATCTCGCATTGGGTTTGGTGCAATATTAATGCAAGTTGGTAGAGTGATTGCATATGCGTCGCAACAGTTGAAAGTTCATGAGAAGAGTTACCATGTTCATGACTTAGAATTGGTAGCCATTGTCCATGCGCTGAAGATTTGGAGCCACTACCTTTATGGTGTTTCGTATGAGGTATTCATTGATCATTGTAGTCTATAATATATGTTCAAACAAAAAGATCTCAATTTGAGGCAGAGAAGATGGTTGGAGCTACTGAAAGACTATGATATCACCATTTTGTATCATCCCGGAAAGGCCAATGTGGTGGCCGATGCTTTGAGTAGAAAGGCTGTGAGTATGGACAGCCTTGCGTATATTCCGGTTGGTGAGATGTCATTAGCTGCAGATGTTCAGACTTTGGCCAATCAGTTTGTGAGGTTAGATGTTTCAGAGTCCAGTCGGGTTCTAGCTTGCACAGTCGCTCAGTCTTCCTTGTATGAGCGTATCAGAGAGCGATAATATGATAATCCTCATTTTCTTATCCTTAAGGACACAGTGCGGTACAGTGGTGCCAAGCAGGTTGATGTGGGGGAAGATGGAGTTCTGAGGATGCATGGTCGTATTTGTGTGCCTAATGTGGATGGGCTTCGTGAATTAATTCTTGTGGAGGCCCACAGCTCCCGGTATTCTATTCATCTGGGTGCCACAAAAATGTATCAAGATTTGCGGCAACATTATTGGTGGAGGAGAATGAAGAAGTATATAGTTGTATATGTAGCTTAGTATTTAAATTGTCAGCAAGTCAAGTACGAGCATCAGAGACATGGTGGTTTGCTTCAGAAGTTAGAAATTCCTGAGTGGAAGTGGGAGCGTATCACTATGGATTTTGTTATTGGGCTCCCATGGATTCAGAGAAAGTTCGACGCAATATGGGTCATTGTGGACAGGTTGACCAGCCAGAACATTTAATTCCAGTAGCAGTTACCTATTCTTCAGAGCGGTCAGCGGAGATTTACATCCGCGAGATTGTCCACCTTCACGGTGTGCCCGTGTCTATCATTTCTAATCGGTTCTGATCGAGGTACGCAGTTCACCTTGTACTTCTAGAGGACTATACAACATAAGTTAGACGTGAGGGTTGAGTTGAGTATATCATTTCATCCTCAGACGAATGGACAATTCGAGCGCACTATTCAAATATTGGAAGATATGCTTCGCGCTTGTGTTATGGATTTCGGAGGTTCTTGGGATCGATTATTATCGCTTGCAGAGTTTGCCTATAATAACAGCTACCAGTCAAGCATTCAGATGGCTCCATATGAAGCATTATACGGGAGGCGATGTCATTCGCCAGTTGGTTAGTTTGAACCGGGAGAGGCTCGATTGTTGGGTACTGATTTGGTAAAGGATGCCTTAGATAAGGTCAAGATTATTCAGGATCGACTTCGCATAACTCAGTCTAGGCAAAAGAGTTATGCCGACCGTAAAGTTTGTGATGTTGCATTCATGGTTGAAGAAAGAGTATTGCTCTGGGTTTCACCTATGAAAGGTATAATGAGGTTCGTAAAGAAGGTCAAGTTGAGCCCTAGGTATATCGGACTCTTTGAAATTCTTGAAAGGGTGGGTGAAGTAACCTACATGCTTGCACTACCACCTAGTTTATCAGCAGTTCATCCGGTGTTCCATGTGTTTATGCTCCGAAAATATCATGGTGATCCATCCCATGTGTTAAATTTCAGGTCAGTTCTGCTAGACAAAGATTTAACTTTTGAGGAAGAGCCGGTAGTTATTCTAGCCCGGCAGATCCAACAGTTGATGTCCAAAGGTTATCCATCAGTTCGAGTACAATGGAGAGGTCAACCAGTTGAAGCATCTACCTGGGAGTCCGAGTCAGACATGCAGAGTAGATATCCACACCTTTTCACCAGCTCAGGTACTTTTCTAATTTCGTTCGAGGACGAACGTTTAATTTAGAGGTGGAGAATGTGATGATCCGATGAGTCATCTTTAAATTTAACATTCAATTTCGTGCTCTAAGACCTTGAATAGCACCATTCAAAATTTCTCGACTTGTGTGCGCAGTCCGTATAATTTTTTGAAAAGCTTTTATGTGAAAATTGATAAAAATGTGAAATAGTGCTTTAAAACTCATTTAAGTTGACTTCGGTCAAAGTTTTGAGTAAATGGATCCGGATCAGTATTTTAACGGTCCCGATGGGTCCGTATCATGATTTGGGACTTGGGTGTATGTCCAGAATTAAATTCGGAAGTCCTTAGCTCAAATTATCGCCATTTGACGAAAATTAAAAATTTAAAGGTTAAAGATTTCCAAAGTTTGATCGTAGATTTGACTTTATCGATATCAGAATCGGATTGAGATTCCGAGAGTTGGAATAGATCTGTTATGTCATTTTGAACTTACGTACAAAATTTGAGGTTATTCCGGATTGATTTGATATATTTCGACGCGAGTTATAGAATTATAAATTTCATAAACTCATAAGTCTGTATCGAAGTGCGATCCATAGTATCGAAGGTGCTTGACGTGATTTGAGACCTCAAGTAGGTCCGCGTTATGTTATAGGAATGCTTGGTATATTTGGACGGGGTTCTGAGTGGTTCGGGTGTGTTTCGGGGTTTTCGGACCATTTCTAGGCCATATTTAGCTGCTGGTTTTCGCTACAGCAGTGTGCAGTGCGATCATGTGAAATTGGCCCCGATCGCAATGATTTAAATGGGAAATATTGGCCAGTGAATCGCGATCGCAGAAGGCCTTTCGCGATCGCGTAGAGAAAAATCCTATTGCCGCTGACCCGACTTTGAAAGGTTATATCTTGCAATCTATAAGGAATTTGGAGATGATCCAAAAATAAAAGGTGTAACCCTTGATGTCTAGGTTCAGAAAATCAAACAATTTGTCATTTGGAGTTTTGTACAAAAAGTTATAACCAGTATACTATATGCTGTCTGAGAAGAATTTGGGAAGAGTAATAGAAGTTTGTGCTTCGCGATCACGGGGAAATGGTCACGATCGCATAGACTAAAAATGTTCTGGGCAGTAGAACTTAAGTTCTGAAAATTTTCTATTTTTGACGATTTGGAGCTTGGGGAGAGACAATTTTTGGGAGATTTAAAGAAAAACATTAGGGTAAGAGTTTCTAACTCAATTTTGGTTAAATTACACGAATGTATTGTTGTTTTTATCAACAAATTAGTGTTTTGGGTTAAAAATGGTAGAAAATTTCATAGATTTCAATTGAGGATTTGAAGGCTGAGTTGTGGTCTAATTTGAGTAATTTTGGTATGGTTGAACTCGTAATGGGATGAGTATTCAGATTTCGTAAATTTTCGTCGGGTTCCGAAAAGTGGGCTCACGCTGAATTGTGAATAATTTCTAAAACTCAAATTGAATTGTTGGTAAGTAAATTGCTAGGTATGATTGGTTTGGAGACTAATTCGAAAAGAAAAGCCATGTTAGAGTGATCACTTGAATTGCGAAGCAAAGTAAGTGTCGTGGTTAATCTTGACTTGAGAGAATAGAACTCTTGAACTATGTGCTATGTGAATTTCATGTGTAGCGATGTATAGACGAGGTGACGGGTGTCTATATGTCGTCAAATTGCTTGTTTTCATGTTTCGACATATTCCACTAATTTCCTCATTTCGTGAATTAACTGATTCTCTTATTTTCATTGCCTACTATTATGCGTGATTTCATGCCTTAATTGCTACCTGCTTATTTGATTTTTGTGCCATAATTGCTACTTGATAATTAGCATTTCATATATTAAATTGCCTATCTCCTACCTGATTCTACACTTATTTGTTACTTGCCCCTATTTATTTCCTAAATAATTTATAATTGTTGTATACCTTGTTGCTTAATAGTTTCATATTAATTGTGGCATTTATTGAAGTAGTCTTACGTATAAGTGTTATTAATATATATTGTTAGATCGGGTTGCACGCTGCAACATAATTTATTTAAAAGATTATATTGTTGGATCGGGTTGCATGCCGCAACAGATTTTATTTTAAGTTTATATTGATGGATCGGGTTGCACGTCACAATGGAATTTAATTGAAGGATTTTATTGTGGGAACGGGTTGCACGCCACAACAGAATAATAAAAGAAATATTTAGTTGTGACTGTTGAATTGACCTCAAATGTTGATATGACTTACATGTCTTACCTCTATTCCTGTTATTATTATTATTATTATTATTATTATTATTATTATTATTATTATTATTATTATTATTATTATTATTATTATTATTATTATTATTATTATTATTATTATTATTATTATTATTATTATTATTATTATTATTATTGTTGTTGTTGTTATTGTTGTTGTTGTTAATAAAATATAATTAATAATAAATAGTTTATTAACAATTATTATATTAATAGTACAAAGGATACTTTTAGTACTAGAATAGTAAAAACAAGTACTTACAATTATAATAATAATAATAATAATAATAATAATAATAATAATAATAATAATAATAATAATAATAATAACGAAAGGAAAAAAAGTAGTATTATTATAAAATTACGAATATAATGTTGGAAGACCAAAATAGTCTTAAAATGTTAATTGAATTTTATAATATTAATTTATAAAAACATAAAATTAGTTTATTAGCTGTAGCATCCAAATCAAATATGGAATCCAAGTCCAAGCCAGCATTACAATCTTTGGCATATAGTATAGATACATACAAGTAAAACAAATTTCTGGATTTAATTTTTTTTTAAGTTTAACTTTAAGAAACACTAACAGAGAGCCGGCCATATGTTTTTTCTCATTAGTGGCAACATAAAAAAATTGGGTTATCATAGAAGAGTAAAAAAGTTACTTTTTGCTTACTTTCACGTACAAAATAAGACTTGTGTTTTTTCTGATATTCTAAAAATATACTTTACGTAATTACTTTTGAATTTTTTTTCTTTTTTTCTTTTATTGAGTAACTTTATTCCGAGAGTACTGTACAATATATTTTAATGGATAACTCTATTTGGATAGTATGTAGTCTTAATGTAGTAAATACTTTAAAATTAAAATAAATACTAGAAGACATTTATTATAAATTTAATTAAATTATCTATTACTATTTTCTCTCCCTTGAAAATTACAATAAGTTATTAACGACAACTCTAACAAAATTGACTACACATGTGTTCTCTCTCTTGAAAGATAAATAGTGTGACTTATAACCTCGGGCTATTTTATCCTAGTTAAAATTTCAATCAGGCATTAATTACAACTTTGATTAAATTCCTCTCTCCTACTTCTCTCACTTGTCCTACTTTCATCGATGATACTATTTTATATCTTTTGAAATTGAAACTACGTTACTCTTGCATAGACAATAGTGACCCCTAAAATAGATTTACTTAAAAAAAACTTGAGGAAAATCTTTGTTCCAGCAACCTGCTAAAGTACACAACTAACTTGGTGATCCTTTTCAACTTCCTTAATATTAAGAAAATCTATCAATTAATAAACTATTTTTAATCACTCTTTTTTTTCTCGCAGTTGTGGTTAATATTATATTGTACACTTCAATTTATAAGTCATATCCTCTTAATTTAAATGGAAGACAAAGAGATGTTCAATTTTAATTCAGAGGCATTGAAGAGGAACAAAGTCAACGTGGCCCAAGAATATATGTGCAAATTACTAACAACAACAATAACAACAACATACCCACTATTATCCCACATCGTGGGTCTGGAGAGGGTAATGTATACGCAAACCTTACCCCTACCTTGTGAGGATAGAGATGTTGTTTCCAATAAACCATCGGCTCAAGAAAGCATAAGCACCACATTACTGAAAATATAGACAAGAATGGACAGTACCAAAAAGCCATATAAAAGTAGAATAAAAATAACAAGATAGTAAGGTGATCAACAATGAAAAAAATAACGGATAGTCATAAAAATCTACTACCAATAGAAAGCGAGACTACGCGCCAATACTATTGTTATGAACACTCTTTACTACTGTATACGGTCAAAACCGAGTTTTTTCTTCGTGTAATTAGTCAAGATTGGAGCATGATGGACCGAGGGTCGTCATTATAATATCGAGTTGTGATGTAAAGTTGGGTTATCGAGATCAAGATCTAGGGACCGATCAATACCGAGCTCGAGTCAATATCGAGATCGAGACCCAGAGACTGATTAATATCGAGCTCGAATCAATATCGAGCTCGAGTCAATATCGAGATCGAGACCCAGAGACTGATTAATATCGAGCTCGAATCAATATCGAGCTCAAGTCAATATCGAGCTCGAGTCCCAGAGACCGATCGAGCTCGATTCAATATCAAGCTCGAGACCCAAGGACCGATCAATACCGAGCTCGAGTCAATATCAAGATCGAGACCCTGAGACCGATTAATATCGAGCTCGAGTCAATATCGAGCTCAAGTCACAGAGACCGACCGAGTTCGAGTCACAGAGACCGATCGAGCTCGAGTCAATATCAAACTCGATACCCAGAGACTGACCAATACCGAGACCAACCAAGATCGTGATCGAGCCAAGAGATAAAGAGCCATTGTAGCCGCACTAGGGAAGAGAATCTCGGCGGAAATCAAGGAAAAGTTAATTAACTAATCTATCATGGGATCCCCACTATGTATTTTTAATTATATCCAAAGTAGCATTCCTCCACTATATTAAGAATGGCTATCATTTGTAAAAGAGGGATTCATTCATACACTCTCTCATTCACAGATTATTGAGATTTACACACACATAGCAAATCTTATCCTTTTTGGGCTTTGGATATTGATTCATCTTGTTCATTTATCAATCATTATTTACTCAAATTGAGTTTGTATTCATTCCATTTTTTATAAGTCAATATTCAATATATTTCTACTTATTTTTCCAATTTGTACCAATTTATACCACGTATCCTTAGAACTACCTATAAATTCAACTCTATCTGTTTTTTGGGTAAATAGTTTGGCGCCCACCGTGGGGTTAAGGATAACAATGGTTATTTGGTACGAATCTCTGCAAAACACACCATTTTACACTTGCTCTTGGAAGTGTCTTTGATTTTAGGTTAAAAACGACGAACTCTCAATTAATGGCCTTACCTATCGACAACGAAGCTGGCCTTCAAGATGAGAACAAACAACCTGACGACCGGGGATGAAAGGCCACTCATCGATCCTGTTGGAGCTCAGGCCGTAGATCCAATTGACGTTAATTCACATGTGGCTATCGAGGCGAACCAACGTTCCGACCCCAAAAATAACATTCATGGTAGAACTCAATCTGTAGTTTAAAATACCCAAAATGTTGGAGAAGACGGGATCAACCTGCGTATGATTTTCAAAATCTTGCAAGCTCAACAGGTAGCAATAGCTCAGTTGCAGAGCCAAACCCAGGCACCAAGCAGGGCCGAGCCCGGTCCACCCCGAGAGGTCACCCACAAAACGGGGCCAACAGTAGTAAGGTCAAATGAACAAGAATCGGGGTCTAATCCTGAAATTATTAGGATGCTCCAGGAACTGACAAAACGAATTGAGTCAGAAGAAAAGAGGATCCAAGCAAACGACAAAAAAGTAGAAACTTATAACTCCGAGGTCGATCAGATCCCGGGGGCACCACCAGTATTGAAAGGCTTGGATTCCAAAAAATTTGTACAAAACCCTTTCCCTCAAACGCGGCTCCCAAACCGATCCCCAAGAAGTTCTGCATGCCCGAAATTCTTAAATATAATGGGACGATCGACCCCAATAAACATGTCACGTCTTACATATGTGCCATTAAAGGGAACAATCTAGAAGACTACGAGATCGAATCTGTATTATTGAAGAAGTTCGGGGAAACCCTGTCAAAGGGGGCAATGATATGGTATCATAATTTACCGCCTAACTCTATCGATTCTTTTGCTATGCTTGCAGATTCTTTCATAAAACCACATGCCGGAGCCATAAAGGTCGAGACCAAGAAGTCAGACCTTTTCAAGGTAAGGCAAAAAGATAACGAGATGCTAATAGAGTTCGTATCTCATTTCCAAACGGAACAAATGGATCTACCACCGGTCACAGATGATTGGGTTGTTCAAGCTTTCACTCAAGGACTGAACGAACGAAGCTCGATGGCTTCACGACAGTTGAAGCAGAACTTGATCGAGTACCCGATTGTTACCTGGGCCGATGTACACAATCAATATCAATCGAAGATTAGGGTCGAAGACGACCAGTTGGATTCTGGGTCTGTTATTTAAAGGGACATCAACCGAGAACCAAGGTCGAACAAGGATCGATATCGGTCGTATAACAGAGATCGTAGGGGTAGCAAATCTGCACGCAACTCCGTACGAGGCGAAAAGAGAAGTGATCGAGGCCAAGGGTCTTGGGGTTGATGGACAAGAATGGGTTCGACAGGCATACTGGACCTTAGGAAGAATGGGTTCGACAGCCATCGTGTCGGCTATCGGACGCATTAAAGATACTAAGTGGCCTCGACCTCTGCAGTCCGATCCAGCTCAGAGAAATCCAATCATGGCACCCATGGCCACAGAACTGAAGACTGCAGGCAATTAAGAGAGGAGGTAGCCCGGTTATTTGATGAAGGGAACCTTTGAGAATTTTTAAGTGACCGGGCCAAAAACCATTTCAAAAACAGAGATTTCAATAGACAAAACGAACAAGAAGAGCCACAACACATCATCCACATGATCATCGGAGGGATCGATGTCCCCCAGGGGCCGGTGCTTAAACGCACTAAGATGTCGATTGTAAGAGAGAAGCGATGTCGGACTCAGGATTACACACCTAAAGGAACCTTGTCCTTTAGTGACGAAGACGCGGATGGAATCATGCAATCCCATAACGATGCACTGGTAATATCTGTACTTATGAATAAAACTCAAGTTAAGCGCGTGTTAATTGACCCAGGTAGTTCAGACAAACTCATTCGATCAAAGGTCGTAGAGCAACTCGGTCTACAGGACCAGGCCGTGCCCGCAACCCTGGTACTAAATTGATTCAATATGGCGTGTTAAACTACTAAAGGCGAGATAATTTTGCCAGTAAACGTGGCTGGGACCATCCAAGAAAATGAACTTCCATGTGATCGAGGGCGATATGAGATATAACGCCCTGTTCGGGAGGCCATGGATCCACAACATGAGAGCAGTGTCATCGATCCTTCACCAGGTTCTGAAATTCCCAACATCGAAGAGAATCAAAATGGTCTACGGGGAGCAACCGACCGCAAAGGAAATGCTTGTCGTCGATGAAGTGGTTCCGATATCTTCACTATCATCGACAAAGGGATCAGATTCGAAGGAAGAACGAGATACCAAATAGCAATCACAAACGTCAGCCTCGACCCAACTAGAGAATCAGAAGACTGACGGAGATGATGACTATGGGGTCCCTCAATCCTTTGTGGTCCCCGATGATTCTGACGCTACCAAATCAACGGTCGAAGAACTGGAGCAAATCACGCTAATCGAACATCTGCCCGAGCGAAAGGTATACCTGGGCATAAGGTTAGATCCCGAACTCAGGAAAAAGCTTATTCAATTTCTTATAGCTAACATGAATTGTTTCGCTTGGTCCCATCTTGACATGACAGGGATCCGTCTGGAAATAACCACTCATAGACTAAGCTTGGATCCGAAATTCCATCCGGTAAAGCAAAAAAGAAGGCCCCGGTCCGAGGTCAAACATGCCTTTATCACGGATGAGGTAACCAAACTTCTTAAAATAGGATCCATTCGAGAAGTAAAATACCCCGAATGGGTAGCAAATGTGGTGGTATTCCCTAAGAAGGGAAACAAACTTAGAATGTGTATAGATTATAAAGATCTGAATAAAGCATGCCCTAAGGATTCTTTTCCTTTGCCTAATATCGATCGTTTGATCGATGCCACGACCAACCACGAGACTCTCAGTTTTCTCGATGCTTACTCCGGGTACAACCAGATATAGATGAACCCGACGGATCAGGAAAAAACCTCGTTTATCACTAAGTGTGATTCCTACTGTTATAGTGTAATGTCATTCGGTCTAAAAAATATTGGTGCAACTTATCAACGTCTAGTAAATCGAATGTTCAAAAAACAAATAGGAAAATTAATGGAAGTTTATATTGATGACATATTAGTTAAGTCCCTGCGAGCAGAGGACCATTTAAAGAGTTTGTAGGAAACTTTCGACATACTAAAGGAATACAATATGAAGCTCAACCCCGAAAAATATACATTCGGGGTTAGCTCGGGCAAGTTTCTTGGTTTCATGGTGTCCAATCGAGGAATCGAGATCAACCCCGATAAAATCAAAGCTATCGAGGACATCACGGTAGTAGATAATGTAAAGGTCGTGCAGAGGCTAACGGGGCGGATAGCCGCTCTAGGATGATTCATTTCGAGATTCTCAGATAGGAGCCACCAATTTTTCTCACTATTGAAGAAGAAAAGCAACTTTGCATGGACTCCGGAATGCCAGCAGGCTTTTGAAGAACTAAAGCGGTATTTATTGAGCCCGCCGCTGCTTCATACCCCAAAAGTGGACGAACAACTTTACCTGTACTTAGCTGTCTCGGAGATAGCGATAAGTGGAGTTCTGGTTCGAGAAGAACGAGGTATGCAATTTCCTGTTTATTATGTCAGTCGGACCTTAGGCAAAGCCGAAACTAGATATGCACACTTAGAAAAATTAGCGCTTGCTTTAATAAGCGCCTCTAGGAAACTAAAACCATATTTTCAGTGTCATCCGATACATGTTATAAAAACTTATCCTCTTTGAAACATTTTGCACAAACCCAAGCTTTCGGGTCGGTTGGCCAAATGTGCCAAAGAAATTGGCTGGTACGATATTGAGTAACAACCCCGAGCCGCTATCAAATCTCAAATCTTGGCAGACTTCGTGGCTGTCTTTTCACCGGCCTTCGTACCCGAGGTTGAAAAAGAGCTATTGATAAAATCGGGTACCTCTTCGGGAGTCTGGACCCTCTTTACGGACGGTGCCTCGAACGCGAAGGGGTCCGGACTAGGCATTGTACTAAAACCACCCACAGGTAATGTAGTTAGACAGTCTATCAGAACTACAAAATTGACTAACAATGAGGTCGAATATGAGGCCATGATTGCAGGTCTCAAACTAGTTAGGAGCTTGGGAGCGGAAGTCGTAGAGGCTAAGTGTGATTCCCTTCTCGTGGTAAACCAAGTTAACAGGACTTTCGAAGTCCGAGAAGATCGAATGCAGAGGTACTTAGATAAACTATAGGTAACTCTACATCGATTTAAGGAATGGACTTTGAAACATGTACCCCGAGAATAGAACAACGAGGCCGATGTTCTTGCAAACTTAGGTTCATCGGTCGAAGATGACGAACTTAACTCTGGGACTGTCGTACAACTCGTGAGATCGGTAATCGAAGAAGGTCACACCGAGATAAACTCCACAAGTTTAACCCGGGATTAGAGAAACAAATATATAGAGTACTTCAAGAACGGGAAGCTTCCATCATATCCAAAGGAATCGAGAGCTCTGTGCATAAAGGAAACACGGTTCACCTTGTCCGAAGACGGAACGCTGTTTAGAAGGACGTTCGATGGACCATTGGCAATATGTTTGGGACCAGGAGATACCGATTACATCCTACGGGAAATTCACGAGGGCGCTTCTGGAAACCATTCCGGTGCCGATTCGTTGGTCCACAAAGTAATCATAGTAGGATATTATTGGACCGATATGGGCAAGGATGAAAGGGAATTTGTTCGAAAATGCGACAAATGTCAAATACATGCACCCATGATTCATCAACCCGGGGAGATGCTCCACTCGGTCCTATCTCCATGGCCTTTCATGAAATGGGGAATGGACATTGTTGGCCCCCTCCCATCGGCCCCAGGTAAGGCTTAGTTTATTTTGTTTATGACTGATTATTTCTCTAAATGGGTTGAAGCACAGGCTTTCGAGAAAGTCAGAGAAAAAGAAGTAATAGACCTATTTGGGACCACATCATATGTCGATTCGGGATGCCATCCGAGATTGTATGTGATAATGGAAAAAAATTCATCGGCAGCAAAGTAACTAAATTTCTCAAGGATCACAAGATCAAAAGGATCCTATCAACACCGTATCATCCCAATAGCAACGGACAAGCCGAATCGACCAACAAAACCATCATCCAAAATCTTAAGAAGAAATTGACCGACGCCAAAGAAAAATGGAGAGAAATACTACCCGAGAACCTATGGGCATACCGCACAACATCGAAATCCAGTACCGGAGCAATACCATTCTCGTTGGTTTATGGCGCCGAAGCCCTGATCTCGGTCAAGGTTGGAGAACCTAGCATCAGGTTTCGATATGCAACAGAGGAGTTGAATAATGAGACCATGAACACGAGCCTAGAATTGTTGGACGAAAGACGAGAAGCCACTCTCGTCCGATTGGCCGCCCAAAAATAGCGAATCGAGAGGTACTATAATCGAAGGACCAATCTTCAACACTTTAAAATCGGGGGCTTGGTGCTAAGAAAAGTCACCCTCAACACCCGAAATACGAATGAAGGGAAACTGGGTCCGAACTGGGAAAGACCGTATCAGGTTCTCAAAATCGTCGGAAAAGGATCCTACAAGCTCGCTATGATAAACGGCAAACGACTACCGAGCAATTGGAATGTATCGCACCTAAAGAGATACTACTGCTAAGGTACGACCCTCCCATGTTCATTTGTATTTCGAAACTAACCCTTGAAGGTGTTCGACCAGAAACAGGAATGGATTCTTCAACTCGAAGCCTTTAGGTCTGAAAGCACGCGTTGCACTCTTTTTCCCTTAGACCGGTTTTGTCCCAAATAGGTTTTTCGGCGAGGTTTTTAATGAGGCAACCATTGATCGTGCTAACTTAGAGCAATTCAACAGTATCCGAGGCCTCTTTACAATCAGCCTCGAATACTGGGGGGCATTGCCCTCGAATATATCAAGTACTGAATATATCAAGTTCGATACAAGGAAATTACTTCATGGCAACAAGGTCTCGATAGGAAAAATTTGTAAGAGCCAAATGGTCAAACGAACCATGCCCTCATAGTTTGCTCGAGCCCTAGCACAAAATATGTACACAGGTATGATGCCATATAAAGAGAAATTTCTTCTTTACCGATATCTCATACCTCAGAAAGGTTCTTCTGCTTCATATTCTCGATCTATTATGTAAATAGTCTTAAGGGCCGACCATGACCGGAGTTTGAATGATTACCCCATAAATCGGGGACTGCCATCCGAAAAATCAACGAGATCAAATTATATAAAGCCTAAGGGCTATCTTAATTCAAGTTCGATAAATCATTCTCACTCGACCATAAAGCCTAAGGGATATCTTTTCACTTCGAGTTCGAACAAACACTCACTCGACCATAAAGCCTAAGGGCTGTTTTTACTTTGAGTTTGAGCAAACACTCACTCGACCATAAAGACTAAGGGCTGTTTTTACTTCGAGTGAGAGCAACATTCACTCGACCATAAAGCCTAAGGGCTATTTTTTACTTCGAGTTCGAGCAAACACTCACTCGACTATAAAGCCTAAGGGCTATTTTTTACTTCGAGTTCGAGCAAACACTCACTCGACCATAAAGCCTAAGGGCTGTTACTTTACTTCGAGTTCGAGCAAACACTCACTCGAACATAAAGCCTAAGGGCTATTTTTTACTTCGAGTTCGAGCAAACACTCAATCGACCATAAAGCCTAAGGGTTGTTTTTTACTTCGAGTTCGAGCAAACACTCACTCAACCATAAAACCTAAGGGCTGTTTTCTGGTTTGAGTTCAAGAGACTGCCCTCGCTCAACTAAAAAACCAAGCACTCACTCGATCAAAAGGCCTAAGGGCTACACTAGTTCGATTTTGATCAAGTTATTTGAACTCCTACCTTAGAATATAACTTCACAATTCTATAAGGCGGAAAGGAAGAAAGTTTTTATACATGCCAAAAATCATTTACAAAAGCAGCATGTCCCGATTAAATTTCTCTACAAAAGACCAAAATGGTCTTATAAGAAACACAAAAAATACTAAAGGACTTAGTCCTCTTCGGGAGCAGCATCTTTTCCCTCGAGGCCCCCTTCACTTTCAGATCCGCTCGTACTCCCGGTATCATCATCATCGGTAAAATCCAACACTCTGGTTTCAGCTTCAAGCTCCTTAGCTTTCTCGATCTCGGCCATAAGATCGAAGCCACGAGCGTGGATCTCCTCTAGAGTCTCCCTCCGAGACTGGCATTTAGCATGCTCGACAACCAGTTTGCTCGAGCCTGAGCAGCCTTGGCAACCTCTTTTGCTCGAACCTGAGCAGCTTCAGCATCGGACTGGTAGACGGCCACCATTGCATCAGCATTAGCAGTGGCTATCTCGACCTTCGATTTGGCCGCTGTAAGTTCTGTGGCCAGTCTCTCCCGATGAGAAATTGCTGAGACCAATCGAGACTGGAACTCCTCAATTTTATTGGCCTGCACCAAGGTTTTCTCTTTTAAACTTCGGAGTTAGGTCTCAGCTGACGCCAGTTGAGCCCAGGCGACCTCCTTTTCTGAGGCAAGGCGATCCATGTTCTTTTTCCACTCTTCGGCCTCCGCCCTCACTGCGTCCACTTCAACACGAATTTGCCTGATCACGTCAGACTTTTGCTGGACCTGTGGAACTGAACTGTTAGCCATCACGCCCGATGTAGTGTCATTAACTTCAAAGATTCTTGTTACCTGCTCGGACAAATCAGCTTGCTCTTTCCGAGCTGCTTCTAGCTCAGCCCGAAGTCCCTTTGCCCCTCCGTCTCTCTACTCACTGAGAAGCTTGAAAGCATCTCTATCCTCGGTGAGACTTCAGATTTCGGCTTCATACCGGCTTAGCTCCCCTCAGGATCGGAGGAACGCTTCATGATAAAGCGCAGAAGCCTACAAGAATAGAAAAAAGGAATTATACAAGGAAAGAAAAAACACAAGTATGAAAATTGGCAAAGAAAGTATGAACTTACCCGATTTAGGGCTTGTTGGGCTTTGTTGAAAAGGCAAGGCACTCCCACCTCGCTCGAGCTCTTCTTCGTAGCCTCCAAGTCACTCGGACCTGTGACACCTTCTACCCCGATAAAATAACCACAGAAAGGATTCTCCTCTCCGTGGGCTCCCTCCTCGTGACAAGTCTCCATAGCTTGAGCGCCACGTATCATCGACTGGGAAACTGAAGGGAAAGAGGGGGAATCCTTGATCTTTATTGCCCCGAGTAAGTCTCTTTGGGCGCCGCCTCCGTCTTGGGGAGCCTCAAGCTCGGTTCGCACACCGGCGTCCACGACTTCTTCGACGGTCTCTTTGCCCCGAGGTAAAACATCCTCGGTCCCCCTCGGCTCGAGAACTTGGGTCAAAGTCTCCTCCTCGACCTCATCAAGCCTGGACAGAGCAGTATCAACTCCCACCGATACCGAAGTATTTTGAGTATCGGTGCTAGCCCGTGCACGGGTCACCAGCCCGGAATCACTTTCTTCTTCTTCTTCTTCTTCTTCATCCCTCAGACTCGGACCGACTCCATAGTCAAAGGAATTGTGTTCACCTTGGGTTTACGAGTCGCTCTCTTCTTGGGTTTTTGACCCTCGGAGTCCGAGGCCTTTTTTCTCTTATTCACCTTCTCCGGTTTTGCGATAGGCGGTAAAGCTTCTTCATCACCTAATGGGGGTCTCATAATCACATCTTTTCCGAGACTTACAAAGAAAGAAAAGTAAGTAAAACTTATGTCTGGAAAAATGCTTGAACGGTAAGCAAATCGGTGAGCCAAGAGGAAGGTTTACCATGAGTACGAGCCTCTCACTGGCCCTTTGACAAATCGCGCCATGCGCGCTCGGCGTATGTTGACGTTGAAGCTAGGCTCCTGAACCAGTTCTCGAGATGGGGAACCGCACCCGACATCCAAGCAACGGATGCGTCAAGAAAAACACTGATAAGGAAGGATGAAGTAAGAACAACAAAAACTAAAAATGGAATCACATTTACGGTTCATATTCTATTTCTCGGGAAATGGCATACTCTCAGCCGGGATTAGTCCGAGGTCTTCACTCGAACGAACCGACTCATCCAACCTCGATATTTGTCTTTATCTACGCTCGAGGTGAACGCCTTGGTGGCCTGGCGTTGAAGCTTTATCAGCCCACCTCGGTAAAGACGAGGGCTATATAATCTTATGAGGTGGTCGAGGGTAAAGGGAAGCCCGTTGATTTTGCTCACAAAGAAACGAAGCAGTATCACAATCCTCCAGAAAGAAGGGTGAATTTTACCGAGGGTCACCTGGTACTTCTTGCAAAAATCGACGATGACTGAATCAAGGGGACCCAGCGTGAAAGGATAAGTGTAAACACTCAGGTACTCTTCCACGTGGGTAGTGATCGCTTCCTCCGGTGCCGGTATCACGGCCTCTTTATATTCCCAATTACAATCTTTTTTCACCAGGTCAAGAAGACTTTTTGGTATCGAGCATATATATCTTGATACCGGCTCGCATCGACCAACAACCGATGAGGGTTTCTCGACCTTAAAATCGGAATCAATAACGTACCCCCCGAGAACAAGTTCTTCAAGGCGTGGCTCCATCACTGTTTTCTCACCGACCGGTCGAGATGAGGAAGCAGCCTCTTTCTGCAAAACAGATTTAGATATTTTTGCCATCTAAATTTTTATGAACAAAGAAAAAGGGAGAGTGAAGTATTTGGTGTTTTGAGAAGAGTAAGCAAAGAAATTCCAAAACCTGGAAATAGAGAGCTTTGGGGAAGACGAAGAACTGTGAAGATTGGAATAAAAAGAGATTTGAAGGTAAAAGTTTGAAATGATGAAGAAGGGGGCTATTTATAGATTTCACAGTGACGGTTCAAAATTGGCAGTGGCCGACCATTGACTAACGCGCATTTAATGCCTTGGTAACTGGACCGACGGGACATTTATCACATATGTTACAATTGGGCTCGACGCAGACGTCAGTATGTGTTTAGTCAAAGATTGAAAAATCATATCGTTTCTCGCCACCTTCTTTCCGAGAAACGAGAGGACTATCTGTACACGGTCAAAACCGAGTTTGCCCTTCGTGTAATTAGTCAAGATTGGAGCATGATGGACCGATGTCGTCATTATAATATCGAGCTGTGATGTGAAGTTGGGTTATCGAGCTCAAAATCCAGGGACTGATTAATGCCGAATTCGAGTCAATATCGAGATCGAGACCTAGAGACCGATTAATATCGAGCTCGAATCAATATCGAGCTCGAGTCAATATCAAGCTCGAGTCCCAGAGACCGATCGAGCTCGAGTCAATATCAAACTCGAGATCCAGATACCGATCAATACCGAGACCAACCAAGATCGAAATCGAGCCAAGAGACAAAGAGCAGTTGTAGCCGCACTAGGGAAGAGAATCTCGGCGGAAATCAAGGAAAAGCTAATTAACTAATCTATCATGGGATCCCCACTATGTATTTTTAATTATATCCAAAGTAGGATTCCTCCACTATATTAAGAATGGCTATCATTTGTTAAAGGGGTATTCATTCATACATTTATACACTCTCACATTCACATATTATTGAGATTAACACACATATAGCAAATCTTATCCTTTTTGGGCCTCAGATATTGATTCATCTTGTTCATTTATCAATAATTCTTTACTCAAATTGGGTTTGTATTCATTCCTTTTTTACAAGTCAATATTCGATATATTTCTACTTATTTTTTTAATTTATACTACGTATTCTTAGAACTATGTATAAATTCAACTCTATTCATTTTTCGGGTAAACAACTGACTACCCTACTACTAAGATATAAAATTTTCCAAAAACGTTACATGCAAGGTGCAAGATTCATAGACACAGGCAAGTCCCTTCCGTCCAGTTTCTTTAATTCATTTAATCTGTTAGGGATTCACTTGATTTCGAATTAGTTTTTCAAACTACAAAAATACTTTGGACACTCAAATAGAGTAACACTGAACCACCATCAGAAGTTAGGATGGCATGTTCTCTTCATCATTAACTAGAGATCTCATATTTGACATTTCGAAATGAAACTATCTTTGATAAGGAGTTTTAAACCTTAAAGTGGGACATTCCTAAGCACATATGAATTATTTCGGACCGAAAACGAGTATCAAATACTGAGTAAAAAATTAAATAAAGTAGCATTCAACCGTCAAGACAATCATATGTTGTGTAGGCTGAATTTTATGCTCTTCAAAAGCTAAATTATATATCTCTTCAACAAGATAGTTTTATGTTTGGTGAATCGTAATATTTAAAACTTTATCCATTAAGATCTTGAACAAACACTAATAAAAGATATAATAAAATATATTACAAGTAAATAAAATGCTAGAATACACTCCAAGTAATGAACAACCACGTCAATTATTTTAAGGAAAAAGAAAAAGAACACATATATGTATACAAGTGATGATCGATATTTGGACACAATGAACTATTTCATGCATGAACAAGCATACTCGTGGAAGAGACATAGGATTGGTGTTGAATTAACAGAATTCTAGTTGAATCTAGAGATTAGAATAATGATTAGATGACTTTTTATGTTTATTTTCTTCGTTATTGATGTATTTTAATCTAAACAAATATGACTTTTATGTACTCGGATCATTGAGGCTTCACTAAATTAAAGTAAATCATACAACTTTAATTTATTGTGATTCCTGAATTTTTAGTTTCAATTTGTCCTTTGATTATATCAAAATATTATTAATGAGTTGGTTTGAATTATATATTAAAATTTTAAGAAATTGATTATTGATTTTTACATTACTTTTGAAACGTGTTTGATAATATTTGACATAAAATATTCGTGCATCGCACGAATATAGAGACTGGTATTATATTAAAAGAGAGTATCAAATATTAAGCCAATTGACAAGTTAATAAAAATTATATTAGTAAATGTATAGTACTAAGTACTTGCTAATTTAATAACAATAAAGAATAAATAAGGAACAAATAATTTATTTGATTAGCATTTAATATGTATCCTTTGATTTTATATAGATTTTCTTATATTTCTATATACTATATTAAATAATAAAATAATAACTAATATTTATTAAAATAATATAATATATTAAATTATAATTTATAAGATTAATATTTTATCAAATTATCCGCATGCGGGTTCTAACACCAGTTGTCCCTAACAATGAAATCTCCGCTAAATTTAAATTAAGAGCCCTATTGCTTAATGCCAAAACGCAGAGATAAGCCAGTTAGAAAAAAAAGCTATAAATACATCGATTCCGCCGTAATTTTAAGTTTTTAAACATGCTCTACTAGACCCACTTGTCCTTAATCATTTTTTCCATTTTCTTCTACTTCGAATTTTTAGCGGAATTTTCGTAATACTTCTCTCACCGGAGAACGCACATATAATCGCCGTAGGTTGCCGGAGATCGTACTTTTGTCACGGAGCTACAATCAGAAATTAAGCTAGGGACATTTTTGTGCATAATTGTTGCGTGTTTCAATTGGATAATTTCATTAGTTTTTGGAGATACCTAATTAGTGATGAATCCGAGAGCAAGATTTCAACCGCCTGGAATGGGACGTGGAGGTGGCGGCAGCGGGAGTATGCATCCAAATACTAACCCTCAGCATTTTCAGAACCAGCAAACACGGCAGTGGCTCAGAAGGAATCAGTTGCCTTCTGCTGATTCTACCTCTGACGAAATTGAAAAGACTGTACAGTCCGAAGCCGTTGACCAGAGGTAGGGTTTATTTTCTCCCTTTATTTTCACTTTGTCGTGCACAGAATGTATGAATACGTGTGAGACTCAGAGAATTTATAGTTCACCCTTAATTTGTCTTAAAACTCAAATTATTGAGTATCGCAATGACTTAGAGGATTCACTTATTCAGACACCTAGTTGGGATCGAGGCGATAATTTTTGTTGATTACTGTATGGTATGGTTGGTACATTGCACTGAACTAGAGATTTTTGTTTGTACAAACTACAAAAGTGGTAAGTGAACAAATCGGTCAAGTTAGAGATATTGGTATAATTGATGTTTTGAGTGGTGCGGGTCATTGTCTTAAAGCTAGCAAACTTCTTTTCTGAATCACCTTTTTTTAATCTAAACTAGTTTGAGTCATCATGTAGGGCCGGAATATGGGGAACTTGTTGATGGATGGAAAGAAATAGATTATAAATTAGTAGGACTATGTTAAAAGAGTGTGTACTCGACTTTGTACTAGGTTTTTGGTGGGGTGCATGCAGAGGCGAATCTAGGAATTGGAGGTTTCGGGTGCCAAGTCAATCGATTTAATCAACTCGGACGTCGGTTCGGGTTATTCATCTTTTTTATTTATATAGACAAATCAATTAAACGAAAAAACATAATAACTATATGTAACGACCCGGCCGATCGTTTTGAATATAATAACTCCGTTCTCCCATTTACTGCTCAAATCTTGCAATTGATTTATGACTTATCAGGTTAGTTGGTTCGGGTCCAGAAGGAATTCGGAATGAAATAAGATACTTAGTCTCATAATTGAAAATTTAAGTTAGAAAAATGGATCGGATATGGACATATGTGTAAACGACCTCGGATTTGAATTTTGATGATTCCAATAGCTCTGTATGGTGATTTTGGGCTTAGGAGCGTGTCCGAAATATTATTTGGAGGTCAATAGTGGAATTAGGCTTGAAATGCCGAAAGTTAAATTTTTGAAAAGTTTGACCGGGGGGTTGACTTTTTGATATCGGGGTCGAAATTCGATTCTGAAAATTGGAATACCTCCGTTATGTCATTTATGACTTGTGTGCAAAATTTGAGGTCAATCGAACGTGATTTGATAGGTTCCGAAGTCGTTTGTAAAAATTGAAAATTTCAAAATTCATTAGGCTTGAATCTATGTGTGATTCGTGTTTTAGTGTTATTGGATGCGATTTGAAGGCTCGACTAAGCTCGTATGATGTTTTAGGACTTGTTGGTACATTTGGTTGAGGTCCCGGTCCCGGGAGCCTCGGATGAGTTTCGGATGGTTAATGGATCAAATTCGGACTTAGAAGAAATAACTGAAGTTTCTGCCCTCTGCTGCAATCGCACCTGCGAAAATTCCATCGCAGGTGCGAGCTCGCAGAAGCGAGCCTGGCAAGCGCAGATGCGGGCAGGGACTGTGAGGCATTGGTCATTTCGCACCTGCGTGAGCGCAAATGCGGAGGGACACGCGCAGAAGCGGCTTGCGCAGGAGCGCAAATAGGCGCGCAAATGCTGGACTTTTTCCGCACATGCGGCTGGCGCAGAAGCGGCCAAGTTGTCGCAGGTGCGAAAACCTCTGGGCAGTACAAAAACAGAGCGGTTCCGAGCTTTTGCTATTTTTGGGCATTTCAAGCTCGGGTTGGGCGATTTTGAGCAAGGTTTTCACGGGAAAACTTGAGGTAAGTCCCTTGTGATCATTTCTACTCCATAATATTGAATTATCATCGAATAATCCGACTAGATTACATGTTTTTGAAGTGTAAATCGGGGGTTTTGAACTTTGGGATTTGAAATAAGATTTGATGATTTGGAGGTCGAGTTGATGTCGGATTTTGGTAAAATTAGTATGGTTAGACTCGTGGTGGAATAAACTTTTGGATTTTGTAACTTTTGTCGGGTTCCGAGACGTGGGCCCCACTGGCGATTTTTGAGTTAATTTTCGGATTTTTATGGAAAATCATTATTTTCTTATGGAATTAATTCCAATGAATTTTATTGACTGAAACGAATTATTTATGACCAGATTCGAGGCGTTTGGAGACCAATTCAGGAGGAAAGGACATTTCAGAATAAGAATTTTACGGCTTGAAGTAAGTAACAATTTTAAATCTAGTACTAAGGGTATTAAACCCCGATTTTGGTATCATGTGATTATTTTGGAGGTGACGGGCGTGTGGGCGGGCGCCGAGGGGATTGTGACTTGGTCTGTCCCGGAAAATCATAAAGTTGAATAATTTGTTGTTAGCTATATGCTCTCTATGTGTTGATAAAATTTGACTGTAAATCATGTTAGAAATCATGCTTAGGCTTTGTGATAGTACTGTTGGGACCCACAGAGGTCGTGTACTTGTTGAATTGCCTGCTAAATGCTATATTTGCTCAGTCTCAGTTTTTACTTGTACATTTTATCTCAGTCTCTGTTATTATTATTGATACATCATATCATTATTGTTTGGGCTGATTTCATGATTATTGAGAGCCCGAGAGACTGGAGAGATTTATGACTGAGTGAGGCCGAGGGCCTGATTGTGAGATATTGATACTATGGCACGTGAGTTGTCCGTGCAGCACGTGAGTTGGCCGTACGGATCCTTATATTATACTATAGCACGTGAGTTGGTCGTGCAACACGTTAGTTGGCTCGTGCGGATCCTTATATTATACTATAGCACGCTAGTTGACCGTGCGGATCCAGATATTTATATTATGGCACGTGAGTTGTCCATGCAGATTATAACGCTTGGGCTGTAAGAGCCCCTCTGGAGTCTGTACACCCCCAGTGAGCGCGGGTACCCATGAGAGAGTGATGAGGGCTGGGAGCCCAGGGAGTGATGAGGGCTGAGAGCACAGTGAGTGATTGTTGTCCTAAGAGGTTGTACTTGATTTTCATTTGTTGTTGCACTTAGTTGCTATCTGTCATTATTGAAAAATCTCTGAAAGATTGTTGATATACGGATTACATAAACAGGAACTGTATAAAAATTGATTTGACATTAATCTGCCAGATTTGATAGCATGTCTATTCTTGGCTGGAATTACTCGAAATGAACCATAACTGTGTAGCTCGTTACTATTTTCAGTTCCTTATTTATTATTGTTACTTGCTGAGTTGGTTGTACTCATACTACACCCTACGCTTCGTGTGCAGATCCAGGTATTCTTGGACATAGCGGGTGTTGATTCTTTCGCGCGGTTGATTTTCAGGAGATTTTGAGGTAGCTGTCGTGTTCCGCAGACCTTGTCTCTCCCTCTCTATCTCTTTGTTTACCGTATTTGGTCTAAGACTATTACAGACTATATTTTCCAGGCTTGTATTCATATTAGATGCTCATGTACTCAGTGACACCAGGTTTTGGGGAGTATTTTTATTGTATTTAAATATTATATTTTCAATCTTGAGAGAAATTGTGGTTTATTGAGATTTTTGGCTTGCCTAGTATTGAGATAGGCGCCATCACGACGAGTGAGATTTTGGGTCGTGACAAGTTGGTATCAGAGCCTAGGTTACATAGGTCTCACGAGTCATGAGCAGGTTTAGTAGAGTCTTGCGGATCGGTACGGAGACCTCTGTACTTATCTTCGAGAGGCTGCAGAACCCTTAGGAAAATTTTACTTTCTTGTATTTTGTCGTGCGAATTTGTTGATTCTGGAAACTAAATTTCTGCTATTCTATTCTCTCACAGATGGTGAGGACATGTACTACCGGATCGAACGGTCAGCCACCAGTGCCACCATTTAGGGCTGCGAGAGGCCGGGGCCGTGGTAGAGGCCGGAGCCGAGGTAGAGGTCGAGGTGTAGCTCGTACCACAGTTGGAACAGCACCTGTAGTACCGCCAGTTATTCCAGCTCCGGAGCAGATTCCAAATATAGTTGAGCTGACAGGATCAGCTCAGGCACCAGCTGTGCCCATTGAGATTGCAGGCATTCATGAGACTTTGGCCCAGATATTGGCAGCTTGCACTGGTCTTGCTCAGGTGGTTTTGGCTCAGGCCGCACCTGCCACTTCTCAGGCTGGGGGAGGTACTCACACCCCTGTTACCCGTACTCCTGACCAGGTAGGATAGGGACTTCAGATACCGGGAGCGCTACCAGCCCAGCCGGCTGTAGCTGCTTAGGCCCCGGTAGTTCCTGTTATGGCAGATGATGAGCAGAGGAGGCTTGAGAGATTTGAGAGGCTTCGACCTCCACCATTTAGCGGTACCGAGTCAGAGGATGCTCAGGATTTTCTAGATAGGTGTCAACGGATGCTTCAGACAGTGGGTATTCTGGAGACTAGTGGGGTCTCATTCACTACTTTTCAGTTTTCTGGGTCTGCACTCAGATGGTGGGAGACTTGCGAGAGATGTAGGCCTGTTGGCGCAGCACCCCTTACTTGGCATCAGTTCTCCGTGGTCTTTTTGGAGAAGTTCGTACCTCAGTCCCGCAGAGAAGAGCTGCGCAGACAGTTTGAGCAGTTTCGCCAGGGTGATATGTCCGTGACGCTGTACGAGATTAGATTTTCTGAGTTGGCTCGTCATGCAGTCTGGTTGGTTCCCACTGATAGGGAGAGGATTAGGAGGTTCATTGATGGCCTCACATATCAGCTACGATTACTTATGACTAGGGAGAGAGTATCTGGTGCTACTTTTGATGAGGTAGTGGACATTGCTCGGCAGATAGAGATGGTTCGTAGCTAGGAACGTGGAGAGAGAGAGGGGCTAAGAGGCCTCGTGGTCCGGGTGATTACAACGGTGTTCCTTCAGGGGGTCAGTTGCGCCTAGGTAGGGGTCGTTCTTACAGACACGCTCAGACGAGTCGTCCAGCTTATCGTGGTGCATCAGCTAGCCATGGTTCTTATAGTGCTCACTCAGGCCAGTCTTCATTCAGTGCACTACCAGCGTAGAGTTCTCATCATGCCTCGTCCGCACAGGCTTCTGCAGGTCATTCCTCGGGTTATCAGGAGAAGTAGTTCCATCAGAGGAGGGGTTGTTTCGAGTGCGGAGAATTTGGTCATTTCAAGAGAGAGTGTCCTAGGCTGTTGAGTGGGGTTTCACAGCAGAGTTCTCGACCGACGGCACCAGCACCAGCAGTTACACCACCCGCCCTGCCATCTCGGGGTGGGGGTCATGCAGCTAGGGGTCGCCCAAGAGGGGGGAGCTGCCAGGCTAGATGTTGTTGCCTCAGACGCAGTGATCACAGGTATTGTTTCAGTGTGTCATAGGGAGGCTTCTATATTATTTGACCCTGGTTCCACTTATTCATATGTATCATCATATTTTGCTCATTATCTGGATATGTCTTGTGAGTCCTTAGTTTCACATGTTTGTGTATCTACACCGGTGGGCGATATTATTACTGTGGATCGTGTGTATCGGTCGTGTGTGGTAACTATTGGAAAACTGGAGACTAGAGTTGATCTCTTATTACTCGGTATGGTTGATTTCGATGTAATCCTGGGTATGGATTGGTTGTCTCCATGTCATGCTATTCTAGACTATCACGCAAAAATCGTGACGTAGACGATGCCTGGGTTGCCAAAGGTTGAATGGAAGGGTTCTCTAGATCTTGTTCCTAGCAGGGTAATTTCTTATTTGAAGGCCCAACGTATGGTTGGAGAGGGATGCTTGTCATATTTGGCCTTTCTGAGAGATGTTGATGCAGATGCTCCTATTATTGATTCAGTACCGGTCGTGCGAGATTTTCCGGATGTATTTCCTGCAGACCTGCCGGGTATGCCACCCAACAGAGATATTGATTTCGGTATTGACTTGGTGCAGGGCACTCAGCCCATTTCTATTCTTCCGTATCGTATGGCACCAGCTGAGTTAAAAGAATTGAAAGAGCAACTTCAGGAACTCCTTGAAAAGGGGTTTATTAGGCCTAATATGTCACCTTGGGGTGCACCAGTTCTGTTTGTGAAAAAGAAAGATGGTACTATGCGGATGTGCATTAATTATAGGCAGTTAAACAAAGTTACAATCAAGAATAAATATCCATTGCCGCGTATTGATGATTTATTTTACCAACTTCAGGGAGCGAGGGTGTTTTCCAAAATTGATTTGAGGTCTGGGTATCACCAATTAAAAATTCGGGATTCGGATATTCTAAAGACGGCATTCAGGACTCGTTATGGCCACTATGAATTTCTTGTGATGTCTTTTGGGCTAACCAATGCCCCAACAACATTTATGCATTTGATGAATAGTGTATTTCAACCATATCTTGATTTATTTGTCGTGGTATTCATTGATGATATTCTGGTGTACTCACGTAGCCAGGAGGAGCATGCACAACACTTGGGTATTGTATTACAGAGGCTGAGAGAGGAGAAACTTTATGCCAAATTCTCTAAGTGTGAGTTCTGGCTTAGTTCAGTGCCATTCTTGGGACATATAGTGTCTAGTGAAGGTATTAAGGTGGATCCGAAGAAAATAGAGGCAGTTCTGAATTGTCCCAGACCATCCTCAGTTACTGAGATTCGGAGTTTTCTCGGCTTGGCCGGTTATTATCGTCGTTTCGTGGAGGGTTTCTCGTCTATTGCATCGCCTATGACTAAATTGACCCAAAAAGGTGCTCCGTTCAGGTGGTCGGATAAATGTGAAGAGAGCTTTCAGAAGCTCAAGACAGCTTTGACTACAGCTCCAGTATTGGTGTTGCCTATAGGTTCAGAGTCTTATACTGTGTATTGTGACGCGTCACGGATTGGTCTCGGCGCAGTACTTATGCAAGACGGTATGGTGATTGCCTATGCGTCTAGACAGTTAAAGGTACATGAGAAGAATTATCCAGTCCACGATCTTGAGTTAGCAGCTATTGTTCATGCCTTGAAAATTTGGCGGCATTACTTGTACGGTGTCCAGTGTGAGGTATATACCGATCATCGGAGTCTACAACATTTGTTTAAACAGAAGGATCTTAACTTGCGGCAGCGAAGGTGGTTGGAGTTGCTTAAGGATTATGATATCACCATTCTCTATCATCCCGGAAAGGCCAATGTGGTGGCCGATGCCTTGAGTCGTAAGGCAGAGCGTTTGGGCAGCTTAGCATACTTACCGGTAGAAGATATGCCTTTAGCCTTGGAGGTTCAGACCTTGGCTAATCAGTTTGTTAGATTGGATGTTTTCGAGCCGAATCGAGTTTTGGCCTGTGTGGTTTCTCGGTCTTCTTTATATGATCGCATCAATGAGTGCCAGTATGATGATCCACATCTGCTTGTCCTTAAGGACACGGTTCAGCACGGTGATGCCAAGGAAGTCACTATTGGAGATGACGGTGTATTACGGATGTAGGGCAGGCTATGTGTGCCTAATGTAGATGGGTTGCGTGAGCTGATTCTCCAGGAAGCTCACAGTTCGCGGTACTCTATTCATCCAGGCGCCGCGAAGATGTATAAGGATTTGAGACAACACTATTGGTAGAGGCGGATGAAGAAATATATAGTTGGGTTTGTATCTCAGTGTTTAAATTGTCAACATGTAAAGTACGAGCACCAGAGAACGGGCAGATTGCTACAGAGACTTGAAATTTTGGAGCGGAAGTGGGAGCGTATTACCATGGACTTCGTAGTTGAACTCCCACGGACTTTGAGAAAGTTTGATGCTGTTTGGGTAATAGTTGATCGGTTGACCAAGTCCGTACATTTTATTTCAGTCGGTACTAATTATTCTTCAAGCGGTTGGCTGGGATTTATATTCGCGAGATTGTTCGCCTACACGGTGTGCCAGTGTCCATTATTTCAGATCGGGGTACGCAGTTTACCTCACAGTTTTGGAGGGCAGTGCAGCAAGAATTGGGCACACAGGTTCAGTTGAGTACAACATTTCACCCTCAGACAGAGACGGACAGTCCGAGCGTACTATTTAGATATTGGAGGATATGCTACGCGCTTGTGTCATTGACTTTGGGGGTTCATGGGATCAATTTCTGCCACTCGTAGAGTTTGCTTACAATAATAGCTACTAGTAAAGCATTCAGATGGCTCCGTATGAAGCTTTATATGGGAGTTGGTGTCGGTCTCCGGCGGGTTGGTTTGAGCCGGGTGAGGTTAGGCTATTGGGTACTAACTTGGTTCAGGATGCTTTAGAGAAGGTCAAAGTGATTCAGGAACGGCTTCACACGGCATAAGAGTTATGCCGATAGGAAGGTTCGTGATGTTGTTCACATGATTAGGGAGAAGGTTCTGCTCAAGATTTCACCCATGAAAGGTGTGTTGAGGTTCGGGAAAAAGAGCAAGTTGAGCCCTCGGTATATTGGGCCTTTTGAGATACTTAAGAAAATTGGGGAGGTGGCTTATAAACTTGCTTTGCCACCTAGTCTATCAGGTGTTCATCCAGTGTTCCATGTATCCATGCTCCGAAAGTATGTCGGGGATCTGTCTCACATTCTGGATTTCAATACAGTACAGCTGGACGATAATTTAACTTATGATATGGAGCCGGTGGCTATTTTAGACCGACAGGTTCGAAAGCTGAGGTCAAAGAACATAACATCAGTGAAGGTGCAGTGGAGAGGCCAGCCAGTCGGAGAAGCTACTTGGGAGACTGAGCAGGAGATGCGGAACAAATATCCACACTTATTTGAGACTCCAGGTATTATTCTAAACCCGTTCGAGGACGAACGTTTGTTTAAGAGGGGGAGAATGTAACGAATCGGCCGGTCATTTTGAATATTATAACCCTGTTCCCCCATTTACTGCTAAAATTATGTCTTGCAATTGATTCATGACTTATCGGGTTAGTTGGTTCGGGTCCGAAAGGAATTCAGAATGAAATAAGACACTTAGTCTCATAATTGAAAATTTAAGTTAGAAAAATGGACCGGATATGGGCCTATGTGTAAACGACCTCGGATTTGAATTTTGATGATTCCAATAGCTCCGTATGATAATTTTGGACTTAGGAGCGCATCCGGAATATTATTTGGAGGTCGATAGTGGAATTATGCTTGAAATGTTAAAAGTTAAATTTTTGGGAAGTTTGACCGAAGGATTGACTTTTTGATATCGGGGTCGAAATCCGATTCTGAAAATTAAAATACCTCTGTTATATCATTTATGACTTGTGTGCAAAATTTGAGGTCAATCGGACGTGATTTGATAGGTTCCGAAGTCGTTTGTATAAATTGAGAATTTCAAAGTTAATTAGGCTTGAATCTATGTGTGATTCGTGTTTTAGTGTTGTTGGATGTGATTTGAAGGCTTGTCTAAGTTCGTATGATGTTTTAGGACTTGTTGGTACATTTGGTTGAGGTCTTGGGGGCCTCGGGTGAGTTTCGAATGGTTAACGGATCAAATTCGAACTTAGAAGAAATAGCTGAAGTTTCTGCCCTCTGCTGCAATCGCACCTGCGAAAATTCCATCGCAGGTGCGAGCTCGCAGAAGCGAGCTTGGTAAGCGCAGATGCGCAAATGGACTGTGGAGCAGTGGTTGCAGGTGCGAGGGAAATTTCGCACCTGCGTGAGCGCAGATGCGGAGGGACGCGCGCAGAAGCGGCTTGCGCAGAAGCGCAAATAAGCGCACAGATGCGGGCAAAGGCACAGATACGGGACTTTTTCCGCACATGCGGTTGGCGCAGAAGCGGCCAAGTTGCCGCAGGTGCAAAAACCTCTGGGCAGTACAAAAACATAGGGGTTTTGAGCTTTTGCCATTTTTGGGCATTTTAAGCTCGGGTTGGGCGATTTTGAGCAATGTTTTCACGGGAAAACTTGAGATAAGTACCTTATGATCATTTTTAATCCATAATATTGAATTATCATCGAATAATCCGACTAGATTACATATTTTTGAGGTGTAAATCGGGGGTTTTGAACTTTGAGATTTGAAATAAGATTTGATGATTTGGAGGTCGAGTTGATGTCGGAATTTGGTAAAATTAGTATGGTTAGTCTCGTGGTGGAATGAGCTTTCAGATTTTATAACTTTTGTCGGGTTCCGAGACGTGGGCCCCACCGGCGATTTTTGAGCTAATTTTCAGATTTTATGGAAAATCATTATTTTCTTATGGAATTAATTCCAATGAATTTTATTGATTGAAACGAATTATTTATGACCAGATTCGAGTCGTTTGGAGACCTCGCACGAGGAAAGGACATTGTAGAATAAGAATTTTACGGCTTAAAGTAAGTAATAATTTTAAATCTGGTCCTGAGGGTATTAAACCCCAAATTTTGGTATCATGTGATTATTTTGGAGGTGACGGGCGTGTGGGCGTGCGCCGAGGGGATTGTGACTTGGTCCGTTCCGAAAAACCGTAAAGTTGAATAATTTGTTGTTAGTTATATGCTCTCTATGTGTTGATAAAATTTGACTGTAAATCATGTTAGAAATCATGCTTAGGCAATGTGATAGTACTGTTGGGACCCACAAAGGTCGTGTAATTATTGAATTGCCTACTAAATGCTATATTTGCTCAGTCTAAGTTTTTACTTGTAAATTTTATCTCAGTCTCTGTTATTATTATTGATACATCATATCATTATTGTTTGGGCTGATTTCATGATTATTGAGAGCCCGAGAGACTGGAGAGATTTATGACTGAGTGAGGCCGAGGGCCTGATTGTGAGATATTGATACTATGGAACGTGAGTTGTCCGTGCAGCACGTGAGTTGACCGTGCGGATCCTTATATTATACTATAGCACGCGAGTTGGTCGTGCAACATGTGAGTTGGTCGTGCGGATCCTTATATTATACTATAGCACGTGAGTTGGCCGTGCGGATCCAGATATTTATATTATGGCACGTGAGTTGTCCGTGCAGATTATAGCGCTTGGGCTGTAGGAGCCCCTCCGGAGTCTGTACACCCCTAGTGAGCGCGGGTACCCATTGAGAGAGTGATGAGGGTTGGGAGCCCAGGGAGTGATGAGGGCTGGGAGCCCAGTGAGTGATTATTGTCCTAAGAGGTTGTACTTGATTTTCATTTGTTGTTCCACTTAGTTGCTATCTGTCATTGTTGGGAATCTCTGAAAGATTGTTGATATACGGATTACATGAACATGAACTGTATAAAAGTTGATTTGACATTAATCTGCCAGATTTGATAGCATGTCTATTCTTGGCTGGAATTACTCGAAATGAATCATAACTGTGTAGCTCGTTACTATCTTCAGTTCCTTATTTATTATTGTTACTTGCTGAGTTGGTTGTACTCATACTACACCCTGCGCTTCGTGTGCAGATCCAGGTGTTCTCGGACATAGCGGATGTTGATCCTTTCGCGCGGTTGATTTTCAGGAGATTTTGAGGTAGCTGCCGCGTTTCGCAGACCTTGTCTCTCCCTCTCTATCTCTTTGTTTATCGTATTTGGTCTCAGACTATTATAGACTATATTTTCCAGACTTGTATTCATATTAAATGTTCATGTACTCAGTGACACCAGGTTTTGGGGAGTGTTTGTATTGTATTTAAATATTATATTTTCAATCTTGAGAGAAATTGTGGTTTATTGAGATTTTCGGCTTGCCTAGTATTGAGATAGGCGCCATCACGACGGGTGAGATTTTGGGTCGTGACACTATAACTAATTGATGCAACCATAAAACTTCCAACAATAATATTAATTTTATTAATATACATCATCTATTTACAATTGTCCTCGACGAGTTTTCATATTTTGAAAACGATCCATAATGACATCATTACTTACATTTGTGAATACATCACGCTCTATGTAACAGACTAAACAATCATTTAAATATTGGTCACCCATGCTATTCCTTTCTTCATTCTTTATCTGCTTCATGGATGAGAATGCTCTCTCCACGGTTGCGGTAGCAACAGGTAAAATCAGAGTCAACTTCACAAGTAAATAAACATACGAATATGTCTCCATAAGATTTGCCTCAACCAATGCTTTTGCCAAATTACTAATTCCTTGTAAGTTGGAGAACTTGGGATTACCAGCTCGCATATGAACTATGAAAGTATCAAGTTGATAACTCAAGTCTCGAATTTGTACTTCATCAAACTTATTTGGGTAACATTTTGCTAAAATCATTATTCTACCTTTATCAAAATTAGCAAAAGAATTGGCTAGATTCAAACTAACCATCCCAAGAAGCAAATTGCTACTCACTACATCAAAACGGTCATTAAACTCTTAAAGTTGCACATCAATTATAACATAAAAGATATCAACACGCAAGTAGTGTGAATAACAAACACCGGAAGACTTGTGCTTCGACTTTCCAGGAAATAGGATTCATCCATCTTGGGAATCAAAATGTCATGCATAATACAAAATGAGTAAACATCATCTAGTAAAGATTCCCATCCACTTTCTCTCATATATTGCAATCTTTTCTTTGTGATGTTAAGAAACTCCACGGCATTAATAATATCTTGATCCCTCTTTTGAAGGATCTTGTTCAACTCATTTGACATTGCCAAAACTTTCAACATCAAGTGAAGTATAAAAACAAATTTGAATGTTGTTATCTCACTCAACAGATATTTTGCTTGATTTCTCTCATTTGAGGTAGAACCTTCATATTTAATCACTTCAAGGACAAGAAAAATGGAGTTAATTTTGAATTTTGCTTGGTCAAAAATACTGGAGATGTTCTTTCCCTTTTAGCTACGAAATTAATTTCTACAATGAAACCATTTAAGTGGCATAGGATAGGAATTTCAACAAAACCAAGAAATACATAACAAATAAATCAAAAGTGACAATAAAGTTTTGCAAGAACATTAAAATCCAACTAAATACAAAAAAAAAAAAAAAAGCAGAGCAAAAATATATATTTAATGGAGAAAAAATCAAAAAAATAGCTACAGCCCACATAAGGTTAAGAAATAAACAAGAGGAAATGAGGAAGCTTTACAATGGTGGTTGTAGAGCAATGACCAGTGAGCAAACGTGCGTGAAGCAACAAAAGTGAAGCAGAAGAACTGAAGAGGTGCAAAGATCGTGAAGCAGAACCAGAAGCCAACGGACTGAAGCAGTTCGACGAGCAAAGTGGGGTTGGGGACTTGGGAATTGGGATTCCTTTTGATGGAGACTTGGGAGTATAATTTTGGGAAAGGGGAAAATGGCGGAACACTTTTAGCTTTCTAGGAGTATTATTTTAATTGTAAAGCTTTTTATTATTATTTTATCTTATTAGTTAAAAGTCATATATTTAAAATAGAAAGTGTGTTGTGTCAGTGTACTAATATTTTAACTGAATGAAGCCAAAAATTTAATTGCTTACAGCTGGATTCGAACTCACAACCAGCAGAAGGAAAAGATGGACCTTTGCCACTGGCACCTTGGCCACTTTTGTTCTGTGGGTGGCACTTTAAATATATATACTATTTCTTATATATATATATATATATATATATACACATATATATATATATACCGAAACTTGCGGGTGGCGTACCACCCTGAACCATGTACATAGATCCGCCCCTACATTTAACTCAGTCATTTCCTTGATTGCTTGAGTCAAAGCTAATCTGCATTTAAGGATCAGAGCTTGTGACCTCAATATCATGTGTGAGTACATGACTCTCTATGTACCAACATAAACTACGGTTGGGCCCGATATCTTTTTCCAGTATAGTAGGTAAGCTTGAGCATTTTATTTTCAGGTTGTAATAAGCTTGGACCATGAATATGACTATGCTCAAGCTAGAGTATTCAGTGTTTTGGTTTCTCAACCAAATTAAGCACATAAAAAATCTCATAGTAATCACAACATTAACTTGCTTTATTGGTTAAGAACTTCAGGCGATTTTTGGATATGCAAGATATTGGCGAGTCTTTTTATTTTTTTGATCAAGCAAGATATTGGTGAGTCTAATTTTCCTACATGCAGTGATTCTTATTAGATCCGAGCTCTCGTATTATATGCGTAGCAATAGGATTGCTAGAAACTACTTCCTCCTAGACGAATATTGTTCGTCTGTCTTGGCCCTAATAATTTCCTTGTATTCGTTGTCGTCCGCATACACCAAATCGAAGCATTGTGAGACAATCGTCCAGACACCCAAACTTTTTTTCCTCGATAGATCAGACCTTCAACTGCTAACATCATGTCCTAGCATTTTGTGAAACCAGATTTTCCCAAGAATGAATCTGTAGGACTATGCTTAAAGAGATGGTTGTGAATCTCATTATGATGACTGCAACAATGTGAATGTCAGAGGGCAGATCCTTGCTTAGTTTACCCATCTTACTCAAGTAATTATGATTGGAACTTTCAAGGGTCAGGGAGCCAGGTACCAACAAACACCTGCAATTTGGAAGAGACTTTAGCTTCCATATGAGAAACACTGAAGGAAAGGAAGGATGATTTCTCTTATTAACTGCAAACAGTATATCAAGGGAGGATTTTTGTTCTCCCAAAAAGTTTCATTGGCTTATCATTTTTGATTGACAGATTTAGACGTTTTTGATTTTCATGTATCACGAGTGATGAATTTGAATTATTTCATTAAGTTATTCTGTTGAACATTTCTTAAACCATAGCTGGGATAATGATAAATCAATTCCTTTTCTTCTCTTGTCCCCTTTATTCAGTTCACAAGATTGGAAGGCCAGGTTGAAGATACCATCACCTGATACTCGATACAGAACGGAGGTAAATTGGAAACTGTTCTCTTTTCATGCGGTTCAATATATTGTATTCTCTTTGTGACAACATGCTTGTGACCATGTTTGTTCTCATTCTTCCCAATGTCAATATATTATGATGGATTAGTGAAGAAAGTAGGCTATCTTTTGGGTCAAAGACTGTGATATTTCTCCTGCTGAGATTTTCCCTTAGTTATGGCAGTTCAGCTTATGTTTTGTCATTTTCCCCACTTTGGCCTTCCTCACCCATGTTATTATTGATCTAACTCTGTAGTTGTGCACTTGAGGACCACGTAAGTGCTCTTGTGCCTAATTTAAATGACCACGTAAGTGATCTAAATGTTTGCACGGAGAACGGGTCTGACAGCTAACTGTAAACCAAAAATGATTTGCTTATGTAGAGCAGCTGAAAGATGCCATATTAGTCACACAAATGCTAGAAGACTCTGGCGCTATTCATATGATATGTAGCATAGATTTGTACGTCGACATTTCTAATCTTCTAAATGCTTTAACAGCCTTCATATTGTCACACCTCCTTTTGCCCAAGGGAATATGGGAGTTTTTTCAATTAAAGTGACATTATTCAAAATGAGATTATTTATTTAATTTCAGAGTCGCCACTTGAAATAATTTATGGTGTTCCAAGTCACCGGTTTATTTTAAATCCCAAATCGAGGAAATTTGACTCTATTTATGGTCCGCAAACACAAAAGACCGGGTAAGAAATTCTGTTCACCCGCAAGAAGGTGTGAGGCACTCCCGAGTTCCGTGATTTTAGCACGGTCGCTCAACTATTAATAATTGGTCTAATTATCTGATTTATTACATATTGGAGACCTGTTGTGCATTTTTTTTACCTTTTAACCGCTTTTAGTATTTATGGAATTTGTTTGAATAAGTCGTGATGTCGCGCACCTATTGTTTTTGTACACATTACGAATTACATCATGTGAAACGCACCCGCGATTTACAACGTGTGAACTTTTATTATTGTTCAAAGTTTTGGTCGGGTCACATGAAATACACACCCGAATTGGGGTTTACGTATCATGACTATGCCATGTGAATCGTACCCATAGTCACAATGGTTTACTTTACGCCCCTAAAGCTCACTCCGAGAGCTTTCATGCTCATTCCCTTTTAAACTTTTATTTTTATGTATTTAACCAAGCTGAATTCTTAAGGCATGTAGACAATTCAATCGCTAATGAGCTCGGTCTTTCCAAACCCACCGCCCCCGACATCTATCATTCAAAATCCATATAAGCAAAATAAGATGATCATCCAAACAATTAAACACTCAAATCATTGAAAGAGATTAAATAGAGAGACAATTGATAGAAGAATAAATGACAAATTAGTAAAGGAAGTGAACCAAAGCCGTTAGAGAAGCCATTTCTCAATTCCCATCTCCATATGCAATTATGCACCAGACACATCTAATGGAGCAGCGATATATATTAGTGACTTAAAAAGCGGACGAAGACAATGCTGACGGAGTAAACAAGAGGCACATAACTCACACCGTACAAGAGCTTCAAAGTTTCATATAATAAAATATCATCAGCATGAGCTTTTGTTATAATTATTATATACACCTCCATCATGAGAAACCAAAGAGTGCAAATTGATAAATTTAATCTGACTTTTAACATCCAAGCAAAATGGATCACTTGAATCTTTCTAATATACACATAATTTTTTTTAAAAAAACTAGCATAAAACTTGAACAAACTAAAGATGTTTTTCAATCAGGCACAACGTGGACGAAATTTGAAGCTACAAGAAAAGATGATGCTTAAGGCGAAGCGAACTTACAGTGGAAAACTTTATATTTCAAGACAACTTAACCCATTTTTCACAAGCAATATTCCATGATTTAAGGTCGAGTGATTAGATACCATATTTTACTCAAAAAGTGGGTGAGGTGTGCAAAATAAAACTATCAGCTAAACTAAAGACCCAAACAGCGGTGAACAAACTTTCATTTAAGCCCACGATTTCATCTTACCTTAAGACTGTAATGAGACTAAACAAAATCCTTAAAATACATCTCCAACATGAAGTTAGGCTAGAACAAGTAGTAAGCAAGAAATAATACTGTACTTGAACAAATACCCACAAACAGTTAAGTACAAATTCATCGTAATGACACTACGGCAATACGAGATCCAAATAAGTCGAGCATTAATTCACTCTTAGAAAGAAAAAGAAAAAAATGGGAATAACAACCAAAATGGCGTAGGTTAAATCAAGATGAGATTAACAAACCCTCGCTACCCTTTTGCCCATGACTCTGTATCTAAGCGATTAAAATAAAATACCAACAACCCCGCCTTGAAATAGCTCCTCTGGCTTAGATTCACAATAGGCAATTAACACAAATAGAATAGTAAAGACACGAACATGTTTGAACGAGATTATCTTTAATATCAATAGAACAAGTCTGCGAGTACAAGCTTAGCGAGAAAGTAGAAACAGAACCAAACAAAGATCGCAAACACGTATTCGAACCACGATCATACCTCAAACGGCACCAGAAAAACTCGAAACCAACAACAACTCAATCGAACTCCATTGATTTAGAAAAAATCCGAAAAAAATAAAAATGGAGAAACATAGATTTTTTTTTTACAGATTTGAAGTAACAATGGAACCAGGAAAAAAAACTCACTCTCTTTTTGTATTTTTATATATATGAATAAACAAGAACCAAAATCAGAAGGTGGAAAAATCTGAAAGGAAAAACCCAAAACCTAGTTCTTTGTCTCTATTTTTTTTCTCCAAAATTTTCCCTCAAAAATAAATCTCCCCTTAAAAGATAAACGAACCCCAATATATAGAAGCTCTAGAAGCTTCTATACTTCCTCTCCAAGTCAAGAAAAATCTTCCTCTTTCTAGAAAATCCGAAATTCTATCTCTTGAAACAAGTAAAAGACAGGTAGATGGAGTAGATCGAGTGAGACTCAATCCTACGCCTCCCACTCATCCTAATCTCGTCTTCAGATTGATTTTCGAAAGAGATGAGCGCGTGAGGGAGAATGAGGAAGATTCGATTTGTACGAAATCCGTTATTTGTCAGGCCATGTGGAAAGGAATGAGAGGAGAGACCACGTGATGTCTAAAGGGGAATTTTCCAGTGAGTGTGGGTGGTGGTGGCCCGGCAGAAGGTGGAGGAGGAGTGGGGGCGCCGTTTGGGAGATGGGGGAATTAGGTTTAGGGTTTTGGGGGTGTTATAATTGGATTTTTATATGGTGGTGGGAATAAATAAGGGCTATTGGATTAGATGGGATAAAGGGTGCAGATTAAAAGGGAAATTGGGGCAGGTTAATGGGTTTGGTCGGATTTTTGACTTGGGCTGGGGCTACTATGGGGTTTTTTGGAGTAATTGGGCCAATGCTCTTGGCCCATTTCGAACAAGACCACATAAATCCCCCTTTTCTTTGTTTTTTTTTTTAATTTTAAACTCTAATTAAATTGATTAAGATCCTAAATTAAGTCCTAAATCAATCTAATTTATAAAATTAAACTAATTATCTATTTATACTATTTACATAATTAGTCATTTTAAACAAACAAAAGAAAAAAAATACTAATTTAACACTAAAAGTTTAAAAATGTAAAAATGTACAATTTTTGTGATTTTTTCTTTTAATAATATAATTAATTCATGTAATTAAATCCTAAATGCAATTAAGATCTAAAATGATATGCAGTGAAACATCGAACATTTTTTGGTGTTTTTCCTATGATTTTAAGATGTTAAATGTGCAACTAAATGTAAACAATTAATTAACAGGAAATTCTTAAAATTCTATAAAAACTAAAAAAAATAATTATAAAAATCTATTTTTGTGAATTTTGTAGGAGTATTTTCGTCGGGCAAAAATTACGTGCTCACAGTTGTCCCTCTTTGCTTGGAAACATGAAGAGTTTTCAGGCAAAGATAAAATGAGCAATTACGAGCGATTTTTGCCCCTTTGACACTCCATTCGAAAGCATTTTGAAAAGTTTGACCGAACCTTGCTTTGGAGGTTGCCTACATATCCTTGGCTATATAGGAATCGGGTCAGTGTAGTTCTGGAAGTTTTGGTAACTGGGACTACCGAGAAGTTGTGATTTCACTGTTATTGCTGCTGTTACTGCTGCTGAGCTCCTTATTATACCAAAGTTAAAAATGAAAAAGACTAACTAAGCCTATCAGCTACGAGTTACAAGATTTATATCTATAAGTCTTTTGAAGCTTTATCTTGAGTTTTGAATGGTTCTTCATGCAGACTTTTGATTTGAACCTTGATGTTTGCTAGCTACAGGTGCTAGTTTATTCTTCTATGGCTTCTTCTGATGAAAAAGGGGAATGCAGTGCTTGTGACTGCAACCATGTTTTGAGCAGCTCATATCTTTTCTCCGCTTCTGCACTTTGGGTTCAACTCTTTTCTTTTTCTTCTTTTCTTTTATTCTGGATTGAGACCTCTTCTTTTGGTCGTCTCGACCCTGTACCTCGAGGTACAACCTGCTCAGGCATTAAACAAATGAACGAATTTTTCCTGCCCTAGTTTTCACTAGAAAATTTTCGTGAGTTATTGTAACAAAACTCTACACTACTTCATTATTGAAAGCGATAAAAAGGGTGGGAGTGGTGTATCCAGAGGAAACGTAGCCTAGGGAGTGGAGACCTTATGTCTAAAAGTAAAATCAAACTAGGGATTGGAGACCCTATGTTGGAAAGTCATCAATTAAGGAGTGGAGACCCTATATTGGCATCAACTAGGGAGTGAAGACCCTATGTTGGCATCAGGTTATGCTGGCATCAACTAGGGAGTGGGGACCATATGTTGGAAAATCATCAGGTTATACTGGCATCAACTAGGGAGTGGAGACCCTAGGTTGGCATCAGGTTATGCTGGCATCAACTAGGGAGTGGAGATTCTTTGTTGGAAATTCATCAGGTTATGCTGGCATCAACTGGGGAGTGAAGACCCTATGTTGGAAAATCATCAGGTTATGCTAACATAAACTAGGGAGTGGAGAACCTATGTTGGAAATTCATCAGGTTATGCTGGCATCAACTAGGGAATGGATACCCTATGTTGGAAAATCATCAGGTTATACTGGCATCAACTAGGGAGGGAGACACTATATTGGAAAATTATCAGGTTATGATGCTAACTAGGGAGTGGAGACCCTATGTTGGAAATTCATCAGGTTATGCTGGTATCAACTGGGGAGTGGAGACCCTATGTTGGAAATTCATTAGGTTATACTGGCATCAACTAGGGAGTAGAGACCCTATGTTGGAAATTCATCAGGTTATGCTGGCATCAACTAGGGAGTGGAACCTTATGTTGGAAGGTCATCAGGTTATGCTGGCATCAACTAGGGAGTGGACACCCTATGTTGGAAACGATGCAGTTGGGGATCAGAGACCGTAGTTTTGAATTATTTTCAACATTATTCCTTCTTTTCTTCCTTTATTTTTTCAGAGAGTGAGTGAATGCGGGAAATAATTTTGGAGGAGACTTCCCTTTTGAAGTTGTTATTGCAAAGCTGTTTCCAGCCCTTGCGCGGTTTTCCTTTTGGTTGCCCCTGCTTTTTGCAAGGTTGCTTTCGGGTTGCACGTGTTTCCTGTTTTCTTCAACAAAGAACAATTTGTCAATTTGAAATGGTGGTTGGTTTTGTGGCCTTGATTATTTTGGTCACTTGATCTCGGCCCGTCCTTTTGACAAAGATCTCAACCGCTTGCTTACTTGCTGGGGATTGGTTTCATTTCTAACCCTGGAGATCTTGACTTTTCCAAAACTTTATCAGGATGGTTAATCACGCGGGCCTTAACCTTTTTTAACTTTCTTTTGCCTTTGCGGCATTTTGACTTTGATCCCTTTCCTTTCAGGAATTCTTGACTTCAAAGCATCAACCATCATGGTCAGTCGAGGTCGACTCGATGCACCTGCCGAGGCTGGGCACTTTTGCGTACTAGCTTGTATCAAATGATATCCTTGTAAATTAGTCTTGCCATCCTTTCTTTGTCTTAATTTAGAATAGAATTAGACCTAAAGGGATTAAAAGAAAAACAAACGACGGAATGGACGAATGAATTTAGACAAGAGGTATCCCTTTCGGGGAAAGGAAAGAAAGACTTATCTGGAGTGTATGCGGACTTCAATGAACATGACATGCCTCTTAGACTGGATGCCCTGATCTGTACGAACCGTCCAACTCTCAGAAATCCATCATAGCTTAGACCTCAAGATTTGAGAAACCTTGCCCAGGACTGTGTCCATGTCAGTGACCAATTATCTTTTTTTTTCCGATCAGTGGTGCCCTTTGCGGGTTTTCACCAGCTAATCTCTCTCATTTCTTTTCTCACCATCGTTTTGTAGTGCTCTTTGCGAGTTTTCACTAATAAGACTCTCATTTTCAATTCCTCTTCTTACCATCGCCTTACGGTGCCCGTGTGGATTTTCACCGATAAGACTCTCTCATTTTATTTCTCTCATTTTGTTGTATCAGATCCAAGTAACTGTATCCTCCCATTTTTAATCTCTTTGTCGATTGATCGGAAGGACTTGAATAGGATTTGGGTAAAAAAGATTTGGACTAAATTACAACTTTGGAAACTTTCAGGCGAAAACATCGCCAAACCATTATATCATCTGCCCCACTTTCACTTTTGGGGAAGTGTGGATTTTTATTTTGGTGTGACTGAACCCCAGAGAGAGACTGCCTACGTATCCTTTCGGAATCAAGTCAAACGCAGTTCAAGGAAACATTTTGTTTTTGTTTTATTTTTGTTTTTGTTTTGACTTTTGATTTGATTTTTTTTAAACTTTGGTTCCAAGGAGGGTGATTAAAGAAGAATAACCGGCTCAAAGGGTTTACAAAAGTTGATAGTGTTCCGCTTCAACGGCGCCATTGGCTTTTGGTCGATAAGGGGAAGAATTGCGATGCATAATTTTAAACTGTTCGCATATCTCCCTCATCAGGTGACTGTTCAGATTTGTAGCATTGTCGGTAATGATAGTCTTTGGAATACCAAAACGACAGATAATGTTGGAATGTACGAAATCCACCACTGCTTTCTTGGTGATGGATTTGAAAGTGACTATTTCGACCCACTTTGTGAAATAATCAATGGCAACCAGGATGAATCTGTGCCCATTTGAGGCTTTCGGCTCGATCGCCCCAATGACATCCATATACCAAGCAACAAATGGCCAAGGTGCTGACATAGGATGCAACTCTGAAGGTGGTGCATGAATCAGGTCACCGTGTATCTGACACTGATGGCACTTCCGGACAAAACTGAACTAATCCTTTTCCATGGTCATCCAGTAATAACCTGCCCGTAGGATTTTCTTTGCAAGGATATATCGGTTCATGTGGGGGCCACATACTTCTGAATGCACTTCGTTCATGATCTTTTCAGCTTCTTTGGCATCTACACACCTCAAAAGATTCAGATCTGGAGTTCTTTTGTACAGAACTTCTCCGCTTAAGAAGAAACTGTTGGAAAGCCTTCTAATGGTTCTTTTTTGGTCTCCACTGGCCTGCTGGGGGTATTCCTTTGCTTTCAAGAACCTTTTGATATCATGGTACCATGGTTGAACATCTGATTCTACTTCAACTGCATTGCGATAACCATGTCTATCTTGAATTTGAATCTCCAACGGGTGAATATGGACATTGCCCGGATATGGCAGCATTGCAGCTAAGGTAGCTAGTGCATCAACTAATTCATTGTGGAATCGAGGAATATACCTTAATTCAACGTATTTGAACCGTTTGCTGAGATCTTCCATATGGTGTCTATATAAGATAAGCTTGATATCTTGAGTTTCCCATTCACCTTGGGCTTGCCGAATGATCAAATCAGAATCTCCCATGATTAATAATTCTTCCACATCCAGATCAATAGTCATGTTCATGCCCATGATGCAAGCTTCATATTCGGCAGTGTTGTTCGTGCAGAAGAACCGAAGCCGGGCAGCAGTCGGATAGTGCTGACCAGTGGGCGAAATCACAATTGCCCCAATTCCGACACCTTTTGCATTTACAGCTCCATCAAAGAACATTTTCCAAGTCTTGGTGTCTTCTGGAATTACTTCAACTGAATTTACTTCCTCGTCTAGGAAATAAGTGCTTAGGGGTTCATCATCAACTGGGTTCTCAGCTAAGTGATCGGCCAAGGCTTGGGCCTTCATGTCAGTGCGGGTCACATAGACAATGTCGAACTCATTGAGTAGGATTTGCCATTTTGCTAGCCTTCCCGTGGGTATCAGCTTTTGGAATATGTACTTTAGAGGGTCCATTCTAGTTATTAGATATGTAGTATGGGCCAGCAAATAATGTCTAAGCTTTTGAGCGACCCAAGTTAAGGCACAACAAGTTCTTTCAAGCAAAGTGTACTTGGCTTCATAACCAGTAAATTTCTTGCTCAAATAGTATATGGCTTGCTCTTTCTTCCCGGTCGCATCATGTTATCCGAGAACACATCCAAAAGAATTCTCCAGAACCGTCAAGTACAAGAACAAAGGTCTTCCAGGCTCAGGCGGAACCAACACCGGCGGATTTGACAAATATTCTTTGATTTTATCAAAAGCTTCTTGACACTCATCCGTCCATTTAATCGCCGCGTCTTTCTTTAGCAGCTTAAATATGGGCTCACATGTGGTAGTAAGCTGAGCGATGAATCTACTGATGTAATTCAACCTTCCTAGCAAACTCATGACCTCTTTTTTGGTTCTCAGAGGTGGTAAATCCCGAATAGATTTTATCTTTGCTGGATCTAACTCAATACCCCTCTGACTGACTATAAACCCTAAAAGTTTCCCAGATGGAACTCTGAATGCACATTTAGCTGGGTTCAGTTTCAAATCATACATGCGCAGATGCTCAAAGAATTTCCTTAGATCTCACACATGGTCTTCTTGTGTTCAGGATTTAATGATCACATCATCCACATACACCTCAATTTCTTGGTGCATCATATCATGGAAGATGGCGGTCATGGCTCTCATGTAAGTTTCCCCGTCATTTTTTAGACCGAATGGCATGACCCTGTAACAGTAAGTGCCCTACGGTGTGGGGAAAGTTGTCTTTTCTGCATCTTCTTCATCCATCAGAACTTGGTGATACCCAGCGTAACAATCCACAAAAGACTGTATCTCATGTTTGGCACAATTGTCGATAAGAATGTGGATGTTTGGTAACAGAAAGTTGTCCTTGGGGCTTGCTTTGTTCAAATATCTATAGTCAACACATACTCGGGTTTTCCCGTCTTTCTTTGGCATTGGAACCACATTCGCCAACCACGTGGTGTATCAGACTACTCGGATCACACCAGCTTTCAATTATTTGGCGACTTCTTCTTTGATCTTATCACTGATGTCTGTTTTGAACTTTCTTTGCTTTTGTTGGACATGTGAATAGCTGGGATAAGTCAGCAACTTATATACCACTAAATCGACGCTTAGTCCTGGCATATCATCGTAAGACCATGCAAACACGTCTTTGAATTCAAACAAAAGTTGGATCAATGCATCTCTAGTTCTTTCCTCAGAGTGAATGCTTATCATGTTTCTCTGATCTCTTCTGAACTACCCAAATTAACTGGCTCGGTTTCATTTAAGTTTGGATTAGGCTTATTCTCAAATTGTTCTAATTCTCGGTTTATTTCCCTAAAAGCCTCATCTCCATCATATTCTGGTTCTTGATTCTTTATTTCACAGTTAGACATCATTTTAGGATATGGGATGAAGTCCGCAAGCATGTCATGTTATTTAAGTCCGCATTATTAGAACTGAAAAGAGAAAGATAAGAAAAATAGCAAAATCAGAACGAATAATAGAAAAAGATTCATAGACGATGAAATATTGATTTCATTTCCATTGAATTTGAAGATATGAGGGTTTACATTGAAATTTAAAAGACAACAAACTAAACACATTCGAGTTACACCCTGAAATATCTCGGAATGCAGAAAAGATGGCAAGACTGAACTACTAGGATTCCCGCCTGACAGGGAACGGAGTAGCCTTCCAGTTTTGTAGTTTAGCATTGGGCCCCATGTATTACACCTCAGCAGTGCTTGAGCCTTCGCCCGGTTGGACCATGTGGACCTCGTACAGCATTTGCCTCATTGCTTCACAGATGTCCTCAATTTCTTCGGCTGTGAAGGCCTCTTCTTCCTTTTCTATATACCTTGGCCTAACAAATGATCTGGTGAGGTGCGGGACTGGGTGAGGCAGGACCCACCCATTTTTTTTATGTTCATCGGCCCATTTTTCGTCGGCATTGGTATCTTGGAAACCTATTGTACGACCCAGCCGGTCGTTTCGAGAGTTATAGCCCCATTTTTACCATTTCTACTTCTTTTATGTTATTTAGCTATATTATGTTATAACGGGTTAGTTGGTTTGGGACCGAAGTGGTTTCAGAGTGAATTGAGATACTTAGTCTCTTAAGTAGAAACTTAAGTTGGAAAAGTAAATCGGATGTTGACCTATATGTAAACGATCTCGGATTTAAATTATGATGGTTCCGTTAGCTACATTAAGTGATTTTGGACTTAGGAGTGCATCCGAAATATGATTTGGAGGTCCGTGGTAGAATTAGACTTGAATTGGCGAAATTGGAAATTTGGCGATTTCGGTCGGTAGTGAAAAATTTGATATCGGGGTCCGAATGGAATTCTGGAAGTTGGAGTAGGTTCGTAGTGTCATTTTTGACGTGTGTGAAAAATTTGAGGTCATTCGGACGTGGTTTGGTTGGTTTCGGCATCGGTTGCCGAATTTGGAAAATTTAGAAGTTCTTAGGCTTGAATCCGAGGGTAATTTGGTGTTTGGATGTTGTTTTGGGTGATTCGAAGGTTCGACCAAGTTTGTATGTTGATATATGACTTGTTGGTATTTTTGGTTGGGGTCCCGAGGGCCTCGGGGTGATTCCACATGGTTAATGGAGTTGTCAAAGTTGGAATTTGCAGCTGGAGCTGCTGCTTCTGCTATTTCCGCACCTGCGGAAGGAAGCCTCGCAGGTGTGAGGCCGCTGGTGCGCATGGGGAGTGCGCATGTGCGGACAATGTTGGGCTAGGCAGGTTGCGCAGGTGCAAGTTGGAGGTCGCATCTGCGAGCCCGCAGGTGCGAAACCTGGGGCGCAGATGCGGAAAGGGCAATGCTGGGCAGGCTTCGCAGAAGCAGAGGAAACACGCAGATGCACCTTCGCAGGTGTGACGGATTTTGCCGCAGATGCGTAGTCTAGGTGGATAAGTGAGTTGCGTAGGTACGGGTCCTTGGACCGCAGGTGCGGTCGCGCGGGTGCGAGAAAAGGGGCCGCATGTGCGAGATTCCTGGGCAGAATGTATATAGGAACACTTCGCGAATTTTGGTGCATTCTTCACCATTTCTATTCGGTTTTGGAGCTTTTGGGAGAGATTTGAAGAGGGAATCAAGGGGGTTTCATTGAGGTAAGTTACTTGAGCCTAATACTCGTATATATGGTGATTTTTCCATTGTTTAATCATTGTAATTCGTGAAAATGAGGGGTTAGACTTGGAATTTTTGGAGAGTAATTTAAGGATTTGAAGAACCAAATGATGTCGGATTTGATGAATTTGGTATGGTTAGACTCGTGAGTGAATAAGCTTTTTAGTTTTGTGAATTTTTCGGATTTCGAGACGTGGGCCCGGGGGTCGGGTTTGAGCCAATTTCGAGTTTTTGTCTAATTTTGTAGCTTTTCCTATGGAATTCATTCCATTAGCGTATATTGATGGTATTGTACTGATTGTGAATAGATTTGGAGCATTTGGAGGCCGAGTTCAGAGGCAAGAGCATTGCAGGGTAGAAATTTGACCGGTTTGAGGTAAGTAACGATTGTAAATCTAGTCCTGAGGGTGCGAAACCCCGAATTTTTGTATCATTCTACTATTTTTAGTGACGCACATGCTAGGTGACGGACATGTGGGCATGCACTATTGGGGATTGTGACTTGGTCTGTCCCATAGCGATTGTAAAGTTGCATATTTTGTTGAAACTATATGATACTTTTATGTTTTAGAAAGAGTTTCTATAAATTGGGCTGAATGCCATGTTTGGGCCTTGCGCCAATGCTGTTTGGACCCTTAGGGGCTGTTTCTTACTATCCTCTCATTATTTTCGATTGAAAATCTATACTCAGTCATGTTTATACTTGTTTACCGCATGACTCAGTTTTATGACTCTATTTTGATGCATATAAATGTTTTGGGCCGAATGCCCTGTTTTACTGAAATGCCTGAGTGGTTTGAGAGGTTTATGACTGAGTGAGGCCGAGGGCCTGATTTGTGAGGATGAGTATGGATCGGGGCTGCCCGCCTGCAGCATACTTTATTATTATAGCACGTGAGTTGTCCGTGCAGCACGTGAGTCGTCCGTGCAGATTATAGCGCTTGGGCTGAATGAGCCCCTCCGAAGTCTGTACACACCCCCAGTGAGCGCAGGTACCTACTGAGTGCGAGTGCCGAGTGCTGAATGACTGGGAGGCAAGAGTGATTGTGAGGTATGCCCGAGTGGCAAGAATTATTATGAGGTATGCCCAAGTGGCACTAGTGACTGTGAGGTTTGCCCGAGGGGCTGTTTTTGAGTGATGTTTTGTCCGATGGGCTGTTTATGATTTCATCATTTTTCTCACCTTTGCATTTTTCCTCTGTTTGAAATCTGTTGAAAAATAACCTTAAATGATTAATTTTACTGGAACTGGGTTTAAACGAGATATTTTGATTCAAATCCTGATTTTAAAAAGCACTAGGTATTTTACTGAGATTTCATGATATGAACGTTATATGCTTTATTGCTCGACACTACTACTCAGTCTTTATTTATTGTTGTTACTTACTGAGTTGGCGTACTCACGTTACTCCCTGCACCTTGTGTGCAGATTCAGGTGTAGCTGGACACGGTAGCGGTTATTGAGTGTTCTGGTTGCAGATTTTCTTGGAGATAGCAATGTAGCTGTTTGGCGATCGCAGCCCCTACTCTTCTCCCTCTTATCTTCCTCTAGTTGTATTTAGCTATTTTCCAGGCTGAGTTAGTCTTGTTATTGTTAGACAGATTGTAGTAGATGCTCATGACTAGTGACACCCCGATGTCGGGCTTTTTTCTTCCGCACTTTTATTTTTATTTGAACTCCTTTTACGAAGGTTTTTATGTTAAATAACATTGAAATTATCTTTTAAATGAAAACATATTTTTGTTTTGGAAATGAGTCGGCTTGCCTAGTTTCACGATAGGCGCCATCCCGATCGGGGTTAGTTTGGGTCATGACAGATTGGTATCAGAGCCTAGGTTACATAAGTCTCACGAGACATGAGCGGGTTTCGTCGAGTCTTGTGGATCGGTATGGAGACGTCTGTACTTATCTTCGAGAGGCTGCAGAACCTTTAGGAAAAATTTCCACATTCTTGAATTCTTATCGTGCGAATCTGTTGATTCTAGTAATTAAACATCTGTTGTTTCATTCTCTCACAAATGGTGAGGACTCGTACTACCGGTCAGGAGGGCCAGCCACCAGTACCACCAGCCAGGGCCACGAGAGGCCGAGGCCAAGGCCGTGGTAGAGGCCATGGTAGGGGCACAGGTGCAGCCCGTACACCAGCTGGGACAGTACCTGCAGATCCACCAGTTGTCCCAGATCAGGACCAGGTTCCAATTGTTGATGCACCAGCTCAGGCACCACCTGTGCCTATTGTGATTCCAGGCCTTCAGGAGGCCCTAACTCAAATTCTGACAGCGTGTACTGGCCTTGCTCAGGCGGTCTCTATTTCGACGGCCGCAACCACTTCTCAGGCTAGGGGACGCACTCAGACTCCCGCCGCTCACACACCCGAGCAGGTTATTCAGGGACTTCAAACACCGGAGGCACCACCAGCCCAGCTGGTTGCAAGTTGCTCAGGATTATGTGGTTCCTACTATGCCTGAGGATGATCAGCATAGGTTGGAGAGGTTTAGGAGACTTTAGCCGCCACCTTTCAGTGGCACAGAGAGAGAGGATGCTCAGGACTTTTTGGACAGGTGTCAGAGGATACTCCGTCCTGCTAGTATTTTGGAGACTTGTGGGGTCTCATTCACTACCTTTCAGTTTTCTGGGACTGCACTCAGATGGTGGGAGACTTACGAGAGGCGTAGGCCTGTTGGCGCAGCACCCCTTAGTTGGAAGCAGTTCTCTGTGGTCTTTTTGGAAAAGTTTGTGCCTCGATCCTGCAGAGAGGAGCTGCGCAGACAGTTTGAGCGGCTTCGCCAGGGTGATATATCTGTGACACAGTACGAGATGTGATTCTCTGAGTTGGCCCGTCATGCTATCTAGTTGGTTCCCACGGATAGAGAGAGGATCATGAGGTTTATTGATGGCCTCACTTATCAGCTACAGTTGCTCATGACCAGGGAGCGGGTTTTGGGTGCTACTTTTGATGAGGTTGTCGACATTGCTCGACAGATTGAGATGGTTCGCGATCAGGAGAGGGTTGAGAGGGAGGCCAAGAGGCCTCGTGGTCAAAGTGGATTCGGTGGTGCTCCTTTTGGGGGTCAGTTCCAGCACGGTAGAGGTCGTCATTTCAGGCAGGCTCAGTCAGCTCAGCCATTTCATCGGGGTGCATCATCTGGCCATGGTTCTCACAGTTCTCATCAGGGCCACTCATCATTTAGTGCCCTCCCAGTTCAGAGTTCGTCCCGTGCTCCACCTGTTCAGGGCTCTTCCATGCCAGGTTCTTATACCAGTCATCCCAGTGCTAGGGGTTCCCTTCAGTTTCCGCTGCCAGCACCAGGGAGTTATTTTGAGTGTGGGGAGCTTGGGCATATGTGGAGGCAGTGTCCTCGTCGTCATGGAGGTCTATCTCAGCAGAGGAGTCATCCTCCGACTACAACAACAGTTACATCACCACCCGCCCAATCAACTCGGGGTGAAGGTCAGTCAGCTAGGGGTTGCCCTAGAGGGGGAGGCAAATCGGGGGTGGTCAGCCCTGTTTTTATGCTCTCCCTGCTAGACCAGATGCTATTGCTTCAGTTTGTCACAGAGATGCCTCAGTATTATTTGACCTCGATTTCACGTATTTATATGTTTCCTCGTATTTCGCCTATTTTCTAGATATGCCCTGTGAGTCTCTAGTTTCTTCTATTCATGTATCTACTCATGTGGGCAATACTATTATTGTGGACCGCGTATATCGATCATGTGTGGTGACTATTGGGGGTCTGGAGACCCGAGTGGATCTATTGTTGCTCAGTATGGTTAACTTTGATGTGATATTGGGTATGGATTGGTTATCTCCATGTCATGTTGTTCTAGAGTGTCATGCTAAGACGGTGACGTTGACTATGCTGGGAATTCCGAGGGTTGAGTGGAGCGGTTCTTTAGATTATGTACCAAGTAGGGTGATTTCATATTTGAAGGCTCAGCGCATGGTTGAGAAGGGTTTCCTATCTTATTTGGCTTTTGTGAGGGATGTTAGTGTAGAGACTCCTGTCATTGATTCTGTTCCGATGGTACGTGATTTTCCGGATGTGTTTCCTGCAAACGGCGGCATGGATATTGCTTTGGTATTGATTTGGTGCCGGGCACTCAACCCATATATCTTTCACCGTATCGAATGGCACCAGCGGAGTTGAAGGAATTAAAAGAACAAGTTCAGGAACTCCTTGATAAGGGGTTTATTCGGCCTAGTGTGTCACCTTGGGGTGCACCGATTCTATTTGTGAAAAAGAAGGATGGTTCCATGAGAATGTGTATTGATTACAGGCAGTTGAACAAGGTCACAGTCAAGAACAAGTATCCTTTGCCTCGTATTGATGATTTATTTGACTAGCTTCAGGGAGCGAGGGTGTTCTCTAAAATTGATTTGAGGTTCGGTTATCATCAACTGAAGATTTGGGATTCAGATATTCTTAAGACAGCTTTCACGACCCGATATGGCCATTATGAGTTCTTGGTGATGTATTTTGGGCTGACCAATGACCCAGCATCATTCATGCATTTGATGAACAGTGTATTCCAGCCCTATTTGAACTCACTCATCGTTGTATTCATTGATGACATCCTGGTGTACTCTCGTAGCCAGGAGGAGCACGCTCAGCATTTGAAGATTGTATTATAGCAATTGAGGGAGAAGAAGCTTTATGCAAAGTTCTCCAAGTGTGAGTTTGGCTCAGTTTAGTAGCATTCTTGGGACATGTGATGTCCAGCGAGGGTATTCAGGTGGCTCCGAAGAAGATAGAGGCGGTGCAGAGTTGGCCTAGACCGTCCTCAGCCATGGATATTAGGAGCTTTCTTGGTTTGGCGGGTTACTACCATCATTTTGTGGAGGGATTTTCATCTATTGCATCGCCCTTGACCAAATTGACCCAAAAAGGTGCTCCATTCAGGTAGTCGAATGAGTGTGAGGATAGCTTTCAAAAGCTTAAGACTGCTTTGACCACAACTCCAGTGTTAGTTCTACCATCAGCTTTAGGTTCTTACACCGTGTATTGTGATGCCTCGAGGATAGGTATTGGTTGTGTTATGATGTAGGAGGGTAGGGTGATTGCTTATGCCTCGCGCCAGTTGAAGACCCATGAGAAGAACTATCATGTCCATGATCTTGAGTTAGCAACCATTGTTCATGCCTTGAAGATTTGGCGTCATTATTTGTATGGGGTCCATTGTGAGATCTATACAGATCACCGGAGTCTGCAGTATCTGTTAAAGCAGAAGGATCTTAATTTGCACCAGCGGAGATGGTTGGAGCTTCTTAAGGACTATGATATCACTATTTTGTACCATCCGGGGAAGGCCAATGTGGTGGCCGATGCTTTGAATCACCGAGCAGAGAGTTTGGGGAGTTTAGCATATCTTCCAGCAGCAGAGAGACCTTTGGCAATAGATGTTCAGACCTTAGCGGGCCAGCTTGTCAGATTGGATATTTCGGAGCCTAGTTATTATATTCTCTCACAGATGGTGAGGACTCATACTACCGGTCAGGAGGGCCAGCTACCAGTACCACCAGCCAGGGCCAGGAGAGGCCGAGGCCGCGGTAGAGGCTGTGGTAGGGGCAGAGGTGTAGCCCATACAACAGTTGGGGCAGTACCTGCAGATCCACCGGTTGTCCCAGATCAGGACCAGGTTCCAGTTATTGATGTACCAGCTCAGGCACCACCTGTGCCTATTGTGATTCCAGGCCTTCAGGAGGCCCTAGCTCAGATTCTGATAGCGTGTACTGGCCTTGCTCAGGAGGTCTCTATTTCGACGGCCGCACGCACTTCTCAGGCCAGGGAAGGCACTCAGACTCCCGTCGCTCGCACACCCGAGCAGGTTGTTCAAGGACTTCAGACACCGGAGGCACCACCAGCCCAGCCGGTTGTAGTTGCTCAGGATTATGTGGTTCCTGCTATTCCTGAGGATGATCGGCGTGGGTTGGAGAGGTTTGTGAGACTTTAGCCACCACCTTTCAGTGGCATAGAAAGAGAGGATGCTCAGGACTTTTTAGACAGGTCTTAGAGGATACTTCGTACTGCTGGTACTTTGGAGACTTGTGGGGTCTCATTCACTACCTTTTAGTTTTTTGGGGCTTCATTCAGATGGTGGGAGACTTATGAGAGGCATAGGCCTGTTGGTGTAGCACCCCTTACTTGGCAGCAGTTCTCTGTGGCCTTTTTGGAAATGTTCGTGCCTCAATCCCGCAGAGAGGAGCTGCACAGACAGTTTGAGCGGCTTCGCTAGGGTCATATGTCTGTGACACAGTACGAGATGTGATTCTCTGAGTTGGACCGTCATGTTATCTGGTTGGTTCCCACAGACAGAGAGAGGATCATAAGGTTTATTGATGGCCTCACTTATCAGCTACAGTTGCTAATGACCAGGGAGCGGGTTTCAGGTGCTACCTTTGATGAGGTTGTCGACATTGCTCGGCAGATTGAGATGGTTCGCGGTCAGGAGAGGGTTGAGAGGGAAGCCAAGAGGACTCGTAGTCAGGGTGGATTCAGTGGTGCTCCTTTTGGGGGTCAGTTCCAACACGGTAGAGGTCGTCATTTCAGGCAGGCTCAGTCAGCTCGACCATTTCATCGGGGTGCATCATCTGGCCATGGTTCTTACAGTTCTTATCAGGGCCACTAATCACTTAGTGCCCTCCCAGTTCAGAGTTTGTCCCGTGCTCCACCTGTTTAGGGCTCTTCTATGCCAGGTTCTTATACCAGTCATCCCGGTGCTAGGGGTTCCCTTCAGTTTCCGCCGCCAGCACCAGGGAGTTGTTTTGAGTGTGGGGAGCTTGGGCATATGTGGAGGCAGTGTCCTCGTCGCCCAGTCAGCTCGGGGTGTAGGTCAGTCAGCTAGGGGTCGCCCTAGAGGGGGAGGCATATCAGGGGGTGGTCAGGCTCATTTCTATGCTCTCCCTGCCAGACCAGATGCTATTGCTTCAGATGCTGTGATTACAGGTATTGTCTTAGTTTTTCATAGAAATGCCTCAGTATTATTTGACCCCGGTTTCACGTATTCATATGTTTTCTCGTATTTCGCCCATTTTCTAGATATGCCCCGTGAGTCTCTAGTTTTTTCTGTTCATGTATCTACTTCTGTGGGCAATACTATTATTGTGAATCGCATATATCAATCATGTGTGGTAACTATTGGGGGTCTGGAGACTCGAGTGGATCTATTGTTGCTCCATATGGTTGACTTTAATGTGATATTGGGTATGGATTGTTTATCTCCATGTCATGTTGTTCTAGATTGTCACGCTAAGACGGTGACGTTGACTATGCCGGGAATTCTGAGGGTTGAGTGGAGCGGTTCTTTAGATTATGGACCAAGTAGGGTGATTTCATATTTGAAGGCTCAGCGCATAGTTGAGAAGGATTGCCTATCTTATTTGGCTTTTGTGAGGGATGTTAGTGCAGAGACTCATGTCATTGATTTTGTTCTGGTGGTACATGATTTTTCGGATGTGTTTCCTGTAGACGGCGGCATGGATATTAACTTTGGTATTGATTTGGTGCCGGGCACTCTACCCATTTCTATTCCACCGTATCGTATGGCACCGGAGGAGTTGAAGGAATTGAAAAAACAACTTCAGGAACTCTTTGATAACGGGTTTATTCGGCCTAGTGTGTCACCTTGGGGTGCACCGGTTCTATTTGTGAAAAAGAAGGATGGTTCCATGAGAATATGTATTGATTACAGGCAGTTGAACAAGGTCACAGTCAAGAACAAGTATCCTTTGCCTCTTATAGATGATTTATTCGACCAACTTCAAGGAGCGAGGGTGTTCTCTAATATTTATTTGAGGTCCGGTTATCATCAGCTGAAGATTCAGGATTCAGATATTCTTAAGACAGCTTTCAGGACCCGATATGGCCATTATGAGTTCTTGGTGATGTATTTTGGGCTGACCAATGCCCCAGCAGCGTTCATACATTTGATGAACAGTGTATTCCAGCCCTATTTGAACTCACTCGTCGTTGTATTCATTGATGACATCTTGGTGTACTCTCGTAGCCAGGAGAAGAACGCTCAGCATTTGAGGATTGTATTACAGTGATTGAGGGAGGAGAAGATTTATACAAAGTTCTCCAAGTGTGAGTTTGTCTCAATTTAGTAGCATTGTTGGGACATGTGATGTCTAGCGAGGGTATTCAGGTGGATCCGAAGAAGATAGAGGCGGTGCAGAGTTGGCCTAGACCGTCCTCAGCCATGGAGATTAGGAGCTTTCTTGGTTTGGCGAGTTACTTCTGTCGCTTTATGGAGGAATTTTCATCTATTGCATCGCCCTTGACCAAATTAACCCAAAAGGGCGCTCCATTCAGGTGGTCGGATGAGTGTGAGGACAGCTTTCAGAAGCTCAAGACTGCTTTGAGCACAACTCCAGTGTTAGTTCTACCATCAGCTTCAGGTTCTTACACTGTGTATTGTGATGCCTCGAGGATAGGCATTGGCCGTGTTTTGATGCAGGAGGGTAGGGTGATTTCCTATGCCTCGCGTCAGTTGAAGACCCATGAGAAGAACAATCATGTCCATGATCTTGAGTTAACAACCATTGTTCATGCCTTGAAGATTTGGCATCATTATTTGTATGGGGTTTATTGTGAGATCTATACAGATCACCGGAGTCTGCAGTATCTGTTAAAGCAGAAAGATCTTAGTTTGCATCAGCGAAGATGGTTGGAGCTTCTTAAGGACTATGATATCACTATTTTGTACCATTCGGGGAAGGCCAATGTGGTGGCCGATGCTTTGAATCACCGGGCAGAGAGTTTGGGGAGTTTAGCATATCTTCCAGCAGCAGAGAGACCTTTGGCAATAGAGGTTCAGACCTTAGCGGGCCAGCTTGTCAGATTGGATATTTCGGAGCCTAGTCGGGTATTGGCTTGTGTGGTCTCCAGGTCTTCTCTTTATGACTGTATCAGGGAGCGTCAGTATGATGTCCCTCACTTGCTCATTCTTCAGGACAGGGTTCAGAGAAGTGATGCTAGGGATGTGACTATTGGTGATGACGGCGTGCTGAGAATGCAGGGCCGGATATGTGTGCCCAATGTAGATGGGTTTCGAGAGTTGATTCTTGAGGAGGCCCACAGCTTGCGGTATTCCATCCATCCGGGTGCCTCGAAGATGTACCAGGATTTGAGGCAGCACTATTTATGGAGGCGGATGAAGAAAGATATAGTTGGGTTTGTGGCTCGGTGTCTCAACTGTCAGCAGGTTAAGTATGAGCATCAGAGGCCGGGTGGCTTGCCTCAGAGGTTAGAGATCCCAGAGTGGAAGTGGGAGCAGATCACCATGGACTTTATAGTTGGGCTCCCATGGACTTCGAGGAAGTTCGACGCTATTTGGGTTATTATGGATCGACTGACCAAGTCCGCGCACTTCATTCCGGTTGGTACTACTTATTCTTCAGAGTGGTTGGCTGAGATTTACATCCGAGAGATCGTTCGCCTGCATGGTGTCCCAGTTTCCCTCATTTCAGATAGGGGTACTCAGTTTACATCGCAGTTTTAGAAAGCCGTGCAGCGAGAGTTGGGTACTCAGGTTGAGTTGAGCATAACTTTTCACGCTCAGGCGGACGGGCAATCCGAGCGCACTATTCAGATATTGGAGGACATGTTGCGTGCTTGTGTCATTGACTTTGGGGGTTCATAGGACCAGTTTCTCCCACTCGCGGAGTTTGCATATAACAACAGTTATCAGTCGAGTATTCAGATGGATCCGTACGAGGCTTTATATGGGAGGAGGTGTAGATCTCTGGTTGGATAGTTTGAGTCGGGTGAGGCTAGGCTCTTAGGTACAAACTTGGTCCAGGACGCATTAGATAAGGTGAAATTGATTCAGGAGCGGCTTCGCACGGTGCAGTCTAGGCAGAAGAGCTACACGGATAGGAAGGTTCGTGATGTTTTTTTTATGGTTGGCGAGAAGGTTTTGCTGAAGGTATCACCCATGACGGATGTTATGAGGTTTGGGAAGAGGGGCAAGTTGAGCCCCCGGTTCATTGGGCCTTTTGAGGTGCTTCAGAGGATTGGGGAGGTAGCTTATAAGCTTGCCTTGCCACCCATCTTGTCGAGTGTGCCTCTAGTGTTTCATGTTTCTATGCTCTAGAAGTATGTTGGAGATCCATCCCATGTTTTGGATTTCAGCACGGTTAAGTTGGAGGGTGATATGACTTATGATGTGGAGCCGGTGGTTATTTTGGATCGGCAGGTTCGAAGGTTGAGGTCAAAGGATATAGCTTCAGTGAAGGTGCAATGGAGAGGTTAGCCTGTGGAGGAGGCCACCTGGGAGACCGAGCGGGAGATGCTGAGCAGATATCCATGCCTATTCGAGACTCCAGGTATGTTTCTAGACCCGTTCGAGGACGAACGGATGTTTAAGAGGGGGAGGATGTAACGACCCGGCCGGTCGTTTCGAGAGTTATAGACCCGTTTTCCCCATTTCTACTTTGTTTGTATTATTTAGCTATATTATGTTATATCGGGTTAGTTAATTGGGGACCGGAGTGGTTTCATAGTGAATTGAGACACTTAGTCTCTTAAGTAGAAACTTAAGATGGAAAAGTCAACCGGATGTTGACCAATGTGTAAACAATCTCATATTTGAATTTTGATGGTTCCGTTAGCTCCGTTAGATGATTTTGGACTTAGGAGTGTGTCTGAAATGTGATTTGGAGGTCCGTGGTAGAATTAGGTTTGAATTGGCGAAATTGGAAATTTAGCGATTTCGGTCGGCAATGGAAATTTTGATATCGGGGTCAGAATGGAATTCCGGAAGTTGGAGTAGGTTTATAGTGTCATTTGTGACGTGTGTGCAAAATTTGAGGTCATTCGGACGTGGTTTGGTTAGTTTCGGCATCGGTTGCCGAATTTGAAAAATTTAGAAGTTCTTAGGCTTGAATCCGAGGGTAATTTGGTATTTGGATGTTGTTTTGGGTGATTCGAAGGTTCGACTAAGTTTGTATGTTGATATATGACTTGTTGGTATTTTTGGTTGGGGTCCCGAGGGCCTCGGGGTGATTCCACGTGGTTAATGGAGTTGTCGAAGTTGGAATTTGCAGCTGGAGCTGATGCTTCTGCTATTTCCGCACATGCGGAAGGAAGCCTCACAGGTGCGAGGCTGCTGGTGCGCGTGGGGAGTGCGCATGTGCGAGCAATGCTGAGCTAGGCAGGTTGCGCAGGTGCGAGTTGGAGGTCGCATCTGCGAGCCCGCAGGTGCGAAACCTGGGGCGCAGATGCAGAAAGGGCAATTCTGGGCAGGCTTCGCAGAAGCGGAGGAAAGGCGCAGATGCGCCTTCGCAGGTGCGACGGATTTTTCCGCAGATGCGGAGTCTGGGCGGATAAGTGAGTTGCGCAGGTGCGGCTCCTTGGACCGCAGGTGAGTCGCGCGGGTGCGAGAAAAGGGGCCGCAGGTGCGAGATTCCTGGGCAGAAGGTATTGCGCACTTCGCGAATTTTGGTGCATTCTTCACCATTTCTATTCGGTTTTTGTAGCTTTTGGGAGAGATTTGAAGAGGGAATCAAGGGGGTTTCATTGTGGTAAGTTACTTGAGCCTAATACTCGTATATATGGTAATTTTCCCGTTGTTTAATTATTGTAATTAGTGAAAATGAGGGGTTAGGGCTTGGAATTTGTGGAGAGTAATTTAAGGATTTGAAGGACCAAATGATGTTGGATTTTGATGAATTTGGTATGGTTAGACTCGTGAGTAAATGAGATTTCTAGTTTTGTGAATTTTGTCGGATTTCGAGACGTGGGCCCGGGGCCGGGTTTGAGCCAATTTCGGGTTTTGGTTTAATTTTGTAGCTTTTCTTGTGAAATTCATTCCATTAGCGTATATTGAGGCCGAGTTAGGAGCATTTGGAGGCCGAGTTCATAGGCAAGAGCATTGCGGGGTAGAAATTTGACCGGTTTGAGGTAAGTAACGATTGTAAATCTAGTCCTGAAGGTGCGAAACCCCGAATTTTTGTATCATTCTACTATTTTTAGTGACGCACATGCTAGGTGACGGGCATGTGGGCGTGCACTATTGGGGATTGTGACTTGGTCCGTCCCGTAGCGACTGTAAAGTTGCATACTTTGTTGAAACTATATGATACCTATATGTTTTAGAAAGAATTTCTATAAATTGGGCTGAATGCCATGTTTGGGCCTTGCGCCAGTGCTGTTTGGACCCTTTGGGGCTTTTCTTACTATCCTCTCATTGTCTTCGATTGAAAAATCTATACTCAGTCATGTTTATACTTGTTTACCGCATAACTCAGTTTTATGACTCTATTTTGATGCATATAAATATTTTGGGCCGAATGCCCTGTTTTACTGAAATGCCCGAGGGGCTTGAGAGGTTTATGACTGTGTGAGGCCGAGGGCCTGATTTGTGAGGATGAGTGTGGATCGGGGCTGCCCGCCTGCAGCATACTTTATTATTATAGCACGTTAGTTGTCCTTGCAGCACGTGAGTTGTCCGTGTAGATTGTAGCACTTGGGCTGAAGGAGCCCCTCTGGAGTCTGTACACACCCCCAGTGAGCGCAGGTACCTACTGAGTGCGAGTGTCAAGTGCTGAGTGACTGGGAGGCAAGAGTGATTGTGAGGTATGCCCGAGTGGCAAGAGTGATTGTGAGGTATGCCCGAGTGGCACGAGTGACTGTGAGGTTTTCCCGAGGGGCTGTTTATGAGTGATGTTTTTCCCGAGGGGTTGTTTATGATTTCATCATTTTGCTCACCTTTGCATTTTTCCTCTATTTGAAATATGTTGAAAAATAACCTTAAATGATTAATTTTACTGGAACTGGGTTTAAACGAGATATTTTGATTCAAATCCTGATTTTAAAAAGCACTAGGTATTTTACTGAGATTTCATGATATGAACGTTATATGCTTTATTGCTCGTCACTACTGCTCAGTCTTTATTTATTGTTGTTACTTACTGAGTTGGCGTACGCACGTTACTCCCTGCACCTTGTGTGCAGATTCAGGTGTAGCTGGACACGGTAGCGGTTATTGAGTGTTCTGGTTGTAGATTTTCTTGGAGATAGCAATGTAGCTGTTTGGCGATCGCAGCCCCTGCTCTTCTCCCTCTTATCTTTCTCTAGTTGTATTTAGCTATTTTCCAGGCTGAGTTAGTCTTGTTATTGTTAGACAGATTGTAGTAGATGCTCATGACTAGTGACACCCCGATGTCGGGCTTTTTTCTTCCGCACTTTTATTTTTATTTGAACTCCTTTACGATAGTTTGTATGTGAAATAACATTGAAATTATCTTTGAAATGAAAACATCGGTTTGTTTTGGAAATGAGTCGTCTTGCCTAGTTCCACGATAGGCGCCATCACGACCGGGGTTAGTTTGGGTCGTGACACCTATGCCAAAGAACTTCTTGTTGGCAGGCAAGGTGACGGTTTTCTGTGACGCCCTGTAAGGATACCCCGAGCCCTTTCCCAGGCTTGTACCCATGTTTGATCATTTCACTGGCGACCATGATTGATGTGTTTGATAGACAGGGTTGAGGACATGGGGTTCCTTCTTCGCACTGGTCGGCGACTACAATTTCAAAGGCTTGGTAGATGATGTGCTCACTTCCCTCTCTTGCCTCGAGACATGGGACTGAAGGGTCCCTGTAAATTGACTATTCAGCCTCTCCGTGGACAACTATATCTTAGTTTTCATGTTCGAATTTGACCATTTGATGGAGAGTAGAGGGAACGGCTCCTGCGGCATGGATCCATTGTCACGCCCTGAACCTAGGAGCGAGACAAGCACCCGGTGCCCCACCTAACCTCACGTACTAAATTGCGACTAAGGGACTCTGAACATATAATGTCATACTTTGGCCATGGGGCCACCTTACAAGACAATTTGCGAAGCAGAATATAAAACTGAATGGAAACTAGCGCTAACTAAACATCAATATAAAGCTAGGCCGAAAAGGCCGTCATAGCTACTACAGCTGACAAACCACCAAATTATACATACCAGGCCTACAAACCCAACATACTGCACTAACCAACAGGATATGTCTACAAGCCTCTACTGATAGATATATTGTGATCGGAACAGGGCCCCGACCTACCCATAACATATATACAGATATACATAAGATGTACACAAAACTCTAGACCTGGCAACTCCGAAAGACGTGGAGCTTACCGATCAGGCTGAACTCGGGAAACACCTACTGAGGAGGTCTACCCGTCTGTCTGTCTGAACCTGCATGCATGAAATGCAGCGCCCCCAGAAAAGGGACGTCAGTACGAAATAATGTACCGAGTATGTAAGGCAATAAAATAACTGAAATCTAAAACTGAACTGATAATATGATAACTGAAATTAACTGGGAGTCAAAGATGGTCTGGAGATATACTTACCTGCTGATTGTGACTAAACTCCTTCAATATAGTAAGTAAAATAAATGTCCGGCCCTATAAGGCTCGGTACGTGTAACTGCTCGGCCGTAGTAGGCTCGCTCATAGGCGCTCGGCCATACTGGGCTCTGTACCTCGGCCATCCTGGGCTCGCTCATAGGCGCTCGGCCACAGTAGGCTCGGTATATATAACTTACCATCTGATCAGAGGTTGCCCAATAGGGGCCTGCCCACCGATTATAGCTCGATGGTGGTGAAAATAGTGTAATACTGTATATATATATATATAGACCCTCTGCTCTCTTGACTGAATAAAGACAAAACTAAACTGAATATGAAGTCTCGACCCTCTACTCTCTTGACTGAATAAAGACAAAACTAAACTGAATATGAAGTCTCGATAAGGAATAATATTGTAACTTATGAGACTAGAATAATATGAATAAATTCATGAATACGAACTTCTCTTTATGTCTCATTATTAACACATGTAGCTACGAGATCATGCCAAAATGAAGGAAGGGCTTAGCCTTAACATACCTTATCACAATCTTTCCAATCACCAAGTTGAACTCACCTCTTTGCACCTTAATCTAAAAGAATGATAATAATACTATCGTTAAGTTACGAAAGGTACAACTATCGCACAACGAACGACACACTTATTTTGTATTAAAACAGGCAGCATCTCCCCTATAATCCTTACTTCCTCCAAATTCAAGATAACACCAACAATACAAGAACAGAACAATAACAACATATATACATCATTTTCCAGCCCTATATACACCATCAAATACTACAAAACAGCCCAACACACCCCAATCTCTTCATACACAAAACGACCACCGTAGTAGTGTCAAACGACCCGAAAATGTTATGACGAACGACCAGCCAACCACCCTACATTTATATGGTGTTTCTACACCCCCTTCCTCCTCCAAAACTCCACAAAATAGTAGTAAAACACGCAGCCCAACAGCAACACAAAACAGTCCACAAAACAGTCCGCTACAAGTGAATAACTCGAACTCACGGCTTCCGATCACCGTCCCGTGAGTTCTTACAAGTATAGAACGACTTACCATGAATTTACAGCAGAAAAAATGGATGAAAGAGATCAGTAAACTCACCTTATTTTTTGGATAACTCAGCTCCTATCTTGGTTCTTCAAACTCTAGGTTTTACCTCCAATTAGAACTTAAAAGGGAGAGAAAATCAATTAGGGTTTGTGGGAAATATTTGGGAGGATTCTTTGCAGAGCTTATGTCTGGTTATTATACTCTATTTTTAAGTCTAATATATGAAGAAAATAGGCCTTTAAAAGGCCTCTTTGGATGACCCGAAATGGCCCATTTTTGGGCTTTCATTTAAGCAAGTAGGTGACACACCTACTTGTCACCTAGCAGCTTGTGCAGTATCGCAAAAATGCCCATATCTCTCTACTCCGATGTCGTATTGACAAACGGTTTAATGCTTTGGAAAATAGACTCATAGATCTTTAATTTGATGGGTGGAACACCCCATAACGCTAAGTATATTGGGAGAAAATTGCAGTTACATTTGACCCAAAGTTTCAGTAAAACTTATGAATGTAACTTGTGATGACTTTCATCGACTTTTGTTCCACAACTCGCTTGACTTCAAAACATAACACACGGATGTCATACGACTAATATAAATCATAACATAATCTCCTTATCATATTAATCACCCTAGTCTCACCCCAAAGGTACATGTTATAACATTCCCAACTTGTCGACTTTCGACGAAACATTGTTTTATTTAATTGCTTTAGCTTCTGAACTGTCCAACCCTCTTTGTACTTGTTGTTCATGATCTTCAATATTTGTAACCTCAGAGGTAACATGATTAACGTACTTTATATACTTTTAAATATTATCTCATTTTTAGTCCTACATTAGTTTGCTTACGACGCATTTTTACGTATGAAAATATAGGGTGTAACATCCATGGTCTTCCTAGAGGAAAGTTATAGGAAGTGTCCATGTCCAGAACTTGGAATGTTACTTCAAAATCTACGGGGCCAATGGTTAGGACCAAGTCAATTTCCCCCATCGTATCCCGCTTGACACCGTCGAAAGCACGCACACAGACATTGTTTGGTCTGATCCTTTCTGTCCCGATTTCCATCCTCTGTAATGTTGATAGAGGGAAAATGTCAACTCCGGACCCACCGTCTAACATAAACCTTTTCACATAATATCCTTCACACTTGATAGTCAAGTGAAGGTTTTGTTGTGGGCTGATCTTTCTGGAGGCAAGTCATTTTGGCTGAAGGAGATTCGATTGACCTCAAATAATTACTCTACCATTCTTTCCAATTGTTCAACCGTGGTTTCAATCGGAACATACGCTTCATTCAGTGTCTTTAGCAGCACCTTCTGGTGTTCGTTTGAGCTCATTAGTAGGGACAAAAGTGAAACCTCAGAGGGAGTCTTCCTAAGTTGATCAATAAGAGCATACTCCGAAGTTTTCATCTTTCGGAAAAACTCCTCCATTTCTTCAGCACTTATCAGCTTCTTGAGTGGAAATTGCTTCTGCTTTGTTTTGTTCAATTCTTCTAGGTTATGATACTTCCTAGATTGGTTCATTTCATTTATTTCTCCCATAACTTCTTTTCCTTTGTACGTAACCACTGTCTTGTTGTAGTTCCAAGAAGTTGCAATGGGGTCTCTCGTAGGGACCTATGGCGTGCGGCCGATAACCACGGGCTCAGTCAGCCTTAGTGAAATTACCGGTCCCCACACCACATAAGTCCCTTTGGGCATGTACAATTTTGGCAGCTCCAGCGTGGCTTTCCTTTGCTCAAATCTTTTGGGAATGCTTAGCACGAATTTCTCCTTCCTCGGGGCCCTGGGCACATAGAGAATGGCGTCTTTAGAATGTGTTGCCCCTGTCTTTGTTTCCCCGGCCTTTTCTGCATTTTGGGGAGTGGAATTTATCTTTTTCTCATCCCTGAATTGTTTTGCCACCGCTTTGGGTTACTTTTCGGAGTCAGCGATGGCAATGATAGATTTTAATGCTCGGTCGAATTATTTGTCTTCACAGATCATCAGGATGACCGGCACGTTATTGTGAGCCAGTAACCGGTTGTTGGTTACATTAGGGACATCCTCGTCCCTTAACACTACCCGCTTCTGTTCTATCAGATTCTCGACTGCTCTCTTAAGGGTCCAACAATCTTCAGTGTCATGCCATTCCAACCCTGAGTGATAAGCGCACCTGGTACCTGGCCGGTAAGATGGAGATTCTGGGTTCGATCTGTTTGGAGGTACAGGTTGTAATAGACCTATTTGGACTAATTTTGGGAACAGGCTGGAGTAAGATTCACCAATATGGGTTAAATCAGTTTCCTGGGTGGTTCACGGGGAAGTGTGTTATATTGGTAATTGTTCTGTGGCGGACGGGGATTATACGGAGCTTGGTGATGAGGGTTGTTTCTTGGAGGTGGAGCTCTGTTCTGATTATAATGCTGTTGTGGCCGGGTGTACGGCTGAGCATTCATTACTGCATAATGATGATGGGCCATAGAATATGCTGCATCCTGATAGGGTTAATAATGTTGCGGGGTCTTGGAAGGTGGACCAGAATAATCCTGGGGTCGACGAGAGTTTCTCAAGCTTGAAGCCATCATGGCTCCTTATTATTTTTTCTTCCGGCTTGCTAAACCTCCCGAGCCACTCTGAATGGCTTGGTAAGTGGCTCTTAACGCTAATTGACTTAAGATGCGGCCTGTTTTCAGACTGTTTTCTACCATTTCTCCAATTTTGATGGCCTCCGCGAACGATTTGCCCATGGCAGACATCATATTTTGGAATTAATCGGCCTCCTGGGCTTGTAAGAAGACACTAACCATCTCGGCCTCATCCATCGGGGGTTTTACCCTGGCCGCTTGTTTACGCCATTTGATAGCGTATTCCCGGAAACTTTCCGAGGCTTTCTTTTTGAGGTTGGTCAAAGAATTCCTGTCCGGGGCTATATCAACATTGTATTGGAATTTCCTTACAAAATCCAGGGACAGGTCATCCCATATATTCCAATGGGAGATGTCTTGGTCCATATACCACTCAAAAGCAAATCCGGTGAGGCTCTCTCCGAAATAGGCCATTAACAACTCCTCTTTTCCACCAGCACCCCTCAACTGGTTGCAATATCGCTTTAAGTGAGCAATCGGGTCTCCATGCCCGTCATATCTTTCGAACTTTGGCTTTTTAAAGCCAACGGATAAATGCACGTGAGGGAACATACACATATCAACATAAGAAATGCTCTTTTGGCCACTCAGGCCCTGCATATTCTTGAGGTTTTGCTCGATGTTTTTCATTTTTCGTGCTATCTCCTCTTATTCAAGATTCCTCACGGCTCTCTCATGTTCTGTGGGAGACTCGATTTGTGCGTGCTGAGGATAGGAATTTGGGGTAACCCGAGCAGTGTCCAATTGGAATTGGGGTGCTTGGAAAGTGAAAGTTGATGGTTCAAAGCTTTGTTAAGGCAGTGTTGGTTGTGCCATAGTAGAGGCTGGAGGTGTTGTGAACACTGTAGATGTTATTCCTGAAGACGGTGCTTGGGGGAGAACTTCAGAAGGCATGCTGGCAAAGTTGGCTGACATGGTGGGGTACCCAAACGGGATGAACGGGTTGGTTACTGGTATAGGTACATTGGTAGTTCCTCCCCCCTGGGGATCAATTCAGGGAATCTAGGGATAATAGTGGGTGGTTCCCTGCCGTTGGACCATGCGACACACATTTCTAGCATACGACATCGTAGCCTTCTATTTTCCTCAGCAGCCGCTGACTCTGACTGGGGGATAGTCGATATCGGTCTATCCTCGGGCTCAATGATGGGTAGATGACTTTCTGAGGCCATGACGATACTTTCCTTAGATCTCGTGAAGTAAGGATGTGAAGCCAGATTACCACAAAAACCAACCACCTAAAAATAGGATATGTCTCAATTTGCATACACAACAAACCGGGTTAGTTTGAGACATTTAACACATATGGAATCTTATATCGTGGATGCAATGCACCTGGACAGTTTAACGCTTCTAAATATTTTTGCAACGGCTATGTTTTTCATCCCGGCTTTGCCATCTCTTCTTTTCTTTTTTTTTTGCTTTTTCACTTTCTTTCTTTCTTCTTTTCTCTCTCTTTTAATCAACCTCTTTTTTTATTATTATTTTAAGGCTATGATCGAATCCTAGGTGGATTGCCTACGTATCATGCCGCCGCATGAATCCGATCAGTACGTATTTCAGGGAAAAATGCGGAATAACAAAAATGCATTTTTCTTTTTAACAAAACATCTTTTTCTCTTTTTTTTGGGTTTTCTAATACAAAAGTACTAACGACTACAAAAGAAAACATACAGACTCAAAATAAACGACAAAACAATTTTGAACAAAACTCTAGAAAGCAGTAAAGTACAGACTCAAAAACTGGAAAGTCAAAAGTACATGAGAGCCTCCACTGGTACTCTGGGAGCCTGCGGGATATCAGCCTGTCTTTGTGCGGGCCTTCGTGCAATGTCTTCCTGAAGGCGGTCTAGGTCAGCCATCACTTGGTGAACGAAGGTCATCACGGAAGCAAAAAACATAGACCTGGTCATGTCTTCACATTCGTGACATTTCATTATGACATAATCAGCTATCTCTTTGATCCTCATCTTGATGACACCCTTCTTTCGAAGTAACCATCTGATTTGTTGGGCCCGAGCTTCCAACACTTGTGTATCAATATTGTTTTAGTCTTGCAACTGTTGCATGCTTTCTTCTAGTCGGCAAATCAATGCATAGCAATGCTCCCTTTCTGCCTTAAAATCCTTTGTTTATTGGACCATTTCACACTCAAGGGCGACCAGCTTTTTCTTCAAAGTTGCTACTTCTTTTTCATATTTCTGCTTCAACTGATGGGCTAATCTGGCATGTTCTTCCTCGCTTTTGGTCAACTTTGTTTGAGTATTTAGCAAGTCCTTCTCAGCCTTTGTCAAGTCAAAACCATAATCATGCACTTACCGCATTAGGTTGGTTATAATTTTCTCATCTCTCTCACTTCTTACCGGTGTCTCGGCGGCTATTTTCATTCTCTGGATTTGGGCTCGAAGGGCTTCGTTTTCCCTAGCCAACCTCTTCTTTTCCCTTCATCTTCAGCTGCCTACAAACTACTATCAAATTTGATTTTTTCAATTTGTTCTTCTAGTTTGCTTATAGTAGTCCGGTATTCCTTTTCTTTAGCTAACCAAACCCATTGCTCTCGCGCTCCATCGGTGAATTGTTGGACATGGGGCCTTTTGGCGGGCTGTTCTGGTTCTTGATCGACCCAAATTCTCTTACCATACCATGTGGCGTAGTTGGATCCTACTTCACCCGTGGACAAATCCCGTACTTGAGTCTGTGGCTCCAGGAACATACATTGGTGCCAAATCTGGCGAACCCTTTCTTCTGGGAATGTGGCTTTTGGGCATAGTTCAATAACTTGTGGACTCAAATCTTCATCATGATGGACTGTTTGGTATCTGCCCAATTGGCGTAGGACCCGATGTGGGGCATATCGCTGAATATTTTGAAGACCCATTAATAAAAGAAAGCACACTCAGGCAGACATGTAAATAACTTCGTCGATCGGGAACCAACCGAAAGTCCACTTAATTCAATTTGCGGTCAAAGAACCCAAATACGCGAACCATGCTTCAGTACCTTCTGGCAACTCATGACCGTTTACCCGATTTCCATATTCTTCAATGTAATTGAGTCCGGTCAGACCGTAGTTCATGTACCTTGGGCGATGGCAAAGATGTTCCACTAACTACATTTGCAAAAGCAAGTTGCAACCCTCAAAGAACTTTGTCCCAGCTCGACTGGCGGATAAAGCTTGATAGATTTCTGCAAGAATCATCGGTATAACAGTGCCATTGGCCTTTTTGACCATAAAGTCTGCCATTCCTGCAAGTCCCAACTCTATATATCTTTCACTCCTTAGGCATAACAGAGTGCCTAAAATGCAACTACGAAGGCTAAACCTCTACGTGCTTCCCATTTGTTTTTATTTCCCTGATGACTCAAACCAGTGTTCTAAGCCTCAAATCTGTGAGGGTCCCCATACCGGCTGTATAAGAAGTGGAATGTGCAGAATCTTTCGGCCAAATTTTTATCTTTAACATGCCGATTAATGCTCAGAAGGTCCAAAAACTTATGAGGGGTTACAGTCTTTGGTGCTACTGGATATTGGTGCTTGAGATTCCCGTCAAGACCAGCAAAACCTGCCATCTCCTCCAGTGTAGGTGTCAATTCGAAGTTAGAGAAATGGAAGATGTTGTGCGTCGGTTCCCAAAAAGGTATCAAGGCTTCAATTATATCAACCGTGGGTTTAATCTTCAGAAGACCGGTGAGCCCACCTAGAGCTTTGGTCACAGAACGCTTGCTGTCCTCCCCCAGGTCGTCCCACCACATGTACAGCCTTAGTGAAATCTCATCTACGACTCGAAAAGGTATATTTTCAACGGTGCTCATCCTGCACATTTAATTTTAGGGGGACTAGTTAAAACATTTGAATTTTTGTTTTATTATTGACCAAAAAAGATTATTTTTGCAAAGTACAACTTAAAACAACTCAAGGCCACCTTTGCAAATACGGCCCTTCGGCACTTCAGAAAGGAAGATTTTAGGGATGTGCTTGCTAAGTGGCCAAAATTAAATTAAAAATGGACCATAGGCGGTCATTCTTGCAAAAACAGCCTTCCGACGTCCCGTCGGGACATTTTTGGATATTTGGAATAAAAACGGCATCACCTAGATTTATTTATGACAAAGCGACATCATTTTTCATATTTTTGGTTATTTTTGCAAAAGCGGGACTGGACCCGATGAAGGTTGCCTACGTATCCTACGTCCGGTGGGAATCAAACCCGCGTAGTTCAGTAAATTTTGATGTAACAGGAAAATACGTTCTATTTTGAAATGAATTCTTTTCTTTTTTTCTTTTTTTTTCCAAAATTTTGGCAGAGTTTCGGGATTTATTTTTTTTGAATACCGAAATTTTCAAAACTGGGTGTTTTTCTATCCTACCTCACACTTGGATTTTCATGTTTTTCTTTCCCTGTTCTAGAAGTCGGTCAACATACAAGCCGAAACAAATAAATGCACAAGTAGCACGTAAAATGCATCAGGATGGTCTTTTGATTTTTGGGTACACCTGTCCTAGACGGACCCAACCCCTGTTTTGAGTCCTCAAAGTCAAATGCACGTGATGCAAACAAACGTACCTACTAGGGATCCGGCATGAGGCTATGTCATTCTAAGTTTGATTCCTGGGTGTATTGTTCTAGACCTGGCTTACCCGAGCGAACAACTCGAGCCAAGAGGGGACAGCGTACCGGGAATACAGAAGCTTCACCGGCTTTGCAACTTGTCCGAACCTCGTTTTAAAATTAGGGTATGACTTTAACAGAAAAGAAGCCACGCGAAGCACACGCTTCCCAGAAGATTTAGAAGACTCAGAGAGAAGAAGGGTTTCGTAGCAGTTTATATACAGTTCACATAATATCAAAGCAGTAAAAAGCGACATTTAGCACATTAGGTTCAAACACGTAAAAATCATATAATAGACAAAAGCCAAGTATAATAGTTATTCTAAGCTCGAATTCTGAACCCTGAACCCTGAACTAGAGATTCTTGGTTCTTAATCCCCAACAAAGTCGCCAGAGCTGTCACACCTCCTTTTTCCCGAGGGGAATAGGGGAGTTTTTCTAATTAAAGTGACATTATTCGAAATAGGATTATTTATTTAATTTCAGAGCTTCAAAGTTTCATATAATAAAATATCATCAGCATGAGCTTTTGTTATAATTATTATGTACACCTCCATCATGAGAAACCAAAGAGTGCAAATTGATAAATTTAATCTGACTTTTAACATCCAAGCAAAATGGATCATTTGAATCTTTCTAATATACACATAATTTTTTTTTAAAAAACTAGCATAAAATTTGAACAAACTAAAGATGTTTTTCAATCAGGCACAACATGGACGAAATTTGAAGCTACAAGAAAAGATGATGCTTAAGGCGAAGCGAACTTACAGTGGAAAACTTTATATTTCAAGACAACTTAACCCATTTTTCACAAGCAATATTCCATGATTTAAGGTCGAGGGATTAGATATCATATTTTACTCAAAAAGTGGGTGAGGTGTGCAAAATGAAACTATCAGCTAAACTAAAGATCCAAACAACAGTGAACAAACTTTCATTTAAGCCCACGATTTCATCTTACCTTAAGACTGTAATGAGACTAAACAAAATCCTTAAAATACATCTCCAACATGAAGTTAGGCTAGAACAAGTAGTAAGCAAGAAATAATATTGTACTTGAACAAATACTCACAAACAGTTGAGTACAAATTCATCGTAATGACACTACGGCAATACGAGATCCAAACAAGTCGAGCATTAATTCACTCTTAGAAAGGAAAAGAAAACATGGGAATAACAACCAAAATGGCGTAGGTTCAAGATGAGATTAACAAACCTTCGCTACCCTTTTGCTCATGACTCTGTATCTAAGTGACTAAAACAAAATACCAACAACCCCGTCTTGAAATAGCTCCTCTGGCTTAGATTCACAATGGGAAATTAACACAAATAGATAGATTCACAATAGGCAATTAACACAAATAGAATAGTAAAGACACGAACATGTTTGAACGAGATTATCTTTAATATCAATAGAAGAAGTCTGCGAGTACAAGCTTAGCGATAAAGTAGAAACAGAACCAAACAAAGATCGCAAACCTGGATGCGAACCACGATCATACCTAAAACGGCACCAGAAAAACTCAAAACCAACAACTCAATCGAACTCCATTCATTTAGACAAAATACGGAAAAAATAAAAATGGAGAAACAAATATATTTTTTTTATATAGATTTGAAATAAAAATGGAACCGAGAAAAAAAAACTCACTCTCTTTTTGTATTTTTATATATATGAATAAACAAGAACCAAAATCAGAAGGTGAAAAAATCTGAAAGGAAAAACCCAAAACCTAGTTCTTTTGTCTCTAATTTTCTCTCCGAAATTTTCCCTCAAAAACAAATCTCCGCTTAAACAATAAATGACCCCCAATATATAGAAGCTCTAGAATCTTCTATACTTCCTCTCCAAGTCATGAAAAATCTTTCTCTTTCTAGAAAATCCGAAATTCTATCTCTTGAAACAAGTAAAAGACAAGTGAATGGAGTAGATCGAGTGAGACTCAATTCTACGCCTCCCATTCATCCTAATCTCGTCTTCAAATTGATTTTCGGATGAGATGAGCGCGTGAGGGAGAATGAGGAAGATTCGATTTGTACGAAATCCGTTATTTGTCAGGCCACGTGGAAGGGAATGAGAGGAGAGACCACATGATGGTTAAAGGGAAATTTTTCGGTGAGTGTGGGTGGTGGTGGCGCGGCAGAAAGTGGGGGCGCTGTTTGGGAGATAGGGCAATTAGGTTTAGGGTTTTGGGGGTGTTATAATTGGATTTTTATATGGTGGTGGGAATTAATAAGGGCAGTTGGATTAGGTGGGATAAAGGGTGCAGATTAAAAGGGAAATTGGGGCAGGTTAATGGCTTTGGTCGGATTTTTGACTTGGGCTGGGGCGACTATGGGGTTTTTGGAGTAATAGGGCCAATGCTCTTGGCCCATTTCGAACAACACCACATAAATCCCCCTTTTCTTTATTTATTTTTTAATTTTAAACTCTAATTAAATTGATTAAGATCCTAAATTAAGTCCTAAATCAATCTAATTTATAAAATTAAACTAATTATCTATTTATACTATTTACATAATTAGTCATTTTAAACAAACAAAAGAAAAAAAATACTAATTTAACACTAAAAGTTTAAAAATGTAAAAATGTACAATTTTTGTGATTTTTTCTTTTAATAATATAATTAATTCATGTAATTAAATTCTAAATGCAATTAAGATCTAAAATGTTATGCAATGAAACATCAAACATTTTTTAGTGTTTCCCTATGATTTTAAGATGTTAAATATGCAACTAAATGTAAACAATTAATTAACAGGAAATTCTTAAAATTCTATAAAAAACTAAAAAAAATAATTATAAAAATCTATTTTTGTGAATTTTGTAGGAGTATTTCTGTCGGGCAAAAATTACGTGCTCGCAGCTGCCCCTCTTTGCTTGGAAACATAAAGAGTTTTCAGGCAAAGATAAAGTGAGCAATTACGAGCGAATTTTGCCCGTTTGACACTTCATTCGGAAGCATTTTGAAAAGTTTGACTGAACCTTGCGTTGGAGGTTGCCTACATATCCTTGGCTATAAAGAAATCAGGTCCTACCGAGAAGCTGTGATTTCACTGTTGTTGCTGCTGTTACTGCTGCTGAGCTCCTTATTACACCAAAGTCAAAAATGAAAAAGACTAACTAAGCCTATCAGCTACGAGTTACAAGATTCTTATCTATAAATCTTTTGAAGCTTTATCTTGAGTCTTGAATGGTTCTTCATGCAGACTTTTGATTTGAACCTTGATGTTTGCTAGCTACAGGTTCTAGTTCATTCTTCTACGGCTTCTTCTGATAAAAACGGGGAATGCAGTGCTTGTGACTACAATCATGTCTTGAGCAGCTCACATCTTTTCTCTGCTTCTGCACTTTGGGTTCAACTCTTTTATTTTTCTTCTTTCTTTTATTTTGGATTGAGACCTCTTCTTTTGGTCGTCTCGACCCTGAGCCTCGAGGTATAACCTGCTCAGGCATTAAACAAACGAACAAAATTTTTCTGCCCTAGTTTTCACTAGGAAAATTTCGTGAGTTATTGTAACAAAACTCTACACTACTTCATTATTGAAAGCAATAAAAAGGACGGGATTGGTGTATCTAGAAGAAACGTAGCCTAAGGAGTGGAGACCCTATGTCTAAAAGTAAAATCAAACTAGGGATTGGAGACCTTATGTTGGAAAGTCATCAAAGTCATCAGATTATGCTGGCATTAACTAGGGAGTGAGACCCTATGTTGGAAAGTCATCAGGTTATGCTGACATCAACTAGGGAGTGTGACCCTATATCGGAAAGTCATCAGGTTATGCTGGCATCAACTAGGGAGTGGAGACCCTATGTTGGAAAATCATCAGGTTATGCTGGCATCAACTAGGGAGTGGAGACCCTATGTTGGCATCAGGTTATGCTGGCATCAACTAGGGAGTGGAGACCCTATGTTGGCATCAGGTTATGCTGGCATCAACTAAAGAGTGGAGACCCTATGTTGGAAATTCATCAGGTTATGCTGGCATCAACTGGGGAGTGAAGACCCTATATTGGAAAATTATTTTGTTATGCTAGCATCAACTAGGGAGTGGAGACCCTATGTTGGAAATTCATCAGGTTATGGTGGCATCAACTAGGGAGGGGAGACCCTATGTTGGAAAATCATCAGGTTATGTTAGCATCAACTAGGGAGTGGAGACCCTATGTTGGAAATTCATCAAGTTATGCTGGCATCAACTAGGGAGGGGAGACTCTATGTTGGAAAATCATCAGGTTATGATGCCAACTAGGAAGTGGAGACCCTATGTTGGAAATTCATCATGTTATGCTGGCATCAACTGGGGAGTGGAGACCCTATGTTGGAAATTCATCAGGTTATACTGGTGTCAACTGGGGAGTGAAGACCCTATGTTGGAAATTCATCAGGTTATGCTGGCATCAACTAGGGAGTAGAGACCCTATGTTGGAAATTCATCAGGTTATGCTAGCATCAACTAGGGAGTGGAACCCTATGTTGGAAGGTCATCAGGTTATGCTGGCATCAATTAGGGAGTGGACACCCTACGTTGGAAAAGATGCAGCTGGGGATCAGAGACCGTAGTTTTGAATTATTTTCAACATTATTTCTTCTTTTCTTCCTTTATTTTTTCAGAGAGTGAGTGAATGCGGGAAAGAATTTTGGAGGAGACTTCCCTTTTGAAGTTGTTGTTGCAAAGCTGTTTCCAGCCCTTGCGCGGTTTTCCTTTTGGTTGCCCCTGCTTTTTGCAAGGTTGCTTTCGGGTTGCACGTGTTTCCTGTTTTCTTCAACAAAGAATAATTTTTCAATTTGAAACGGTGGTTGGTTTTGTGGCATTGATTATTTTGGTCACTTGATCTCGGCCCGTCCTTTTGACGAAGATCTCAACCGCTTGCTTACTTGCTGGGGATTGGTTTCATTTCTAACCCTGGAGATCTTGACTTTTCCAAAACTTTATCAGGACGGTTAATCACGCGGGCCTTAACCTTTTTTAACTTTATTTTGCCTTTGCGGCATTTTGACTTTGATCCCTTTCCTTTCAGGAATTCTTGACTTCAAAGCATCAACCATCATGGTCAGTCGAGGTCGACTCGATGCACCTGCCGAGGCTGGGCACTTTTGCGTACTAGCTTGTATCAAATGATAACCTTGTAAATTAGTCTTGCCATCCTTTCTTTGTCTTAATTTAGAATAGAATTAGACCTAAAGGGATTGAAAGAAAAACAAACGACGAAATGGACGAATGAATTTAGACAAGAGGTATACCTTTCGGGGAAAGGAAAGAAAGACTTATCTGGAGTGTATGCGGACTTCAATAAATATGACATGCCTCTTGGACTGGATGCCCTGATCTGTGCGAACCATCAAACTCTCAGAAATCCATCATAGCTTACACCTCAAGATTTGAGAAACCTTGCCCAGGACTGTGTCCATGTCAGTGACCAATTATCCTTTTTTTCGATCAGTGGTGCCCTTTGTGGGTTTTCACCAGCTAACCTCTCTCATTTCTCTTCTCACCATCGTCTTGTAGTGCTCTTTGAGAGTTTTCACTAATGAGACTCTCTCATTTTCAATTCCTCTACTTACCATCGCCTCACGGTCCCTGTGTAGATTTTCACCGATAAGACTTTCTCATTTTATTTCTCTCATTTTGTTGTATCAGATCCAAGTAATTTTATCCTCCTATTTTGAATCTCTTTGCCGATTAATCGGAAGGACTTGAACAGGATTTGGGTAAAAAGGATTTGGACTGAATTACAACTTTGGAACCTTTCAAGCGAAAATATCGCCAAACCATTATATCATCTGCCCCAGTTTCACTTTTGGGGAAGTATGGATTTTTATTTTGGTGTGATTGAATCCCAGAGAGAGGCTGCCTACGTATCCTTTCGGAATCAAGTCGAACACAGTTCAAGGAAACATTTTGTTTTTGTTTTGTTTTTGTTTTGACTTTTGATTTGATTTTTTTTTCAAACTTTGGTTCTAAGGAGGGTGATTAAAGAAGAATAATCGGCTCAAAGGGTTTACAAAAGCTGATAGTGTTTGGATAGCGAGAATGAAAGCCTTCGTCATCCCTATCGGAGAGTATCAAGACCGTAAAAGGGGTTAAACATTATAACTTTTGACTGCATCTGCATTGACAACTGTTTGAGGGTCATTTCCTTCTATATCTCCTAAGTATAATGCCCATTTTTGCAACATTTTTCTTATAATGTACGGACCTTTCCAATTCAGAGCAAACTTTCCTTTTGCTTCTTCATGATGCAGGAGAATACGTCTTAGAACGAGTTGCCCCACTTCGAAGTTTCTAGGCCGCACTTTTTTGTTGTAGGCACGAGCCATTCTTTGTTGATACAACTGCCCGTGAAAAACCGCGGCCATCCGCTTTTCATCAATCATAGTTAATTGTTCAAACTGGGTTTGACCCATTCATCATCCTCGATCTCGACTTTAACAATGATTCGAAGAGAGGGAATTTCGACTTCTGCAGGTATTACGGCTTCAGTGCCATAAACCAATAAGTAAGGCGCAGCCCCGACTGAAGTGCGCACGATTGTGCGATATCTTAATAATGCGAAAGGCAGCTTCTCATGCCATTGCCTAGAACTTTGGATCATTTTGCTGAGGATCTTCTTGATGTTTTTATTAGCTGCTTCAACGACGCCATTGGCTTTTGGTAGATAAGGGGAAGAATTGCGATGCGTAATTTTAAACTGTTCGCATACCTCCCTCATCAGGTGACTGTTCAGATTTGTAGCATTGTCTGTAATGATAGTCTTTGGAACACCAAAACGACAGATAATGTTTGAATGTACGAAATCCACCACTGTTGTCTTGGTGACGGCTTTGAAAGTGACTGCTTCGACCCACTTTGTGAAATAATCAATGGCAACCAGGATGAATCTGTGCCCATTTGAGGCTTTCAGCTTGATCTGCCCAATGGCATCCATACCCCAAGCAACAAATGGCCAAGGTGCTGATATAGGATGCAACTCTGAAGGTGGTACATGAATCAGGTCACCGTGTATCTGACACTGATGGCACTTCCGGACAAAAATGAAGCAATCATTTTCCATGGTCATCCAGTAATAACCTGCCCGCAGGATTTTCTTTGCAAGGACATATCCGTTCATATGGGGGGCGCATACTTCTAAATGCACTTCGTTCATGAACGTTTCAGCTTCTTTGGCATCTACACACCTCAAAAGATTTAGATCTGGAGTTCTTTTGTACGGAACTTCTCCACTTAAGAAGAAACTGCTGGCAAGCCTTCTAATGGTTCTCTTTTGGTCTCCACTGGCCTGCTCGGGGTATTCCTTTGCTTTCAAGAACCTTTTGATATCATGGTACCATGGTTGAACATCTGATTCTACTTCAACTGCATTGCAATAACGATGTCTTTCTCGAATTTGAATCTCCAACGGGTCAATATGGACATTGCCCGGATATGGCTGCATTGCAGCTAAGGTAGCTAGTGCATCAGCTAATTCATTGTGGAATCGAGGAATATACCTAAATTCAACGGATTTGAACCGTTTTCTGAGATCTTCCACATGTTGTCTATATGGGATAAGGTTGATATCTCGAGTTTCCCATTCACCTTGGGCTTGCCGAATGATCAAATCAGAATCTCCCATGATTAATAATTCTTCCACATCCAGATCAATTGCCATGTTCATGCCCATGATGCAAGCTTCATATTCGAAAGTGTTGTTCGTACAGAAGAACTGAAGCCGGGATGCAGCCGGATAGTGCTGACTAGTGGGCGAAATCACAATTGACCCAATTCCGACACCTTTTGCATTTACAGCTCCATCAAAGAACATTTTCCAAGTCTTAGTGTCTTCTAGAATTACTTCAACTGAATTTACTTCCTCGTCTGGGAAATAAGTGCTTAGGGGTTGGTATTCATCATCAACTGGGTTTTCAGCTAAGTGATCGGCCAAGGCTTGGGCCTTCATGGCCGTGCGGGTGGCATAGACAATGTCGAACTCAGTGAGCAGGATTTGCCATTTTGCTAGCCTTCCCGTGGGCATTGGTTTTTGGAATATGTACTTTAGAGGGTCATTCTGGTTATTAGATATGTGGTATGTGCCAACAAATAATGTCTAAGCTTTTGAGCGACCCAAGTTAAGGCACAACAAGTTCTTTCAAGCAAAGTGTACTTGGCTTCATAACCAGTAAATTTCTTGCTCAAGTAGTATATGGCTAGCTATTTCTTCCCGGTCGCATCATGTTGTCCGAGAACATAGCTAAAAGAATTCTCCAGAACCGTCAAGTATAAGAACAAAGGTCTTCCAGGCTCAGGCGGAACCAACACCGGCGGATTAGACAAATATTCTTTGATTTTATCAAAAGTTTCTTGACACTCATCTGTCCATTTAATCGCCGCGTCTTTCTTTAGCATCTTAAATATGGGCTCACATGTGGTAGCAAGCTGAGCGATAAATCTACTGATGTAATTCAACCTTCCTAGCAAACTCATGACCTCTTTTTTGGTTCTCGGAGGTGGTAAATCCCGAATAGATTTTATCGTTGCTGGATCTAACTCAATACCCCTCTGATTGACTATAAACCCCAAAAGCTTCCCAGATGGAACTCCGAATGCACATTTAGCTGGGTTCAGTTTCAAATCATACATGCGCAGACGCTCAAAGAATTTCCTTAGATCTCACACATGGTCTTCTTGTGTTCAGGATTTAATAATCACATCATCCACATACACCTCAATTTCTTGGTTCATCATATCATGGAAGATGGCGGTCATGCCTCTCATGTAAGTTGCCCAAACATTTTTTAGACCGAATGGCATGACCCTATAATAGTAGGTGCCCCACCGTGTGGTGAAAGCTGTCTTTTCTGCATCTTCCTCATCCATCAGAACTTAGTGATACCCAGCGTAACAATCCACAAAAGACTCTATCTCATGTTTGGCACAATTGTCGACAAGAATGTGGATGTTTGGTAACGGAAAGTTGTCCTTGGGGCTTTCTTTGTTCAAATCCCTATAGTCAACACATACTCGGGTTTTCCCATCTTTCTTTGGCACTGGAACCACATTCGCCAACCACGTGGTGTATCGGACTACTCGGATCACACCAGCTTTCAATTATTTTGTAACCTTTTCTTTGATCTTATCACTGATGTCTGTTTTGAAGTTTCTCTACTTTTGTTGGACAGGTGAATAGCCGGGATAGGTCGGCAACTTATGTATCACTAAATCGACGCTTAGTCCTGGCATATCATCGTAGGACCATGCAAACACGTCTTTGAATTCAAACAAAAGTTGGATCAATGCATCTCTAGTTCTTTCCTCAGCGTGAATGCTTATCATGGTTTCTCTGAACTCTTCTGAACTACCCAAATTAATTGGCCCGGTTTCATTTAAGTTTGTCTTAGGCTTATTATCAAATTGTTCCAATTCTCAGTTTATTTCCCTAAAAGCCTCATCTTCATCATATTCTAGTTCTTGATTCATTATTTCACAGTTAGACATCATTTTAGGATCTGGGCATGAAGTCTGCAAGTATGTCATATTATTTAAGTCTGCATTATTAGAACTGAAAATAGAAAGATAAGAAAAATAGCAAAATCAGAAAGAATAATAGAAAAAGATTCATAGACGATGAAATATTGATTTTATTTCCATTGAATTTGAAGATAGGAGGGTTTACATTGAAATTTAAAAGACAACAAACTAAACACATTCGAGTTACACCCTGAAATAACTCGGAATGCAGAAAAGATGGCAAGACTGAACTACCGGGATTCCAGGGAATGGAGTAGCCTTCCAGTTTTGTAGTTTAGCATTGGGCCCCATGTATTACACCTCAGCAGTGCTTGAGCCTTCGCCCGGTTGGACCATGTGGACCTCGTATAGCATTTGCCTCATTGCTTCACAGATGTCCTTAATTTCTTCGGCCGTGAAGGCCTCTTCTTCCTCTTCTATATACCTTGGCTTAACAAACGATTTGTCGAGGTGCGGAACTGGCTGAGGCAGGACCACCCATTTTTCTTACATTCATCGGCCCATTTTTTATCGGCACCGGTAGCCTGGAAACCTATGCCAAAGAACATCTAATTGGCAGTCAAGGTGACGAGTTCTGTGATGCCCTGTAAGGATACCCCGAGCCCTTTCCCAGGCTTGTACCCATGTTTGATAATTTCACTGGCAACCACGATTGATACGTTTGATAGACAGGGTTGAGGACATGGGGTTCCTTCTTCGCACTGGTCGGCGACTACAATTTCAAAAGCTTGGTAGATGATGTGCTCACTTCCCTCTCTTGCCTCGAGACATGGGACTGACGGGTCCCTGTAAATTGACTGTTCATCCTCTCCGTGGACAACTATTTCTTGGTTTTCATGTTCAAATTTGACCATTTGATGGAGAGTAGAGGGCACGGCTCCTGCGGCATGGATCCATGGTCTTCCTAGAAGAAAGTTATAGGAAGTGTCCATGTCCAGAACTTGGAATGTTACTTCAAAATCTACGGGGCCAATGGTTAGGACTAAGTCAATTTCCCCCATCGTATCCCGCTTGACACCGTCGAAAGAACGCACACAGAAATTGTTTGGTCTGATCTTTTATGTCCCGATTTCCATCCTCTGTAATGTTGATAGTGGGCAAATGTCAACTCCGGACCCACCGTCTAACATAACCCTTTTCACATAATATCCTTCACACTTGACAGTTAAGTGAAGGGCTTTGTTGTGGGCGGCTCCTTCTGAAGGCAAGTCATTTCAGCCGAAAGAGATTCGGTTGACCTCAAAAAATCGCTTTGCCAATCTTTCCAATTGTTCAACCGTGGTTTCAATCGGAACATACGCTTCATTTAGTGTCTTTAGCAGCACCTTCTGGTGTTCGTTTGAGATCATGAGTAGGGACAAAAGTGAAACCTCAGAGGGAGTCTTCCTAAGTTGATCAATAATAGCATACTCCGAAGTTTTCATCTTCCGGAAAAACTCCTCCGCTTCTTCAGCACTCACCGGCTTCTTGAGTGGAAACCGCTTCTGCTTTGTTTTGTTCAATTCTTCTGGGTTGTGATACTTCCCTAGATTGGTTCATTTCATTTATTTCTCCCATAACTTCTTTTCCTTTGTACCTGACCACTGTCTTGTTGTAGTTCCAAGAAGTTGCAATGGGGTCTCTCGTAGGGACCTATGGCGTGCGGCCGATAACCACGGGCTCAGTCAGCCTTGGTGAAATTACCGGCCCCCGCACCACATAAGTCCCTTGGGGCACGAACAATTTTGGCAGCTCCAGCATGGCTTTCCTTTGCTCAAATTTTTTGGGAATGCTTAGCACGAATTGCTCCTTCCTCGAGGCCATGGGCACGTAGAGAATGGCGTCTTTAGTATGTGTTGCCCCTGTTTTTGTTTCCCCGGCCTTTTCTGCATTTTGGGGAGTGGAATTTATCTTTTTCTCATCCCTGACTTGGTTTGCCACCTTTTTGGGTTTCTTTTCGGAGTCAACGATGGCAATGATAGCTTTTAATGCTGGGTAGAATTCTTTGTCTTCATAGATCATCCCGATGACCGGCATGTTGTTGTGAGTCGGTAACGGGTTGTTGGTTACATTTGGGGCTTCCTCGTCCCTTAACACTACCCGCTTCTGTTCTATCATATTCTCGAATGCTCTCTTAAGGGTCCAACAATCTTCAGTGTCATGCCCTTCCGTCCCTGAGTGATAAGCGCACCTAGTACCTGGCCGGTAAGATGGAGATTCTGGGTTCTGTCTGTTTGGAGGTACAGGTTGTAATAGACCTATTTGGACTAATTTTGGGAACATGCTGGAGTAAGATTCACCAATAGGGGTGAAATAAGTTTTCCTGGGTGGTTCACGGGGACGTGTGTTATATTGGTAATTGTTCTGTGGTGGACGGGGATTATACGGAGCTTGGTGATGAGGGTTGTTTCTTGGAGGTGGAGCTCTGTTCTGATTGTAATGTTGTTATGGCCAGGTGTTTGGCTGAGCATTCATTACTGCATAAGGATGAGGGGCCTTAGAATATGCTGCATCCTGATGGGGGTAATAATGTTGCGGGGTCCTGGAAGGTGGACCGGAATAATCCCGGGGTCGACGAGAGTTTCTCAATCTTAAAGCCATCATGTCTCCTTCTTATTTTTTCTTCCGGCTTGCTAAACCTCCCGAGCCGCTCTGAATGGCTTGGGAAGTGGCTCTTAAAGCTGATTGACTTAAGATGCGGCCTGTTTTCAGGTCGTTTTCTACCATTTCTCCAATTTTGATGGCCTCCGCAAACGGTTTGCCCATGGAAGACATTATGTTTTGGAATTAATCGCCCTCCTGGGCTTGTAAGAAGACACTGACCATCTCGGCCTCATCCATTGGGGGTTTTACCCTGGCCACTTGTTCACGCCAATTGATAGCATATTCCCAGAAACTTTCTGAGGCTTTCTTTTTTAGGTTGGTCAAAGAATTCCTGTCCCGGGCTATATCAACATTGTATTGGAATTTCCTTACAAAATCTCGGGCCAGGTCATCCCATATATGCCAATGGGAGATGTCTTGGTCCATATACCACTCAGAAGCAATTCCGGTGAGGCTTTCTCCGAAATAAGCCATTAACAGCTCCTCTTTTCCACCAGCACCCCTCAGCTGGTTACAATATCGCTTTAAGTGAGTAATCGGGTCTCCATGCCTATCATATCTTTCGAAATTTGGCGTTTTAAAGCCAACAGGTAAATGCACGTGAGGGAACATACACATATCAACATAAGAAACGCTCTTTTGGCCACTCAGGCCCTGCATATTCTTGAGGCTTTGCTCGATGTTTTTCATTTTTCATGCTATATACTGTTGTTTAGGATTCCTCACAGCTCTCTTATGTTCTATGGGAGACTCGATTTGTGGGTGCTGAGGATAGGAATTTGGGGTAGCCCGAGCGGTGTCCAATTGGAATTGGGGTGCTTGGAAAGTGAAAGTTGATGGTTCAAAGCTTTGTCGAGGCAGTGTTGGCTATGCCATAGTAGAGGGTGGAGGTGCTGTGAACACTGTAGATGTTATTCCTGAAGACGGTGCTTGGGGGAGAACTTCAGAAGGCATGCTGGCAAAGTTGGCTGACATGGTGGGGTACCCAAACGGGATGAACGGGTTGGTTACTGGTATAGGTACATTGGTAGTTCCTCCCCCCTGGGGATCAATTCAGGGAATCTAGGGATAATAGTGGGTGGTTCCCTGCCGTTGGACCATGCGACACACATTTCTAGCATACGACATCGTAGCCTTCTATTTTCCTCAGCAGCCGCTGACTCTGACTGGGGGATAGTCGATATCGGTCTATCCTCGGGCTCAATGATGGGTAGATGACTTTCTGAGGCCATGACGATACTTTCCTTAGATCTCGTGAAGTAAGGATGTGAAGCCAGATTACCACAAAAACCAACCACCTAAAAATAGGATATGTCTCAATTTGCATACACAACAAACCGGGTTAGTTTGAGACATTTAACACATATGGAATCTTATATCGGGGATGCAATGCACCTGGACAATTAAACGCTTCTAAATATTTTTGCAACGACTATGTGTTTCATCCCGGCTTTGCCATCTCTTCTTTCTTCTTTTTTTTTTTGCCTTTTCACTTTCTTTCTTTCTTCTTTTCTCTCTCTTTTAATAAACCTCTTTTTTTATTATCTTAAGGCTATGATCGAATCCTAGGTGGATTGCCTACGTATCATGCTGCCGCATTAATCTGATCATTACGTAGTTCAGGGAAAAATGCGAAATAACAAAAACGCATTTTTTTTAACAAAACATCTTTTTCTCTTCTTTTTTTTGGTTTTCTATTACAAAAGTACTAAGGACTAAAAAAGAAAACATACAGACTCAAAATAAACGACAAAACAATTTTGAACAAAACTATAGAAAGCAGTAAAGTACAGACTCGAAAATTGGAAAGTCAAAAGTACATGAGAGCCTCCACTGGTACTGTGGGAGCCTGCGGGACATCAGCCTGTATTTGCGCGGGCCTTCGTGCAATGTCTTCCTGAAGGCGGTCTAGGTCAACCATCACTTGGTGAACGAAGGTCATCACGGAAGCAAAAAACATAGACCTGGTTATGTCTTCACATTTGTGACATTTTATTATGACATAATAAGTTATCTCTTTGATCCTCATCCTGAAGACACCCTTCTCTCGAAGTAACCGTCTGATTTGCTGGGCCCGAGCTTCCAGCACTTGTGTATCAGTGTTGTTTTGGTCTTGCAATTGTTGCATGCTTTCTTCTAGTCAGCAAATCAATGATAGCAATGCTCCCTTTCTGCCTTAAAATCCTTAGTTTGTTGGACCATTTCACTCTCAACGGCGACCAGCTTTTTCTTCAAAGTTGCTACTTCTTTTTCATATTTCTGCTTCAACTGATGGGCTAATCTGGCATGTTCTTCTGCGCTTTTGGTCAACTTTGTTTGAGCATTTAGCAAGTCCTTCTCAGCCTTTGTCAAGTTAAAATCATAATCATGCACTTTCCGCCTTAGGTTGGTTATAATTTTCTCATCTCTCTCACTTCTTACCGATGTCTCAGCGGCTATTTTCATTCTCTGGATTTGGGCTTGAAGGGCTTCATTTTCCCTAGCCAACCTCTTCTTTTCCCCTTCATCTTCAGCTGCCTACAAACTACTATCAAATTTGATTTTTTCAATTTGTTCTTCTAGTTTGCTTATAGTAGTCCGGTATTACTTTTTTGTAGCTAACCAAACCCATTGCTCTCGCACTCTATCGGTGAATTGTTGGATATGGGACCTTTTGGTGGGCTGTTCTGGTTCTTGATCGACCCGAATTCTCTTACCATACTATATGGCTTAGTTGGATCCTACTTCACCCATGGACAAATCTCGTACTTGAGTCTGTGGCTCCAGGAACCTACAACCCTTTCTTATGGGAATGTGGCTTTTGGGCATAGTTCAATAACCTGCAGACTCAAATATTCATCATGAGGGACTGTTTGGTATCTGCCCAATTGGCGTAGGACCCGATGCGGGGCATAGGGCTGAATACTTCAAAGACCCATTAATAAAAGAAAGCACACTCCGACAGACATGTAAATAACTTCGTCGATCGGGAGCCAACCGAAAGTCCACTCAATTCGATTTGCGGTCAAAGAACCCAAATACGCGAACCATGCCTCAGTACCTTCTGGCAACTCATGACTGTTTACCCGATTTCCATATTCTTCAATGCAATCGAGTCCGGTCAGACCGTAGTTCATGTACCTCGGGCAATGGCAAAGATGTTCCACCAGCCATATTTGCAAAAGCAAGTTGCAACCCTCAAAGAAGTTTGTCCCAGCTCGACAGGCGGTTAAAGCTCGATAGATTTCTGCGAGAATCATCGGTATAAGAGTGTCGTTGGCCTTTTTGACCATAAAGTCTACCATTCCTGCAAGTCCCAACTCTATATGTCTGCCACTCCTGGGGCATATCAGAATACCTAAAATGCAACTACGAAGGCTAAACCTCTACATGCTTCCCATTTGTTTTTATTTCCCTGATGACTCAAACCAGTGTCCGGAGCCTCAAATCCGCGAAGGTCCCCATACCGGCTGTATAAGAAGTGGAATGTGCAGAATCATTCGGCCAAATTTCTATCTTTAACCTGTCGAATAATGCTCAGAAGGTCCAAAAACTTATGAGGGGTTACAGTCCTTGGTGCTACTGGATATTGGTGCCTGAGATTCCCGTCAAGACCAGTGTAACCTGCCATCTCCTCCAGTGTAGGGGTCAATTCGAAGTTAGAGAAATGGAAGATGTTGTGCGTCGGGTCCCAAAAAGGTATCAAGGCTTCAATTATATCAACCCTGGGTTTAATCTTCAGAAGACCGGTGAGCCTACCTAGAGCTTTGGTCACAGAACGCTTGTTGTCCTCCCCCAAGTCGTCCCACCACATGTAGAGCCTTAGTGGAATCTCATCTACGACTCGAAAAGGTATATTTTCAACGGTGCTCATCTTACACATTTAATTTTAGGGGGACTGGTTAAAACATTTAAATTTTTGTTTAATTATTGACCAAAAAGATTATTTTTGCAAAGTACAACTTAAAACAACTCAAGGCCACCTTTGCAAATACGGCCCTTCGGCACTTCAAAAGGGAAGATTTTAGGGCTGTGCTTGCTAAGTAGTCAAAATTAAATTAAAAATGGACCATAGGTGGCAATTCTTGCCAAAACGGCCTTCCGACGTCCCGTCGGGACATTTCTGGCTATTTGGACAAAAAACGGGATCACCTAGACTTATTTATGACAAAGTGACAGCATTTTTCATATTTTTGGTTATTTGTGCAAAATCGGGGCTGGACCCGATGAAGGTTGCCTACGTATCCCACGTCCGGTGGGAATCAAACCCACGTAATTCAGTAAATTTTGACGTAACAGGAAAATACGATCTATTTTGAAATGACTTCTCTTCTTTTTTTCTTCTTTTTTTCCAAAATTTAGGCAGAGTTTCGAGATTTGTTTTTTGAATACCGGAATTATCAAAATCGGGTATTTTTCTATCCTACCTCACTCTTGGATTTTCTTATTTTTCTTTTCCTGTTCTAGAAGCCGGTCAACATACAAGCCGAAACAAATACATGCACAAGTAGCACGTAAAATGCATCAGGATGGTCTTTTGATTTTTGGGTACACCTGTCCTAGACAGACCCAACCCTTGTATTGAGTCCCCAAAGTTAAATGCACGTGATGCAAATAAACGTACCTACTAGGGATCCGGCATGAGGCTATGTCATTCTAAGTTTGAATCCTGGGTGTATTGTTCTAGACCCGGCTTACCCGAGCGAACAACTCGAGCCAAGAGGGGGCAGCGTACTGGGAATACAGAAGCTTCACCGGCTTTGCAACTTGTCCGAACCTCATTTTAAAATTAGGGTATGACTCTAACAGAAAAGAAACTATGCGAAGCACACGCTCCCTACAAGATTTAGAAGACTAAGAGAGAAGAAGGGTTTCGTAGCAGTTTATATACAGTTCACATAATATCAAAGCGGTAAAAAGCGACGTTTAACACATTAGGTTCAAACACGTAAAAATCATATAATAGACAAAAGCCAAGTATAACAGTTATTCTAAGCTCGAATTCTGAACCCTGAACCCTGAACCAGAGATTCTGGGTTCTTAATCCCCAGCAAAGTTGCTAGAGCTGTCACACCTCTTTTTTTCCGAGGGGGATAGGGGAGTTTTTCTAATTAAAGTGACATTATTTGAAATGAGATTATTTATTTAATTTCAGAGTCGCCACTTGGAATAATTTATGGTGTCCCAAGTCACCGATTTATTTTAAATCCCAAATTGAGAAAATTTGACTCTATTTATGGTCCGCGAACACAAAAGACCGGGTAAGGAATTCTGTTAACTCGGGAGAAGGTGTGAGGCACTCCCGAGTTTCGTAGTTTTAGCACGGTCGCTCAACTATTAATAATTGGCCTAATTATCTGATTTATTACATATTGGAGACCTGTTGTGCATTTTTTACCTTTTAACCACTTTTAGTATTTATGGAACTTGTTTGAATAAGTCGCGATGTCGCACACCTATTATTTTTGTACATATTGCGAATCGCACCATGTGAAATGTACCCGCGATTTACAACGTGTGAACTTTTATTATTGTTCGAAGTTATGGTCGGGTCACATGAAATGCACACCCAGATTGAGGTTTACGTATCATGACTATGCCATGAGAATCATACCCATAGTCGCAATGGTTTACTTTACGCACCTAAAGCACACTCCGAGAGCTTTCATGCTCATTCCCTTTTAAACTTTTATTTTTATGTATTTAACCAAGCTCAATGCCTCAAGGCATGTAGACAATTCAATCACTAATGAGCTCGGTCTTTCCGAACCCACCCCGACATCTATCATTCAAAATCCATAGAAGCAAAATAAGATGATCATCCAAACAATTAAACACTCAAATCATTGAAAGAGATTAAATAGAGAGATAATTGACAGAAGAATAAATGACAAATTAGTAAAGGAAGTGAACCAAAGCTGTTAGAAAAGCCATTTCTCAATTCCCATCTCCATATGCAATTATGCACCAGACACATCTAATGGAGCAGCGATATATATTAGTGACTTAAAAAGCGGACGAAGACAATGCCGACAGAGTAAACAAGAGGCACATAACTCACACCGTACAAGAGCTTCAAAGTTTCATATAATAAAATATCATCAGCATGAGCTTTTGCTATAATTATTATGTACAGCTCCATCATGAGAAACCAAAGAGTGCAAATTGATAAATTTAATCTGATTTTTAACATCCAAGCAAAATGGATCACTTGAATCTTTCTAAGCCCACGATTTCATCTTACCTTAAGACTGTAATGAGACTAAACAAAATCCTTAAAATATATCTCCAACATGAAGTTAGGCTAGAACAAGTAGTAAGTAAGAAATAATATTGTACTTGAACAAATACCCACAAACAGTTAAGTACAAATTCATCGTAATGACACTACGGTAATACGAGATCCAAACAAGTCGAGCATTAATTCACTCTTAGAAAGGAAAAGAAAAAAATGGGAATAACAGCCAAAATGGCGTAGGTTAAATCAATATGAGATTAACAAACCCTCGCTACCCTTTTGCCCATGACTCTGTATCTAAGCGATTAACACAAAATACCAACAACCCCGCCTTGAAATAGCTCCTCTGTCTTAGATTCACAATAGGCAATTAACACAAATAGAATAGTAAAGACACGAACATGTTTGAACGAGATTATCTTTAATATCAATAGAAGAAGTTTGTGAGTACAATCTTAGCGATAAAGTACAAACAGAACCAAACAAAGATCGCAAACCCGGATTCGAACCACGATCATACCTCAAACGGCACCAGAAAAACTCGAAACCAACAACAACTCAATCGAACTCCATTGATTTAGACAAAATCCGAAAAAAAATTAAAATGGAGAAACAAAGATTTTTGTTTTATAGATTTGAAGTAAAAATGGAACCAGGAAAAAAAAACTCACTCTTTTTTTGTATTTTTATATATATGAATAAACAAGAACCAAAATCAGAAGGTGAAAAATCTAAAAGAAAAAACCCAAAACCTAGTTCTTTATCTCTATTTTTTTTCTCTCCGAAATTTTCCCTAAAAAAAAATCTCCCCTTAAAAAATAAACGACCCCCAATATATAGAAGCTCTAGAATCTTCTATACTTCCTCTCCAAGTCATGAAATTTTTTTCTCTTTCTAAAAAATTCGAAATTCTATCTCTTGAAACAAGTAAAAGACAAGTGGAGGGAGTAGATCGAGTGAGACTCAATCCTACGCCTCCCATTCATCCTAATCTCGTCTTCAGATTGATTTTCGGATGTGATGAGTGCGTGAGGGAAAATGAGAAAGATTCGATTTGTACAAAATCTGTTATTTGTCAGGCCACGTGGAAGGTAATGAGAGGAGAGACCACGTGATGGCTAGAGGGAAATTTTCCGGTGAGTGTGGGTGGTGGTGGCGCGGCAGAAGGTGGAGGAGGAGTGGGGGCGCTGTTTGGGAGATGGGGGAATTAGGTTTAGGGTTTTGGGGGTATTATAATTGGATTTTTATATGGTGGTGGGAATTAAAAAGGGCTGTTGGATTAGATGGAGATGGGAGAAAGGGTGCAGATTAAAAGGGAAATTGGGGCAGGTTAATGGGTTTGGTCGGATTTTTGACTTGGGCTGGGGCTACTATGGGGTTTTTTGGAGTAATTGGGCCAATGCTCTTGGCCCATTTCGAACAAGACCACATAAATCCCCCTTTTCTTTGTTTTTTTTTTTAATTTTAAACTCTAATTAAATTGATTAAGATCCTAAATTAAGCCCTAAATCAATCTAATTTGTAAAATTAAACTAATTATCTATTTATACTATTTACATAATTAATCATTTTAAACAAACAAAATAAAAAAAAATACTAATTTAACACTAAAAGTTTAAAAATGTAAAAATGAACAATTTTTGTGATTTTTTCTTTTAATAATACAATTAATTCATGTAATTAAATTCTAAATGCAATTAAGGTCTAAAATGCTATGCACTGAATCATCGAACATTTTTTGGTGTTTTTCCTATGATTTTAAGATGTTAAATGCGCAACTAAATGTAAACAATTAATTAATAGGAAATTCTTAAAAATTCTATAAAACTAAATAAAATAATTATGAAAATCTTTTTTTGTGAATTTTGTAGGAGTATTCTCGTCGGACAAAAATCACGTGCTCACACGTATTATTCACACAAGTGCTAGAGGAGTGCGGGGCTATTCATATGATGTGTGGCATAGCATTGTAAGTCTACATTTATAGTCTTTTGCGTGCTTTAACGTTATGTTATGCACAATATAATAACATCTAAGTTATGATATTTTACTCACTGAGTGTTGAGTTCTCGTTCCATCTTACTTGGTGTGGTTTTTTATCCCTGACTTTTTTCTTTTGGCTCTAGGAAAATTTCTGTGATGATGTAGTGTTGTTTAGGAGGTTATTTCTGGTTGTTGTGCATACACGAATGGCATTTGACCTTCTGCTTATATATCCTTCTCTGCTTTGGACTTGCATTACTGGTTGCTTCGCTACTACTTTTCCTTGAAGGGTGTGACAGCAACCAAGGGAAATGAGTTTGAAGACTACTTTCTTAAGCATGAACTGCTTATGGGAATTTATGAAAAGGGCTTTGAGAGACCATCTCCAATCCAAGAGGAAAGCATTCCAATTGCTCTAATTGGAAGTGACATTTTGGCTAGGGCCAAAAATGGAACTGGGAAGACTGCTGCCTTCTGCATTCCTGCTTTAGAGAAAATTGATCAAGACAAGAATGCGATTCAAGGTTCTTATCTAGGAATCTTATAGTTATATTGTGAACTCTCTAGTGCCTCTAGGGCTGCAAGTAAACTAAGCTTTACATAAAGTTGGTGTTGAGCATGGATTGAATTGCTAGTAAAGCTTGCATAGTATGGCATAGCTCCTTTCCTCAAATAGTTGAGTTGGGTCCAAATGCATTTAGGCTCCTCAAATAGAGTAGTCAAAAGCTAAAAAAAAAAAAAAAAAAAAAAAAAAAAGCCGTTGGGCCTTTAAGCACAAAGCGGATCTAAAGTGTGGGTTTTAACAAAGAAAAGCACATGAAGATAAAATATAAAAAAATGTGCAATGCATCAAAAAATAACTACAAGCACAAAGAACCCATTTGGACAAAATATTTAAAATAACTATAATAAAGCGAAATTTGTAAAGTAAAAATAATATCAATCTAGGTCAGAAACCACCTTAAATTTCTGATTTTAGATGAAAAGATCTAGTTTTTAATTTATTTTTTGGAGCTAGTTTTTTATGCTAAAATTTTGTTTTCTTATCCATGGTTTAGGTGCGGCCCTTCTCTGGATCCTGTGTGAAAGCGGGATGCTTCGTGCACCGGGTTGTCCTTTTTTTAATCCAAATTACTAAAAGTACATGCCTAATGCTTTTTAACAATCCATGTATTAGTCTACCAGCTATATTTGTTCTCTATTTTTGCTCTATGTGAGACAGAGCTAAAGGAAATAAGCTTATCTCCTTAGTGCAGGCACTAAGGGGTACTTAAGCAAAGCGAAGCCACAACCTGGCTTTAACCGAGATTTAGGACTTAAGCGCGTCTCAGATGACCCTTTAACAACACTGCCCTCAAGTAGATTACCATTTTTCTCTTTAGAGGAATTGTAATGTAATGGTTTTCGTATCTCCATGTCACATTTTAATCACCTAAAACAAAATTCTTTTTGGATCAATTCTATGGAGCTTATTGCATTTCATTTACAATTGTGGAAGTTTAATAATTAAGAAAATGTCAAGTAATACAATTAGTTCTTGAAGTTTTGGCTCTTGCAAATAAATATTTTGAATTTAAATTCCCATATCCAAAAAGACATCTCCTTTCCAAATCAAAAAGTTTTGAACTTAAATGATAAATCCAAGCCCATGCTCCTAAAATACTTGTTCATGAAAAGAAAAGGAAAAAGGCTCTCGTAAACAATTTTTTTGCAGTATGTAGTTGACTTGAATTTAATCTTGTTGAGTTCAATTTTATGTTTAATCTTAACAGTTGTGAGCTTAAGCTTGGGCCGGCTTATTTACTGGTGAGCTATGTTCAGCCCTTCTATCAATTTTCTTGACTCATTCAGAGTTCTAAGTTAATGTAAGCCATTTCCAAATTTCGACGGGTGCCCATTCCATGGCCTCATTAATGAAGCAACTATGTCACTCAGAGTTAGAAGTGTAATGCCTACATTATATTGTCAATGTTGACCTGCCATAGAAAGTTTTAACTAAGAAGCATATGTTGCTGGCATTTTCCTATCATATATAGTCTATGTTGCTACATTTCTTTGCTTCACATGAAGTGATGTGCTGTGAGTATCTTGCTTTTATTTTGGTCACGAGCAAGCTATGTTTGATACATTGGGCTAATGACAGAGCTTATAATTGGTCCGAACATAGATTTAGCATCCCTGCAAATTAAGAGGAAAATATGGTGTAGTATTTACCCTAGATGCGCAATTAGTTCACGCTGTTTTAGTTTCATTTCTGACTGTTGTTTGGTGCGTTCATATGCAGCTGTTATTCTTGTCCCAACTCGAGAATTGGCCTTCCAAACATCCCAAGTTTGTAAAGAACTGGGAAAGCACTTAAAAATTCAAGTTATGGTTACCACGGGGGGGACTAGCTTAAAGGATGACATTATAAGACTGTATCAGCCAGGACCAGCTTTATCTTCTTGCTACTTAAATGGGGACTCCAGTGAACAGTGAATATCTGCGTGAACAATGAACAGTGAAGATCAGATGGCGACTAAACAGTGGGGTTTATGCAAATTCCAACACCACCACAAGGTCCTCCGGTCCCCAGCGACCAATCCCCAGTGAAGATCTCCGGTAGGCAAGCCGCCACGCGCCGCTACGCGCCACCGGAAGTTAGGGTTCCGGTGAGAGTAACGCTTACGCGCCGGCGCGTGAGGCCATTTCCGGCATCTTCCAAGTCTGATTTTTCTTCTGTGCCGATCGCCTATCCTTTCCGACTCGGCCCTTCGAAATTTTGTGGATTTTCAGTTACCAGAATTGTGTTTTCCGGTGCGAGCAGTGGTTTTCTGGACCTCATTTTCACATACTAAGGTAGCCTGTTCATTCCAACATCAGCCTTTAAACTTCCACCATTTTGTTGAATTCAATTGCTTCCGACGAAGAGAGAAGTCACAGCAGTTGCCTCTGTCAACTGAATGGATCGAATGCTCAGCTTCAATTCTAGTGGCAAAACTTTTGCATTAAGGAGTATCAAAGAGGAAACTAAGGGATGGTATATTTTTACAGAACGTAGCAGAAGATTCTCAAGCAAGATTAAAATAGATGACAACAACCTCCGGTGGGTGTGCGAAGCTTTGATCGAAGCTTCTCTCCAGACTGGCAACAACTGCAAAAGATGGGGCAGGAAGGTGCAAACATACACGTTTCAGGTTGTCCAAAATTTCAACAGTTATGGTCGGTTCGTCAGAATTGAAGCTATCATAGGGGCTAACAGATCTGCAATCATTATAGCGGAAGGCAATTACAATAAAGGATGGGGGGACATAGCAGGTATGATACAAGGTTATCTAGGAACATATGTAGACCCAAGATTTTATCTCTATGCTGATCAATCAAGGTCTTATAAGGAAGCTGCTAATATATCACATTGGCCAACTACAAATAATGCCAATGTTGGACATGGAGCACTCCACGAAGAGCTCAGAAATGAAAACTTCCTATCGAAATGCCTCATAGGTCAGTTCAATGACCCATTTAGCTTGAGCCCAAAGGCAGAAGTAATTCAAAAATGGTTCACAAGCAGATGGCAAATCACAGCGGGTCTCAAGGTCACTCCCATCGAGCACAACCAGTTCCTTTTTGAGTTCCCTTCCAGATTCGAAGCAAACAGAGTCAAACCTGGTGACTGGTTCCGGAATGGAAGAAGATTGACCTTGAAATGGTGGTCTCCGGTGGCCGGAGCAGATATGAAATCTGCAAAATCGGAGCATCGATGGGTGAAAGCTTTTGGAATTCCTATCCACACATGGACGACGGACACTTTCAAGTTCATCGGAGACAAGTGTGGTGGCTTCGTCAATATTGACGATGACACTAAACATAGAGTTCACTTTTTTTGGGCACGTATCTGTGTGGTTAATCGAAGAGAAGAATTACCAAGAAACCTGGAGCTGATTACGAAGGACTGGGGCTTTGAAATCTCGTTACTAGAAGATGCTCACACAAAAATCAGACCTGCCGAAAAATCCTTTTCCGATGAAGCAAGGGTGAAGATGGCAGGAGTGGGCACCTCGAACCCTGCATCGGACACAGTCTCACATGTAGAAGGACAGGTTGGCAGGAACATCGCATCAGGAACAGTCTCACATATAGAAGGACATGTTGAAAGCTTATATTTGAATGGTGGTTCATCTGGTAAACCAGTAGGTAAAAGGGCCACCAGCTATATTGGTCTCTGATAAAAAGGGTAAAGGGCTTGCAAATCAATCACAAAACTCGGGCCGAGGAGCAGATCAAGAATATTACAAAAAAGGCCCAATTAGTAAGAAGACCATATCAAGGAAGTCAAAGGAGTCAAAGCTTTTTAACGAGAAAGCAGTGTAGAGGGTAACTGGGCTTAAACCCGACCCAAATGCTTCAAAATTAAAAGAACAGGCAGCTGAACCCTTATCCTCGAAGGAACAGAACACGACACAATTTTGCCCCATGGCTTTGGTAAACCAGAGTCCAAGTAACTCCCCTTCAGTCGCAGATGATGAAGGGATCCCAGAAGAGAGACTCCACAAGCCACTTCGCATACATTCGCTGATACTAGATATGGTCCCAGCAACTAGCTTAGACACAAATTTTTCTTCTCAAGCAATATGTGAAGCCCTCCCACTGACATGGTATGAGGGAGGTCCCAGCGCACAACTTATTGATACTCCATCCCTAATCGAGACTTCAAAATGGACCAAAATCACTATGGTCAAGGCGTGCAAGGCATTTGGGGTCAATGCGACAGGGTTCGAGCATGATCTTTTGAACATAATTCTAAGGATGGAGCAACGAAAAGAAGTCCAAATCCAACAACAAGAATCAAAACAAAAGGCAAGGAAGAAGACGAGGAATAAAGGATTGGGGGAAAGGAAAAGATTAGCATGTGGGATTAATTATGACATAAGAGGGCAGCATGTTAAGGGGTAGGCAATACCATTCGTGTTCTGGATGAAGCTAAAAATCTTGAGTTGGAATGTGCGGAGGTTAAATGAGGATTGGAAAAGAAGCACCATTAAATCTCTCATTCAGAAGTGGAGGGTGGATATTTTGTGTTTGCAGGAGACTAAGGTAGAAGATTGCTCTACTAGAATGATTCAACAATTATGGGGGAATAGATGGGCTAATTGGGTGGACAAAAGATGCACACCGGGGGTCTTATTACATCTCTTGTATGTTAGAAAGCACCACAGAAGTATTCAGATGGTGCTTCACAGGAATCTATGGACCACACAACAATCCAGAGAGAGAAGTAATGTGGAGTGAGATTGCTGGAATAACGGGACTTTGGGAAGATCACTGGGTAGTGGGAGGTGACTTCAACGTTGTTAGGTTTGAGAGTGAGAGGTTGAACTGTACCAGCAGATCAAAGGCAATGAAGTTGTTCTCTGAAATTATTTAGGACCTAGATGTTATTGATTTACCCTTACAAGAGGCTCAATATACCTGGTCGAAGGGAGATAATTGTTTGCAGGCATCGAGAATTGACAGATTCCTTATCTCCAATGAGTGGAATGACTCTTTTAATGCTGTGAGACAGATTGCCTTGCCTAAGGTGATTTCAGATCACAGACCAATTATTTTGGAGAGTGGTGACTGGGATGCAACCCCTTCCTTTTTTAAGTTCGAAAACATGTGGCTTCAATCAGAAGGATTTCTAGGCAAACTAAAGAGCTGGTGGCAGAATTACACATTCACTGGTAGAGCTGATTTTATCCTTGTGCAAAAGCTAAAAAGCCTAAAGAAGGATATCACTACCTGGAACAGGGAAGAGCTTGGGAAAGTGGAAACCAGGAAAAACAGGGCACTAGAGGAGCTAATGGCGCTAGAACAGGCTGCAGAAGACAGACAGTTGACTTTATCTGAGGCGAATCAAATGGTCAGTATAAGGATAGAATTGCGGCAATTAGCCAAAGCAGAAAAAATCTTATGGAGGCAAAAGTCAAGGTGTCTTTGGCTAAAGGAAGGAGACAAAAACACCAAATACTTCCAGAAGATTGCCAACTCTCATAGAAGAAGCAATTTCATAGACGAACTCATGATCATGGATGAGATCATAGAAGATAGGGAGCAGATAAAGCTGGAGACACTGAATTTTTATGAAAACTTGTACACTGAGCGGGAAAGTTGGAGGCCATCTGCTAATTTTGAAGAAATTGCAACCATTATCGAAGAAGAAAAGGAGGGGTTGGAGGCATCTTTCAATGAAGAGGAGGTTCTTGCAGCAATCAGCTCTATTGCTCCCGACAAAGCACCAGGACCCGACAGGTACACAATGGCTTTCTACCAGCACTCATGGGAGTTCATTAAACATGACATACTTGCAGCCATGAGTTACCATCACCAGCACTGTTGGATGGTTAGGTCATGTAATGCATCTTTCATTGCGCTCATTCCTAAAAAGAAAGGGGCAATGGAGCTAAGGGACTACAGACTAATTAGTCTAATTTGCAGTGTGTACAAGATCATAGCCAAAGTCCTAGCTGAAAGGTTGAAGAAAGTAATGGGAAAATTGGTCTCAAATCAACAGAATGCATTCATACAAGGAAGGCAGATTACAGACGCTTCACTAATAGCAAACGAGGTCCTCGATTGGCAGTTTAAGCAAGGGGATGCAGGGATCCTATGTAAGCTGGACATAGAAAAAGCCTTTGATCAACTAAATTGGACCTATCTCATTTCCATTCTCAGGCAAATGGGATTTGGGGAAAGATGGTTAAAATGGATCAAGTTCAATATCTCCACTGTGAAGTACTCCATTCTAATCAACAGGAGCCCAGTCGGTTTTTTCTCTCCACAGAGGGGATTGAGATAGGAAGACCCACTCTCACCATTCTTATTCATATTAGTAATGGAAGGACTCGGTAGGATGTTGGATAAAGCTAAGCAGTTGCAATGGTTGAAAGGTTTTGATGTTGGAAGAGGAAGCACAATCAATATTTCTCATCTGCTCTACGCAGATGACACCTTGATTTTCTGTGGGGCAGACAGAAGTCAAGTGCTCTATCTAAATCTAACCCTTCTTATATTTGAAGCTATTTCGGGTCTTCACATTAACATGCTCAAAAGTATAATCTACCCTGTTAATGAGGTGCATAATTTAGAAGATTTGGCTGGAATTTTAGGCTGCAATACTGGATGTTGACCAACTACTTACATGGGACTTCTACTAGGGGCAAAGTTCAGGTCAGAAGCTATATGAGAAATTTAAAAAGAAACTTGCTTCTTGGCAGCTGCAGTATTTGTCTATGGGTGGAAGACTAACTCTAATCAGTAGTGTCCTAGACAGCATCCCAACCTACCAGATGTCACTCTTTCCAATGCTTAGTAAGGTCCTGAAGCAGCTGGATAAGATCAGAAGGAACTTTCTATGGGAACTTTCTATGGGAAGGGACTAAAGAAGGTCACAAGTTCCACCTGGTAAAGTGGTCTAAAATTATCTTACCAAAGCACCAAGGTAGACTAGGGGTCAGGGATTTAGCTTTGCACAACAAATGCTTACTAATGAAATGGCTATGGAGATATACATAAGAGGAGCAGAGCCTATGGAAGAAAGTTGTCAATGCCAAACATGGAACTCAAAGCCACTGGTGCACCAAGCTATCTAGAGCGCCACATGGAGTTGGAGTTTGGAAGAGCATATGCAAACTCTGGGAGGAGTTCTCACAAAATCACCACTTCGCAGTAGGAGATGGACAACAAATAAAATTCTGGAAGGACAAATGGCTAGACAACACACCCCTAAGGAATGACTACTCTGCTATCTTTCAAATGGTTATTGATCAAGACTCAACAGTTCATCAGTGTAGAGAGGGCAACGCATGGAACATAACTTTTAGAAGGAACTTGTAAGATTGGGAATATGAGGATCTGCTCAGACTTCTTTCATCACTCAATAATTTTTCAAGCAACATTCTAGTACCGGACCAGTTCAAATGGGATAGTTCAGATGGAGGAAAGTACTCAGTCAAAGCAGCCTACAAGTTAGGAGGAACTCACAATGTAATAACTAACCAATGGCCTTGGAAGTTAATATGGAAAATCAAGTTGCCACCCAAAGTCATCTGTTTCAACTGGACTGCACTTTGTGAGGCTTGTCTGACACAAGACAACTTAGCCAAGAGGAATTTTCAGATTGTGAATAGATGCTACATGTGTCAGAGGGAGGCAGAAACTCACAGTCATATTTTTCTTTAATGCCCTATTGCAACTGATTTATGGAGTATGTTCATATCACTCTTTGGGCTTAGATGGGTCGTGTCACATAATATCAGGGATGCTTTTGAGTCTTGGAGTTACTGAAAAGTTGATAGCAACATCAGGAAAGTATGGAAGATGATACCAGCAGCTATTTTTTGGAGCATTTGGAATGAAAGAAACAGCAGGTGTTTCGAGGGAGTATCGACATCTCCTCACCAACTCAACGCCAGATGCTTCATGTATTTGTATAACTAGGCTTATCTTTCCCCTATTGACTCCCCTGATAGTTTTTTGAATTTTGTTAGCTCCCTATTACTAGTATAAACATTTGTAAGGAGCTAACAATTGCTACACTCTTTTATAATTTATGCATCTTCTTGATGCCGTTAACGAAAACAAAAGAGACTGTATCAGCCAGTTCATTTACTTGTTGGAACTCCTGGAAGAATTCTTGACCTTGCAAAAAAAGAAGTGTGCGTTTTGAAAGATTGCTCCATGCTTATAATGGATGAGGTAATCCTTTCTTGAGTAAGTAAATCAGACTATCATTGCCAATGGGAGAGCCAGCATTTAGTTTGCTAAAGTTATAACCTACAAAGTCTAGATGCAATTTTATTTATATTTTGAGAACAAAATATACTGTAGCAACCTTCTCTAACATTATGACTTCATTTGAATTGGATAAATTGTTTTCTGCTTGCCCTTCCCACCCTCTTATTCTCCTTTCCTGGGAAGACACCATACGTGATTATAAATTCTAACTGTGTCTACTTTTGTCCTTCAGGCTGATAAGCTTCTCTCACCAGAATTCCAACCTTCCATTGAGCAGCTGATCCGTTTCGTACCTGCAAATCGCCAGATCTTGATGTTTTCTGCGACATTCCGTGTTATTGTCAAGGACTTTAAAGATAGATATTTGAACAAGCCATATGTTATCAACCTCATGGATGAACTTACACTCAAGGGTATAACACAATTTTATGCTTTTGTTGAAGAAAGGCAGAAGGTTCACTGCCTTAGCACTCTCTTCTCAAAGGTTAGTCCTAGTTATACACTGGAGTATAGGTGTAAAATAGCTCAACATGCACATGCTAACCTGTTTCTATATGGTTCTTCCTTGGTTGCAGCTTCAAATTAACCAATCAATTATTTTTTGCAACTCTGTAAATCGAGTGGAACTTCTTGCCAAGAAGATTACTGAGCTGGGCTATTCATGCTTCTACATTCATGCCAAGATGCTTCAAGATCATAGGAACAGGGTGTTTCATGACTTCCGCAATGGTGCCTGCAGGAACCTTGTTTGTACTGGTATGGTTAATGCATCTGCTTGACACTGCTCGTACTCATACCTGCTATGCTTTTCTGTTGTTAATGTGACTTAGTGATTGGTGAATATGCTTCTTATTAATTCTTGTTGATGTGTCCACATGTTCAATATGGATATTAGGATTCATCCTTATTTAGGGATTAGTACTTTTAAATACATAAGAATTCCTTAAAAGGCGCGGCTTATTATTCAGTATTCTCTTCATAATATGTTCTCGTGTAGACAAATATCATGAGACATATTGACGCCTGGTATATTGTGGTGTAACTCATTTGGTTGCAAGTGCACCGTTGTTGCGTCAGATTGCATGTACTTATTATCTGACCAAACATATACTTGTTATCTGATAAAAAATAGTGCTAACTGGAGTTATCTCTTTTTAGTCGGTGTTAATAGGGTGTAATCCCACCTCTTTTGGTTGAGTTTTGTTTTGTTTGTGGGGTTAACTATATTCTATTTGGAGTTTACGCATTTCCTTAATGGAATTTGTGGCTTTCAGTAATATCTATTCCATTGTCATTTAATGTCATTTTTAGAACGAAGAAGATGCCCGAATAGTGGAGGTGGAGTACGATGGTTCCTGTATATAAGAACAAGGGTGATATCCAAAATTGCAATAACTATCGGGGTATCAAGCTGCTTAGCCATACTATGAAAGTCTGGGAAAGAGTGGTAGAGCTAAGGGTGGGGAGGAGTGTGTCTATTTTCGAGAACCTGTTCGGGTATATGCCGGAGCGTATAACTACAGAAGCCATCCACCTTGTTAGGAGATTGATCATTGATGTAGCAGTATAGGGAGAGGAAGAAGGACATGCATATGGTGTTCATCGACTTAGAAAACACGTATGATAAAGTTCAGAGAGAGGTTTTGTGGAGATGTTTGGAGGCTAAAGGTGTACCGGTTGCCTACATTAGGGTGATTAAGGACATGTATGATGGAGCAAAGACCCGAGAGGACGACGGGTGGGGACTCTGACCATTTTCCGGTTATGATGGAGTTGCATCAAGGGTCGGCACTCAACCCTTTTTTGTTTTCCCTGACGATGGACGTACTGACGTGCCACATCCAAGGGGAGGTGTCGTGGTGCATGCTATTTGCAGATGATATTGTATTGATTGATGAGACGCGAGGCGGTGTGAATGCGCAGTTAGAGGTATGGAAGCAGACCCTGGAGTCTAAAGGTTTCAAGTTGAGCAGGACCAAGACAAAATACATCACATTCTGTCTTGGTCAAGGAGGGGAAGGGGAGGTGAGGCTGGACTCACAGGTCATCCCTAAGAGAGGAAGTTTTAAGTACCTTGGGTCTATTATTCAGGGGGATGGGGAGATTGATGAAGATGTCACACATCGTATTGGGGCGGGATGGATGAAATGGAGATTCACTTCCGGTGTTTTATGTGACAAGTAGGTGCCACCGAAACTTAAAGGTCAGTTCTACAGAGTAGTGGTCAGACCGACGATGTTGTATGGGGCTGAGTGTTGGCCAGTCAAGATCGTTCATGTCCAAAAGATGAAGGTAGCGGAGATGAGGATGTTGAGATGGATATGCGGGTACACCAGGTTATATAGGATTAGAAATGAGGTTATTCGGGATAAGGTGTGCGTGGCCCCTATTGAGGACAAGATGTGGGAAGCGCGGCTTAGGTGGTTTGGTCATGTGAGGAGGAGCACAGACGCCCCGGTGAGAAGGTGTGGGGTTGAGAGGTAGGCCAAAGAGGAGGTGGGGAGAGGTGATTAGGCAAGACATGACGCAACTTCAGTTGACCGAGGACATAACCCTTGATAGGAAGGTACGGAGGTCGAGCATTAGGGTAGTAGAGTAGATAGTCTAGAGTGTTCATAACAGTACTATTGGCATGCAGTCTCGCTTTCTGTTGGTAGTAGATTTTTATGACTAACCGTTGTTTTCTTTCATTGTGGATCACCTTACTATCTTGTTGTCTTTATTCTGCTTTTATATGGCTTTTGGTGCTGTCCCTTCTTGTCTATATTTTCATTAATGTGATACTTATACTTTCTTGAGCAGAGGGTCTATTGGAAACAACCTCTCTATCCTCACAAGGTAGGGGTAAGGTCTGCGTACACACTAACCTCCTTAAACCCCACAGTGTGGGATAATACTGTGTATGTTGTTGTTGCTATTCCATTGTCCATGTTGCCATGTTCTTGGTGTTGCTAAGCTTTTAACTCTTACGTGGTATGCCATCCATTTCTTTATTCTGTAATGATCCCCGCATTGTTCTTAGATGGTGAATCTTGAAATTGATCTTTCATGATGCATGCCTAAATCTCATTGAGACTTTTTTGTTACAGGATCAGTATGTGTCGTGTGGTAAAGTATCTATTATGTTAATTGATTGATTTAGTAACACTGTTCTTTCATGATGGTTGCACATTTGTTTACTAGAGGAATAGATATTCAAGCAGTCAATGTTATCAATTTTGATTTCCCTAAGAACTCAGAAACGTATTTGCACAGGGAATGTGCTACAGATCTTTGTCTTGCTTATCAACTTATCTATCTGTTTGTGCTATTTCCTCATTGATAATTGTTTTTGCAGGTTGGGCGGTCAGGGAGATTTGGACACCTTGGTTTAGCTGTTAACCTGATTACTTTTGAGGATCGCTTCAATCTGTATGCATAAAGTTCATTCTTTTTAATGATAGAAGGACATTTAGTTTTCATGTGTCGTTTGCAGGTACAGAATTGAACAAGAACTAGGAACAGAGATCAAGCAAATTCCTCCACAGATAGATCAAGCTATATATTGCCAGTGAGCAGTTAGAGAAACAAGATAGTGGACATTGTGGATATGATGATGGCGGAGATGGTGGTGATGGAGGTTGTGGAGATAGTGGTGGAGGTAGGCAGGATGTGGCGACAACAAAGAAACAAGATGGAGAAGAAAACAAAAAAAAAATTATGTCCTTTTTAATTTTCATCTTGTATTAGGACCTATTTCAGCATTAAGTTTTTACAATCACATCTCAAAAGAGTGTATGATACCCACATTTATGCCAAGCAGTGTGTGTCTAATAGGCATATTTTGGTGGATGTTGGAATGCCTAATTAGAAAGTGTTAGTGGGGTGTCAAAATAAAAGGTGGGGGCAACTTTAGAGGTTCTGTATCTGACAATCTCTCCTTTTAGTTTGTCCTTTCGACTATTCTAGTGCATGCTTGCGATATTTTACTGGAAGCAGTAGCTTCATATGTCAACAAATATTCTGGGAACTAAATGAAGTCGGTATTATGGGCTCAGTAAGCGGACTTAGGGACTCCAAAGTTCGCTTAGCTGCTTAATGTGAATGGGAAAGGTTATCCTCCTTACCCTTGTTACGGGAGAAATTAAAAAATAGCCAGATTTACAAGTGGTAATTGAAAAATAGTCACAATTTCAAAAGTAATCGAAATTTAGCCATTTTTCATGTAAAGATAAACCTGAACGAAAACACTGTTTAAAATCCGAAAAATATTCCAGCATAATATACTGGAGTTGGAGTTCAAGTATATTATTATGTTGAATTATACTGGAGTTCCAGTATAATATACCGGTCTAACATAATATGATGGAAGTTCATATGCAGGTGCTCCAATCTCCAGTATATTATGCTGGAACTTTTCGCGTGTTGGAGTTCCAGCATAATAAGCTGGAAGTTCATACACAGGTGCACTAATTTCCAGTATATTATGCTGGACCGGTCCTTATTGCAGCAAAACAGTGACTATTTTTTAATGACTTTATAAACGCTGGCTATTTTTCAATTACCAGTCCGAAAACTGACTAGCCCGTGCTATTTTTACCTTGTTATGCCCTTGCTGAGAATGATTAAACGTTGAATATGCCTTATTTTCTCTCAAAAGTTCCTGAAATGCGAAAGGATAACATCGTTTGGCGGTTCAAGGGGGAATCAGTAAAGTCTTTGCTTGAGATCCTAAAAATCTTGAGGGTTGAAAAACTTTTAATAGTGAAAAGTATGATTTTATTTTCGCTTAGCAAATGTTGAAGTTTGTAGCAAAAGAAAAAAGTATTAAATTTTTACTATAAAATACTTTATACTTGATTGTAATTGAAATCCTAAGAAAAAGGAGACATGAGAATTTGACCAAAAAAAGAAAATTTGTTTACGCAATAAACAACGTTAATGACGGTTAAACATACTTGCAGAATTGAAAGTTAAAGAGAAAATTCAAACAGAAGATAATACGAATTTTTTTTTTTTGATGTTTTTCAAATGCTTATATAACGTATTCATGCTAATAATTCTAAAAAACACTTGTCTTAAGTGAAAGATGCTTTCAAAATTAAATTAATAAAATATTTTTAAGATCAACATATCAAGAAAGAGCTGCTCTATTTTCAATTAATAAAGAATTATTTGAAAACAAAAATGACACACAAACATTGTAAAAAGCACGATACTCTAACACAAAATATTAATAAGCTTTTTCATCCTTCGTGTGCATTTTATGTTGGATAAAGTTATAATTAGGATTAATTATTAAAAAAAATAATTTTCTTGTATTCATTATCTGGCCCTTCTATTTAATACAAAATTATTTTTCTGTATAGTGACATTACTAATGCATTAAATCTCATTTCGAAGTTGTTAATTCAATTTCTCAAGTTGCAATTAATTTTGAGTTCTCTGGAATAGTCTTTTTATTAGCCATAATAAAGAAAATTGGAGTACCATCTCTGTTAAAAAGTTATACTTAATTTTTAAATTTTTAAATATTTTCTTGTGATCATTAATTATTTGATATTTTTATTTAATAAAATCTTATTATTTTCTTCTATGGTGATATTAAGAGTGGAGCAAGATTGTTTCCAACTTTTCAAGTAATTAAACGTGTAGGAAAAACGATAAATTTAATAAAAGAAGATCATCTCCTTTTAATTTTTATAGTCACGTTAGGAAAGTTGTAAAACCCATTTCAAAGTCTTCTGGACTAATACAAGATTTCGTTATTTTTATAAAATGACGTATGAATACATTAAATTTTATTTCCAAGCTTTCAAGTTATTTATTTCAATTTCTCGAACTACAATTAAAGTGATCGACCATGTTACTTTCTTTATGGGTGTAGTCAATTTGGCTTATTGTGACGAGTATGATCTTATTGTAGCGCTTTGTCTTCTTTCCTATCCAGGAAAAATCTGTGGATACTATTCTGTTTTCCTGCTACCTTAAAAAAGAAAACACTTTGTTACAAAAGAAGTTAGGCTTTTTCAGCATTAAATTGAATTGCAAAATTGAGTGTATGGCCGTAAATTTTTTAATTTCCAAAAGGTTATTTTTCAAAATTTTCACTCGGATCACTCACAAAAATTCAAAAACAATACAAATTATATTCATGTTCAACCACAGCTCTAATTTTCAAATACTATTTTCATTTGAAAAAAAATTAACTTTTTTTCACAAATTTACAATTCTTATATCCAAACGCCCACTTAGTTCATAACCTTGAAAACTCAAATGCTCCGCTATGATATCATTTTTGTGTATGATGAGATGCCACTACATTGCTTTCCAACATATAGTTGCACCTTATACTACAAATTTGTTGTCTTAGATCCGTTTTCACTTATTTGGATATAGTTGGTTTTTCATGCATTTTCTGTAAATATAAAAGTCTACGGGATATATTTGTCATGACGAGAGTTATTTTAAGGAGAATTTTGTTATGAAGTTATTTTTTGGTGCATAGTTCGGAAAATGTGGATTTATCGGGAAATTTTGTTCTTTTATGTAATTAACTTGACTTTTAATGTACCACTATAAACGTCAAATACAAAATTTTAAACTTCGGTTATGAATTATGATCAAACATCATCATCACATGAAATGAAAGGAGTAAATAGTATTGCACATGATAATCTTTATAGGTTAAAATTCTTTAAAAGCTGTTAAAGATATTTATCTTCAAGCAAGAGCTATTAAATAATGGGAAAAAAATTGAAAGTCTTTATTAATAAAATGTCGAGTCAAATATGGGAAATACAAAATAGGACGGCATAGAGTAAATGAAAACCAAAATAAAAATAAGGATTTGACCGCATTCATTTCACTGAGACTAGCTAGGATAAGACCTCTTCCTTCAAAATTCAAAGGCAGACCACCCCCCCCCCCCTCCACCCCCCAAACCCCCCCAAAACCAACCCCCCAAAGAAAAATCCCTGTCAACCACCGGCGGCAGATGGGGACAATCGACGGTGACGGTACATAGCATGATTCTTGTGGTCACTATAGTATTTGTTTATTTATCTACAAGGAGAGCAAATATCTAGAAAACATTGTGCAGAAAAAGGGGGTAAATTACTCATACCAAGTGTTTATATCAAACAAAATAATATAATTATGAAAGTCACAAACTTAAATGCAAATGTATATTACCTGATCATTGTTAAGTGATAAATAATTTATATGTAGGATAAATATCATGCATTGATTTGATTTCTTGCAAAGGAATTTGAACTCATGCATGCATATTGAACCAAAGGATATGACCTAATGGTCAATGAGCTATGGACTATCGTGGTGCAAAAAGGAGTTGCTTGCTTGCTTGAAATTTTTTATGTAAATATAATCAAAAAACTTAAAAGAGAATATATGTGATATAAAATTAAGTGATAAAATTTAATACATTTGATAAACAATATATTGTACGTTCATCTATTTAATAAAGTGAAGTATTTTGTGTTAGTAGGGTGGGGGGGAGGGGGGCATAGCCCCAGAAAATGAAGGACCCATTTCTGACCTATCACAAGAAAGAGATGCTTCCTTCATTGCTACCATTTCCCTTTTGCGTGTTCTCCGTCAAACACCTTCATTAATGCTTATTCTTTGTTTCCATATTTATTTGTAAATAATATGTGGTTTTTTTGTTTGTTTGTGTAGTTGTATTTATGAATTGCTGCTGAGTGTGAGAATTCATTAAATAACTCCTCTTCTTCACTAGTTTCATGGCATCTTATTCTTGTTGTGCTGATATTGATATACATCTTACCCATTCTTTGCTTGATTTGTTGTCTACGCATTTACTCTTCATACAATGCATTTCTCTATTTAATGTGATTCCATATTTGTCGGAAGTAATTTTTGTAGTCTTATTAGAGAGCATAAAAATAAAAAGAAGATACTAAAGTGAGGGAACATGGCAATATAAATTCTCCTCCAGTTTTAGTTGTCATATTTGTTAAAAATAATTGTTCCAAAATATTGTCATTTTAGAAATTAAGAAAGAATCAAAGAATAAATAATGTTATTTTATCATTTACCCTATTTATTAAGACATAGTAGTAATATTTTATTAAGAACGTACAAAAGGAACATGACAAGTAAAAAGAAGAAGAGAGTGTTCATCAATAGTAATAAGTGCGAGATCTAGCAAATTTGTGCCTTTGAAAAACTGGATTTGCCTTGATAAATAATTATTTACCGGAATTTGATTAAAATAAATTTTAAAGGATTATTGAAATACGACTTCAACTTTATTGAAATTGACTTGGTGGATTAAAGTTCAATTGACAAGTGTCTCTCACACACCTATGATCTGAGATCTCTCAATTATATTCCAAAGCTGATTTTAACTCAATTCTGTGATGAATTTGCATTTGTTCATGGGGTTTTTCTCATTTTACGTTGCTTTATTTATTACGTTGTCTACGCATTTGTTCCTCATACATATAGACTGTCTCGTTATGTTACATGAACTTGTGTACAAGTACATATTTGATGCAGATTTATTTGAATTTTCACTATTTTTTATCACTGTAGATTCATCTGTTTATTCCCTAATATTACTGTATTTTGAAGATTCCACTAAAAGCACGCATGTTCTTGTCACACTACTAAAAAAAATGTATAACCTATTTTCGTACACATATTTATTACACTTAACAATGACTAGGTGATATGTATTCCCATTTCAATTTTTAATTTATTACGCCCTTCACCGGAGTTTACTTATTCACTTTATTGACTTGACATACACAAATCCCTTAAGAAACAAACAATAAATAACATTGATAATTTTACTATATCAATTCTAATTATTATTATTGAAAAACTAATTTTGACTATTATAAATCTAAAATGTTGAAAAATGATAAATGGTAAAATAGGTATAAGATGGTAAATTATAATTAATTTTTTAAATTGGACAAATAAAAGTAAAAAATTATTTTTAGTATGGTGGAAAGGTAAGATTGCGTGATGTAAACAGGGTGCGGGTATGTATTAATACTTCAAACATGAGTAGTATATATTATCCAAATAAATGAAGAAGAATTAAACTAAATAGTCGTTCACCCCACCGTTTAAATTAAATATAATTAGTAGATGTATAGTATGTGTATACTTTATATATAGTTTATGTCAGTGGCGAAGCTAGAAAATATTTCAAGGGTGTTCAAACTTGAACAAGAAAAATAAAAATTATGGAGAGTGAAGATCGAACCCGAGACCATGAGGCCCTCTTGACCACCATTTGCCACTGAGCTATGATTCTTCATTGTTTTAAGGGTGTTTAATATGTATTATATGCATGTAAATCCAAAATTTTACCTATATACACAATGTTAATTTTCCAGCATTTTCCGACGCCCTTGCTACACTGTAGTTTCGCCCCTGATTTGTGTATACTAGTGCATAATTAATGTATAATTTATGTATACCAAATTAAAAAAATAAATAGTAAATTCGACCGTTAATCCAGTAAAATATCACCAATGAAAGGTCCATGTCGGACAGGGAAGGACTAGTTGTGGCCCAATTCTTTGACTTTAATTTCTCAGTTCCTGTGCTGATTTCAAATCAACTCAATGCTCACATTACATTATTCATAAGATGGGATTCCTTTCTTTAAATGCTCTATTTTTTTTTTCTCCTCACTGCCTTTGACCCCGGAAGCTTATTCTGCCGACTAAGAAGTAGTACTGTATATGATCAAATTTGAATAACCAAAACCTCAAAAATTTGAAAAAGGCATTCATTTAATGCAACTTTCTTGTTCTATTACGTCAATCATTCAATTTTTTTTCTCCTATTCTTTTTATGAATACATTTATGCAAAGCACATCATATCATGGCATTTAATGTGTAGCCGGCTTTGGAGTTGCTGGTGTACTTACACTCTACACAGAACTCGTACTGTGGCTACTCCATTTGATAGGTCTATTTTCTTCTGTTTACTATTCACTCTTCCTAGAAAGACTCATTCTTTCTTGTTTAAAGTCAACATTTTTTTTTATCATTGTGTGAATGTGTGAATGTGTATGAGAGAGGGAGGAATGGGGAGAATACCATGTTGTGATAAGAATGGTCTGAAGAAAGGACCATGGACACCTGAAGAAGATGAAAAGCTCATTCAATTTATCAAGAAAAATGGTCATGGTAGCTGGCGTTCTCTTCCAAAACTTGCAGGTTTTTTTACCACTCTTTTCTTTCTGTTTTAGCTCTATTCTAAAACCCTTTTGTACATAACTCACTTTTAAGACTCAAGTTCCATGTTATCTTAGTCATTTTCTCCTGTGACCTCATTCTGTGAAGTACTACCAAAGCATGAGTAACAGAGGCTATGTTTTCTTGTAGTTTAATCAATATAGTCTAGTTGTGCCTCTTGGCTGAATTTTGTATTTCCAATGGCTTGGTGAACTCAACAATGACATATTGATTTCATACATGTCATGTGGTAAGAAAGAAGGGAAATGGAGAGAGGGGTATCTTTTCTCTGTGTTTTAGACAAATAGAGGGACTCTTTCCTTCTTTTAGTGAGTAAGGGAACAAGAGAGAAAAGTGAAAAACTGAAAGCTGTTTACTCTTTCATGAGCGTTCCAATTTTCATGTAATACCAATAAGGAAAGGGTGAATTTTTTCAAACTTTTTTCACTGAGCTTTTAAACCTTTTTTTTCAATCTTTAGTGCTGCTCTACTTTGAAGGAATCCTTGGCGTAATCGGTAAAGTTGCCTCCCACGTGACCAGTATAGGTCACGGGTTCAAGCCGTGGAAACAGTCGCAGAAAAGTAGTGTAAGGCTGTGTACAATTGACCCTTATAGTCCGGCTCTTCCCCTGATCCTGCGCATAGCGGGAGCTTAGTTCACCGCTGGCTTCTAGTGCTGCTCTACTTTGACTTCTAGTCATGCATCATAGTTAAAATACTCTCTTTTTCTGTTTACATCATTAGTAAAGATTTCAAATTATTGGGCATTGTCCTCTGTTTAGGACCTCTTTGCTATTCTCTTGTTGCGGTCATCATTTGGATGTCTCAAGTTCATGAATTTGTGCTGAGAAAATAAAGTCTTTTTTCTGTAGTCTTTTTTTCTTTCTCGTTTCCATTTGTCCACATACACCTTAACCAGCTCATTGATGATTTACTGAAATAGACTAATAATGTGGTCTCAACACATGCCCCAAGGGCTCTGGATTAGTGATTAGGACTCAATATGTTGATGTGCGACTTAGGTGCACGTCACAAGTTTGAACTCTGCCGCGGCCAATGTTTGGTCTCCCTAGAGTTTCCAACCTGTGCACCAACTGAAGTTAAGCCAGAGGCTCACATGGGATTTCTCGATATCAAAAAAGAATGTCGGGCTCAACATAGTTCCTCTTAGTGTGAAAATAAGCAAGTGGCCACGGGCTATTTTGAATGTCATCTCCAGTGAAAACTAGCGTCAATGCTGGTTCACTGCTTTAGGCCTTGTTGCAGTTTGTCTCGCTGACATAATAGTTCCTTAGTTATACTAACCAGCTTGGTCTGTTGGTGTCGTGTTAATGGCTTATGCTATTATTGGGAGAGCTTACAGGATGAGTAATGCAATTTATTTTCTGGACTACAAGAGACAAGCATTACAGGAATACATGAAAACAGCTATGTAAAGTTGGAGGGACTATGCTTTACCTAAGATGTTGCCTTCTCCTTGCAGTCGATCGAGGCACCTGAGAATAGTCATCTTCCATCTCCTTTACCATTCCATTTAATCAAATGTTGGAATCGCCTTGCCATCTGCTTATATAGCTGAGTTATCACATACAACTTAGTGCAAAACTTGGATATACTTTGTCAAACATATTATGGGGGAGAATCAACTTGCTTGTAGATAAACTAGCTTTTCACAAGGAAATATAGTAGACAAACATTCAAAAGGAATTTTTCACCGTACATTTTTGTGTTATGATTTGACATTGATTTAGTAGTTGAATGATATTTAAAATACTAGGATGCTCAACATAGAGGGAATCTGATGGCAACATTGGTCTATGGAATCAATATCATAAACTCATATATAATTGTTTGTCTTTACCTGATTTTTGTTGAACTATTTTCCACTTTTGGTAGGAAAGTTAGAATTCTCTTGCTGGAATATAAGTAAAGCATTGTGTTACTCATGGCTTGTTAATGAAGATCTATTCTGCAATTTTCAATAACAGGTCTTCTTCGCTGTGGGAAAAGTTGTCGTCTTAGATGGACAAATTATCTGAGGCCAGACATCAAACGAGGTCCTTTTAGCCTCGATGAACAGAAACTTGTCATTCAGTTACATGGCTTTCTTGGAAACAGGTTAGCGTTCTTTTGCATGATCTTGTTTTGGCTTTTGTAGTGGCATACTTAATCTCCTGTATTTATCACTCCATTACCTAATTGAGAATACCTATTAGCATCATTTATACTTCAATAACTATGAATAATCATTACTGAGTTCATGTAGATGGGCTGCAATTGCTTCACAACTACCTGGAAGGACAGACAATGAGATAAAGAATCTGTGGAATACTCACCTGAAAAAGCACCTGCTTTCAATGGGCATTGATCCTGACACTCATGAACCATCCTCTGCCTCTAATGGACTGCTGAGAAGACCGCCTACATCAACTTCAACTCGTCACATGGCACAATGGGAAAGTGCTAGACTCGAAGCTGAGGCTCGTCTTTCCAGAGAGTCCCAACTCTTGGTTCCATCGTCTGTAGAAAGGTCTGATACTGACCATTTTCTGCGCATGTGGAACTCAGAGATAGGAGAGACATTTAGGAAATTTAAGAACCGAGAAAAGACTGATTCTCAAAGTCGAGCTTCTCAAGCATCTTCGTGTACAAAATACGGATCAGCTTCAGGCATTACGACTGAGGTTGAGCTCGGTGGTGTTGCTGGTTCCCCAGTTACAGGGAGTAACCAAAATGAATATACAGAGTGGAAGAATGGCCAACCACATACTGAAGATATCTTGCAAGGTTCAGAGACCTCTAGCTGCAACGCGTTGGAGGATTCATCTGAATCAGCTTTGCAACTTCTTTTGGATTTCCCTAGTAACAATGACTTGAGCTTTCTAGGACACAGTGATTCATGTAGCATGTATCCTTTTTTGGAGTGAAAGCTCATTGATCTGCCTAAAGCAGAACATGCAGTCTGCTTCCTCCGATATCAGTGGCTCAGAAACATGGATTCTGAAGAATTTTCTGCTGGTTGTTTTAGTATCTCCAGCTGTGGAAAAACCACATATTCTAACTCTACGGAGTATATATTACTGTCATAGCAATAGGACAATCTTAGCCCCAACTGGGGAAAAGGCATGTATCTTACCTCTATATATTAGTGTAATAGCAATAGTGCTATAATGCATGATATTTTTTGCTGAAATGTCCAGAATCAGTTATGTTTTTGTTTTCACAAGTCGTGTTGCATATTAAAGACCTTTTATGGTTCCAACTTGAATAGCAAACTAACCTGGTAAGTTTTACTTGATGCTGTTTTCTTAGTGCCTAACAACTCAGGACACATTCCTTATTTGCGGAGACGGAGCTAGAATTCGAAGTGTGTGAGTTCTAAATTTTAAAAAACTGTTTTCAGCGAGAATTGAACCTCCATCTTTCTAAGCGAACTCACAACCCTTACCATTGAACCAAGACTCCTTTTGTTACTGGGTTCGGCAGTATATATTTATATAGATTTAGTAAATATTTCAATACAATTATAGGGTTCCGAAAAAAGTCACTGGGTTCGTCCGAACTCGCACCCACTACTGTAGCTTCGCCTTGCTTACTTGAATTGGAATCTTAAGCAACTCAATTCCAATCTTCACTGGTCTGAAACGGCCCTATGTTCAAGTACCCCTTCTTCTATTCGAGCCTCAGCAGACTCATTGCAGGGGTTAATTTCACTGAACTAAGTGTTAATTTTACAAAAGTCATTCAACTTTTATTTATCACTTTAAAATAACTCAACTTATAGATTATAACTTTAAAGTCATTTTGATGATTTTTCCAAAATATTTACATGAAAAATCTGACATGGCAATATAGGATATTTTTAAAATGCCACATCAACTTATAAGGACCCATTTTTATTATTTTATCCCATATCAACCCTTCCTCTTATTTACGAGTCCCTATTTACCCACCCATTACCCATTAACCCATTGTGTTATGTAAATCAAATCCCAACCGATTACCAACTTTTCACTTCTTCTTCTCTTTTCCACTGTGCTATCTACTTTTATCATTAAAATATTTCATTAAAAGTAGTTAATTTTGACCGTTAGAACCCTTTGCTCAATTTGAAATAGTTAATACAGGAGCACAATATGTAACTAATAGGAAGCATTTGCGAAAATGCTATTTCTTTAAAGTCAAAATACTTAATAAAAATAAGCTTAATAAGCAACACTCACAATTAAAATGCATAATAGAGCATGCTTAATTTGTCTAAGGAAAGACAAGTAAGAATGAGAACCCAGGGCATCTTTTGGTTTGAATGGATGGGGTTCGTTTTATATTGACCCAGCCATTTGTATAATGGGTCACGGTTCAGACATTAAAATCGGTGAAGCCGATGGTTTCACCATATATCAAAAAAATGAGTTCTTATAAGCTGATGTGGCATTTTTAAAAAGCCATTACCAGATTTTATGTTGCCATGTCAGATTTTTTATGGATATACGTGGGAGAAGCCATCAAAATTACTTTAAAGTTACAATCTATAAGTTGAGTTATTTTAAAGTGATAAATAAAAGTTGAGTGACTTTTTGTGAAATTAATACTTAGTTGACAACATATCCACTCATAGGAACTCCCAAATTTTTCATACATAATATCAATTTTCATGAGTGCTTTTCTTACACAAATAGGAAACTTGACATGTTTAAAAACACCCAATAAAGAGCAACAAACATGAAAATTTACAAAGGAGAAAGATGCATTTCACAGCTTTAACATCCAAGGCATCCAAGCAACTTCTTAGGGGCTTGTCCGGTGGCACGATACTTGGCAGCCATCTCATCTGCTTTAAGAAGTTCTTCTCCCTTTCTGGCTTCAACCATAGCTCTCTTTTCATCGGCCTCCTTGTGAACTGAGGCTACTCTATTCTTAATCTTCTCTGCATATTCTGCTTTCTTTTCCTCTAGTTGTTCCTGCAAAATTTCCACAAGGTTATCAGCTTCATAAAATTTCTATATGACACAAAACCACTCTATGTGATGAATCCTCAACGATACCTAACAACTCAACCACATGGATTGTCACATCCTATGAATTGCCAAAATTTTGGTCAGCAATGGACGACACAAACCCAGTTTTTAATGTCTTAAGTTATCGCTTTAGCTACCGCTAAGGTTTCTCGAATGCTAAAGGAAATAATAAGCTCTTGGATCACAACCTCATTTACAGCCAGAATGTGGAAGTAGTTCGAAATGAGACATTTTCCCCGAAAGCATCATGTTTTCGAGTATGCCATGTTCAAAAGTGTTAAGAAGCATGTATACTAGATTTCGAGGTTGGTTACCTCAAGTTTCTTCAGTTTAGCTTCAAGATTTGCTTTCTTGGTGTTCTCCCATGTCCCAACTGCAGAGAGTTTCTTTTGGGCCCTATTCAGCATAAGACAAGGTGAATAATGACTTAGGCAATTCAGGGAATAAAGTTTTGGTATGTACAATGTTCTTGTGCTCAAATAACTTTAGTAAAAAAAGAAGAGAAGCTCAACCTTGAGATGACTAAACAACATAGTAAGTTGAAAATCTTACCTGTTTTCCACCTTGCTTTTTTCACTTTCTTCCCATGCCTTGATATAAGAATTCCTTTTCTCTGTTTCAAGGTGCGCGAGAGCAATATCTGAAAAAAAAGAAAAGAAATAGAGGCCTTTTGTTAATTTCTGAGCTGTGACTGATTCTGATAGAAGCATCTTTTTGCTGTATTTTATCACATAACGTTACAAGCTCCAAACTGAAGTTGCCTAAGCCAGACTTGAAAAAAAAACTGAAAAGTTGTTTCATTGACAACTTAAAAACAAGAACTGGTATTAGATCAAGGCCTTATGTATACCTCTATCGAGGGATCCCTTTGAACTCTTTGTTGAAGAATCGGTCTCTGCAAAATCAGAAAACAAGAATACATCATCAGACAGAATATTTCCCTCATTGACACAAGCAGCTAAAAAATGTGCTTTCTATTGAACCGTTCAATCAGAAAATAGATACAAATATGACAGAACTTCAAGTACGCGATCAGCCAAGTTAACACAAATGATCTGTTTGTGCTATGTTGTCCATAAGAACATTCCGTCTGAAATGCCACACAAATTTCAGCATGAGTTCAACGACAATGTAAGGGATGTTTTTAATCTATCGGGTTATTTAAAAGATAATTACAGGTTATAGTTCATATAAAGCGGGATTGGTACCTTGACAAATAAGATAGCTTACATGCTACAAAACTGTGGCATAATAGTTTTTTGTTGACAGCTTACATTACATGACTATCAGATTACTCTAACTCTTAAAGATTTTACATAGCCATGTATCTTGATAGTAAAGTGAAAAATGCATCCATTGGTGTTTAAGTGAGTAAATGACTACATAGTTTCATTACCCTTTAGCTAAAAATCATGTCGGCTAGACTTCATAAGGAATTGCCCTCCACTACAATTGGTATCTAATCATAAAGATATTAGAAAATAGATTTCCAGAGTGGCCATCCACTAAGTTGGGCACCTATTTATTTATTTATTTATTCAGGTAAAGGAGGAGAGTGGACCTACGTTATAATCATGATCTTAGAAAAATAATAATACAAGGAACAAGTATTTCCAATAATTCAAAATTTGTTGGCATATAAAGCCATGAGAATCAGACATGACCAAGTCCAACAAGATATATAGTTATGAAAATAAAACCCCTCAGCCCCAAGCTAGAGCCAAAGCAGTGCCTAACTGGAAAAAGAATTGAGAATCTCCCCTATTCTTTGGTGGATTGGTGGGATTTGAGTTAAATGTATTCTATACCATTATGTATTCTAACTAGGTAACTTGTCTTATTTTCGATGTTACGAGTTTCCCTAACTATATATGGATGATTACAATTCACATCTAAATATATTTTTAAGTGATACAGCGTAAAAATAACGCTAGAATATAAAAGTTAAACGTGCACCTATCAAACTTCCTCAAGTTAAGGAAAAATATAGGGAGAGTATAGAGGTTTAGGCCACAAAATTTAACCATCAAAGAACGAAACAGCAATGATGGCTAAAGGCATCTTTAGGGATTTTTAAGTACAGAAGTACTTATATGAGTAACTTCCAAGCAAGGAAAACATCAAGTTCTTTTTAAAGTTCGTATCTGATCTTTATAATTTCAACTCTCCATTTATAAACCCCCAAAAACAAATTTGTGAAATATAACAAGAGGATTCTGATGGTTTGGCAAGGATAATATCAGCATGATAACAATGAATTAAAACAGCGTCCATCAAAAATAACTTTGCATATTTACAGATATTTTCATCAGAAGAAGAGGAAAAAAGAACATATCAGATGCTTCAAAACAAATAGGGTCATTGATATTCCAATGGATTTCATAAAAAGAAAAGTCACAAAAATCTTATTATCTGTTACAAGTACAGATAGCAACAATTTTGAATAACGAACCTAACTTTTTTTTTAAAAAAGAAAGAAAAGTCCATCCTCTGAATTTTCATTAAAAAGAAGACAAGAAAGTCATAAGTATAAGATTTCTATCCACAGATAGTAAGTATTATACCAAGGAAAAGTCCATTCTCTAAATTTTCATAAGAAAGTCATATACTCCACTAACTATTAATATCTGTTACACGTACACAAGAAGGTCATATACTCCTGTTACACGTTCAAATAGTACTAATAACTGAATAATGAACATCCAAATGAAGGGGAAAAGAAGAGAGAATTGAGTGAATTTACTTGGAGGAGGAACAGTAGCGAGAGCTTTAGAATCATCAGCTTTGGTAGCCATGGCAGCAGGAGAATTATCAACAGCTGGTTCTTGAGGTACTGGAGTTGCTTCTGCCATATTGTTAAACGAATATATTTATTTATATAAATAGAAGGAATCAAAAAAGGAAATGGAAACTAGTTGTACAATTCTCTCTGTTCCTTTATAACTTTTTTAGCTAAAAAGCAAATAATGAAGGAAGAAAGAAGACATAGAAAGAAGGAGAGTTAGTGAAAAAATTGGATAATTTGGTATTGGATCAAACGTAAAGACAGTGTTGTGAACGTGTCGGCATGTGAGAGTGTCGGCAGACTAATATTACTGCGCCCTTTTACGTGAATACTATTAGTAAGAAAGGAAATCAATTAGCTTCTGAATATTTGGACTAGAGTTGTTTAAATTAACCAAATTTTATGTAACATGCTAAAGTACTCTCTCAAAGTTCAATGAGTTGAGTAATGAGAGATAGAGTAATATATTTTTTTTTTGGTTTTTATCTGGTGTCCAATAACACAGTCAGAAATTTAAATAAGAGAATTCCAAACAAGTTTTTATCCAATAATAAGCAAAAAAATTTATTTTTGTCCTATTTACATGATAGTATAAGGATCAAATGAACCCTCTTGCAGTCCTCCGCCTCCATCCTTACTGTATTGGGTCCAACTAATCCAAATAATGCATCATAATGGGTTTAATTTATATTGAGGATGAAAGAGTAAAATGCAATAGGCTGATTCTTTATACTAACTCGTTGCCTAAAAAGTCTAAAAGGTTAATTAAGTCTGTTTACCCGAAAAACGGATAGAGTTGAATTTATACGTGGTTTTAAGAATATGTGATATAGCTTAATACAAATCGTAAGGATAAATAGAAATATCAAAGATGGTTTGCAAAGAATGCAAAATAAACAAGGATGGAAAGAAGATGATTTTTAGGACTAAGCAAGATGAATCAATTTATGAAACTTAAAAGAATAACTCTTGAATATAGGAGAATATGGTGCTTGAATTACAATGTAAGCAAAGAACTGCCCTTTACAGAAATGTAGACATCCTCTTTATAGTGGAGGATCCTACTTTTAGATATAATTAAAAATACATAGTGGGAGACCCATGATAAATCAGTTTTTCCATAATTCCTATCAGGATTCTCTCCTCTAGTGGGATTGCAACGACTCGTCTATGAGCTCGATATCGACTCGAGTTTTCGGTCTTGACTCGAGCTCTCGATCTTGACTCGAGCTCGATTCTGACTCGGATCCCTGTATTGATTCGGGGTCAGTGTTGGTCGGTCTTTGAATCATAAGCTCGATAACTTTATTTTGCATCATAGTTTGACTTGGATTCGAGCTTGATAATAACATCGAGCTCGACATTGATCGGTCATTCGGGCTCAAAACTTGGTGACCTGATTTCGGACCTCGACCGATACTACGAAGACGCTTCTCCGATCCGATGTATTATCATTTAAACCAGTTCGTACGAAGTACTAACCGATTTTTACCGTATATAGATAGTCCCCTCGTTTCTCGGGAAGGATGTAGCGAGAAACGACATAATTTCACAATGGCTCGATCAGATATAAGCTGACATTTGCATCGAGCCCGACCATGACGTACGTGATAGCTGTCCGTCGGTTTAGCTTCCCAAGGCATTTAATGCGTGTCAAAAGGTGGTCGGCCACCGCTGATATTGAACTGCCATTGATTCAATCTATAAATAGCCCTTCCTTTCACCATTTATCACTTTTACGTCTTCAATCTTCTAAATTTTCTAAGTCCATTTTCGTCTCTTCTGAGTTCATTCGTAGATCGGTGATTCTTTTCTGCGAAATTCTTCTTAAAAACCACCAAATCTTTATCACCTTCTTTAAATCAAAAAATGGTGAAGACATCAAAAACAGTCCCCCCAAAAAGAAAAGGCTTATTCTTCCCAATTCGCTGCCGACAAAACACCGGTGGATCCACGGCCTGAGGAGTGCGTTCCGGTGGCGTGTGTTCTTACCTCCGATTTCAAACTCGATAAAGGTTTGCCGATTCCCGGACGATGTGAGCCCGTATCGAGATATATTTGTTCGATAACCGAGGGGTATATCGAGCAGATAAAAAAATGTAACTTGGGGAACAAAGAAGTGGTAGTACCATCTCCCGAAGAGGATATTACTACTCACGTGAAAGGGTTTTTAAGTGTGTACACTTACCCTTTCACATTAGGTCCCCTCAACCCTGTTATCATAGATTTTTGTCGTAAATACCTAATAACCCTAGGCTAGATTCATCCTTCTTTTTGGCAGATCGTTATTTTGATCCGATACTTCGTGAACAAAATCGAGGGGATGCCTTTCACCCTTTATCATCTCATCTGATTGTACCTTCCTCGCCTTTTTCGAGGAGGGTTAATAAAACTTCAGCGTCGAGCTACCAAGGCTCTGTTCTCGAGCATAGACGAGGACATGGATCGAGGCTGGATGGGCAGGTTCGTCCGAGTAAGTACTTCGAACCTGATTCCGACTGAAAAGATGCCTTTTCCCGAGGAGTGGAACATGAAGCGTAAGTGTAATTCTGCTGTTATCTCTTACTATTTTACCTTTTCATTTCTGTTCTTCACCGATATCCCCCTTTTTGTGATGCAGCGGTTCCCTGGATGCCCGATGCAATTCCCGATCTCAAGAACTGGGTACGGGATCTGGCTTCGACTTCCACATACGCTGAGCGCTCATGGCATGACTTGTCAAATGGTCGATGGGAGGCCAAGAATCATGATAAGCCCCTTTCTCGTATTTTTTGGTAGTTCGAACGAGATGCTTTCCATATACTTTTAATAAATTTTCCCGTATGTAGGTGTGGGCAAAGATGCGATTTTGAGGCCCTCGTCCGTCGAGGAAGAGGCTTCGGCCTCTATTCCAAAGCCGGTGAAGGAAAATAAGAGGAAAAGGGCCTCCGTTCCCGAAGATCCAAAATCGAAGAAGAGGATGGCTCGTAAGCCGAAGAAGAATACCATTCCTTTGACTGTAGAATCAGTTTTGCGTCTAAGGAAGAAGAAGAAGAAGAAGAAGAAGAAGAAGAAGAAGAAGAAGAAGAAGAAGAAGAAGAAGAAGAAGAAGAAGAAGAAGAAGAAGAAGAAAACGACGTGTCCGCGCTGGCGGCCCGAAAGAAGAAAAGCATTGATGCCCCAAAGGCGGCTGAATCGATGGTGATTCATAAGGCTCTGCCTCGGACCGGGGAGATATCGGAGGAAGGTTGAGGCAAAGTCCCCGATTCATTAGAGATCGAGGATGCTTCCTACCAAAGTCAACAAACGATGGTTACATTGGAAGGGGCCGGGCCTGAAGCTCTCCGAACTGAGGAGAACACCCTAAGCGAGTCGCCTAGGGCAATAGTAATCGGAGATTCGCCCACTCTCCCTGCCTTTTCCGAAGGGGCTATTCGGGAAGCCCAAGCTTTGGGGGCCCTCAAGATGAGCCGGTCTCACGAAGGGAGGACCTTTTCCATGATCTGTTTACGGGGTTTGAGGACGTTGTCGGCCCTAGTGATGTGTTTGGATTTCTCTGTGAAGTGCAGCTAGCTCTGAATCGGGTAAGCTCTTAACTCTCTTTATTTTTATTTTTTTGCTATTCTTTCCTAACTTCTTTTCTTCTTTCTTCGCAGGCCGTGGTAGTTCATCGAGAATCATGTTCTCGGTCTCGAGCTAAGCTGCATCGGTTCGAGACCAATCTTCAACGGGTCACGGAGGAGAGGAACTCCCTTAAAATCCTTTTAGGGCAGAGAGGAGAGGAAATCAAAGATCTCCAAGCTGAGTTGGCCAAGGCTCACGAAGATCAGACCGATCTGTCTGAGCAGGTAATGATACTTTTAAAAGGCTATGGGCTTGATACCGTAACGATGGCTAATTTTTCGGTCTCACGGCTGCAGCAGAAAATTGAGATGATCGGGAAACTCTGTGAGGAGGTCGATGTGATACAAGCGGAGTCCTTGAAGTGGAAAGATGGTATGGACCGCTTTGATGCAGAGAAAGAGGCTGATCGAGCCCAATTATCATCGGTTGAAAACCAGCTTCAAAGTATGAAGGAGAAAAGCTCGGTTCAAGTAAGAAGAATAGAGGAGCTCGAGGCTCGGTTGGCCTCTGAACTTGATAAGGCCGAATCTGACACTGAAAAGGCAAAGGCCGATGCGGATGCATTCGTGGCTGTTTATCAGGCCGATGTTGAAGTTGCTCAGATACAAGCAAGAGAGGCAATCGAGATCGCCAACACTCAAGCGCATTGGGTTGCTGAGCTGCCGATCTCGGAGGGAGACCCTCGAGGAGATCCATGCTCAAGGTTTCGACTTCACTAAAGAGATAAAAAGGACTAAAGAGCTCGAAGCCGATGCTGAAGCCTTGGTTTTCGATGATGACGATGATGATGATGACGATGATTAGAGCAAGAGTGGGTCCGAGAGCAGGGATAAGCCCGATAGAGAAGAGACTACCCCCGGGGATAACCAAGAAACTTAGTCCCTTAGTTTCTATTTCAAATGTTGCAAACAATCATGTAAATAATCTTGTAAATATATACAAATATATTTTCTTTTCCCGTCTTGCCTCTGTTTTATTTTTTGTCTTGTGAAGATTTCGTTTTACTCATGCCTTATGAATGTTTTCATAAGGCTTTAGGCAATTTGATCGAATTCAGACTTTGTAGCCTTTATATCTGAGTGAGCGTTTTCGAACTCGAAGTAATGTAGCCCGAAGGCTTAGTGATTTCGAACTTAAAGTAATGTAGCCCGTAGGCTTAATAGTCAAGTGAGTGATTTTGAACTTGAAGTAATGTAGCCCGTAGGCTTAATAGTTGAGTGAGTGATTTCGAACTCGAAGTAATGTAGCCCGTAGGCTTAGTAGTCGAGTGAGTGATTTCGAACTCGAAGTAATGTAGCCCGTAGGCTTAGTAGTCGAGTGAGTGATTTCGAACTCGAAGTAATGTAGCCCGTAGGCTTAGTAGTCGAGTGAGTGATTTCGAACTCGAAGTAATGTAGCCCGTAGGCTTAATGATTGAGTGAGTGATTTCTCGAACTCAAGATAATAGTAGCCCGTAGGCTTAGTACTCGAGTGAGTACCTTGCTCGAACTTGAAGTAATGTAGCACGTAGGCTTAATGATTGAGTGAGTGATTTCTCAAACTCAAGATAAGAGTAGCCCGTAGGCTTAGTACTCGAGTGAGTGTCTTGCTCGAACTCGAAGTATTGTAGCCTACATGCTTAATGATTGAGTGAGTGATTTCTCGAACTCAAGATAAGAGTAGCCCGTAGGCTTAGTACTCGAGTGAGTGTCTTGCTCGAACTCGAAGTATTGTAGCACATAGGCTTAATGATTGAGTGAGTGATTTCTCGAACTCAAGCTAAGAGTAGCCCGTAGGCTTAGTACTCGAGTGAGTGCCTTGCTCGAACTCGAAGTATTGTAGCCCGTAGGCTTAATGATTGAGTGAGTGATTTCTCGAACTCAAGATAAGAGTAGCCCGTAGGCTTAGTACTCGAGTGGGTGCCTTTCTCAAACTCGTAGTATTGTAGCCTATAGGCTTAATAATTGAGTGAGTGATTTCTCGAACTCAAGATAAGAGTAGCCCGTAGGCTTAGTACTCGAATGAGTGCCTTGCTCAAACTTGAAGTATTGCAGCTCGTAGGCTTAATGATTGAGTGAGTGATTTCTCGAACTCAAGATAAGAGTAGCCCGTAGGCTTAGTATTTGAGCGAGTGCCTTGCTCAAACTCGAAGTAATGTAGCCCGTAGGCTTAATAGTCGAGTAACAATCCCCGATTTGTGGGGTAATGGTCGGTCCTTGAACTTGTTTGCATAGTAGATCATGAAATAGAGGATGGGTTGTAAGACACGAGATATGGGCAAAAAAGTTCCTTTTCATGTCGTTATACATGTGATTATGTTTTGTACTAGGGATCGAGCAACCTAGACGCGCATGGTTCGTTTTGACCATTTGGCTCTTATAATATTTCCTATCGGAACCCTGTTGTTATGAAGTAACTTTCTTGTACGAGCACTTGAAATATTTCCGGGTAATGCCCCGCCAGTATTCGAGGTTGACTGTAAAGAGGCCTTGGATACTATTGGATTGCTCTAAGTTAGCACGATCAATTGTTGCCTCATTAAAAACCTTGCCGAAAAATCCGTTTGGGATAAAACCGGTCTAAGGGAAAAAGAGTGCAACGCTTGCTTTCAGACCTAGGGCTTTGTATTAAAAGGTCCATCCTAGCTCTTGATCGGACTCCTGCAGGGGTTAGTTTCGAAATATAAATGAATATGGGAGGGTCGTATCTTAGCAGTAGTATCGTTTTAGGTGCGACACATTCCAATTGTTTGAAAGTTGTTTGCCATTTATAATATCGAGCTTGTATGATCCTTTTCCGACGTTTTCGAGAACCTGATACGGTCCTTCCTAGTTTGGTCCTAGTTTTCCTTCGTTTGGATTTCGGGTACTGAGGGTGACTTTCCTTAGCACTAAGTCCCCGAGTTTAAAATGGCGAAGCTTGGTTCTTCAATTGTAGTATCTTTCGATTCACTGCTTTTGGGCGGGCAATTGGACGAGAGCAGTTTCTCGTTTTTCATCCGATAATTCGAGGCTAGTGTTCATAGCCTCGTTATTTGACTCTTCTATTGTATATCGAAACTTGCCACTGGGTTCCCCGACTTCGACTGGAATCAAGGCTTCGGAGCCATATACTAAGGAGAACGAGGGTTCCCCCATACTAGATTTTGATGTTGTTTGATATGCCCAAAGAACTTCGGGTAGGATTTCTCTCCATTTTCCCTTAGCGTCGTTCAACATTTTCTTTAGGTTTTGAATGATAGTTTTGTTCGTTGATTCGGCCTGTCCGTTCCCACTAGGGTGATATGGTATTGATATTATCCTTTTTATTTTGTGGTCATCGAGGAATTTCGTCACTTTGCTGCCGACCAATTGTTTCCCATTGTCACACACTATTTCGGCGGGTATCCTGAATCGACATACGATATGATCCTAGATAGTCTATAACCTCTTTTTCTCTTACTTTCACGAACGCCTGTGCTTCAACCCATTTAGAGAAATAGTCAGTCATAAATAAAATGAACTTAGCTTTACCTGGGGCTGATGGCAGAGGACCGGCGATATCTATTCCCCATTTTATGAATGGCCATGAGGATAGGTGTTACAACCCATATTTTCGTACGTACGAGTACGTCGTAAGTCAATTGATGTAAGCTCAGAAATGAAATCATGTTTGAAAAGTTTACAAAGTAAGTTAATCATATTACCTCGGAGGTTACAAATATTGAAGATCATGAACAACAAGTACAAAGATGGTTGGAAGGTTCAGAAGCTAAAGGAATTGAAAAACAATAATGTTTCGTCGAAAGTAGACAAATTAGGAATATTATAACATGTACTTTTGGACTGAGACCAGGGTGTTTAAATTGATAAGGAGGTTATGTTATGAGTTATGTTAGTCGTATGATAGTCGTGTGTTATGTTTTAAAGTCAAGCGAGTGGTGGAACAAAAGTCGATGAAAGTCATCACAAGTTACGTTCATAAGTTTTACTGAAACTTTGGGTCACATATAAATGCTATTTTCTCCCAATATACGTAGAGTTATGGGGTTTTCCACCCATCAAATGAAAGATCTATGAGTCTATTTTCCAATGCATTAAACTGTTTGTCAATACGATATAGGAGTAGAGAGGTATGGGCATTTTTCCGAGACTGCGCAGACTTTCATCTACTTGCTTAAACGAGAATCCAAAACTGGGCCTTTTTGGGTCGTCCATAAATGGGCCGATTAGGGTAATTCAAAGAGGACTTTTTAAAGGCCTATCCCCTTCATATATTAGGCTGATAATAGGGAAAAATAACCAGACTTAATCTCTGCAAAAATCCTCCCAAAAATTTCCCACAAACCCCAATTGATTTTCTCTCCCTTTCAAGTTCTAATTGGAGGTAAAGCCTAGAGTTTGAAGAACCAAGATAGGAGTCGAGTTATCCAACAAATAAGGTAAGTTTACTTCTCTCTTTCATCCATTTGTTTCTGTTGTAGATGCATAGTAAGTCGTTCTTTATTTGTAAGAACTCAAGGGACGGTGATCGAAAGCCGTGAGTTCGAGTTATTCACTTGTAGCAGAATGTTTTGTGGTGATGTTGGGCTGCATGTTTTACTACTATTTTGTGGAGTTTTGGAGGAGGAAGGGTGTGTAGAAACACCACATAAATGCAGTATGTTGGTCTGGTCATTCGTCGTAATATTTTCGGGTTGTTGACACTACTACGGTGGTCGTTTTGTGTATGAAGAGATTAGGGGTGTGTTGGGCTATTTTGTAGTATTGTGTGGTGTACATAAGGTTGGAGAATAATATATATATGTTGCTATTGTTGTTTTTGATGTTGTTGGTGTTATCTTTAATTTGGAGGAAGTGAGGATTATAGGGGAGATGCTGTCCGTTTTAATACAAAATAAGTTTGTCGTTCGTTGTGCGTTAGTTGTACCTTTCGTAACTTAATGATAGTATTATTATCGTTATTGTAGATTAAGGTGAGAAGAGGCGAGTTCAAGTTGGTGATTGAAAAGATTGTGATAAGGTATGGTAAGGCTAAGCCTTTCTTCATTTTGGCATGATCTCGTAACTACATGAGTTTGAAAACGAAGCATAAAGAGAAGTTTGTATTCCTGAATTTATTCACATTATCCTAGTCTCAGAAGTTATAGTATTCTCCCTTATCAGGACTTCATATTCAGTTTAGTATTGTCTTATTTCAGCTAAGAGAGCAGAGAGTGTATATATATACAGTGTTACAGTATGTTTACCACCATCGAGCTATAATCGGTGGGCAGGCCCTTATTGGGCAACCTCTGATCAGATGGTAAGTTATATACTGAGCCTATTGTGGCCGAGCGCCTATAAGTGAGCCCAGAATGGCCAAGATACATAACCTAGTATGGACAAGCGTCTATGAGCGAGCCTATTACGGCAGGGCAGTTACACATACCGACCCATATAGGGCCGGACAACTATTTTACATACTATATGGAGAGAGTTGAGTCAGTATTAGCAGGTAAGCATATCTTCAGATTATTTTTGACTCCCAGTTACATTCCGTTATTATATCATCAGTTCAGTTTCAGCTTTCAGTTATTTTGTTGCCTTACATACTCAGTACATTATTTGTATTGACGTCCCTTTGCTAGGGACGCTGCATTTCATGCCTGCAGGTCCTGATAGACAGATGGATAGACCTTCCCAGTAGACAGAGCTAAATATCAGCTTTGGTTGGTAAGCTCCACTTCCCCGGAGTTACCAGGTCTAGACCTTGGAGTCTGTTTTATATATACATGTTTGATGGGTAGGTCGAGGCCTTGTCCCGACCATGATATAGTTCAACTATCTCTAGAGGCTTGTAGACAAGTCTTGTATAGTTTGTATATCAGTAGATATTCATGGCGGCCTCGTCAGCCTGCACATTTATATATAGATATATATATTTAAATATATATGAGTTTTTTGGTATGTTTACCACCCCTCAGATGAGAGAGACGATATTTTCAGATGATTCAGAATATGGCCTCATCGGCCTAGGTTAAGGGTTACCCCTCTAGAGTTCACAGTTACAGAGTGGTACGCTCGGGTCGAGTATGGTACCGGGTGTCGGCCACGCCTCTTCAGGTTTGGGGCGTGACAAACTTGGTATCAGAGCAGTTCTATCCTAGGGAATCTACAAGCCGTGTCTAGTAGAGTCTTGTTTATGGGTGTGTTGTGCACCACACTCATAAGCAGGAGGCTACAAGGCATTTAGGAGTCTGTTACCCTTCATTCAAATCCAAATCGTGCTATAGAGCTGAGTCATAAGAGTTCGAGCCAAAGCTTATGTTTGCTAATGATATAACGATACTTTCAATTAGAAAAATTATAGCTAGCTAAATGGCTAATACAACAGCATGTAAAAGCATTAGTAGAGAGAGAATTCTTGACTACGTGGCCCTGTTTGGGACCCTATTAGATCGTGCTTACCATATGTGCGAATTTCCCATTTACCCTAAGACGGGAATATCTAACATACCCCGTGAATAGTAGGTCATGGGAGTATCAGAAGGTAAAAGTATAAGTTTCAACAGGTAACAGAAGCAAGGTGAAGAAGGGTACGAGGTACCTAGTTAATAAAGACGGTCCGAATTTCAACATCAGGTAGAGAAATAAAAGGATTCTAAGTTACCTTCAACAGAAATAGAGGTATGTACAATTGGCCACACCCATCTCAGTTATGCCATATGGGAGCTAACATATATTGTTTAAGAGAAGGATGGGATATCAAGATCCAGCTTGGGTTAGAGTAACCCAAAATGGTGGATTGAGCCAGGGGAGCTAAAAGTGAAACAATGTTTTGTTGAAGTTTTCAGAATAATGCGATAAACAACAGTATTAGCAGGAGAATAAGAAGAGAGTAAATGAAGTATTATGAGTAAGATGTGATAAATAGGTGATAACAGTAAATCAAAATATGATACGATGATAGAGTCTATAGTCAAGTGAAGGAAAAAAAAATAATAAGAGGTGGCAGGTCTTGAGACAATAAAAGAGTATAGGCCAAAAGTCATATCCTCATTTCGAGAAATTAGTTGGTGCGTCCAACGTGATTACCAAAATAAAAAAAACATTTAAACCCCCAGAGTAATAGAAATTAGCATGGGCTAGTGAACAAGATAAACTGAACATCAATTAGGGATCAAATGAGGTGATGATAGTCGACATCAAGAGAATTTCAAAGTTCGCATTCCGGCAATAATACAATAGACAACAGAAGAATAACCTTTAAAGGTCACTCAGGAAGACGCTTCCCTAAAGCAAGAACTTTGAGCAAAGTTAATCTTAAGGGACTAAGTGTTCCAGTTACACTAGGTATCTTATACCGTCGTGTGTAAGATATTTAATTATCCTTGTTACATAAGGGTTACTGCAAGGCAAGTAAGAGTCAATAAAGACGTGAAAATACGTCGAAGATGAAGAGGTAAAATATTTATAAGTAAGTTTTCATAGCATTACATGTTAATACTCTCCTAAAGGGGGGAAGATGGTGTAATATGGTATTAAGTTAGAGTTAAATGGTTCAGGTAACTATGGAATAGTAAAGGAAGAATGCAGTAAATAGTGAAAGGAATGATATTTCATTTATTCAGATCCTACAGACATGATACGAGTCCAGAACATTATGCAAGCACAACGCCGAGGGGAGGCAGTAAGGGTTCCCACACTAGATGTTATTGATAAATAAGAGCGAATGAACACTTGATGCATTAGGAGCTAGTGCAAAAGTTAAGTTAAGGTAGAAGACATAACCCAAGAGTGGTTACCCAGAAGGTAAATATGAGCATGTACTGATGAGTAGTTAGTAGTTCATTCAGGAATTCAGGAAGAGCCTAGTCATGGCTAGACAAGAGGTCTCAGATAAATCAGTAGATTATGCAAGATAAACGAAGTGAAACCCAGCATAGGAAATTTGGTCTCGTAGATACGACATCGTAATCCTTGAGGAATATTCTGATAGGAGTTGGGCAGTAAAAGGTACCGTATAAGTGTTATGGAAATAAAAGAGAGAGTGCCACTGAGGAGATAATAAAAATTTGATTGCAGAAGTAACCCTACGAGCATAAGGGCTCAGAGATAAGTAACTAAGGATAATTATTGGCGAGTCAGTACATCAAAATTTTCGTCGGGTATACGATGTAAAAAGCTTCCAGCTTTACAATTGTCAGAGGGTCTTCCCTAAGTGCTACAATGAAAGACTAGCTGAGGAAATAAGGAACAAGGCTTCAACATAAGCATAATGACCTAAAGAAGAAATGATCTTGTAACACAGTCTCACTACAATATTATATACACTCCATAAGAAAGTGGCACCTATCGTGGCTAATGAACGGGAAGTAAAAATCAAAAGTAATATTTGAGATCATATGAGTTGCACAAAATTCCAATAGGTGTGGGCACTAGGATAAGCGAAGTATTCACGCAATAAGTGGCAGAACGACCAGGAGAAGTAATTGCGCACTTTTAAAGAAAACTGAGAAGGCACGAAAGGAATTATTAAATCAATGACCCAGAGTTAGTTATGTTATGACCGCAACTTAATATTTCAGAGTATTATCATGCAGCATATATGTTGACATTCCTACAACTATAAGAGACGCCGATATAAAGTTAAAAGAAAGAATTGAGTCCACCTCACAGACAAAGGCTTGAATTGTTAGAAGATTATATTATGGATATTCCATGGCGTCCACCAAAGGAGAAAGTAATAATACCCTGAGCAGCAGATCAGAAGATAACTTAAGCCTACTTAAAGGCTGGGAGAGAAGAGGAAACTAACGAGTTACATCAGGTAAGTAAATCAGGAGTCTGATTATTAGACCAATATAATTATAGAAATCATAATTCTGAACATTGCAAAATCACTCTTAAGATTAGAGGTACAAGAAAGATAGTACAACGGCCATATTCTATAATGGATTTACAATAAAAATAGATTAAAAAAAAAGTACCAGTCTCATAAGGAGTAAGTATAAAGCTCCCACCGGATTATGTACGCACTAGAGGTGCAAGTTTATAGTAGAGCTTCAAGTTGTGGATGTGAATTCTACCTATGTGGAAGAGAGGTTATGAAAGAGACAGAAGATACAATGCGAGATTAAAAGCTAAGTAAGGTAAAGGTTAAGAAGGTACGAGATGCACAAGTGTAGGAGGTTGTGAATAGTCCATACATCAGATAGAGGGCTAAAAGCACCGTGATTCAGTATCCACAAATGATAGTGGTGTTGTCAGTGGAATATCTTCTAGCCTATAGTTTCCAAGTACCGAGAGGTCTAGTTAAGAGATTAAAGAAGAGTTAGAGACAGTTTGATGTCTCACTTGAAGTTCCAGAATAACATAATAAAATGTATGGTGCTAGAAAGTTAAAGGAAGGTTGTGAGTACTATAAATAAATATGTGTAGGTCGCAAGATAAAGTATGGTAGAGCAATAGGGTTTTAGGCTGACATGAGTAAGGATAAGCAGAGGTGATTGAGAAGCTGACGAGAATAGGTAAGGCCTCAAAATTAAGCCCATCAAAACAAGAGAGCTGATGGTTTCCGTAAGTTATAAAAAAAACTCAGTATAGCCTGAATGAACTCAGAGGAGTCTAAGACTATGAGCAATTTGAAGAGATAAAATGTTGCCCTAGTAGTAGAATAAGGGTGTAATTGTGATAGATAAGAGGATGACGTTAAGGGCATTGATTGGTTAATGATTCAAAAAGAAGGGATTTCATGAATTGCATGAGATTAGAATACCCCCCATAAGATGAATCACGTTGGGATGCGATGAAATACGGTTATTGAAGTATAGTATCACCCCTAGGTGGATCGAGCAAATAACTTGAGATGTTCTCTGATAAGACGTGATCCCTAAGGACAATGTATTACACAAGAGGTTTCAATTTATCAGTGGTAGATTATAGATTAACATTAAGGTGAATCAACAATAGGCAGATAAAAGTTCCAAAGTATGAGATGATATTAGGCCGTCATTCTTAAGATAAACAGTAATGAGGAAGAACTAAAGGACTTAGATTTATACATATACGATAAGCAGCGAGAGGGTAACCTGGAGTTGGGTAGCAAACCTCGACAATAATAAAACGAAGTAAGTGTGATGGTGTAGTATAACCTATCTAGATGTAGTAAAGCCATAAGGATATATTTAGAAGGCTACGAAACAAGATATCGCAACAGTCGTAAGTTTGACAAAGTACCGAGCAAAGAACTTCACTACATCTATATACACCGGGAGGAACAACTTGTCATAGTTCTATATATGTTCCCAAAGTGAGGCCTAGAGATTGGATAAAAGCTGGAGGAAAAGGAACAGAAGAGTCGCATAGGCGCACATACAAGGACAAAGTCGTACATGCTGCATGACAGAATGTCGCAATAATTACGAGGTTGGAAGGATTCAGACCAAAGTCGTGGTGTAAGAAAGAGGCCTAAATGGGGGAATGCCCTGGCCTATGGATTTATTCATAGAACAGTTGCCTAGATGGAAAGGCCAGCAATAAAGTATTTATGAGAGCGATAGGTTATGAGACTGATAAGTGCACCAGTCAACATTCGAGGACGAATGTTCCAATGGGGGGAATGATGTTACAACTCATGTTTTCGTACGTATGAGTACGTCGTAAGTCAATTGATGTAAGCTCAGAAATGAAATCATGTTTGAAAAGTTTACAAAGTAAGTTAATCATATTACCTCAGAGGTTACAAATATTGAAGATCATGAACAACAAGTACAAAGATGGTTGGAAGGTTCAGAAGCTAAAGGAATTGAAAAACAATAATGTTTTGTCGAAAGTCGACAAATTGGAAATATTATAACATGTACTTTGGAGTGAGACCAGGGTGTTTAAATTGATAAGGAGGTTATGTTATGAGTTATGTTAGTCGTATGATAGTCGTGTGTTATGTTTTAAAGTCAAGCGAGTGGTGGAACAAAAGTCGATGAAAGTCATCACAAGTTACGTTCATAAGTTTTACTGAAACTTTGGGTCAAATATAAATGCTATTTTCTCCCAATATACGTAGAGTTATGGGATGTTCCACCCATCAAATGAAATATCTATGAGTCTATTTTCCAACACATTAAACCGTTTGTCAATACGATATAGGAGTAGAGAGATATGGGCATTTTTTCGAGACTGCGCAGATTGTCACCTACTTGCTTAAACGAGAATCCAAAACTGGGCCTGTTCGGGTCGTCCATAAATGGGCCATTTCAGGTCGTTCAAAGAGGCATTTTTAAAGGCCTATCCCTTTCATATATTAGGCTGATAATAGAGAAAAATAACCAGACTTAATCTCTGCAAAAATCCTCCCAAATACTTCCTACAAACCCCAATTGATTTTCTCTCCCTTTCAAGTTTTAATTGGAGGTAAAGCCTAGAGTTTAAAGAACCAAGATAGGAGCCGAGTTATCCAACAAATAAAGTAAGTTTACTGCTCTTTTTTATCCATTTGTTTCTGCTGTAGATGCATAGTAAGTCGTTCTTTATTTGTAAGAACTCAAGGGACGGTGATCGGAAGCCGTGAGTTCGAGTTATTCACTTGTAGCGAACTATTTTGTGGTGATGTTGGGCTGCGTGTTTTACTACTATTTTTGTGGAGTTTTGGAGGAGGAAGGGTGTGTATAAACACCACATAAATGCAGGATGTTGGTCTGGTCATTCGTCGAATATTTTCGGGTTGTTGACACTACTACGGTGGTCGTTTTGTGTATGAAGAGATTAGGGTGTGTTGGGCTGTTTTGTAGTATTGTGTGGTGTGTATAAGGTTGGAAAATAATATATATATATATATATATATATATATATATATATATATATATATATATATATATATATATATATATATATATATATATATATATATATATATATATATATATATATATATATATATATATATATATATATGTTGTTTTTGGTGTTGTTGGTGTTATTTTTAATTTGGAGGAAGTAAGGATTATAGGGGAGATGCTGTCCGTTTTAATACAAAATAAGCTTGTCGTTCGTTGTGCGTTAGTTGTACCTTTCGTAACTTAATGATAGTATTATTATCGTTGTTGTAGATTAGGGTGAGAAGAGGCGAGTTCAAGTTGGTGATTGAAAAGATTGTGATAAGGTATGTTAAGGCTAAACCTTTCTTCATTTTGCCATGATCTCGTAACTACATGAGTTTGATAACGAAGCATAAAAAGAAGTTTGTATTCCTGAATTTATTCACATTATCCTAGTCTCAGAATTTACAGTATTGTATATTATCCTAGTCTCATAAGCTACAATATTCTCCCTTATTGGGACTTTATATTCAGTTAAGTATTGTATTCTTTCAGTCAGGAGAGCAGAGAGTCTATATATATACAGTATTATATTATTTCTACCACCATCGAGCTATAATCGGTGGGCAGGCCCCTATTGGGCAACCTCTGATCATATGGTAAGTTATATACTGAGCCTACTGTGGCCGAGTACCTATGAGTGAGCCCAGAATGGCTGAGATACATAGCCTAGTATAGCCGAGCGCCTATGAGCGAGCCTATTACGGCAGGGCAGTTACATATACCGAGCCTTATAGGACCGGACAACTATTTTACATACTATATGGAGAGAGTTGAGTCAGTATTAGTAGGTAATTATATCTTTAGATTATTTTTGACTTCCAGTTACATTCCATTATTATATCATCAGTTCCGTTTCAGATTTCAGTTATTTTGTTGCCTTACATACTCAGTACATTATTTATACTGACGTCCCTTTGATGGAGACGCTGCATTTCATGCCTGCAGGTCCTGATAGACAGATGGATAGACCTTCCCAGTAGACAGAGCTAAATATCAGCTTGGTTGGTAAGCTCTACTTCCCCGGAGTTACCAGGTCTAGACCTTGGAGTCTGTTTTATATATACAAGTTTGATGGGTAGGTCGAGGCCTTGTCCCGACCATGATACAGTTCAACTATCTCTAGAGGCTTCTAAACAAGTCCTGTATAGTTTGTATATCAGTAGATATTCATGGCGGCCTCGTCAGCCTGCATATTTATATATAGATATATATATGAGAGAGACGATATTTTCAAATGATTCAGAATATGGCCTCATCGACTTGGTTGAGGGTTACCCCTCTAGAGTTTACAATTACATAGTGGTATGCTCGGGTCGACTATGGTACCGGGTGCCGTCCACGCCTCTTCAGGTTTGGGACGTGACAATAGGACTGAGTGAAACTGTTCTTCGGGCTGATGTATCATTGGTACAAACCTTTGACATTTGTTACATTTTCGAACAAACTCCTTCACATCTTTGTCCATATTGATCCAATAATAACCTGCCCTAATTATTTTTCGGACTAATGAATCGGCACCGGAGTGATTTCCACAAGTGCCCTCGTGCACCTCACGTAGGACGTAGTCGGTGTCTCCTGGACCTAAGTATACTGCCAATGGTCCATCGAATGTCCTTCGGTATAATGTTACATTTGCAGTCAATGTGAATCAAGCAGCTTTGGTTCGTAGGGCCCTCGAATTTTTAGGGTCCGGTGGGAGCTTTTCATTCTTTAATTATTCAATATACTTATTCCTCCAATCCCAGGTTAAGCTTGTAGAATTTATCTCGGCATGACCTTCTTCGATCACGGATCTCGAGAGTTGAACGACAGTCCCCGAGCTTATCTCGCCTTCCTCGACCGATGATCCCAAATTTGCAAGTGCATCGGCCTCACTATTTTGTTCTCGTGGAACATGTTGTAAAGTCCATTCTCTAAAATGGTGCAAAGTGACATGCAGTTTGTCCAAATACCTTTGCATTCTATCTTCTCGAATTTCGAAGGTTTTGTTTACTTGATTTACCACCAGTAAAGAGTCACATTTGGCTTCGATGACTTCCGCTCCCAATCTTTTAGCTAGTTTGAGACCTGCAATCATGGCCTCATACTCGGCCTCGTTGTTAGTCAACCTAGTAGTTTTGACAGATTGCCTAATGGTGTTACCCGTGGGAGGCTTTAAAACGATGCCTAGCCCGAACCCTTTTACGTTCGAAGCCCTGTCATAAAAAGGGTCCATACCCCCGATGATGTACCCGATTTCAATAAGAGTTCTTTTTCAACTTTGGGTACGAGGGTCGGCGTGAAATCGGCCACGAAGTCCGCTAAAATTTGAGACTTGATGGCCGTACAGGGTTGATATTCGATATCGTACCCACTGAGTTCGACGGCCCATTTGGCTAATCGGCCTGATAGTTCGGGCTTGTGCAAAACATTACGAAGTGGGTAAGTGGTCAGTACACATATGGGGTGACATTGAAAGTACGGTCTTAACTTTCTAGAGGCGCTTATCAGTGCAAGTGCTAATTTTTCTAAGTGTGGATATCTAGTCTCTACTTCTCTTAAGGTTCGACTTACATAATAAACGGGAAATTGCGTACCTTGCTCTTCTCGAACTAGGACACCACTTACCGCGATCTCCGATATTGCCAAGTACAAGCAAAGTTTTTTGTCTATTTTTGGAGTATGAAGCAGTGTTGGGCTCTATAGATATCTCTTTAATTCCTCTAACGCCTGTTGGCATTCCGGGGTCCAAGCAAAATCGTTCTTCTTTTTGAGTAGAGAGAAAAATTTGTGACTCCGATCTGACGACCTTGAAATGAATCGGCCTAAGGCAGCAATCCGCCCCGTTAGCCTCTGCACGTCTTTTACACTGTCCACGATGGCGATGTCTTCGATGGCCTTGATTTTATCGGGGTTAATCTCGATCCCCCAATTTGATACCATGAAGCTGAGGACATTTCTTGGGGTTGAGCTTCATGTTGTATTTCCTTAAAATCTCGAATGTTTCCTGCAAATGAGTCAAATGGTCCTCTATGCGCAGGGGCTTAACTAGCATGTTATCAATATAAACTTCCATTGATTTACCTATTTGTTCCTAGAATATTTTATTTACTAGGCGTTGGTAAGTAGCTCATGTATTTTTTAGCCCGAAGGGCATCACATTATAATAATATATTCCATACTTGGTGACAAATGAAGTCTTTTCCGGGTCTTCCGGGTTCATTTGGATTTGATTATACCCGGAATAGGCATCGAGAAAAGTAAGGACCCCATGGCCGGCTATGGCATCGATCATGCGATCGATGTTAGGCAGTGGAAAAGAATCTTTGGGGCATGCCTAGTTTAAATCCTTATAATCTACACACATTCTAAGTTTGTTCCCTTTTTAGGGACTACAACTACATTGGCTAGCCATTCGGGATATTTTACCTCCCGAATGGACCCTATTTTGAGAAGTTTAGTTACCTCGTCCTTTATGAATGCGTGTTTTACCTCGGACTGAGGTCTTATCTTTTGCTTCACCGGTTTGAACTTCGGGTCCAGGCTTAGCCGATGCGTCGTTATGCCCGGTGGGATCCCTGTTATATCTAAATGGGACCAAGCAAAACAGTAAATTGAATAAGTCTTTTCCTGAGTTCGGGGGTTAATCCCGTTCTCAGGTATACCTTTCACTCAGGTAAATGCTCGATTAGTATGACTTGCTCCAATTCTTCAATTGTTGATTGGGTAGCATCGGAATCATCGGAACCACGAAGGATCGAGGGATCCTTTGATCATCATCTACCTCAATCTTCTGATTTTTTTGGTTGGGTTGAAGCTAACGTCTGTTATTGCTATTTGGCATTTTGTTCCCCTTTTGAGTCTGATCCCTTTGTTGGTGAGGATATCGGAATTGCTTCTTCGACGACAAATATTTTTCTCGTGGCAGGTTGTTCTCCGTACACTGTTTTGACTCCCCCCGATGCTCGGAATTTAAGAACCTGGTGTAAGGTCGAAGGTACAGATCTCATGTTGTGGATCCATGGCCTTCCAAAAAGGGCATTGTACCTCATGTCGCCTTCGATTACGTAGAACTTCATTTCTTGGATGGTCCCGATCACGTTTATCGGTAGAATTATCTCGCCTTTGGTGGTTGCACATGCCATATTGAATCTGTTTAGAACCAGGGTTGCTTGTACAACCTAGTCCTGTAGACCGAGTTGTTCTACAACTTTCGATCTAATGATGTTGGCCGAGCTACCTGGATCAATTAACACACGCTTAAATTTAGTTTTATTCATAAGTACGGATATTACCAGTGCATCGTTATAAGGTTGTATGACTCCTTCTGCATCTTCATCATTGAAGGACAAAGTTCTTATGGGTGCGTAATCCTGAGTTCGAGATCATTTTTCTCTCATAATCGATGTCTTAGTGCATTTAAGCACCGACCCTTGAGGGGTATCGACGTCGCTGATGATCATGTGGATGATGTGTTTTGATTCTTCTTGTTCACTTTGCTTGCCAAAATCCCTATTTTTGAAATAGTTCTTCGCCCTATCACGTAAAAATTCTCGAAGGTGCCCTTTATTGAATAACCGGGCTACCTCCTCTCTTAGTTGCCTGCAATCTTCCGTTCTGTGGCCATGGGTGCCATGATATTCGCACATTTGATTGGAATTCCTCTTGGCAGGATCGGTCTGCATGGGTCGAGGCCATTTAATGTCTTTGATGCGCCCGATAGCTGACACGATGGCGGATGCATCAATGCTGAAGTTATACTCCGATAGCCGAGGCACTTCCTTAGATCCGGTAGGCCTGTCGAACCCACTTCTGTTCATCAGCCCCCGAGACCCATGACCTCGATCACTTCTTTTGTTGCTTTGTCCGGGGTTATGTCTCAATTCATTGATTCTGTGGTTTCCGTTATACGGTAGGTATCGATCCCTGATCGAACCTTGTTCTCGATTGATATCCCTTCGAGCAACGGGTTCAGACCCTAACTGATCATCTTCGACTCTAATTTTTGATTGGTACCGATTGTGCATATCAGCCCAAGTGATAGCTGGGTACTCAATCAGGTTATGCTTCAATCGTCGAGAAGTCATCGAATTTCGTTCGTTCAAACCTTGAGTTAAAGCCTGAACAACCCAATCGTATGTGACTGGGGTAGATCCATTCGTTCCATTTGAAAACGAGACACGAACTCCCTTAGCATCTCGTTATCCTTTTGTCTTACCTTAAATAGGTCGGACTTCCTGGACTTGACTTTTATGGCCCCGGTGTGTGCTTTTACAAAGGAATCCGCAAGCATAGCAAAAGAATCGATAGAATTAGATGGCAAATTATGATACCATATCATTGCTCCCTTTGACAGGATTTCACCGAATTTCTTCAATAATACGGATTCGATCTCATCATCTTCTAGATCGTTCCCTTTGATGGCACATGTGTATGAGGTGACATGTTCGTTGGGGTCGGTAGTTCCGTTATATTTAGGAATCTCGGGCATGCAGAACTTCTTTGGGATCGGCTTAGGAGCCGCGCTTTGGGGGGAAAGGCTTTTGTATGATTTTTTTGGAATCTAAGCCCTTCAATATTGGTAGTGCTCCCGGGATCTGATCAACCCTGGAGTTGTATGTTTTCACCTTTTTGTCGTTTGCTTCGATCCTCCTTTCTCCCGATTCTATTCGTTTGGTCAGTTTTTCGAACATCTTAGCAATTTCGGGATTAGTCCCCGACTCCTGCTCATTTGATTTCATTATAGCTGGTTCAGTTGTTTGGGCAATTTCTTAGGGTTGACTGGGCTCCGGTCTACTTAGTATCTGGGTTTGAATCTGCAACTGAGCTATTACTGCTTGTTGAGCTTGCAACATTTCAAAAATCATACGCAAGCTGATGCCGTTTTCCTCGACGTTATGGGTATCTCGAGCTGCAGACCGAGTGCCACCATGAATGCTATTTTCAGGTTCAGAATGTAGGTTCGCCTCAATGGCCACATGCGAATTGATGTCTATCGGCACTTCGATTCGAGCTCCAATGGCATTGACAAGTGGTCTTTCGGTACTGGGTGTCAAGTTGTTGTTCTCATCTTGAAGACCAGCTTCGTTGTCGATAGGTAAGGCCATTTGATTGATAGTTTGGTCGTTGCTAATCCGAAATCCAAGGTACTAAGCACAAAACGGTGTATTTTTGCAGATTCGTATCAAATAACCACTGTTATCCTTAGCCCTACGGTGGGCGCCAAACTGTTTACCCGAAAAATGGATAGAGTTGAATTTGTATGTAGTTCTAAGGATATGTGATATAGCTTAATACAAATCGTAAGTATAAATAGAAATATCAAATATGGATTGCAAAGAATGCAAAATAAACAAGGTTGGAAAGAAGATGATTTTTAGGACTAAACAAGATAAATCAATTTATGAATCTTAAAAGAATAACTCTTGAATATAGGAGAATATGGTGCTTGAATTATAATGTAAGCAAAGAACTGCCCTTTACAGAAATGTAGCCATCCTCTTTATAGTGGAAGATCCTACTTTTAGATATAATTAAAAATACATAGTGGGAGACCCATGATAAATCAGTTTTTTCATAATTCATGCCAGGATTCTCTCCTTTAGTGGGATTGCAACGGCTCTTGTCTATGAGCTCGATTTCGACTCGAGTTTTCGGTCTTGACTCAAGCTCTCGATCTTGACTAGAGCTCGATTCTGACTCGGATCCCTGTATTGATTCGGGGTCAGTGTTGGTCGGTCTCTGAATCATAAGATCGATAACTTTATTTTGCATCATAGTTTGACTTGAATTCGAGCTTGATAATAACATCGAGCTCGACATTGATCGGTCCTTCTGGCTCGAAGCTTGGTGACCTGATTTCGGACCTCGACCTGATACTATGAAGATGCTTCTCCGATCCAATGTATTATCATTTAAACCAGTTCGTACGAAGTACTAACCGGTTTTTACCGTATACAACGTCTCAATCCCAATAAGCTGTTGATCTATTTTATTCACGTCATTATTCAGATAAAATTCCTTCACATATAGTGTAATTGACTTAACCGTAACAATTTTGAACAAGTTATTGGAACACGTACTTTTACTCTAATTCTGATAGTATCAACTTTGACCAAACTGTCTATCGATACGTTAATTACTACAAGTAGATTGAACCCCCGAAGGATGTAGACACAGCTAAGCCTACCCTATTTGGCGTAGAGATCCCTATACGCTTTACGTGATAGTGCATATACAACCAAAACAAGTGGACTATTGTTACCAAGAAAAATGTAAAATAGATTTTAATAATACGTAATTCTTTATACCATGTCTTACCGACTAATTAAGATTCATACCGTATAAAATTAATAAAGGAAAAAATATTTTTTATTAGGAGTTTTTTCATTTTTAAAGGTCTAATCCAAAACCTCTAATTAAAGGTGAAAGAATCTTATCTATTCATCAAACTCCTTGATGGTATTATACATAACTTTAAAAATATAATACTTGAGATAAGTTAAAGTTGATTTTAAGGAACTTTAAGTTCGATTCGTCGAATAGAAGTTAACACTTCTGAGTGTTGTCTTATTTTCCAAACATAATTTAAAATTCGAAGGTGTTTTCCTTTTTCTTTTCTAATCTTCACGTACAAAAATTGGGGAAAGAAAAACAGAAAAGAGAATATTATTTTATAAAAATATGAAAATCATTATCATTGTTTAAGACCACAAAAGTAATTTGTCCCTTGATGAGGATAAAACCTCTTTTTGACGACAAAGTTTCCCATAACGTTAGCTAGATATACTTTCAAAACTTGAGATATTTTAATTTTCATTTGTTTTGTTTGTTTAGATACAAAATATCTGCATTTTTATTACTACTCTAACTTCCCACAAATCTCTTACGAGACTTTTCATGTTTGGTCCTATGAAATTTCTAACTTTGTTTATTTATGCCGACTGTTCATCATTTGTTTTGTAGTAATGCCCTTTTCTTGAATTTTCCATCAAATAATTTAACCTGGTGTAGTCGTTATCAAATCACGAAGCATCCATGGTTCCCTTTACTCTTTATAAAGAACAAAATTAATATGGGCCTACTCCGAATAAATGCCAACAACATACTGTTCAAAAGTCATAAAGCAGATTAATTACCCATATAATCATTGTACTTATAAGGTAATTTTTTAAAATTAGCTTCGTAAATGATAATTCAACTGATCGTTTCATCTAACTTAATTACCTAACAATGTTTATCTAAATTACAAGTTTGGAAAGTAAGTTGTAATTGAAATATTTTGGGATTTGTTCTTTTGATTTTCAAATTATTATTGGTTGTATGTCGAAATTCGAAGCTTTGAGAGTTAAAAATAATGCAATGTTTTTTTTCCCCTTCATTTTTTGGATGAAGTAGTATTCGTGAACCGTGAAATAGAAAGAAAGTAGAAAATGGATACTTTTGAAAGTTGAAATATGCACATCACTTTTTGTTTATTTAGACATTTGATATTCAGTATTCATATAAATTTGAAATTGTGCTTGCAAGTCCAGTAAGCACTTTATATCAAAAGTTTTTCAAATTTTGTAATTTAACCCGAAAATTCGAATTAAGAGTTAAAACTATTTCGCCATCCTAAGCACCATGTACACAACTAGCTTAATGCTTTATGGGTTTTATATATTTGCCTTAGATTCTCTTATTTTGTTATTCTATTTTCATGTGCTATATCCGTTGTAAAAGGAGTATAAAAGTTCCATTCTGTCGATGCTTAGAGTTAGAGGCCCCCTTTTTGTTTCTTTCCAATTATCTATTGTTATATTTACTCGAAAACAAAGACAGAAAATCTTCATTGGGTCAAAAGTTTTTTTAATGATTAAAGAAAAACTCGGAGGAACCAATTTTCTTCCTTTTAATTTTGATAGTAAGTAAGATTAAGAAGAGACTGTCTACTTCAATCTTACAACATGACAAATTTATTTACACTCTTTAATACAGCAAAATTGTTTAATGAGTAGTCCGTAACATATTGCTCTAATTTTTTGTAGCTTATTTTTCTAGCGAAATTTCACCATTATTTAATTGGATAAAAAATCTTATTATGTGACTACAAAATTAAAGAAAAAGGAAAAAATTACTTTTATGATCATTCAAAAGCAACTTAATTGAGTGTAATTAATAGAAAGAGACGGAGAAATCCTTTTTCTTTTCTACAGTTTTTTTCTTGTAATGTCTAGACTCTAGAATTGGTTAGTACACATCCATTTGTTTTGGGGTTTTGGGGGGGGGGGGCACCAGTGGACCCACCATTACCTACCATATCCACATGGATAAGCAGTGAAAATAATAAAATTATGACAAAATACATAAGTTACGGTCTCATGTTATACACTTTTTGTGGACGAAAATTCCTTTACACACTCAATCTTTCTGGAGTACTTTTGCTACGTGGCACGTGCTTGTTTAACAAAAATTATAAGCGCGTTAAACTGTAGAAATTTTTATCCCAAATTCTTACTTAAAAGACACGTGTCAAAATTTTAAATTTTTGCTTTTTAAAAAATATTTGTTTCCCTTCACTTTAAACCACCCCTCCCTGTTCTTCTTCCCCGGAACCCCGCCCTGTTGCTGACCTTCCCCCTTTCCCTATTTTTCTCTTCTTCCCCGTTCCTTTTCCCCATTCCACCATTTTAAGAATAACAATTATATAAAAAGACTTTGGAAGAAATTGATAAAGAAAGTTAAAAGAAATATATATCTAAGAGAATTCTATAGATCTGGATTTGAATCGTAATTTAGTAGTAGCAATTTAGGAACACAAATTTAGTGTGGCAGAATATTAATTTGGTGTTGAGGGATAACGGAGATGAGCCAAAAGAATCCGAGAGTTAACTGACTCGATCTGTTACTTACAGGCCATTTTTATAAAGTTGGTCTTTGTTGGTTGCGCTTTCATCACTTTGGTCACTTATTTCTGCTGAATAATGCCACGGATTCCGGCCATAATCAACTGTCACAACACCTTTTTTTTTTATCGGAGAAGATGATCGTGAATCGAGCAACCATGAATTTGGCCATAACCAGCTTTAATGGAGTTTTGAGTTTTACATTCTATTTTTTGTGTTAGATTTGAATCTAGACTCACAAACGCTTGACTAATGTACTTGTTCCTAATTTTGCTTTATAATAGGAAGGTGATAAATGTGAATTTTTTATCGTGGTCTCGTCAATGGAGATTAGGTGAAGAACAGAAAGAGATGGAAGGAAGAATAGTTAAGGGGTATATTTGTAATTTCGTATTAATTTATTTTATTTTAAAATTAATAACATGCGTCACTATATTATTGACGTGTGATATGCCTCACTTTTTCTAAGACGCTTAAATATAAAAGTAGTATGTATTGGACAAATTCTGAAAGAGTTAAAGTGTGTAAAGTTATTTTTGTCCTCAAAAGTATGTAAAACTAGTTGGTGGGGCCCAATGTTTAAATGTTTATTTGTCTAACTACTATATGCAAAATATCATCATCTCTTCAGTTGAACTACCACTTCTTTCATATGATGGACCAAATCTGGCAAGTAAATGGTCCAGAACAACATAATAGTATAGACGAAAATGTTCTTATAAAAATAAAATTTCTTGAAATAAAATACAATTCCTTTTTTAATTAATTATAACAAGAAATTATTTGAAAAGTACATTTTTAAGTTGGACCCTGCCACTTTTACTTAAATGGAACACGTGCCATTACTTAATTTGTGATCATATCAATTTTTACCAAACTGCCAATTTGATACTGTTATTAGAATGAACCCATAGGAGTTAGACTCAACTAACTAATTGTACTAGTGCAAAGGAAAGAATGGAAAACTAAGACAACTGTGTATGTTATATTTGTGCTCGTTTCTCATGTTGATTCATAGCAGGAAGCTAGTCCGTCACTACTAATTGGTACTTTTTATTTACTTATTTATGATGATAGATGCATTTGCTATAGTTTTATCATAATGACAAACCTGTTAAATATAGAGCCGATTTGGCCGTCCTAAGATCCTATGTTAGCAATTGCCATCTAATACATTCTAGGGCTTCGCATACTTTTTCAATTGACATAAAATCTCAATTTGGGCTTGCAAAAAAGTTTATTCTTTTAAAAAAATTTCAAATTAAGAGATCTTTTTCCTAATGGCAACAATTGTTAAGCTCTCTATCACTCTCATTCTCCTCCATTAGGCATTATATATTCCTAAAGCTAACTTTTGTTATAACTTCTTGCTGAAAGTAGAATTAAAAAGACCAAAAATATTGTGACACAAATAGCCAGCCATATTCAATGTTACTTTTTGTAACCGATATACATATATTATATATATTTATACATATATTATTCATAAATTATACATATAAATTATATATTCGCTGGTTATTTTTAGTTTAAAAGATTAAGTGAGCGGTTATTTGAAAAATATTGTGCTTGTAGGGACAAAAGTTGATTTATGAATATCGGGAGAAATTAAAAAATAGCAAGATTTACAAGTGGTCATTCAAAAATAGCCAAAATTTCAAAAGTCATCGAAATTTAGTCATTTTTCATGTAAAGATAAATCTGAACGAAAACACTGTTAAAAATCCGAAAAATACTCCAGCATAATATACTGGAACTCCAGTATATTATACTGGAGCCAGCATAGTATATCGGTCCAGCATAATATATTGGAAGTTCATACAGGGATGCACCGAACTCCAGTATATTATGCTGGATCGGTCTCTGTTGCAGCAAAATAGTAATTATTTTTTAATGACTTGGCAAATGCCGACTATTTTTAAATGATCAGTTCGAAAACTGGCTAGCCCTGCTATAACATGAATACTTTAGCAATTTTGAAATGCGGAAATGGGCCGAATTTGGAGTAGAGCAATTTATGTTGACAGGAAAAGCAGCGAACTAATGTTGCGTATGTTTGTGTAGTCTAGAACAATAGCCAAGTAGTTTAAAATTGTATGGATGTTATCATCGGATTACCTTTTTGGTTCTCTTGTCTATGTTTTTGGTTTGTTACAAAAGACTAATCAGACAATGAAAATTTATCATTGATGCATTAATTATACATGTGAAAGGATGTTATTATTGTGATGTTGCTTAACGACTAAAACTTAGCACAGTGCTTTGTCAAACTTAGATTCTAGCTTTATCTCAATTTGGTGCTTAATCACACATGTTTTGTAGTTTAGTTCCACGCTAATTATATTGAATTGCTTAGTTCTCACTAAAAGTTACTTAAGTTCAGATAGATCCTCCTAAATCTAAACTTCTCCGTAAATTGACCAAGTCCTCCATCTCTATTTGCAATAAAAGATACTACCACAAAGCGTTAACAACATTCTACTGCGCATGAAACTTACCTTTGGTTCACAATTATTTCGCTTCTTCTGAAAGGGAGTATATTCTGCATTTTTATTAAATTTATAGTTTGATGAAGTCATGTTATACTCACCTTCACTACAAACATGAGTTATACATAACGTTAATCCCACAAGATATTCATGGTCATCAAATAATTACATAGCTTTTAAAAGAGCTAGGATATACAATATTCACCCCTCCACCCTCCTTTGAGCGTGGGGGAGCTAGCTATATAAAGCTAATATTTGTCTTAAAGATCTATTGAATATGCATGAATTATTAATTTGGAACCCAATAACTTAAAATAACCAGAATTCTGAATACGATAAATTTCAATTTCTGACTTTATCTCTGTCTTGAGGTTACTATGATTAATTATTTGTGGCAGCTTGTTTATAAATGACATGGTTAAGCTGCAATCTAATTTAGATCACTCTGTCTAAGTTAGATGTTGACTCTAGGTAAGTAGAATAAGGTCCGTTTTTCTAACAAATGCTAGAAAATTGGTCCCCGAGTACAGACCCCACCCCCATCCCACAAAAGGGGAAAAGAAAACAATTTCAGTATGGTGAACCTTGTTTAATTAATAACCTTATCGTACGTGTTTGATGGTTCTCGGACTTCTAATTAAATGTTGTTATTCCCGCCAATATTGTTGTATTTGTAAATAATAATTCTGCAAAATATAAGTTAATGTAATGAAACAGTAATTAATTCGAACCCACTGAATTCACAGTGTTTCCTTAAGAAATTTATTCCCCTCCTAGTACCCAAGGTAATGGATTATTTCCTCTCAGGATAGAACGAATCACACACTGGTGTAGCGGTACTTCAAACCCCAGTGTTTCAGCGAACACAAAGTTCGGTAGCAAATCACACTTACAGTTGCTTTGTTTGAAGTTAAAACAATGCAGAACGAAGGAGTAGAAACTCAGAAAATCGTATGGAAATGCTGAGAGGAAGGAGTGCAATGTATAGCCAAATCTGTTGAGCGATTTTCAGTTTGTTGGTCTTGTGTATTGTGTGTTGTGTGTTGAGTGTCTTTCTTCAACATCTGCTGCACATATATATAGCAGCCAGTGTTGAAGAAGACCAAACGTCCACCCTCCATGGTGGAGCAAGCATTAGCTTGTTTGTGGAATAAGCACATTCATGTTTGTGGAGCAAGCACATTCATGGTGGGAAAAGCATTAGGCGGCTGCCAAATGGTCAATACACGGATTGGAAAATATCCGTTACAAATGCGGATAATCTAACGTTAATATTTACTATTAATAAATAAATTTGGTCCAAAAAATTAATCAATCATTTGACCGAAGCCGAAGCCGAGCCGAGCGACGACGACGACGGCGCGAGGCTTGATTTCTTCTTAATTCTTTAAGAGCTACAAGAAGAGCAATTATATATATACCCACCAAAAATCTCTTCCTCTTCCAATATGGGACAATGTCTCATTGTCAAGAGAGGGAAACTTAAAATTTTACTCAAAAATTTCATTTTCCCTCCATTTCCCATTCACCCTCATTTTAAGACTATTTCATCTTAAAAATTGAAACCTCAACAAATGTATGGTTCTAATATGAGAACTAGAGCATCTAAATTTGTCAACATTAATTAATTAGTACTTACTGTTGTTATCGGTCCTTTAGGCCCCATAATCAGGGAAGGTAAGGGCTAATAAATACGAGAAGTGGGTAAAAATTATGGGATGCTAATTCGTGACAAAAAATACAATAACAACAATCCAGTATAATCTCACTAGTGGGGTCTGGGAAGGGTAGAGTGTGTACGCAGACCTTACCCCTACCCTGGGTAGAGAGGCTGTTTCCGATAAACTCTCGGCTCCCTCCCTCCAAGAACTCCCCACCACTTTGCTCTTGCGATGACTCGAACTCACAATCTCTTGGTTGAAAGTGGAGGGTGCTCATCACTAGAGCAACCCACTCTTGTCGACAAAAAATAATATAGATTAATTGTATTTTTTATTTGCCTAAGTTTTGATGGGCTACTTCACCACTACTTATGTTGAATGGTAATAAGAAATAATTTAAATGCACACACTGGATCAGACACCATCGCTATAAATTAAGTTTGAACAAAAGTTACATACTTTTCCTTGAGAATAAGGTGCATAGCCAAGACTTGGACTGAGTCAGACTTGGGCATATACTTGTCAATCAATATCTGTCCTATTAGCACCCCTAGCTAGCTAACACTTATTTTCTTTGAAGTTTGGCATGGAATTTTCTTTTTAAATTGAAGACTAACTTACATTAAACGGTAAAGAAAGCAGAAAATTCCGGGTCTTAATTAAATGTGTGTTATTTAGTGTATTGTTCAACACTTGAATACGAAGATATATAGTAGCTCCACAAGGCTTTTCGATGATCAGTTTCAACTCAGAAACCCCGTAACACATGTGACAACCAAGACTATTACTTATTACTTTGTTTTCATTAATTATTTTTCTTGATTCCAGACTTTCCTCCTTAAAACCATCAATTTGGTAAGTTACTTGTATTAATACACAGTCCTTTGTGAAAAAAAATAGCTCTTTCCCTCTAACCACAACACCATTAGGTGTTTATAGCAAATATATATATATATATATATATATATATATATATATATATAGTTGAAGCCATGAAAGAGAGGAATGAGAAATTGATGAATGATTTCTGGCTAAGGCCAGCTTTCCAAACAAATTCAGATGTGGGAGCAAAATGGAGATATCTCAAGAAGAAAGCTACAGCAACCTTAACAACTTCATTGCTGCTTTTCTTCTTTCTACTTGCAGTTTCTATCTCGTCCTTGGCTGGATGGTTTGATCTTGTAAGTCAATATGACATCTCCCACTATATATATACATATATATATTTATCTCGACTATTTCACTGTGTATATGCTCTTGTTTGTACTTTTGCCTTATTGTTATTTTAATGCATAAACATAAATGGCGTTAAAAGACATGTAATCAAATAGTTCAGTCAACTATGCTTGTATTTTTTTTTAAAAATCTCTGCACCTCTATTTAGTAGATGAATTTGATATTGAAAGACTATGTTTATTTATTATTAATACAAAGTATGATATTTATACAAGTACAATTATACTTGGGTAAGGATGTGATATGCATGGAATATCTTACAATAAGGGAAGATAACAGTGTATACAAATAAATCAAATATTACTAAAGTTAGATATGCTAGGTCTGCATCCTTATTAATTACTACTTTATCCCGGGGAACTATCGCTCAATTCATATTTCTTTATTTTATTTCTTTTAAATGATGGTTAAAGATAAAATCACCGTATCTAGAAATTACACTAAAAAAAATTAGTACTACAATATTTGAAAATTATACATTTGAGAAAATTACCATCAAAGAAAAAAATTGACTTTTCATACGTAGTTAGAAAATATAAAAATAGATATAAGGTGCATTATCTTTTGTTGGAATGAACCGCGATTTCATGAATTTCATTAGTACCATTTTCCCCCTTCTCATTTGAAGTTTTAAATTAGGGATCTTTTAAATTAAGCTTTGTCAAAGAGAACTGGTTGCTACTCCGTATAGGTTCAAATGTAACAAAAAATTTCTTCATTTCTTCCCTCCTCATTATTAATATTATTTTCTAAAAATAAAATCCATCCACATCGCAACTCATCCTAGCTCAATCAGATGTAATTACCTGTAAAAACTTATTTGCACGGGATATTTATATGGTATTTATTTATGAAAATAAATGCATGACAGTATTTTCTGTCTTTTGATTCTTCTTAATCAGTACTACTCCTTAAATAAAAGCTGATTTAAAATTTCCACTGAGTTTGGTTAATTATAATTTCTTTAAATTTATACAGGCAAAATATACTGGTCATTCCTATCAAAAAGTAGAAGGCCCAATAATCCAGCCCCAAATTCTTGAATTTCCTTTGGATTGTGGTGCATGGAATCAGTCCAATACATGTCCCAGAAACTATCTTAAATCTTATAAACCCTTAAACCCTAATAACTCAACATGCCCTGAGTATTTTAGATGGATTTATGAAGATTTAAAGCCTTGGAAGGAGACAGGAATCACTAGGGAAATGGTGGAGAAAGCCAAAAGACATGCACATTTCAGATTAATAATATTGGATGGAAAAATTTATGTTGAGAAATACAATACAAAGAGATTTATTCAGACTAGACATTTGTACACTATGTATGGGATTATACAGCTCCTAAGGTGGTATCCTGGAAAATTGCCTAATTTGGAGATCATGTTTGACACCGATGACCGGCCGGTCATCCGATCACAGGACTACCGGCAACCTAATTCCGGTCCTCCGCCGTTGTTCCGCTACTGTTCAGATTGGCATAGTTTGGATATTGTCTTCCCAGATTGGTCATTTTGGGGCTGGTAATTACCTTGCTACTGATCCTTTTTATTTTTTGTCGTTTAAAGTTTTGACACACCCATTAAATGAATTATTTAATATCTCACTAATTGTAAGGTTTATTTGATCTTACTTAAATGAGTAACTACTGAATATGGTGCCTTGACTGCGAGTAGTAAGGGTGGAGTTAGAAATTAAAACAACTAATGCATTTTTTGTTTTCTAAAATAACAAATATTCTGGGACTATTTTCTTTTTGGCTAAAGTGACGGAGTACTTTTATGGATCCCAAAAATAATAGCCAAAAAATTATATATATATTTTTGTATATATGTGTATTATAATACAAAAATATACATATTTTATATATATTTTGGTTAGCAAATACAATTAGTTGATTTTGTATTTTGCCCTAATTTTTCTCCGAACTACTTTAGTTACCAACATACAATTATTTCATAAACCTTTGCAAACTGATAATTTTCACATCTTAAGGATTTGCTCTTCAATTTTCTTTTATATTCAAATGCGATGTGCTGTTCAAGATTTTACGCAGTAACCTCTTCAAATTGTGTAAAATGTCTCTCTTTTTTTTGTGGAAATGATTATGTTTTGCCTTTTGTTTAATAGCCGCAGATTTCCTCCTCTTTTTTTTTTTTGGTAACTATGAACTTTTATTAATTACCAAGAATAATACATATCCGCAGCCTAGCTAACTCTGCTAGCTGACCAAATCAAAAATCACAAAAAAACAAGTATAAAACTCTAGAACACAAGCTGCTGCAATTTACTCCTAATTCTAAGGGGTGCTCTGTCAATATTGAGGAATGCTACCTGGTTGATCCTAGTTTCAATTTCTTTTACCAAACTCAATTATACAGATCCTTATGGGAAGGCCAATTCTACATAACCCAATACCCCGATTTCATAAAATGATTATGTTCTTGTTAGAGGAACAAGACATTATAGTATCATCATTGACATAAAGATTGAAATATTGGTTGAAGTCTTCCAATTATTTATATGACTTTGATCATGAATGTGACATTAATATTTCTCTTTTGGCCTAACCTAGGAAAGGCTACCTAATTGTTTGCACAAAGATATTTGGAGTATAAAATTCATACAAGAAAATATTGACTTGCGTATATTCCTGTCAAGAAAAATTCACTTTCGACGCTATTAAATAAAAATTGGACACGAAGAATTTAAACATGATTATTTTTGCTTATTAAATTTTGTAGGGCAGAGACAAATATAAAGCCATGGAGAAGTGTGACTAAGGACATAAAACAAGGTAACGAAATAACCAAATGGAAGGATAGGTTACCCTTTGCTTATTGGAAGGGAAATCCCCATGTTTCTCCTATCAGAAAAGATCTAATGAAGTGTAATATTACTGACAAACAGAATTTTAATACTCTCTTGTACGTTCAGGTTTGTACTACCATTATTTTCTTCATATTTAAATTATGATAACCTTTTATTATCCCTCTTTCTTTTTGTTTTTAAATGAAAATTAAAAGGTATTATCTAAAATCAGTTTAATTACAATTGATTACCATCTATAACATTGTTTTCCTTTTTTTCCCCCAAGAAACTATATTTTCATTAGTTGGATACTGATACCTAGACCATAGTAACATACTTTATTGTTTATTAATGACAAATCCTCAGGACTGGAATGATCAATCCAAAAAGGGGTTCAAGGAATCAAATCTTGGAAATCAATGCACCCATAGGTATAGCCAAGTCCTCCTCCCCCCCCCCCCCCCCAAAATAAATTAAAAAAAATACATTTGTTTTTTGGTGTAGATTGGAAGTTGAAAATTTTGTTGGGTTGACTGCAGATATAAAATATATGTAGAAGGATGGGCATGGTCAGTGAGTGAAAAATACATTTTGGCCTGCGATTCTCCAACATTGTATATAAAACCTCGTTACCATGATTTCTTCACGAGAGGGATGATTCCTCAGCAACATTATTGGCCCATTAGAGATAATGATAAATGTCGGTCCCTCAAGTTTGCTGTTCAATGGGGTAACAATAACACTGACAAGGTACAATTACTAGCGGATTTACATCGACAAATTAAATATGATTTAGTCTGGTGGTTAATGTCACTTTTTGTATGTAGTATTTTTTACACCGTCATTTGATAAAACTTAAACTCAGTTATTAATGATTCATGGGAAGGCATTTTTGTTTTGAATATCTTGACAGGCAGAGGCGATAGGGAAGTCAGGAAGTAATTTTATTCAGGAAGATATGAAGATGGAATATGTGTTTGATTACATGTTCCATTTGCTGAATGAATATGCAAAGCTGCTCAAGTTTGAACCAAAAGTTACAGCAGATGCAGTTGAAATATGTTCAGAATCATTGGCATGCACTTCAGAAGGTATTTGGAAAAAGTTCATGGAAGAAGGCTTAGAAAAAACTCCTAGTTACACAAATCCATGCACTCTTCCTCCACCTTATGAACCTCAAGAAATTAAATCTTTTGTTGAACAAAAGATAAAAGCCACACAACAAGTGGAGGCTTGGGAGGATGAATACTGGAACAAGAAGCAATAGGGCGAGGTCGAGCGTAATCTCACTTGGTGAACTCCGTGTCTTCCGAAGTTGAGGTAGAGGGTTCAGATCCCGTTACTGGCGTAGCATCTCCTTCTCCTTGATCCCGCACCTCCCCCGATGTAATAAACAAAATTTAAAACAAGCAATAGGACCTTTTTAATTTTTGCAACTTAATTTCTTTCCTTTGCTAATGTATATTGATAGCACTTGTATTAGAAAATACCTTAATGTATTGTTACACTACAAAAAAATTACTAAATTGTGGCGATTAATTTATGGGAGTTATAAGAAACTCTCACTATATATTTGTTTTGTGGCGTTTGCGTCAACTCCTACAAAATAATTTTTTTTGTGGTGGTTTATTTGTGGGGTTGTAAAAGACTTCCACTATATTTTCAATTTATGGCGTTTGTTCTAACTTTCACAAAATTATTCGTATTGCGACAGTTTTGTTGTGGAAGTTTTATGATACCTCCAGAAATGCAAATTTAATTGTCTGCAAAATCTTTGCCATTCGATATAAATTGGAGGCCACTAACTCATGCAATATTTAGTCATTTTTTCTACCATCTTTTGAAAATCTAATCAAATTGCACATTTTAGTTAAATTTCTACAAATTGATGCAATTTATGCCAATTTTTAACCCTTGCCATTTTTTGTCTTTTCCCCAACATTCTACCCCTACAAAAAGTAGACACAAAAACAGAGGTTTTCCATTATCTCCATATATTAGTTATTAGTTTTTCTTTTATTGTCTTCAGACATTTTTTTATTTTGTATATTCATCTTTAGCTAATGAAGGATTGAAATACCCCGACAAATAATTTAGTCATAAGTAAAAAATTCAATAAAGGCTATATAGAAAAATATTTATCAAACTAGATAGAGAACAGGGATTTTTATTCACTTATAAATTCTTGAATATCTCTACATCGAAGCTACCACGACCCAATTCCACTTATAAATTGTGATGGCGCCCAACACTACAATTAGGCAAACTAACTAATAAATTAAACATATATCGATTATTTCCAGAATAATTTTTCCAAGAAATTTTATTATGTTATTAGCAGCCTTAAAGAAAATGAAAAGATACCGATAAATTTAAATCCAAGAAAAATAATAAGACACCAAATTCTACCAATGTGTGTGTCAAGACCCGGTGTCACAAGTGTATGATCATCTAGTAGATTATACAAAACTTCAAATATTGTCTGAAATAAAAATAGACATAATGAAAATACAAGGAGAGCCACAAGTAGCTGCAGGACGGCTCAGAAAGGCAGCTCACCACTACGCCTCTGGATAACGAGGATGTGCGATGATAGGTCTTCCACTAGTACATGTCTCTGATCCTGCACAAAAAGTGCAGCAAGTGTAGTATGAGTACGTAAACAACGTGTACCCAGTAAGTATTAAGCCTAATCTCGAAGTAGTTGAGACGAGATGGTCGACTTTGACACTCACTAAGGGTCAACAATAATAAATAGAATAAAATAAAAATTATTTAATTCATCATGATTCACAGAATTAACAATAATTTTACTAAATCAGCAGGAATAATTAAATTCTTCCAATTTCAACAACTTCCAAACCATTTATTAAATCCACAAGCTGCAAATTAAAAATATCGTGAAATCGTGTATTTATTATTATTATTATTAAGCACGATTTCTGGCGAGGTCGTACAGCTTGATCCAGAGTGTCATGTACACTGCCGAGGGACGTGCGACACGATTCATAGATGCATCTATCTTGCCGAGGCGTTCGGCGCGCTCTACAAGAAAGGAGGACATTTTCTTATGTACCTCCAAAAGGAAAGTATATTTATTATAAGATCAATTCGAGAGGGTGAATAATTTCTTTTAACAATTAATTACTTTAAACATAAAATTAAACATATATATATATATGTGTGTGTGTGTGTGTGTGTGTGTGTGTGTGTGTGTGTGTGTGTGTGTGTGTGTGTATATATATATATATATATATATATATATATATATATATATATATATATATATATGTCAAATAATTTAATTAAGTAAAGAATATAATTTACACAAGTAATTCATGCTTTGAGTCCTAAACTACCCAGACTTTAACATTTATAGTAGCTACGCACGGACTCTCGTCACCTTGTACGTACGTAGCCCCCACAATTAGCAACATTTATTAATTTTAATCATATATGGGGTAATTTTCCTCTCACAAGATTAGACAAGAGACTTACTTCAATTTGCTCCAATTTAATCCACTAGAAGGCCCTTTCCACGATCATCCAACTCTGTCTGGCTCGAATCTAGGCAAAATAAATTCGATACAATCACTAAAAATTATAAGAATCAATTTCATAAGAAAATACTACATTTTTCAATGAAATCCGAAAATTAACTCAAAAATCATCCGTGGGGCCCGCGAACGCGATCCATTATTCGCAAACGCAGAGAGAAAATCTTGCCTGCTCCAGTTTTCCCTTCGCGAACGCGAGACCTCTCTCGCGAACGTGAAAAAGGAAACTAGAACTGGAAAATTTGGTTTCTCAAATTTAGCTCCGGGCGGTCCGAAACACACTCGAGCCCCTCGGGACCCCGTCCAAAGGCACCAACAAGTCTGTAATCATAATACGGACCTACTAGAACTCTCAAAACGAGTAAAACAATAACAAATCCAAGAATCACACCCCAAAACCAAATGGGATCAAACTTTGAACTTCAAGTTTTTCAAATTCTCCGAATGCACCGAATCATACTTAGACTACTCGGAATGTCACCAAAATTTGCATGCAAGTCTTAAATCACTATACGGAACTATTCCCAAACTTAAAATTTCAAACGGATTTCAATTACTCAAAAACCTACTCCAAACCAAATTTAAAGAACTTTAAACCTTCAAATAATTAATTTTTACTATTAAGCGCAAAAACGCTCATGGGTTATCCAAAACCCGATCCGAACATACGCCCAAGTTCGAAATCATCATACGAACCTATTTGAACCGTTAAATATCGATTCCAGGGTCGTTTTCTCAAAATATTGACCGAAGTCAAACTTGGCCTTTTAAGGCCAACTTAAAGAACCAAGTATTCCGATTTCAACCCGAACACTTTCAAATCCCAAACCAACCATCCCCGCAAGTCATAAATCAATAAAAACATATACGAGGAGTTTTATTTTAGGAAATGGGGTTCTAAAGGTTAAAATGACTGGTTAGGTCATTACATAAGCTACATCTCCACCTTAGAAAATATGTAGCTACACCCCTTTTTACACAAATAGCCGTTCATATTCTTTGTTTAAGCACATGCAAAAAATTCAACAACGGCTATATGGAAGAAATTTATCAAACTAAAGAGAAAACATGGTAGGAGGCCTTTTTATTTATTTATAAACTTTTGAATCTCTCTATATCGATGATACCTCTCCACCTTAGAAATTGTGTAGCTATACCCCTATTTATAATACTACAAATCAAATTTGACTGGAATTTAGAAAATCTATTCCTACATGATTCCGACCGTGAATCCTAATTAGACAAATTTAAATAAACTAACTAATATCATAGACAATTTAGGAATACTATTTAATCTTAGTTTAATTTTCAACTTCTAAAAACTCAAAGGTATTTTTTCCTCTCTTTATTTATCACTTCTCAATATTAAGATATTGATTTTATTGTGGATGAAATTTTTTCACAAATTTTAAGAATATGATACCAGTAGCTAAATAGTAGAATGAAAAAAAATATTGTTAAACCTCTTTATAACAGCCTCATATGTCCATATTTTTTGGCCTATATTAACGATTAATTGTTATACACCTATATTAACAATTTAAAATTTAGATCTTATTTGGTTGTTATAAACAAAATTACCCAAAAATAGTTTTTTCAATTTTTTTATATTTAAAAGATAAAAAATATATTTAGATTTAACATCTAAAAAGATATTCATATTTCATTAATTAAAATTTTAAATAATTAGTACGATATTAATACATCCGTAACTAGTTGTTACATTTATTTTATCTAGGGATTTTAGCAATTTTATTATGTTCAAAAATATTATTTTTATTGTTGGAAAAATACTTAATTTTCTCAAAAACTTATTTGTTGCCTTAATTTCCCTTTTTGTTTTTGCTCGAAAAGTAAACGCGGTAAGTTCTCCCTCCTTTTCCAAAATATTTCCCGAATCTTTCCCTCTTTTAATTCCATTATGCCTCTAGCCCTAGGTTTTTCCTTTTTCAACACCTCGGCTGAACTGCTTCTTCTCTAGTGCATTGCTTCCCTTCATATGCGCTTTATCTCAATTTTCTATCCATATTAGTTACATTTTGTAAGTATTATTCTTCATATCAATTTATGGCTCCTGCTCTGATTTTTGAATCACGGATTATGTCTTTTGTGTTGCTCCATTATTTCAATTTAAGTAATTTTTTATTAAGGTATTTTCAGGTTAGGAATACGATTTATTGGTATTGCATTGTGTCTTGGGAATTTCTGAAGTGAAGTATCCATTTGGGCGAATCAACTTCAGAATGTCACTGCTCATCTAAAGGTAATTTTTTTTCTTTTTTTTTTCCTCTTAATTTTTTTTTATTATCTCAGTAGCAGTAGAATTTGGGTTTTTCAGTTGTAGTTATTGCTTGAACCAGTAATGAAACCCTTATGGACAATCTAGCTTGAAATTTATTCTCTTTTTTAAAGAGTGTTGACATTCGAAGTAAGACCATTAGATGTTTTGCTTCTGGCTAAGATTACTCAGTGTTATAGTAAAAAGCTCCTTTATTTAACGTTAAGTTTTTTCCAGATTTCAATTAGAATTTAGTTCTGTTGTGTGATGTTGAAATTGATTGACCCACAAATTAATATAATATGGGAATTGGGAGAGCATAAATGCATTTTATTCTGCAGATTATTCAGTCAGGGAACTTGCTAATGTTTTTCTCACTTCTACATTGAGGAATATCAAGACAGTACATGGTCTTCAATGAATGCATCTCTTTTACTTGCTATGGTGATAAATTTATTCTTCTCTAGCTCATACTTTAGTAGTTTAGTTTTTCACTTTCCTTAAAAAATGAATCACTGCAGATGAAAACTTCCTCTAGTAATATGTGTTGCATCATATCATTATTGCAGATGTGCACGTTTCTAAGAGTACTAGATATGGTGTAATTTCAAACCCGCTATCAGGTAAGTTGACTCATTTTATTATAAAAACTAGCTTATCTACGGCTCGCATAAGTTTTTGAACTTATTTTATATATGCCTTCAAATTTGAATATTTCTAGCAGACAAAGTTCATTAGGCAGGTAAATTATTTATATGCTACTGATGTTTTATTTATTTGGAAAAAGAAAATGAACTCCAACTTTCTATATAATAACTCGAGATTGAGGGTGAAGAACATGAGCCTTACATCGAAGTATCTCAAGTATAAATATGGTGTACTACGTAGATGATGTTTTCAATTAAGGATAGAGTGCTTTTTGTAAACCTAAAGCCAAGAAATTTGTATGATACAGAAGAAGTTGTGAAAGATGAAAGTTATGAGAATGAGCTATACTAAGAGTTAGGATATAACTAGCTACAGACCATCTAATTGATGATGTAGTCGAGGCAAATACTGCTACTTATTTAGCAACAAATACATACAAATCCGAATAAACTTTTTATTTATTATGGTGTTTTATCTAAAGGTAACAATATTGCATCTTTAAGTAGTGCTTATTTATTTCGTCTATAGGTATGTTTAGAGATGACATTCATATTGGATTTAAAGGTATGTTCAGAAATAGTATTCACATTTGATTCACCTTATTTTTTATATCTTGTATTCGTATGTGTTCCCCATAAGAGGATCTCTTACTGTGGAGTAATTCTATGGACAAACTTTGATGAAGCCAACTTGATTGAATGCTAATCTATGCATATTTTGGTTTAACAGATTGATATGCTGTTATGATGGCATTGAGTGGTAAGTTATGCTTGTTAACTTATCTCCTAAATCTTTTCACATTTTTTTTCCAGGTCACATTAAGTAACTAAGAGTCATTTGGTATATATTCTCTTGTAGTTTTTGCGGATAATACAGATACTAGTGGAATTCATGCCTTAGAAAAAGTTTTGCGCGTTTTAATTTGTTGCTTCTTTTGTTTGAAGTTGGATCCAACAGATTTTAACATGCTTGGTTTGTTTAACTAACTACTCCTATCAGACCACTCCTATTTTATTCAGTTCATTTCTTCTACTTCAATTTTCTAGTGTTATTAGCCTTCAGTTTCGATGCAAGTTTGTTAATCATTGGGATAGATTACAGCTTATAATTTATTTGTTTGATTCTAATGTTAGAAAGCCTATAGTGGTTAATTTATATTTTATTAGTTACATTATGATTTTCGTGAATATATGGCAAGAATTTATGCTATCAAGTAAAATAATTTGTGGATGTAAGTGTTGTGATGATATCCAAGGAAATAACTTTGTACTTTAGCTCTTATTCATGTGAGTATCTAACAACTTCAGTTCAATGCTATTGTTAGATCAAGTAACAGATTTACTTGTAAGAAGAATCAGACCTTTCGTTTATTTATATACCAAGATCTTCCTTTTAGCTTGTTGGCAAAATTTTATTCCTTTAAAAGTTTTTGATCAAAATTCTCTGTTTCAGCATGTGATATGTAGAGTGAGCCTGCTTCATTCGGTGGATGTGAGAATATGATTAGGTGACAACAATACAAATCACCAAGCAAATATTTAGCACATCTGCATATTTACTTATTATGGACAGCTGTAGAATGTATAATGTTTAAATTATCAAATGTGTTTTTATAACTTTAGTGTGATATGAATTTGAATGTGTTGATTTTTGTTACTATAGATATTCTTAATGGAATGGATTTATGTTGTATGACTTATTGAGTTTATTTATTGAATCCTTAATTTAAAATTTTTCACTATTGTGGCAGTTATAAGCTGCCACTGATTATTTTTTTAAAAGATTGAGATCAAATTGTGGGGGTTTATAACCCTCTCACATTATTTTTTAAAAACTATTGAGATCATATTTTGGGTGTTATAAACCGTCGCTAATTGCCTTTAAAAATTGTCACAAATTAAAAATTTATATTGTGGCGGTCATTGTGGAGGTTTTACAAAATTGCCACAGAAATGCTCGTGACGAAGGTAATTGTGACGTTTTTTGAAACCGCTACAATTCATTTTGTTGGGGTCAAAAACCGCCACAAAACTTAAAAATACCCCCCCCCCCCCACAAAATGAGCCTTTTCTTGTTTATTTAGACCTTCTTCAACCTCTCACCTTAATGCATAATATATGGACTTCCAAATAGAGTTTAGTAGCTTTTACAAACTCAAACAATAAGCTCTATGTGTGTGGGTGTTTTCTTAGACTATCTTTACATGATTCTCTCTTTTCTTTCTTACTATTATCTTTTCCTATTACTAACTTTTACATTTTGTTGGTTAAAATGTGGACCTTGAAAGTTGGGAAACTACTGAACTAATTTAAGAAAAAACCTTATTGAGATACAAATTAAAAGGGATATCTTTTTCCTTTCAATTTTAGGAGGTGCGTTAAAAGTTACATAGGAGTTTGGTTACTTAAAATAATCATTTCATCTTAGATTTTAATTCATATAATTTTATACGAAGTTTACACAGGAGATTACGACCGATCCATTGGAGAGCTTTGGAAATATATTTCAAATATATTTAAATCAGTCTAAAGTTATGGAACACAACCTTTAAATTATAAAAAATTAAGTATGAATATTTACTCGCATTAAGGGGTAAAAAAAGACTTTGCTAAAGAAATTCCCTATTTCTATGAATTCCAAAATATCCACAATTAAGTAAATCCTTACTTTTTTACTAATCATAAATATTCTGGAGCCACTTATTGTCCACCAAATTTTGCTCTTCTTATGGAGCAAACAATACACTTAAATTTAAAGAAATCAAGTTTCAGCACATGGCTTCAAATGCCAAAACTTCGCAACCATTCATGAAGTTTTACACGCTAGAGGTTACAAGTTTAATAAATCTCAACCAACCATTAATTTCTTCTTGAACCAATTTTATCAGGAAAAGCAACAAATCTCAGCTTTCAATCTCTTTCACTAGTGAAAAGCACTACTTAGTTGTTATTTTCTTTAGTAATTAAAGATGAGATTATGGCTTAAATATAGTTTGGTATTCTAGCAGGGAATTGAAGAAACATAGCTAAAGTGCTGTAAATTTCCATGCGGATTTCAGCGTTTGGAATGATTGAAAGGCAGCGCAGGACTTCTTGGATTAAAAGCACTATTGGATTCTTTCTTATTCTTATATCTATTACTATTGTAGCACTAACAATTGAATGGAACGACATTGTAAGTACATGCTTGCTCTGTCTCTCTTAACAACTTTTCTAAAATGTTTGCTCAAGTGTCATAATCCGACCCCAACTTTGTTTGGGACTGAAGCCTAGTTGTTGTTATTGTCATAATCTGACACTGGAATTTACATTCCAATCATTTGTACTTTCTAAACAATTTATACAAAAAATAGTTTTCTGACTTAATTACATGATAAAATTCAGTGATGATATGCGATATTAATCTTTTTCTCATGTATAGCGACATTTTCCTTTTTTAGTCTCTCCATACAGATTCCTTGCAGAAGAATAAAGTTGATCTTTTCCCTGAAGTTTCTTGCTCAATAAAGTGTCCACGAACTTCACCAAACAAACCTAAATTCAGTTCATCATCCGAATCATGCCCTGAATACTTTCGATGGATTCATGAAGATTTAAGGCCATGGAAGGACACAGGGATAACGCGAAAAATGGTAGAAAGAGCTCGAGAAGTAGCCCATTTTAGAATAGTCATAGTAAATGGAAGAGTGTATTTTGAGAAGTATAAACCAACTTTCCAAAAAAGGGACATGGTCACATTGTGGGGGGTATTGCAACTTCTTAGTTTTTATCCTGGCATGCTACCGGATTTAGATTTTGTTTTCGAATGTGGCGATCAACCAGTGACACAAAAAAGTGATTATGGAAAATCAAAGGATTCAATTCCACCACCATTGTTTCATTACTGTGGAAATGACTCGAGTTTTGACATTGTTTTCCCTGATTGGTCCTTTTGGGGTTGGTAAACATTCTTATCTTTTCAAGTTCAAGCCAATGTTAAGTTGAAATATTTACTAGTAGCATTTTGGGTGGTTGTATTAGAAATGGTTCTTTATTTTGGTACTACTGCAGGCCAGAAGTCAACATAAAGCATTGGGATATCTTGAAAAAAGATTTGCAGCAAAGCAATGAGATGATTAAGTGGACAGAAAGGGAGCCTTATGCTTATTGGAAAGGGAATGTATTATTAAGCCAATCAAGACGTGACCTTTTGAAGTGCAATGCCTCTAAGAATCAGGACTGGAACGCGCGAATTTATGACATGGTAAGTCTCAACCTTCAGTTTCTTCACACTTAGGTGCTGTGGGATCCCTTAATAGATGCAAACACTAGGTTCACAATAAAAGGGTTGCCCCGTGCACAAAGATGTGCTAAGTGCGGGGTCCAGGGAAGGGCCAGACTACATTGAGGCTATTGTACGCAGTCTTACCTTGCATTTCAGCAAGAAGTTGTTTCCATGGAGACAAGTCTTACTTCGCAAACTTTAGGTTCACAATGCTGAAAATTTAAACACCATTTCATAATTTGCAATTTTTGATATGCTGATATTAGCCCTTTTCAGCAATGGGCTCGTGAACGAAGACAAGGCTATAAAACTTCAGATTTAGCTACACAGTGCACTCATAGGTATGCAGTCAATCTCAGAATACCTTCAAACTAGACCTTTTTCTCTGAATCTTTCGTATCTTCTAACCTCTTAATTGTTCTTTAATCATTTTTGTTTGACCAATTTTTTCTTGGAATTATGATGAGACAGATACAAGATTTATGTTGAAGGGCTTGCATGGTCAGTGAGTCAAAAGTACATTCTAGCCTGTGATTCTGTGGCTCTTCTCATAAATCCCCACTATTATGATTTCTTCACAAGGAGTTTGCTGCCAACAATCCATTACTGGCCAATAAATGAGAATGACAAATGCAAATCCATCAAGTTTGCAGTAGACTGGGGCAATAAGAATGCAGAAAAGGTAACATTCTATGTATATGACAATACTAATTAATCTTCTGCTACCTTAATCGTTTTATAAATTTAATGTTTGAGCACCAATGACCCTCAACAGGCACAAGAAATTGGAAAATCAGGGAGCAAATTTGTACATGAGGAGCTACAAATGAAGTACATTTACGACTACATGTTTCATCTCTTGTCCGAATATGCCAAGCTTTTGCAGTATCGACCCACTGTGCCTAGAGAAGCAGTTGAAGTATGCTCAGACACATTGATTTGCTCGACGAAAGGAATAAGAAAGAAGTCTAGGGTACATTCCAGGGTTAATTATGCTTCATCTTCAAAACCATGTAGCATGCCCCCTCCCTGGAGCCCTGCAGATCTCCAAGATTTTCTCGAGAGAAAAGAGAATCTCACAAAGCAAGTTGAACAGTGGGAAGAAACTCAAAGTGTTTGAAACTTTCCACATCAGGGACGTAGTATTTGCTTAACCTATCTTTCTTTCAATTTTGCCTAAATTCACAAGTGAGAAAAGAAGACACTTTTGAATCACTGTATATCAGTTTCCATGAGATATATCTGGCAGAAAATTATTGTTCTTTATCATGTCAATCTATATAGAAAAATGCTCATTTGTTCCACTTCCATAGATATTGTGCAATCAACTTTCATTTAGTTGAAGGATTACTAAACATTGGATTAAATTTCTATAGTGAAGCATCTGGAACTATATTGATCCTTCTATGAAGTATTCCCTAGTCCGAGAGAAAATTGCAAAAGAAACATTCCTCAGTATATTTGATAAATTTATAAAATTATTTCTCTTAATCCGAGTTTTAAGGATTAAGTGGAGTTGAGAAAAGTTCCAGTAAGTTCATCAAATCAACCTTCTGTTTATTTGATTTTGATATAACAATCATAGGTTTGCTTTTCGATCTGTATATAAATACTGTATCTCCTTCTGCAATACACAGCAGATAAAATATGTTGGAGTGGAATTTTTAAAAGAAACTAATACTCTCCTCCCTGGTTTCCAAATTCTTTACTTAATCAAGAAAGAAACTTTCTTATGATTAGGATCAAACCTAAATAACCTGAACTTGGTTTAGTCAAGTCCTGGACTTGGCACTATTTTCTTGACAATGTAAAAGGACTTTTGATCTTCTAATCGTGGATACTTGATATCTTCCGAAACAGGATCAAGGTGAAAAAAAGGGGGTCATTAGCTTAATAATCTAATGGAAATTCTTTTCTGGATTACATTTTTTAGACTTAAATATTTGACAGCATGCAAAAACGACGATCAAATGAACAAGGGGAAAGGAAAGAGCAAAACAGGAACGAGAATTGAATTGAATTGAATATAATTAGAAATTAGGATCCCATCACTTTGCCACACATGATCGTGTTTATAGTATATTACAGACAAAAATCACAAAGAAAAATATACTGAACGTCTTAGACAAGAAAGTATAAATGAACACAAAACTCCATTAGGAAAGGCCTATAACATATGCCTTTACTAGTGACTGAATAAAAAGGCCTGATAATATATGTAGAGGGGAAATTAAAGACAAATTTCGATCAGCGAGCTCTGCCAATGAAGGTATCCAAGCTCATTTCACTTGGATCAGTAGCTTGCAACTCAACTTGGACACCATCAAATTCTCTCCTGAATCTATCTTTGGAACTTGCATACAGCATCTTACTTCTTACTCTTGCTGTTTCTGGTGACCTACATCCCACACAGCAGTTTTATCAAGTCACATGAATAATGGCTCAAGTATATCTTTCAATATTAAATAAACTTCTTATCATAGAAGCTTTTAGCCCCATCTAAATGTAACCAAAAAAGCAGCTCAGTGCACAAGGCATCCTGCGTTCACGCAGAATTTGGGGAAGGGCCACACCCCAAGGGGTGTGATGTAGACACAACCTACCCTAATGCAAGCATTAATGGCTACTTCCACGGCTCGAACCCGTGACCTATAGGTCACATGGAGACCAACTTTACCGTCGCTCCAAGGCTCCCAATGACCATAAACCTATGTTGCACAAATTCCTCCAAAAATGCCGTCAGGTATGTGTTGGATCCTCTAAATGTTATGCATCATTAGAGAATTTGACACCGGTGCTGCTGCATTTTTAGAGGATTCGAGCAGTATATATAATCATAAATCACAGCCAGCAAAAAGATTCGTGCAATGCAGCATTCTATGTTAGCATGCATACTTATGAAGAAGCTAGATTAATTCGTATAATGCAACACTCATATGTGAAATTACGTGCACTGAACATTGTTCCAAAGATAAATTGAAAACCAGAGATTCATTAAAAGGATGATACATACGCACAAACTTGAAAATAGGCCATCAATTAATGTTAACCTACAACAAGAAGTAAGAATTCTTTATATTGCGAGTGTAAAAATAATAGTAGGACGTACCAAGCAACGAAGAAGATCTTGCTTTTCTGGACATTTTCATCAGTAGTGTAATCATAGTCAAAAACAGCATAGCGGCATTCATTGGAAGGCAAGCTGTTGGAAAAATCTTGATGAGTCTCTCCTTGTTCGCCAACCTTGTCAACAACAACTTGCTGACCCTCAATCTTGAACACTATGTATCTGTAGTTCCTTTTTGCTTTCAACTCCATGAATTTCAGCTTGCACTCATCACTCACTGCTATCCCTGATGCCGAATTCGCCTATTTTTCAAATATATCACACAGTTACATGCACACACATGCAACGAAAAAACACGGTTGATTAGTTTTAAAAAGGGATATTAAGAACCATCAAATGTTATGGCGAGGTGGTAAGTCTCTTTCATCTTTAACCACAAACCAGAATTAGTCAGGCCCTAAATCGGTACCGGACATCCGATAAAAGGAAATCAAGAAAAACCGTAATTTTGAGACAAACACTAGGCATAGGACCTGTAGCAGCTAACCTCCTCTGCTTTTCTCATTACCCACCTATTTTCAGGTAAATAGTTACCCATATGTACCTTATAAATAATTTGATATGTGAGGGATTGAGCTTTAATTATATTGAGAGGAATATGAACAAATAATTTATAGTAATCCCTTTCAAGAAATTATATTAAGTGTCATCAGTCTTACAACAAGATACAGTACAAATTACTACGCATTTCAATATCTGATCATAGGATTAGATTTGTCCCTAAATCAAAATGAGATATTTTGTTCTCATGTTTTTTTCTAAGACATTTGCCTTTCATTTATATGTTCAAAATGTCCGTGCATGACGAGAAAATACAGAAAACTGAAAAAAAAGAAGAAAAAACAAGAACAAAATATATCTCTACAATAGAGAAGAAATTAAATGCATGCAACATACCATTTGGATAAGCGGCGAACAATGGAATTAGCTTCTGCAAACAATGAAAAGGAAGCAAAGTTAGGAAAAAACAGGAGAAGGAAAGAGGGCAAAAGTGTGTGTTGTAGAAATATTCAAAGGGCTGAGAGCTCTTGTAGCGCTGTTTTGGACAAAAACACAAGTGTTTGTTGCTTGCTATACATCTCGTTCGTCATTCATCCTATAATTTTGGATCGTATAATTTCTTGGAATTAATTTTGTTAACCAACAAAAGGATATACAAGTTTTTAAATTGGGTTATATCATCTCATGATGAAGAGTCGCAAGAAGCAGTTTAGTGGTTAAAATTTTAGTGTCACAACTGAACACATAACTTTTGATACATAATATAATTAATATATATAAATCTATTAAATCTCAATAAATATTAAATTTGAACCTATAATTTTAACAGTATAATAAATTCAATGTTGAGAATCTTAGAAATTGAACTCACTTATCATTTGCATTCTTGCGTTACTGTTTCTAATTTGATTTAGACCTTTTAAATGTATAATTGCTTCGGTTTCAATATATTTCGATTTTGTTATTGTATTAGCTCTAATTTCCAACTATGCAAATGAAGAACGTTACTTTAAATTTTACATTAATTATTACCGATTCATTAAATGCATTAATTTGAAGTAGAAATTACACAATTTTTTTCCTTTCAAAATAGTTTGAGATAATTTTAGAGATCTCCCCTCACGTTTCACTTCATCACATGTCCTCCGTTATCATTTACGATATTACGCTTACCTCCCTTATTGCGATATTATAAACATAATACCGTAAACCACAAAGGAGATTAGTGTGATGGAGTAAAATATAAAGGAAAGTCTCTAAAATTATCTCAAATAGTTTATAACCTACATGCTACAAATAACACTTGTCAAAAAGAGTTCTGGGAATAAATATCTGAAACAAAACGTTGCTTGTTCCATTCCGTCAGTGAGAGGATCTAATGTTAGTATTCTAATAGTCTCTAAGTACTAACGTCACGTTTGTCCATAAAAAAAATGTTTGCCCATGAAATTTTACAAATTTTTTTAAAAAATTCGAAAATAAGTTTCTTAAATGACCACCTTTTCAAAATTTCAAGAAAAACTCTTTTCCCCGCTCACAAAAAGTGCAATATTTTTTCAAGTGAAATGAATGTTCAAACATAATTTCAATTTCCAAATACCATTTTTTAACTTAACTCCAAATATTACTTGTTTTTCAAAAATTATAATTTTTATGTCCAAACGCGTACTAAAACGAATATATATGTCACGACCTAAAATCTCACCTGTCGTAATGGCGCCTATCTCAATACTAGGCAAGCCGACAATCTCAATAAACCACCATATCTTTTAAATTTGAAAACATAATAATTAAATTCAGTGGCAGAAATCTCACAAATAAAAATATAACACTCCCAAAAATCCGTTGTCACTGAGTACATGAGCATCTAATATGAATACAAGGTCATACTGATAAAACACTGTCTGAAAGTATAGAACATTACAATAACTGGAAGGAAAGAGAGTCAAGGTCTGCGGACGCCAAGCAGCTACCTTGATAGTCTCCAGCAGATAAATCCTCAAATCTGGCAACCACCGTATCCGGAAGTACCTGGATCTGCACACGAGGTGCAGAGTATAGTATGAGTACAACCAACTCAATAAGTAATAAGACTAACCTCTAGGCTGAAAGTAGTGATGAGCTCCGCAGATACACTCCAGTACATAAATAATGGTACAGAAATATAGGCATGCTTGCAAGTTCCACAGTTAAACTCAGTACAAGCAAAATAGCTAAATACTGCATGATATGAGAAATGTGACATCTCAGTGAAAAGACTTCATGTACTGCTGGTCACAAATTATTCGGTCACTCGGTATTGTTTATGGCCAATCCAACTCAGGGATATTCCATCCCGTATATATATTCACATCGACTGACAGTGAGTCCGTCAATACCGTGTAAGGCTAATCCAGCCCTGGGGTAATTTACTCCCACTTGTAAATGATACGGATAAGATCCATGTCCAGGAAAAATTCATCACAATATAAATAAATAAGGCAAGTTCATGCCCTGGGAAGTCCATCCCGAATATATATATATATATATATATATATATATATATATATATATATATATATATATATATATATATATATATATATATATATATACTACAAAACATTATAAGAAATTGTCAGACTCTAGAGGGACTTCTTCAGCCCAAGCGTGGTATAAAGCCGATATGGCCTACTGCAAGCGGGCAGTCTCGATCCGTATAATAATAATAAAGCTTATAAGGGCTGCTGCAGGCGGGCAACCCCGATCCATATACTGATAAAGCCTATAAGGCCTGCTGCAGGCGGGCAGCCCCATTTCATATAATAATAATATATATAAATCCAATATGGCCTGCTGCGGCGCGCAGCTCGATCCCATAAATATCCTCACAATGGACGAATATGACTCAATGTGAAATGTATATTTTTATAACAGTTAATTCAACAGCAACACGACCCCATGGGTCCCAAAATATTGTCATGTAGCCTAAACATTATCTTTAATAAGAGCATCAGCTCAAATTCTCTAACACGTGGAAAAATGTTCAGATAATAACATGATTCTTTAATTTGACAACTTCACAGGATTTATTCAAGTTACAATTTCTATGGTGCACGTCCACACGCTCATCACCTATCGTGTGCGTAATCTCCAAACAATTTATATAACACCAAATTCGGAGATTCATACCCTCACAACCAAGTTTAGAAATGTTACTTACATCAAACCATGTAATTCTTTATTCTGAAATGCCTTTGCCTCGCAAATTTGCCTCTGAAAGCCTCGTATCTAGTCGCAATTAATTCGATTCAGTCAATACAAATCCTAAAAATTTATTCCATATGAAAATACTAATTTTCCAACAAAATCCGAAATTTAACTCAAAAATCGTCCGTGGGGCCCACGTCTCGGAACCCGACAAAAATTATAAAATATGAACGCATGTTCAACCACGAGTCTAACCATATAAATTTTACCAAATTTCGACATCAACTCGACTTCCAAATCATCAAATCTTATTTCCAAATCCCTAAGCCCAAATTCCCGATTTACACCTCAAAAATACGTAATTTAGTCGGATTATTCGATGATAATTTAATATTATGGAGTAAAAGTGATCACAAGTGACTTACCTCAAGATTTTCCATGTTTTCTCGCTCAAAAATCGCCTCAACCCGTGTTGGAAATGTTAGAAATGACAAAAATCTCGGACTCATCTGTTTTTAACATTCTGCCCAGGACTTTTGCATCTGCGGTCGCATAGTCGCATTTGCGACATCAGCTTCTGCGGCTGCTTTGTCGCTTCTGCGACTATTTTGTTGCTTCTGCGATCATCGCACCTGCGAGCCAATTTCCACAGGTGCGAAGACACTAGCAACAAAAAAATTCCAGCCTTAGCCAAAACTTCCAAAATGCTACGAACCTCATCCGAAACTCACCCGAGTCACTCGGGATCTCGTCCCAATATATCAACAAGTTCCGTAACATAACACGGACCTTCTCGAGGTCTCAAATCATATCAAACAACATCAAATGACAAATCACACCTCAAATCAAAATCTATGAACTTTGAACTTTTAAATTCTATATCTTGTGCCGAAACACATCAAATCAATCCGCAATGACTTCAAATTTTGCACACAAGTCATAAATGACATAACAGTACTATAAAAATTTTCAGAATTAGATTCGGACTCCGATATCAAAAAGTCATCCCCCGGTCAAACTTCCCAAAAATTCAACTTTCGCCATTTCAAGCCTAATTACACTACGGACCTCCAAATAATTTTTCGGATACGGTCCTAAGTCCAAAATCACCATACGGGGATATTGGAATCATCAGAATTCAAATCTGAGGTCGTTTACACATAAGTCAACATTCGGTCACATTTTCCCATTTAAGTTTTCAATTATGAGACTAAGTGTCTCATTTTACTCCGAAATCCTTCTGGACCCGATTAATTATCCTGGTAAGTCATACAACAACTGTAGAGCATAAATTGAGCCGTAAATAGTGGAACATGATTGTAATACTCAAAACGAACGGTCGGGTCGTTACAATATATCATTCTAGAAACTGAAGGTTCAAAGTGTAAATAAAAAATTGTTACGTTGAGGACATACAGGTGGTTTGGCAAAATATACAGGTCGCTCCCTCTAAAGGCGACCTGCTTTTGCGCTTTTTCTGGTCGCATATAAGTATAACACAAGCCTTCCTTTATCTTTCTAACTTCTATTGATTATTAGAGTAAAATCACATTTTATGTTTAATTAAAGGATAGATGCAATTAGTCAAATTTCATAGGGACTAAAGCTGGAATAAAACAATAATTAACTCATGTTAAGATTTCTATTTTCCCTAATTCGACGAAATTTCATTTGTGTTAGATTTTCATTATAAAAGAGGGTTATTTATAGTTTCAATTTATCTTTTAATAATTATAATTTAATATAGTTAGTTATAGATAGATCTCATAGGGAATGAGAGTGTAGGATATTTATAATATAAGGGGTACGGGTTTCAGTGTACGCGCGCTTCGCGTGTATCTATATCAATGAGTATATAATTTGAAAATAATAAAATATTATTAAATAATGTAATTGAGTTACAAAATAAAAAAAATAAAAAGTGTAAGTTCTTGAAATAAATAATACTAATGATATTTAGATAGATCGATAAAGAAAAAGGTCTTGCTATACAAAATATTCAGACATATAATACAAATACTAATAGGATAAAATTCTAAATAAATTATTAATATAAAATATAAGTGCATGTACATTTTAATCTCAACTCATAGTTTCTTCCTTCGCATCTCAAAGAATTCTATAATCAATTTGAATACGAAGAATATAGTCCATCATTGATTTATCAAAATTTTAGTAGAATTAATAAGATAACATTAATTATTCCTCGCCTAATAATTATATAGATCTTTTCAAATATACTTTTTTATTTATTGTGGTTAATGAACTATTATCATCATTCACAAAAGGGCTCTAACTTTGGTTTATCTTTGAGCTTGTCACCTATCTCTTTATCAAACCTTAAGGAAACGATTATATCTCCGTATTCAAATTTCTGGCCTTTGACCAAATTTATCTTTCTATAGCATCTTTTTCTCTTACTTTTAAATATCCTCTCAAGTATTTCTTCATATCAAAGTTCCAAAAAATATGTTCTTTTTATTTTTTTTAAAAATGCAAATTCTCTTTTGTGTTTTTGGTTATTAACTAATATTATGATAAATTTTAAAATTATTAACGCTAATGATTGTCACATCTAAAAGGATATTTATACATTATATATATTTATAGAGCAAAAAGCATAGATCCTGAGAACCTAGAATTCATTGAATATAGAAGGAATATCGACTAATATTTTTAATTTAAGTAACAATTAGTTCTAACTTATTCTTTGTGAACTTTTTCATTTTAAGTATTCTTGTTCATCATTAATTATATCCACACTCATTTCTCTTATTTGAATTGGTAATATAGTACTTTTGATTGGATTTATCATTCGAAACACGAGATAATATACCTTAATATTCTCATCCTTAAATTCAAAAATATTGTTAAAATAGGGTGCAATTAGTTCGTTTATATTAATATTCATGATTGTTATTAGATCTTGACAAACAAGAAATTAAAATTAAAATTTCAGTTTTTCTTCTTTGGATATGAATTAGATCAAGGAGTTATATAGTTATTTTATGCAATTTAAATGAGAAAATAATTCATATAAGTTAATATCATTCGATTTTGAATTTCTAAATATCAGGAGCTCCTGTTATATGAATTTTTTAGTTAATTTTAAAGTATAAATATTAATAACAATTAAATGATAAAATTATGTTTAGTGTATAATATAATATACGTGTTATCCATTATTAATTATTAAATATTTTTTATTAAAAATAACAAATTTATAAATCACCTTGAGACTTCGTGCACATGTGAAACATTAGAATTACAAAAAATTAACATGGTTCAAAAACGAAATCGAAAAATGGATTTTGACATGCTTAATGATTCTTATGTGGTTAGTACTATAAAATTAAAATGAAGACAAAATTCCTTACATGATAAAAACTTGGAAACATTTAAGGAAAATACTAACATAATTTAAATATGGAAAAAAGTTATATAAGTAAAAGCAAGCTCAATTTTAGATTCCTAAATATTAGGAGTTTTTACCTAGGTCAATAAGGAAAAATTTAATAAATAAAATTTAATTAATTTTTAAAGTCTTAAATATTAGAAAAATAAGTAAATTACAATTACAAATTTGTCCAATGTGAAATCAAAATTTAAAGGGTAAAAAAGGCGAACGATATTTCGCTAAGGGAAGTCGTGCTTTTAAAACTCTAAAATAAAATATATGATGTGTATTCGAAATTGAGTCATATTAGGGTATTTACTATAATGGAATCATTAGTGAAGGAGGTCTTGAATACGTACATATGTAGCAAGATCCGATTTTACTAATTTTGTTACGATAGATGACTTTTTTTAATATTTAGACTGTAATATTTTTTTTTCTTTAATAGTCAAGGTGTGGAGTTCTTGGAAGGAGGGAGCCGAGGGTCTATCGGAAACAATCTCTCTACCTCAGGGTAGGGGTAAGGTCTACATACACACTACCCTCCCCAGACCCCACTAGTAAAATTATACTGTGTTGTTGTTATTGTTGTTGTTGTTGTGTTATAATTAATATACTAGTATTAGTATCCGCGCTATACGCGAACATTGTTAAATAATATTAAACATGTCAAAGTTTATATGATATAATTTGTTTGAGCACGTTAATTATATATTTTAACAGAATCATAAATCTTGTCTTATCTTAATGCACGTATACCAATAATAAAATTTTATGTAATTAAATTAAACGAATCATATAATTATCACATAACTTTTGAATAAAGATCAAATATCATAGTGATATAGTTTGTGCAACAAACAATATGAAAATATTGTCACGACCCAAAATATATTAAAGGTCGTGATGGCGCCGGACACCACTGTCAGGCAAGCCAAAAATAAATACTTAATTTAGTTCTCATTTTTAATATTTTAGAAATCATATTTTTCTTCGATTAAACAGTAAAAGATGGAATATACAGTGTAAATAATATTTTTTTTTTTACAATTTCATACCAAGCAATCCATAATCGCCCAAAACTCGGTGTCACAAGTGCATGAGCATCAACTAGAAATATAAAATAAAATACAACATCTGTCCGGAATACAAATTGGACAGGAAAAATATAAATACTCTGAAGGAGACTCTGCTTGTTGCGGATCGTAGTATAGAATGCAGCTCACTTAAGTCCCCGCCATAACCGCGCCTCTGTGCCCACAAGGACACTAAACATATATGTACTTGCACAAAAATATGCATCAAGTGTAGTATGAGTACGTAAATCAATGCGTACCCAATAAGTATTCAGCCTAACCTCGAAGAAGTAGTGACGAGGGGTCGACTTCGACACTTACTATGGGCTATAAATAAAATATCAATGATATAATTAAGCATGGATTACGTAGAACGGCTATAAGCTCAATATCATAAAATAAGTAAACAATTCTTTTGTTAATAAGAAATTTCCAAATTTATTTTCATCATTTAATTTTTTTGGATCTCGAGCCAATGAAAGCAATATCAATTATTATCAATTCCAAAGATATATCATGCGCAAATCATGCCGAGGTCGTACGGCCCGCTCCAACATAAATATTTAAACTGTGCACTGCCGAGGGTCGAACGGCGCGAACCATAGATGCATCTATTTAACTTGTCGAGGCGTTCGACCCGCTCCACAAAAGAGAAAATACAATTTAAAACAACCAAATTCAAGATTTATTAAGGGCAACTATTCAAGAAAAATACAAATTTCCATTTCCGGTCAAGAAGAATGAAGTTTAACCTTTTAAAGTTCCATTACCAAGTTTCGGTATGATTTAAGCAATTTAAATTAACAAGTAGGATGCAAGCATCACAATTATAACATGATCTGGGTCCTAGACTACCCGAACATAAGCATATTAATAGCTACGCATGGACTCTTGTCACCTTGTGCGTACGTAGCCCCCACAAATAGAAGCACATATTGAATTATTTTACCTATGGGGTTAATTCCCTCTTACAAGGTTAGAAAGGAGACTTACCTCGCTCCGAAATTCCATAACCGACTCCAAAGCCTTTCCAACAACTCAAACCAATTCTCATCGCTCCAAAACTAGTCAATAAAGGTGTAAATCCATAAATATATACTCTAATACTCTTAATAATTTAATTTATAATAATTTCCAACTCCACTCGAAAAATCGATAAGGCAACCCTAGGGCCCATGTGCCCGGATTCCGAAAATTTTCGAAGACAAACACTACCCATAATACTACGAAGTCAAATATATAATTTATTCTTAATTTCATGTCCAAATTCGTGATCAAAATCCGAGCATACCAATTTCTAGGTTTTTCTTCAAAATCCCAAATTTCTACAAATTTTCATGCTAGAATCCATGTATAAATCTTGTATTTAACTCACAATATGCGGGAATCACTTACCTTGACATAGATGATGAAAATTTCTCCTTGAAGCTCTCCAAAATCGCCCCAACCAAGTAAAAAATGGGGGGAAAATGATCCAAGTCCCGTTCTTAAATCAATCTGCCTAGCGACTTCTCGCACCTGCGGTCACTTGACCGCTTCTGCGGTTCCGCAGGTGCGGCAAATATTCTGCTTATCCGGATATGCCCCCAGCTGCCCGCTTCCGCTTCTGCGCCTTTCATTCCACATCTGCGCCTTCGCAGGTGCGGACATTCCCTCGCACCTGCGCTCCTACCCAGCATTGCTCCTGCGACCCTCATGGCCGTTTTTGCGGCTCCGCACCTGCGGCCCTAACCTCGCAGGTGCGGTTACACCAGGAGACAGCAGCCTCAACATTTCTTCCAAGTCTAAACTTGATCCGTTAATCATCCGAAATCCACCCAAGGCCCTCGGGACCCCAACCAAATATACCAACACGTCCCAAAACACATTACGAACTTAGTCGAGCCTTTAAATCACATCAAACAACGCTAAAAACGCAAATTGCCCTCCAATTCAAATTTAATGAACTTTGAAACTCCAAACTTCTACCTTCGATACCGAAACCTATCAAATCATGTCCGATTGATCTCAAATTTTATACACAAGTTATAATTGACATTACGGACCTATTCCAACTCCCAGAATCGGATTCCGACCCCGATATCAAAAGTCCACTCCCGGTCAAACTTTTCAAAACCTTCAAATTTCTAGCTTTCGCCAAATGACCCCAAAATGACCTACGAACCTCTAAATCCACATCTGGACGCGCTCCCAATACTGGAATCACCTTACGGGACTATTCCCAAACTCGAAATCCCAAACGGACATCAATAACGTTGAAATGCACTTCAACCCAAATTTTTAAAATTCTTCCAAAATGCCGACTTTCACAATAGGCGTCGAAACATTCCCGGGTCATCCAAAATCCGATCCGGACATACGCCCAAGTCCAAAATCATCATACGAATCTGTTGGAATCTTCAAATCCCGATTCCGAGGTCGTTTACTCAAAAATCCCCTTTAGTCAATTCCTCCAACTTAAAGCTTCCGAAATTAGAATTTTCTTTCCAAATCAACTTCGAACTTCCCAAAATTAAATTCCGACCACGCGTACAAGTCATAATACCTTAAGTGAAGCTGCTCAGGATCTCAAACCGCTGAATGAAAAATGACCGGTCGGGTCATTACATTCTCTCCCACTTAAACATACGTTCGTCCGTGAAAGTGCTAAGAACTGCTCTGGAGTTGTCTGAAATCATTGGTCAACACCTCGTGCACCTACCCGTGCTACCACAACCCAGTTGAGCACATTAGCTCGAGCCAATCTGAAGATCTTCCTCTTTATTTAGTCAAGTAAGTCTTAGAGTGAAATTCCAACATCCGAAATTCTCCACCAGGCCTGTTTCCAACATACGAACACCGTATCAATTACTACACACTGCACCTAACACGATTGTGTACCCTTACTAAATTCTTACCATGCACCGCATAATTCACATGACCTTAATAACATCCTCCGATAACAATGGCGAAATTCTACGAATCTGATGCCTACAATACACTTCGTGACATGTATAAGTCTTGTTCATACTCTTGAAATGCTGCCACGACGGAAGAGATGTGCAGAAATTCATAACTAACTGCCGAGTCAACAAATTGTTGTGTTTCTTCTCTTGACAAGAACTATTACCTCATTATGAACCAAATGACAATATTTGCTCTTTAATATGCTTCATATAAATCGGATCGCACAGATCCCAAGTCCAAAAATCTCGTCTCACCCAGTATAAGCTATTCCGGCAATAAGCCACCACAAACACTACCAAAGGTCTCATATGATGCCACTATGTGCCAACAATCCACAAAATCGCATGTGATACATAAGGAAAACGAACTCTGGAAAGAACTTCTCAACCCACGTAACTAATTAAACAACCGAAAAGGTGTCATGAATCTTTCTCAAAAAATGCGGGACAAAACACACAGGAATAGATATAGGAAATTGTGCTCAACATCACACTGTTGCGGCGTGCAACCCGATCCACACATGGTACTGTTGCGGCGCGCAACCCGATCCAACCATGATACCTGTGGCGGCGTGCCACCCGATCTAATCAACATATCTGTGGTGGCGTGCCACCCGATCCACACATAATAATCTAAAGAAAACACACCTCGAGCCGTAACGCTCATACTCACAAAATGCCCGAATATCAACCATAAGCACGTCAAGTGCATAATACAAATCCTGGGGAGGCGGGTAGCGTCATACGCTATAAAACTCAAGCACAACAAAGGTGCGATATATAATATGCATCTCGAGAGCCATCCTGCTCACATAACACCACCGTTACGCGAGACCTCAACACATTGTACAAATAATCAATCTGTCTCACAACCCACACTGCACAATAGAGTATTACATGAAGTAGATGACGACGAAAATGACATCCAATGCCCGAATACTCCTCCATAAGGAATGCTATGCTGAATGAACACACCCAGGCCAGTGTAGAGTACACATCTACATTTGGACCCATCAACGGACCCCAAACTAATTCTGATCGTACCGCACTGGGCTAATAACCTTTCAAGGATCCACAACACCCCATTTCCTATGGCACACAAGAACAACTGTCAAATCCGGAACAAACTTCCCACAATTCACAATCAACTGAATAGAGCGCCTTTCAGGCCTAAACTCTCACATTAGCGATAGTACCAAATCCCCATACTTGGTTTCAAATCTTTAATCAATCAAGTAACTACATGTCACTCTTATACAATCTTACCGTGGGATACGCTCCCACGACCTTCCGCACCAGGTAACAAGTCTGCATATCTATACCACCGGCCACACTAATGTTGTAAAGCAAATCAAGAAGCCGCAAATCAGTACACCAAGTCTCTTACACAGGACACCGATCTCAGGTGACGCTAAAGACAATACCAGCTTAATCTAAACATCTGAATTCTTCCCTGATCATTCGAGCTCGTGATATTCTTGCCAACACCGAACCGCAACCTTGATCCTCAACTTCTAATTTCCCATGCTGCTCACTGCACCTAACATGCTAATACGTGAGAGTATTAGAATTCCATGATAACCCCTGATCCACTAATAGAATAAACACTTCATCATATAGAAATCTTTTACTTAGCTCATTTCAGAAAAACCAATGCAATATGCAACTAAATTCCCAAATCGCAGAAAATACAACCTCATATCGTGGTTTAAACTGCCATAACTATTCCGGAAATCCCTTTACACAACAAAGCCATATGAATCGAATACCCTCCAAATCAACGAAGTTGTGGTGGCGCTCAAGCTCAAGTGTACAACTACAAACTACATATATAACTTCACGCTGTAGAAACTGGTCACTGCCATAACCGTGCTGATTCAACTATTACCAACCGAGCCACTTCTTCTAATTTACTCGGGACTTGCCCTAGAAATAATAATAGCTCCAGTCAAAACATCATGAATCCAAATCCGCACTCATCCTGAGTGACCTTATTTCACAAGACCACGTGGTCTCCAAAACCCATGAACCATCTCATAACCTCCTTATGCGCATATTCGCATCTTCAACTGGTACACCCATTCTGAAAATCCCTCTATGAATCCGAAGTTAATTTTATCACATTCCTCCAATGCCACACTGCATACCGAAGATAATGTAGAACACTTCAAGCCACTTTTCATACTCCACTGCAAAAGCTCAATACTTAACCATACTACTGGCTCGAAATTCTTAGGCACCGCATTTTGAACCCACTAGAACCATTGTTGAGAGTCACCCACTTTGACTTGTTCAAAATTATGATCAAACTCCAAGGCCCTGCTGGCACATGAACACCCTCTCAAAGAAGCACCCGGCTGAATCACGTTCCTTGTAACTCACATCTACACGAAGGATAAATCCTGAGTCTTCCCAAAGCCTGAACATGAATCGATAAGGCCAATTATAGCGTTCATTCCTCAAATCCTTGGCTCAATCACCACTGATGTTCTCTTTCCTTAGTCGTTGCAATCCACCAATATGTCGATAACCAGAAACCTCACAAGTAGACAACCTTGCAATCCAATCGTAGGTGGTGGGGCTCTCCCACTTAAGCTTGAAGCTACCATTACATGACCCTGGAACCTACCAAGATTCCTTATCCCCCATTGACATGATTTTGCACAATCAACCAACCGAATTCCTCGAAATCCTTATGTTAAACATTTCATGAACATTCTGAATCACTAGCCACATTAACATATTCGACCTCTTACTGGATAGCCAGTAAACTCCTTCATAGAGGCTTCGTCAACACCACACGACCGCTAACATGCTCACAGGAGATAACCTACCTGTGAAATTACATGCTGACATCTTCCAAAAGCGCTACACCGAGTACAACTACTACGAAATCAATAAATCACCCTGAGCCAGTGCTCATTCACCAGCTGTACAAGTCCGTCCACTCCCCATCAACATTGACTAAAGGTGCGACGATATATTCCAATCCAAAGTCATGTTGTATCCCTCTTCATATTAAGCAACTCCCTCCTGTCGCACCCAATCTTTCTTAATATAGCAGTCAATATTCCAAATCAAGCACGTAGACCTAGTCACTGTCCACCATAAATCCCAATTCACTCTAACTTCCTCCAAGGCGTGTGGCTATCCCACCACAGAACCCGTATGCTGCCCTACCACTCTCCCACTTTGGTCAAATCCTCTCTTTTAAGCAACTACTCAAATTCTGTTTCCTTACACTTGGCCTTCTAGAAGTTTAACCACCGCAAGACACCTCCCACATGTCCTTCCTCACCCTTCGTTGCCCAGTTGTTGCCTTAACTCAAAATTCATCTCTTTAGCACCCGAACCAATAGATCGCCGCCAACTCTAAACCTCCACAAAGATCATCCTCCTTGAGCCACCAACATTAGGATTACCGATTTAATTTTGAACCACAGCCCACTGCGACATCTGACAGCCATTTCCCCGGCACCATTCACACTGCTCTGCCCTAAAGGCGATTTGAAGAAGGCCATAACACTGGCGAACCTAACACATTCAATCAAGGATGATGACACCACATCTCGGATGAAGAATCCACCACACTCAAAAATACTAAATCTAGTTACTCCATCAATCCAACCGGAACATTCTTAGTTCGATTGCCTTTCCTTCACCGGAAATAAAATACTGGATCTCTGAATCATGCACTGAGTAAACCTCCTTCCAAGTCATTAACTGGTTCGACGCATAGACAAGCATCCTACCATTACACAAACACGGTGCGATAGCAACGCACGAATCATCATAACAATCAATGCCAAACCTCAAAACCTTAGGTAATACTGATACTGAGTTGCAACGAGAGAACGGCCTTCCGCAAGGCGACGACAATAGCCCATCAAATACACAGGGAGAAATATCCTGCACCACATCTGTAGTACCATTAAAATTCCTCGATTCCCAATTTATAACAAGCGCTTCACGTCGCATAAGACTGAATAGGAAGGGAATGAAGGCATAAGCCTCAAAGGAATCGAATCACACGATGAGGAATCAAGAAGGAAAGTGCTCCTAACAGTCCTGTAGCCTCTCGAAGATAAGTACAGACGTCTCCGTACCGATCCGCAAGACTCGCTCATGACTCGTGAGACCTAAGTGAACCTAGTGCTCTGATACCATGTTATCACGATCCAAAATCCATTAAAGGTCGTGATGGCGCCAGACACCGCTGTCAGGCAAGCCAAAAATAAATACTTAATTTGGTTCTCATTTTTAATATTTTAGAAATCATATTTTTTTTCGACTAAACAGTAAAAGATGGAATCTACAGTATAAATAATAATTTTTTTTTTTTTACAATTTTAATATAGGGCAACCCATAATCACCCTAAAACCCGGTGTCACAAGTGCATGAGCCTCAACTAGGAATGTAAAATAAAACACAATATCTGTCCGGAATACAAATTTGGACAGGAGAAATATAAATACTCTGAAGAAGACTTTGCTGGCTGCAGATCGTAGTTTAGAATGCAGCTCACCTAAGTCTCCGCCATAACCGCACCTCTGTGCCCACAAGGCCACTAAACATATATGTACCTGCACAAAAATGTACAGCAAGTGTAGTATGAATACGTAAATCAATGCGTACCCAGTAAGTATCCCGCCTAACCTCGAAGAAGTGGTGACGAGGGGTCGACTTCAACACTTACTAAGGGCTATAAATAAAATATCAATGATATAATTAAGCATAGATTACGTAGAACAGTTGTAAGCTCAATATCATGAAATAAGTAAACAATTATTTTGTTAATACAAAATTTCTAAATTTATTTTCGTTATTTAACATTTTTGGACCTCGGGCCAATGAAAGCAATGTCAATTATTATCAATTCCAAATATATATCATGCGCAAATCATGCCGAGGTCGTATGGCCCGCTCCAACATAAATATTTAAACTGTGCACTGCCGATGGTCGAACGACGTGAACCATAGAGGCATCTATTTAACCTGTCGAGGCATTCGGCCCGCTCCACAAAAGAGAAAATACAATTTAAAATAACCAAATTCAAGATTTATTAAGGGCAACTATTCAAGAAAAATACAAATTTCCATTTACGGTCAAGAAGAATGAAGTTTAACCTTTTAAAGTTCCTTTACCAAGTTTCGATATGATTTAAGCAATTTAAATTAACAAGTAGGATGCAAGCATCGCAATTATAACATGATCTGGGTCCTAGACTACCCGGACATAAGCATATTAGTAGCTACGCACGGACTCTCATCACCTCATGCGTACGTAGCTCCCACAAATAGAAGCACATATTGAATTATTTCACCTATGGGGTTAATTCCCTTTTACAAGGTTAGAAAGGAGACTTACCTCGCTCCGAAATTCTATAACCGACTTCAAAGCCTTTCCAACAACTCAAACCAATTCTCATCACTCCAAAACTAGTCAATAAAGGTGCAAATCCATAAATATATACTCTAATACTCATAATAATTCAATTTATAACAATTTCCAACTCCGATCGAAAAATCGATAAGGCAACTCTAGGGTTCAAGTGCCTGGATTCCGAAAATATTCGAAGACAAACACTACCCATAGCACTACGAAGTCAAATATATAATTTATTCTTAATTTCATGCCCAAATTCTTGATCAAAATCCAAGAATACCAATTTCTAGGTTTTTCTTTAAAATCCCAAATTTCTACAAATTTTCATGCTTGAATCCATATATAAATCTTGTATTTAACTCACAATATGCGGGAATCATTTACCTTGACATAGATGATGAAAATCCCTCCTTGAAGCTCTCCAAAATCGCCCCGACCAAGTGAAAAATGGGGGAAAATGAGCCAAGTCCCGTTCTTAAATCAATCTGCCCAGCGACTTTTCGCACCTGCGGTCACTTGGCCGCTTCTGCGGTTCCGCAGGTGCGGCAAATATTCCGCTTCTGCGGAGATGCCCCCAGCTGCCGGCTTCCGCTTCTGCGCCTTGCCTTCCGCATCTGCGCCTTCACAGGTGCGGGCATTCCCTCGCACCTGTGCTACTGCCTATCTCGCCCAGCATCGCTCCTGCGATCCTCATGGCCGCTTCTGCGGCTCCGCTTCTGCGGCCATAACCTCGCAGGTGCGGTTACACCAGGAAACAGCAGCCTCAACATTTGTTCCAAGTCCAAACTCGATCAGTTAATCATACGGAATCCACCTGAGGCCCTCGGGACCCCAATCAAATATACCAACAACGTCCCAAAATATATTACGAACTTAGTCGAGCCTTTAAATCACATCAAACAACGTTAAAAACATGAATCACCCTCCAATTCAAATTTAATGAACTTTGAAACTTTAAACTTCTACCTTCGATGCCGAAACCTATCAAATCATGTCCGATTGACCTCAAATTTTGCACACAAGTCATAGTTGACATTACGGACCTACTCCAACTCCCGGAATCAGATTCCTACCCCGATATCAAAAAGTTCACTCCCGGTCAAACTTCTCAAAACCTTCGAATTTTTAACTTTCGCCAAATGACCCCAAAATGACTTACGAACCTCCAAATCCACATCTGGACACGCTCCCAATACCAGAAATTACCTTACGGAGTTATTCCCAAACTCGGCCTAAAGTGAAGCTGCTCAGGGTCTCAAACCGCTGAATAACGCGCTAGAGCTCAAAACGACCGTTCGGGTCGTTACAAATATGATATAATTCAAAACGAATAAGACTACATTATAATTAAATGAATCTAAAAATTCTTTATTTAGTATTTTCTAACTTAATTTGTTAGTGTTCATCATCATCATTAAAATCTTCAACTCCTTCCGACTTGTTACTCGTGATAAAGATCATAAAGTGATTTATTTGTAAACAAATATTTATTTAGGAGTAGTTCAATATGAGATAATGATACATCTTGACTTTTAATAATGACAAACGAATAATGCGATTAAAATTTGTCTTTACTTGGATTTAAAACATATTTTGACTCGAACGGAGTCAACAGTATATTGGGATGATAACTTTTTATTTAAATTATTTTTGATAAAATCTTAATTTCAATAACTTTATTTATAAGTCTTATAAAGATCAAACACATGCTATTACCCAATACAATATTTTACATATATACTCATATTTATAATAAAAATCACGTCCTATTTACAGCTTGTTTGGATTGTTGTTACATATCGTTTTATAATGTATCGTATCATATTGTATTGTATTGTATTGTTTGGTGAATATAATATTTGGATTGATTGTATCGTTTACCGTTGTTTCATGATATCACACACCAACCATAAACTTGCAATATTATAAAAAAAAATTATAATACGGGATAAATTATTATATCAAAAGATAGAGTAAATAATAAAATAAAATTATTTAATAATAATGAAGGATGAGATGAGAAAAAGATAAGGTAACGACGCGACCACACCAAATCGGTCGTTACATAAAGTGGCACATACGTATTTAACGATACGATACAATAAAATTTAAGTAACAATCAAAACAAACATCGTATTTAAAGTAACAATAAGATACAATACAATAGGTAACAACCATCCAAACAAGTTGTTAGCAGACTATTACATCATTTGTTCATTTTATTATATGCAAATGACTTATATCATTTTATATCTTTGTTTATCCTTTTCTTCCAATAAAATAATAGTTCCTACCTTTATAAATCCAGAGATCTAGAACTTAGACCTAATAATTTTTCTAGTGTTCTATTCACGAGATAATAGCGGGTGAAGTCTTTCATGAATTTTCCTATCATTATTTTTATTTTAAAATTACATATAATTAGTAATTAAATATTTCTTTTGTGTTATTTTAACATAATATTTTATGTTTTAATTTCAATTATCATTAAAATAACTTGTATTAGAAATATTAATTTCAAATAAGTTTGTAAATTTATTTTAAGCTGACTTTTGTGATATTTAAAATTGTTTTCTTTTTTTTGTTCCTTGTTTATCGCTATTGTATTATTTATTTACTTAATATTTTTACATGATCATGCGAAGTCAAATAACTTAATACAGCTAAATATGAATTTGTCTTACTCATATTTCTTTTTTGCTTAGACTTTTAGTCTAGTTCTCAAAATTCTTCCATTATTTGAAGTTATCAATAATATTGTTTAGTATTTATTTTTAAAATAATTTAAAATATAATTAGCCTCACTATTTATATTTTTCTCTTTTTATGCATTATTATTCCTACTTTACTATTTTTAATTTGATTTTTTATTTAGTATTTTACCTATTACTCAATGAGTGACATATTTTTATTCTAACTTGTAAACGAGGTTGTACTTGATTTTCATTTGTTAGTGCACTTAGTTGCTATCTATCATTGTTGTGAAATCTCTGAAAGATTGTTGATATACGGATTTGATAGCATATCTATTCTTTGCTGGAATTACTGGAAATGAACCATAACTGTGTAGCTCGTTACTATCTTCAGTTCCTTATTTATTATTGTTACCTGCTGAGTTGGTTGTACTCATACTACACCCTGCACTTCGTATGCAGATCCAAGTGTTCTCGGACATAGCGGGTGTTGATCCTTTCGCGCGATTGATTTTCAGGAGATTTTGAGGTAGTTGCCGTATTCCGCAGACCTTGTCTCTCCTTCTCTATCTCTTTGTTTACTGTATTTGGTTTCAGACTATTATAGACTATATTTTTCAGACTTATATTCATATTAGATGCTCATGTACTCAGTGACACCAGGTTTTGGGGAGTGTTTGTATTGTATTTAAATATAAATATTATATTTTCAACCTTAAAGAGACGTTTTGGTTTATTGAGATTATCGGCTTGCCTAGTATCGAGATAGGCGCTATCACGACAGGTTGGGATTTTGGGTCGTGACAATACCTTAGGGATTTTCAGGAGGGACACATGTCATCGTCATGTTGGTCAATTCTAAATATCTTCTAATTAATTAAAAAGACTCATTACCCATACACGAAAAGTAATTTTTTAAAGCAATTTTTTTTTTATAAAAACTGGAAAAAACTGAAATTATTTTTACTAAAAACTGAAAAAAATGAAAATATTTTTTTTCAATTTTTACAAAAAAACTGCTTTAGAAAAAACTGAAAAATATTTTCTAAAACAATGTTGTTGTAAAAACTGAAAACAAAAGCTGAAAAGCAATTTTTTAAAGCAATATTTTTTGTAAAAACTAAAAAAAAAACTGAATTGTTTATTTACTAAAAACTGAAAAAAAACAAAAATATTTTTTTTTCCAGTTTTTACAAAAAAACTACTTTAAAAAAAGCTGAAAAATATTTTCTAAAATAATATTTTTGTAAAAACTGAAAACAAATCTGAAAAATAATTTTCTAAAGCAATGTTTTTGTAAAAACTGAAAAAATAACTGAAAAAATAATTATTTTTTTCCAGTTTTTAGTTAAAAATATTTTAGTTTTTTCCAGTTTTTAATTGCTTTAGAAAATTATTTTTGAGTTTTTTTTTCAGTTTTTACAAAAACATTGTTTTAAAAAATATTTTTCAGTTTTTTTAAAGCAGGTTTTTTGTAAAAACTGGAAAAAAAATATTTTTGTTTTTTTCAGTTTTTAGTAAAAAAACAAAATTCAGTTTTTTCCGGTTTTCACAAAAAAAATTATTTTTCGGGTATGGATAATAAGTTTTTTTAATTAATTAGGAGATATTTAGAATTGTCCAACAGGAAGATGATACATGTCCCTCCATTTAAATGAGGGGTATATTTGAACCCAAAGTATGACTGCAAGGGTATAGATAACCCAATAGTATAACGAGGGGTATTATTAAACTATTTTCGAAAATAGAGGGATATATTTGATCCTTTGCCGTTTATAAAATAAAGAGATTGACTTATACAAGCATACTTGGTTTGATGGACAGCGCGTCCATTTTCCCCCTGAAGGGTGAGCGACGATCGAAACCCAGTCCTTGGATCTTTTCCACTAGTGGGATTTCCCTTGTCGTTGTTGTTGTAAAATGAGACAGAAAAAATATTATTTTTTGTAAATCTACCATGCGAAAAAATCAGTTAAGCAAAATTAGAATGAGAATATAATAGTGCAGTAAATCTAATAATACAGATGTGAAAGTGCAACATTTGTTCTGTATGTTTTAAATGAATATTCCTTAAAACCAAAGCCATATTCCGCGTTCAATTGTCAAATGGACCAACCCTTTTGGGGAAGGGCGACTTCTAACAACGTTGGTACACTTTTAAGGTAATTTGTGTTTTTAAATTTTTGAAGACTCCTTTTGTTTAAAAAGGTGAAGCTAATATTATGTAAGAATTCACCGTTTTTAACTATGATTTTAAAGCATTTCTAAGATATTTTACGATAAATTATTAAATATAGGACGTTTTTGTGCTTGCTAAAATTATTAACTTTTGTCTTAAAATTATGAGAAATCAAATTTGAATTCACAAGAAACTTAAATGTCTTGACTCTTGTACTCTAAAAATTATTAAACATAACAATTTTATGTGTTGGTAATAAATTTGCTTTTCTGAAGGAGTGATTTGTGTAAACAATTCCAAAAAAGCGAGTACAATGGCCTGCTTTTTGAGTAATTGAACTTCGTTATTAATGGTAAGAGCGGTTTTGAAAAATCAAACCAAAACGTCAAATTAAAGTTGTCAATTTTTAGGGACCAGTGGTTGAATTTATTTGTGGAAAACCATAATTTTAGTAAATAGAAGTGGTAATGCTAACTAGAATTGGCGACTACTTTGAGCATGCTGAAAATATCTCTTTTGGTATTTCCTTCTTCAAATTATTGTTTACTAAGAGTAGCATTCGTTGCACTCAGTCAAAGTCAATGCTTTCATTTAAGAAATTAAATCAAGTCTACCCAGAAAATTATATAGTATGGGTAGGTGAACTGCTTGCTTGCTTATTTTGCCAAGTGTGTTTTATTTTATCTTCTAAAACCATCTTTCTTATAAATTATTAATTGTAGTTTGTATTTAATATAATGCCCTTCAATTTGGAGCTTGATAATTGAGGGTTTAAAGCTTAATTTGTAGTCTTGTTGGGACACTGGTGATCAAGCTCCACAATTTAAATCGTAGTGTCACCAGTCAGATTTGGTGGTCTTTTAAGCTCTCTTCCTCCTTTATTATTTTTTCTTTAAAAAGGTAAACCTTTTCTCAAATGATAGCGTTTGCACTAAAATATCTAATATTATTTGCAATGACTCATAATATTTAATTACTACTCCGTATTGCTTATGACAGGAACGGCGTGACCTAAAAAGAAAAAGAGAAAGAACTAACTACTAACAACAACAACAACAACAACAACAACAACAACAACAACAACCCAGTATAATTCCACTAGTGGGGTCTGGGGAGGGTAGTGTGTACACAGACCGTATGTACGCAGACCTTATCCCTACCCTGGGGTAGAGAGGTTGTTTCCAATAGACCTTCGGCATCCTTCCTTCCAAGAACTCCCCACCTTGCTCTTGGGGTGACTCGAACTCACAACCTCTTGATTGGAAGTGGAGGGTGCTTACCATCAAAGCAACTAACTACTAACTGCAGACTAATTTTTTGACACATCTTAGTCACATTTTCGCTGACTTTATAAGCTTTTAACGAAGGGTCAAAAACTAAGAATAACTCTGGAAAAAGAAGACTAAAATTACTCCTTTTAATGCAAAATACTATTAGTTCATGTCTAAGCTTGAGTCAGGAAGAAAACCATTGGCTTTATAGCATTTTGTATTTTTTGACAAATTCAGAATTTAAATCCTACATCTATATTTTACTACTTATAGGTCATTAAGTCAAAGGCGCTTCACTTCTAGGTATCAAAAGTCACCCTCCGTTCTAAAACAAGAATAGACTGGGCTTATAGTCCATTTGGCCAAGTTGCAAAACTCAACTTTGTTGAAGATGAGTTAGTTGGAAAGCAAGTTGTGGCTGTGGGGCCCATCTAATATTAAATTATTATAATCCATGTAGGTGGTTAGGCGGTTAGAGTAGTTAGGCATCAGTAGAGTAGCGTGTATAAATACATTGTAATTGTACATGATTAGATACAATTCAATGAAGAAGATAATTTTTTATTTCTAGAAATTCTCTCTCTAAAGCTCACAACATCTTTTTCTTTAATTCACTCTCAAACTAAAGCTTCCATCCATGGAAGTTATCATGGTATTAGAGCCTACGACACGAGTCGCCAGCTATTAACAACTCGATTCATCTTCATAACCACCTCAGTTCTCTCAATTTTGGAGTGAAACTGTCTCAGAGTGATTTGAATCGAAATTAGGTTTTCATTTGTGAAACTTGTGAAAATTGCATGACTTTGCTTGAAATTCTGCATCATCCATGGCGATTGGTGATGAAACCAGCACTACGTTGGTCGGACCTACTGTCGGGACCTCTCATAATGCAGTTGCTCGCAATCACAGCAATGACTTTCCCACAGTTGATCACAACCATCCTTTGTACCTGCATCCAACAGACACTCAAGGTAGCTCTTTAATTTCACTTCAACTAACATGATCTGAAAACTATACAATTTGGAGTAGATCTATGAGAATTGGACTTCTAGGTAAAAGCAAACTAGGTTTTGTTGATGGTTGATTCCCTAAGTCTCAGTTTGAGCTAGAATTACATGATCAATGGGAGAAGGTGAATGTTGTGGTCCTATCATGGATCATGAATGCAGTTCGACCAGGGTTGCTGAGTAGTGTTGTGTATGCGTCAAATGCACAAAAAGTCTGGGAGGATCTAAGATAAAGGTTTGACAAGGTAAACGGTGCTAGAGTTCAATATTTGCACAAGAAATTCACTCCCTTACTCAGGGGACAATGACTGTGACAAACTATTTCTCCAAACTTAGGGACCTTTGGGATGAGTTTGATGTTATAATGCCATGTCCTAGTTGTCCTTGTCCTGAATCAAAGAGGTATCTCTAGCACTTTGAGTACCAAAGACTAATGCAGTTCTTAACTGACTTAAATGAATTCTATAGCCAAGCTAGGAGTCAGATTACAATGATGTATCCTACTCCATCTTTGAACCAAGCATACATAATGATAATAGACCAAAAGGAACCTAGCTAATTACACACCAATGTCATAAATCACTGAATCATTTGAGAGCACAACTTTGTTCAGCAACAAAAGAGGATATCATGCTAATACCAATTTCAAACCTATGCCCAGAAAAAGTACTCTGGTCTATGAATACTGTCATCTCAAAGGTCACACTAAAAAAATTGTTACAAGCTAGTAGGTTATCCACCAGACTTCAAGTCCAAGAGAAGAGGAGGCACTGCTGGGAATATTCTCTCCTACACAAATCAAACCAACTCTAACTCCTATGCAAATCAGACTAGCTGGATTACACCTAATGCAGGAGAAGCTACATATGGAGCCAGCAATGCTGGAATGAAAGAAGAACAACAACCTGCAGTTAGAGGACGTTTCACTTCAATGGCAATGCCAGTATCTCCACATGCTCCTACTGCATTCTTTACACCAGAAAAGTACCAGCAGATACTTTAGCTGCTCAACAAGGGACCAGATGAAGGATCCTCAACCAAGGCAATTGTTGCAGGTACACAAACCGACCTAATGTCTATCTATAATAATATGGAGTGGATTGTGGACACAGGTGCATCTAATCATATGGCATCTAACTTACAAATGTTAAAAGCATACAGGCTAGTGCCACAATCAGACAAGAGCATAGTTCACTTACCTACAGGAAATATAGTCTCAGTCACACACAGAGGATTGACTTATGTATTTAAGAACCAAGACATATCTAATGTGCTATATATACCTGAGTTTAAGTTCAATCTTCTCTCTGTGTCCAAACTCACTAAAGAACTAAAATTCCTAGTAATATTTTTTCCTGACTTCTGTATCTTCCAGGACCTCTTCAGTGGACAGGTGAAAGGTATTGGTAGAGAGAATCATGGTCTCTATGTGTTATAAGAGAGGCATGAGAAGGGTTCAAGTTAAGGTTTAAGTCAACAAGTAACTACTAGCACTAGTACAAGTTATTTGAATAAGACTAGTCATGCTCACATGTCTGATGTTTATGATTCTAGAAGCCTATGGCACAAGAGACTAGGTCATGCACTACTAGAAATAATAAGGAAACATGAAGCACTTAAACATCTAAAGGCTGATGCACATCAATATTGTATTGTTTCCCCCTTGGCAAAACAAATAAAGTTACCTTTTCAGCTGAGCTCTATTGTGTCTAAATCTGCTTTTGATTTACTTCATTGTGACATTTAGGTCCCTTACAGAGTTTCCACCTATGATGAAAAAAGGTACTTTGTCATTGTTGTAGATGATTATACCAGATTCACCTGGATATTCCTGATTCGGTCTAAGTCTGACACTATAGTTGTGCTTAGAAAATTCTTTGTCAAAGTACATAACATTTTCTCTACCTCTGTTAAAACACTTAGAACATAGAATGGCTGTGAGTTTTTTAGCACAGAATTCAAGGGACTTCTCTCAATTCTTGGTATTGAACACCAAAGCACTATTGTGTACACCCCACAACAGAATGGAGTAGCTGAAAGAAGACACAAAACCATCCTTGAAATAACTAGAGGATTATGGTTTCAGGCAGACATTCCTTTAAGGTTCTGGGGTGAGTGTGTCACCACTGTTGTTTATCTACTCAACAGGTTACCCTCCAGAGTTGTTGGCTTCAAATCATCATTTGAGATGCTTTATTTGCATGCTCTCTCTCTCAGTCATCTAAGCTATCTTTGTTATGTAGCTGTTCCAAAATATACTGACAAATTTGCCTCAAGGGCCATTCCTACAGTTCTCATGGGGTATGCACCTTCTTAGAAAGGGTATAAGCTATATGATATCCAGTCTAAGACACTCTTTGTGAGCAGAAATGTGATGTTTCAAGAGTCTATCTTTCCATTCAAGCAACGGAAGTTTGCAGGCAATCCTGTGTTCCCAGTACTAGATATATTATCACCTATGGCATCTAATGACACTAAGAATCAACCAGTTGCTTGCTCACCTGGTACTTCTAATAGCTTAACTCAGGGGGATATTAACTCACCTCCTTCCTCTACTGCAGTTCATGAGGAGTCATCCTCTACTGAAGCAAATCCAACTCTTCATATTACAGCTTATAATTCATCACCACTCAATTCTGATACAGCCCAAGAGCTCATGAGGTATGGTAGACCAAGCAGACCTTATGTATGGTTGCAAGATTATGTCACTAAACCAGCAACTCATACATGTCCTTATCCTATCTCATCCTATGTAACCTACTCCAAGTTGACGATACCTTATCAACATCTACTGGCACTTCACTCAGCTATTCCTGAACCTAAGTCCTTTAAAGAGGTTGTCTCAGATCCCAATTGGGTGTAGGCCATGAAGTAGGAAGTAACAGCTCTTGAAGACAACAACACCTAGACCATTGCTGACCTACCTCCTGGAAAGTCTCTTATTGGGTGCAAGTGAATTTTTAAGGTTAAGTACAGGGCTTCAGGTGAAGTTGAAAGGTATAAGGCTAGATTGGTGGCCAAAGGGTACAACCATAAAGAAGGGCTTGACTACACTGAGACCTTCTCTCCAGTGGCAAAAATGGTCCCTGTGAGGTCTGTTATAGCTCTAGCTGCCTCTCTGAATTGGCAGATTTACCAAATGGATGTACACCATGCATTTCTCAATGGTGATCTTCTTGAGGAAGTGTATCTGTATATTCCTGAAGGCTTTTGCAGACAGGGGGAGACTCAGAAGGTCTGCAAACTCTAAAAGTCATTGTATGGCCTTAAACATGCCCCAAGATAATGGAATATGAAGTTAACAGAAACTCTAGTGGAGATGGGATTCCAGCAAAGTCACTTTGACTATTCTTTCTTCACTAGAAAAGCAAAGTGTGACATAGTTGTAATCTTAGTCTATATGGATGATTTGATCATCACAGGCAACAATCCTAGTCAATTAAACCAAACAAGAGATGACCTACGGACTAGGTTCAAAATGAAGGACCTTGGGGAGCTGAAGTTTTTTTTGTGCATTTAATCTGCTAGGTCCAAAGAAGGGATAGTAATGAATCAGAGGAAGTATGCTATGGAGCTGATTTCTGAGTCTGGCCTAAGTGGAGTAAGGACTGCTGGTACTCCTCTTAAAATCAACCAAAAACTAACATCAGCAGACTACGACAGTTGGATAACAACTAATGCAGCATATGAGGTATTGAAAGATCCTAGCAGTTATCAAAGACTGGTAGAGAGGTTGTTGTACCTCACCATGACCAGACCTACCCTTGCCTTTGCAGTACATGTCCTTAGCCAGTTTGTGCATTGTCCAAAAGTGTCACATATGGAAGCAACCCTTAAGGTGGTAAGATACATCAAGGATGGGCCTGGGTTAGGTCTCCTGGTGCCTGCTAATAGCACAAACACTTAGAGTCTACTGTGATTCAGACTGGGGAGCTTGCCTGTAAACCAGAAGATCAGTCACTGGTTATTTAGTAAAGTTTGGAGATGCATTGATATCATGGAAGTCCAAGAAACAAGAGACAGTTTCTAGGAGCTTAGCAGAAGCATAATTCAGAAGCATGGCTGCATGTGCTGCTGAAGTAACTTGGTTAGTAGGACTCTTTGGAGAGCTTGGAGTGAAGATTGAACTACCTATTGAGCTACTCTATGATAGTAAGGCTGCAATTCAGATTGCAGCCAACCCAATCTTTCACGAAAGAACAAAATATATATACATAGATTGTCATTTTGTGAGGGAAAGAATATTACAAGGAGTAATGAAGACTAAACACATATCTACAAAAGAGCAATTGGCTGATCTCCTGACTAAGAGCTTGGGCAAGCTACAACATGACTATCTGCTGAGAAGTTTAGGAGTGAAGAACTTGTTCAAGCCATCATCTTGAGGGGGAGTGTTGAAGATGAGTTAGTTGGAAAGCAAGTTGTGGCTGTGGGACCCACCTAATGTTAAGTTGATATAATCTATGTAGGTGGTTAGAGTAGTTAGGCATAAGTAGAGTAGCGTGCATACATACACTATAATTGTACATGATTAGATACAATTCAATGAAGAACATAATTTTTCATTTCCAGAAATTCTCTCTCTAAAGCTCACAACATCTTTTTCTTTAATTCACTCACAAACTAAAGCTTCCATCCATGGAAGTTATCAAACTTAATATTTTGAGAAGTATTTTTTCTTAAAAGTATTTTTTTCAAAAGTACTTTTGGTGAGAAGCAATTTACGTTTGGCTAATTAATTTGAAAAGCACTTCTGAGCAGCAATTAGTGTTTGACCAAGCTTTTAAAAGTTGATTCTAAGTGTATTTTTCAAAAAAGTGCTTTTGGAAAGAAGTTACTTTTTTCTGCTTCTCCAAAACTGCTTATGCTTCTCCTCAAAAGTACTTTTTTTTCCTTCCAAAAGTTTTTTCAAACACTTCAAGTTTTAAAAAAAAGCGAAAAAAGTACTTATAGGATTGGAGAAGCTTGGCCAAATAGGCTATTAATCTGCCACCAATTGGAATTATAACTTTATTTTGTCACGACTCATTTTCTGAACAAGTCGTGACCGGCACCCGATCACTAAACATGACCGAGCGAACCATCTGTGCTTACCAAATCTATTATAACTTCAAACTTTATATGCAACAAGGCAATATTTTAACCAAATACTTTTGATTAATTTAAATATTTAAAATAAATCAAATCCAAAACTTTATTCGTAGTAACTACTGAAATACTACTAAATTATTATAAAAAATATCTGAATCTTAACCCACTGACTGTGTCTATGAAGCCTCTACTGATAAACTGACGCACTGCTCAGGACATGAGATTTCCTGGCCAGTTCTCTAAGTGAACAAAGAAATAGCTAAATAAAGATGACACTAAAGAGTACTCCACGAACAACAGCGGAGCTCACCAATAGCACTGGAAGTGAGGGAAGTCCTAACCCGTAACCTGCTCGCCTGCAAAATCGGTTCCTACGTTGTACCGCAGACCAACGTAGGTTCCCAAAAGAGAACGTCAGTACCATCCATTGTACTCAGTGAGTCTCAACGACAGGGATGAAACTTTAATAACATATACATTACAAGCAAAGATTCTAAATGCATGTAAAACATAAAGCTTATAAGAACAATTCTAAAATAATTGCATAATAGCAGTTTATGAATATTCTAAAAGAAATTCTTTCTTTTTTTCTTTTAAAAAAAAAATCCATCACTTTATACTTTGGGAGTTCCAACTATCCTGACTTAATTCTGTCTCAGTCACCGTGTGATCGGCACGGGTTCGATCCCAACCTGATCGACTAGGCCCAATCCACAAGGTGCCACTCGCTTCATGGTTCTCAGCGCTCATGTGCTATACCTTAGCTTGGCTAGGCAAATTCTCAGTAACGAGACCCTCGGCTCGTGTGCTCCCTACTTTGGCACAAGTAGTTTCAGGAAGTCAACGCCTTGGTCAGGACCCTCGGCCTGGACGATGACCCCTTCTCAGAATAGAGGATACTCCCAAAAATCTTTTCTTTCTAAAACTTCTTCTTGTGACTTTTCAAGTCTAAATCTTTTCTGAAATACCCTATGCATACTCATGCTGGCATCCTTAAATGTAAAGCATGGTATAAGAATGAAATAAATATTCAAAAGTATATCTAAAGATTCTTGCTCCTTCATGAATTTTCAACATGAAAATGGCATATAAGAATAACACAAAAATCTGAAAATTTATGCACATATATCATAATAAATCATCTAAACTTTAGCTAGAACAATTCTAAGTTAATAAGTACTCACTCGCTCCAATTAAGTACATATAAACTCTTTTAAGCAATTCATCAAACACCTTGTATGCGTGATTTTGTGAGTTAAGCCACTTTAGTAAAGGGTTATATCAACTCACCTCAAAACTTCTCGAGCCAATACGTAGGCCCTAGTCCAATTTATACCCGTCAAATAATCTATTCTACAACAACCAGTGCATTTTAATCAATTTTAAAGTTTCACACCTAAACATGAAATTTACTGTGATACAGAGAAAGAAGGTAATTAACTATCCAATTCTTAAATTGTAGGATAATTGAGAATAGAAAATAGAAAATTTTGTATACCTGAGTTCAAGAATAAGTGATTTGTAAAGAAACCTAAATATCCTGTTGCCTGCGCGAGTACTGAGCAGCAAGGCTCTGTTTCATGATTTTTGTGTTTCGTGCGTGAACAAACGCTTGTTGTGTTTCTTTGTATAAACCCTTTTTAATACTTTTGCCTTCCACGGCCCTTTATGGGCCAAGGCCTTTCACGTGCTCTCTTTTCTTGTTTCCCTTTTGTTTGTTTTTTGTTTTCTTTTTTTTTCTTTTTTTTTTTACTAGTGTTTAATTATACCTACTTTTAATAGTTAATAATATTAAAATTATTAATATTTTCCCTAATTGTATATCCAATTATTTACAAATAGAGAAGTAACTCAAAAATCAATCACAAGGGTTTAAATCCGTAATAGAAGTATAATTTAAGATAAAAATAATTTAAATTATATATTTAGCGAGTTTTGAAACTTCTACAGATTTGAAGAGTGTTACAATCTTCCCTCCTTAAAAATATTCGTCCTCGAATGTTGCTAAGGCCTTATTCTTAAGCTAATAATCATTTCTCAAGTCCTTGAACTTTTTAAGGTTTCTTAGCACTACTCACTTTCCCAAAGGACTCAAAATTTTGGCTAACTCCCTAAATTTTTAAAACTTTTGGCAGAGTCTCCCCTGTAAATTGGACTATCCAAAAATATCCCAGTCACCAATATCACAACTACACCAACAACAACAAAATATACCATAACAGGCCATTCGTAGGCACCATACACAACTCATAAACTAATTACTCACACTCCAGCAAGGAGGTACCACAATAACCAACCAAAATCTAAAGCACAACACTTCAGCAAAAAGTAAATAACTTTAATGAATTAAATATACTCTGGCATGGCACTAAATTATTAAATAACTAAATATACTCTGATAGAAACTAAATTACTCAACAATTAAGTGTAATCTAGCAATGACATAAACACATGCTAACTTGTATTTAATAAATAAAATATATATGCCAAGCCAAACTTAGGTTCACATACCTTTTTTCTCAAATAAATATGGATATTTCTTCCTCATATCTTCCTTGACCTCCCACGTAGCTTCTTTTGAATCATGATTACTCCACAAAACTTTTATCGATGCTATATCTTTTGTTCTCAACTTTCTTACTTGCCTATCGAGAATTTCTATAGGTACCTCTTCATAAGTCAAGCCTTCTTTAATTTCTATGGTATCGGCAGGTATTATATGTGACTCATCATGAATGTACTTTCTAAGCATAGACACATGAAAAATAGGATGAACAGAGGACAACTCAATAGGCAATGCTAGCTCATAAGCCACGTTTCCCTTCTTTTCTATAATCTCATAAGGTCCAATAAATCTAGGAATAAGTTTTCCTTCCTACCAAACCTCATAACTCCTTTCATTGGTGAAACTTTCAAAAACACCTTGTCACCAACCATGAACTCTAAGTCACGATGCCTCTTGTCAGAATAGGACTTTTGACGATTCTGAGCCGCTTTAAGTCTTTCTCTGATTAGCTGGACTTTCTCTAAGGCCTCACAAACAAACTCTAGACCAATCAATGAAACCTCTGCTGGTTCAAACCAACCCACTGGAGACCTACATCTTCGCCCATACAACGCTTCATAAGGAGCCATACCAATGCTGGCCTGATAGTTGTTATTGTAAGCAAATTCTATAAGTGGCAAGTGATCATCCCAATTACCTCCAAAATCTATAACACATGCCCGCAGCATATCTTCGAGTGTCTGAATGGTCCTTTCTGCCTGGCCATCGGTCTGTGGATGGAAAGCGGTGCTCAAATTGACCTTGGTACCTAATCTTTTCTAAAATACCTCCCAAAAATGCGCCGTGAACTGAGGGCCTCTGTTTGATATGATTGAAACTGGAGTACCATGCAATCGAACTATTTCTTTGACGTACAACTGCGCATATTGCTCTGCGGAATCTGTCGTCTTTACTGGTAGGAAATGCGCGTACTTTGTCAGTCGGTCTACAATAACCCAAATTGAATCATGCTTACGGTATGTGCGAGGTAGACCTACTACGAAATCCATATTAATCATCTCCCATTTCCACTGTGGTATTTCTATATCTTGAGCTAGGCCACCAGGCCTCTGATGCTCAGCTTTGACTTGCTGGCAATTCAAACATTTAGCCACATGATCTGCTACTTGCTTCTTCATGCCTTTTCACCAATACAACCCTTTCAAGTCCAGATACATTTTGGTAGCACCTGGGTGGATAGAGTACCTCGAGCTGTGAGTTTCTTCCATTATGGACTTTCTAAGACCATCTATATCAGGCACACATAACCGATCATTCAACTTTAAAACTCCGTCACTTCCTAGAGTGAAAACAGTGATTTCTTTGTTTTTGACTCCTTCTTTTAACTTTACTAAGTACGGATCTTCGTCTTGCTTAGCCTTAACATGCGCAACAAGGGAGGATTGTGCTAAGGCATAAGCAGTTATATCTCCTTCTTCGGTCTCATCCAATCTAATCCCTTCATTTGCTAGTTTTTGAATTTCTCGACCCAAAGATCGCCTTTGTACTGCAAGATGGGCCAAGACACCCATTGACTTCTACTAAGTGCATCTGCTACCACATTAGCTTTGCCCGGGTGATAAAGGATATTGATGTCATAATCTTTCAATAGCTCGAGCCACCTTCTTTGTCTCAAATTTAATTCTTTTTGCTTGAAAATGTACTGGAGGCTTTTGTGATATGTAAACGCTTCAGAATGCTCGCCATAAAGGTAGTGTCGCCATATCTTTAATGCAAATACTACTGCTGCAAGTTCCAAGTCATGAGTGGGGTAGTTCTTTTCATGATTCTTTAACTGCCTGGAAGCATAAGCAATAACTTTTCCATATTGCATAAGAACACAACCAAGACCCACTCTAGAGGCATCACAATACACTGTGAATCCACCTGAACCTGTCGGCAAGGTTAACACAGGTGCAGTGGTCAACCTCTTCTTTAACTCTTGAAAACTCTGCTCACAAGCGTCTGACCACTGGAACTTAACTACTTTCTGAGTCAACTTAGTTAATGGAGCTGCAAGTAAGGAAAATCCCTCTACAAACCTTCTAAAGTATCCAGCTAACCCCAAGAAACTCCTGATTTCGGTTGGCGTTGTCGGCCTAGGCAAGTTCTTGACTGCTTCTATCTTCTAAGGATCTACTTTTATGCCTTCACTAGATACCACATGGCCTAAGAATGCCACGGACTGCAACTAGAACTCACATTTTGAAAACTTGACATAAAGCTCATTCTCCTTCAAGGTCTGCAAGGTTATCCTGAGGTGTTCGGCATGTTCATCCTTGCTCTTAGAGTATACCAAAATATCATCTATAAACACGATAATAAAGGTATCAAGGAATGGCTTGAAAACTCTGTTCATGAGATCCATGAATGCAGCTGGAGCATTTGTCAACCCGAAGGACATTACTAGAAATTCATAGTGCCCGTAGCGAGTTCTAAAGGCTGTTTTAGATATATCCTCTTCTCTGATTCTCAACTGGTGGTACCCCGACCTCAAGTCTATCTTTGAAAAGTACTTTGCACCCTGAAGTTGATCAAATAAATCATCAATTCTTGGAAGTGGGTACTTGTTCTTAATGGTAACTTTATTCAACTGCCGATAGTCAACGTACATTCTGAGAGACCTATCTTTCTTCTTGACAAACAGAATCGGGGCACCCCACGGTGAAACACCCGGCCTGATGAAGCCCTTGTCAAGAAGGTCTTTCAACTGTTCTCTCAACTCATTAAGTTCTGCTGGAGCCATCCTATAAGGAGGTATAGATATGGGTTGAGTGCCTGGCATGAGATCGATACCAAAGTCTATGATTCTTTCAGGAGGAAGTCCGGGAAGGTCATTTGGGAAAACTTCTGGAAATTCTCTAACAACTGGCGCAGAGTGAAGAGCTGGTAGTTCTGATTCTGGATTAGTTATGTGAGCCAAATAGGTGAGACACCCCTTACCGATCATTCGTTGTGCCTTAAGGTAAGAAATAAACTTACCTACCAGCGATGCTGAACTACCCTTCCACTCTAAGACTTCTTCATTTGGAAATTGGAACCTGACTATCTTGGCACGACAATCTAACATGGCATAACAAGAAGAAAACCAATCCATACCCATGATCACATCGAAATCTACCATTTCTAACTCTATGAGATCGGCCTCGGTGTTGCGACCTTGGACTAAAACTATACAACCTCTATAGAATCTTGTGACTTTCACTTACTCGCCAACTGGAGTAGATACTAGGAATGGCTCACTAAGTTTTTCCGGTTCTAGCCCGAGGTTAATTGCAAAGTATGGAGTCACATATGAAAATGTTGAACCTGGATCCATTATGGCATAAGCGTTATGTGAGCAGACTAGAAGTATACCTGTAATAACTTCTGCAGATGCCTCTGCACTCTGACGATCAAGAGTAGCAAACAAACGGGGTTGTCCCCCTCCTTGAGTAACTCGATCTGCACCTCTTCCTGCTCCATGCCCGACTTGATTATAAGAACCACGAGCCTATGGTGGTGTAACTGTAGTAGCTGAGGAACTAGAAGGACGAGTTGATCCACCACTGAAATTACGTTGTAACTTTGGGCAGTTGGCCTTTATATGACCAATGTCTCCGCAATGATAGCAACCATGAAACCCGAGCTTGCACTGACCTGAATGTTGACGCTTACATGTTCCATAAAGACCTTGTTGTTGTGAATGTTGCTCAGCATGACTCTGGCTATGTGAGGATGTTGTCCTAAAATTCTGATTCTGGCGAGACTGATTTTCATAACTCTGAGTACGTCTGAAGGAATACCCACCACCTGACTGATGACTGGACTGAGCTGGTGCTAATGACTCCTTATTAGAGGAACCCCTTCCACCTCCGCTGGATGTACCATTAAACCTGCCCCGCTGTCCGGGCTTTCTTGTTTTGCTCTTTTTCTTCTCTCCTTTGTTGTCTATCTTTTTCTAAGTGCTTGGCGAATCCCACAACAAAGGAGAAAGCTGTCATTCCTACCGCTGCAGCTGATGTCGTATCCTTAATGTGGTAAGCCAAACCGCCAACAAACCTGCGAATCTTTGCTTTTTCTGTCTTAACCATGTGAGGAGCATGTTTAGCCAACCTTATGAATTTCATGTAGTACTCTTGCACACTTTTATTCCCTTACTTGAGTTGTTCGAACTCTGTAGCCTTAGCTTCCCTATCCTCTTCCGAGATAAAGTTAGCCATGAAGGCCTCTTCAAATTCTTCCCAAGTAGGCGGGCCATCATCTTCATCTCTTTCCTTTTCCCACATCTCAAACCAAGCGCCAACCACATCTCTAAGCTGGTAAGCAGCCAGCTCCACAGCTTCATCATCAAATGCCTTCATCGCTCGGAGGGCTTTCTTGACACCCTCCAGCCACAACATTGGATCTTCATCAGCTATAGAACTATGGAATAATGGAGGACTCAACTTTAAAAATTCATTCACTCTTGAGGACTCAGGATTGTTCTGTCTATTTGATTGAGGTAGAATCTCATCTCTTCTCTTGTTCTGGTTGGCCATGAAGGCTTTAAACATCTCCATATCACTATTGACAGCATTAAACATCTGACCCATCTTTGGAGATATAGTTGTCTGAGCTGGAGCTGCTGTTGGGGGCGGCACTGGATCCTGAGATACTGGATCATCATGCTCCACCCCTTCTTCATGTTCAACCCGGGGTACTTGAACCCCCTTTGTGGATTTACCCTTTCTTTTCTGAGTTGAAGCCTTCTTAGTTCTACCTTGAGCCACAATAGTAGCAATAGTTTCTTGAGCAGCATCCTGAGTGTCGGTGTCAGAGTTGCGAGTACGAGCCATTTCTGCGAGTTTTGGAGAAACGAATACATTAAATAATTTCTTAGAGGTAGGCTCTACTGCACGATCTAAAGTATGAAAAAAAAATGAGACTTTTCCTAAATTCTTGTAGCCTCCTGTTTATAAGTATGGCGCGCTTCATACCCATAAACAAGACTCTACTAACACGGCTTCATAGACCCCTAGGACTCCATAAACCTGAGGCTCTGATACCAAGTTTGTCATGACCCATTTTCTGAACAAGTCGTGACCGGCACCCGATCACTAAACATGACCGAGCGAACCATCTGTGCTTACCAAATCTATTATAACTTCAAACTTTATATGCAACAAGGCAATACTTTAACCAAATACTTTTGATTAATTTAAATATTTAAAATAAATCAAATTCAAAACTTTATTCGTAGTAACTACTGAAATACTACTAAATTATTATCAAAAATATCTGAATCTTAACCCACCGACTGTGTCTATGAAACCTCTACTGATAAACTGACGCACTGCTCAGGACATGAGATTTCCTAGCCAGTTCTCTAAGTGAACAAAGAAATAGCTAAATAAAAATGACACTAAGGAGTACTCCACGAACAACAGCGGAGCTCACCAATAGCACTAGAAGTGAGGGAAGTCCTAACCCGTAGCCTGCTCGCCTGCAAAATCGGTTCCTACGTTGTACCGCAGACCAACGTAGGTTCCCAAAAGAGAACGTCAGTACCATCCATTGTACTCAGTGAGTCTCAAAGACAGGGACGAAACTTTAATAACATATACATTACAAGCAAAGATTCTAAATGCATGTAAAACATAAAGCTTATAAGAACAATTCTAAAATAATTGCATAATAGCAGTTTATGAATATTCTAAAAGAAATTCTTTCTTTTTTTCTTTTAAAAAAAAAATCCATCACTTTATACTTTGGGAGTTCCAAATATCCTGACTTAATTCTATCTCAGTCACCGTGTGATCGGCGCGGGTTCGATCCCAACCTGATCGAATAGGCCCAATCCACAAGGTGCCACTCGTTTCATGGTTCTCAGCGCTCATGTGCTATACCTTAGCTTGGCTAGGCAAATTCTCAGCAACGAGACCCTCGGCTCGTGTGCTCCCTACTTTGGCACAAGTAGTTTCAGGAAGTCAACGCGTTGGTCAGGACCCTCGGTCTGGACGATGACCCCTTCTCAGAATAGAGGATACTCCCAAAAATCTTTTCTTTCTAAAACTTCTTCTTGTGACTTTTCAAGTCTAAATCTTTTCTGAAACACCCTATGCATACTCATGCTGGCATCCTTAAATGTAAAGCATGGTATAAGAATGAAATAAATATTCAAAAGTATATCTAAAGATTCTTGCTCCTTCATGAATTTTCAACATGAAAATGGCATATAAGAATAACACAAAAATCTGAAAATTTATGCACATATATCATAATAAATCATCTAAACTTTAGCTAGAACAATTCTAAGTTAATAAGTACTCACTCACTCCAATTAAGTACATATAAACTCTTTTAAGCAATTCAGCAAATACCTTGTATGCGTGATTTTGTGAGTTAAACCACTTTAGTAAAGGGTTATATCAACTCACCTCAAAACTTCTCGAGCCAATACGTAGGCCCCAGTCCAATTTATACCCGTCAAATAATCTATTCTACAACAACCAGTGTATTTTAATCAATTTTAAAGTTTCACACCTAAACATGAAATTTACTGTTGATACAGAGAAAGAAGAAAATTAACTATTCAATTCTTATTGGTTACTACTGTAGGATAATTGACAATATGAAATTTTGTATACCTGAGTTCAAGAATAAGTGATTTGTAAAGAAACCTAAATATCCCGTTGCCTGCGCGAGTACTAAGCAGCAAGTTTCTGTTTCACGATTTTGTGTTTCGTGCGTGATCAGACGCTTGTTCTGTTTCTTTGTATAAACCATTTTTTAATACTTTTGCCTTCCACGGCCCTTTATGGGCCAAGGCATTTCGCGTTTCCCTTTTGTTTGTTTTTTGTTTTCTTTTTTTTTCTTTTTTTTTTTACTAGTGTTTAATTATACCTACTTTTAATAGTTAATAATATTAAAATTATTAATATTTTCCCTAATTGTATATCCAATTATTTACAAATAGAGAAGTAACTCAAAAATCAATCACAAGGGTTTAAATCCGTAATAGAAGTATAATTTAAGATAAAAATAATTTAAATTATATATTTAGCGAGTTTTGAAACTTCTACAGATTTGAGGAGTGTTACAATCTTCCCTCATAAAAACATTCATCCTCGAATGTTGCTTATAATAATTTCGATCATTATCTCACTTGACGATGGAAGTTCACTTGCTTAACATAGTTTTCTAGCTAATTGTACCTTCTCTTATTCAATTAGTATGCGTTCCATTAAGTAATTTTTCTGTTTTTTAATCTTGACCAATTTATGATATTCTTGGCTTTCAGGGTTAACATCACAAATATGCCCTCACGAAGACAATACCCCGACCTAGGCGACTTCCTAATTTTAAAAAACTCTAAATTTATGTCTAAGCTCAATTTTTCATTGCAAAATTAAACATTACTATATAAAATTTATGTATCGAGAAATTACATAAGAATATTATTACAAAATAATATGGACGGGAAAACATTATTATTTTTTGATAATCAAACATGCAATCTGAAGAGATGAAAATAGAATCCGAGAGGTGAAAAGTTAACCTCTGTGGAGTGGATGAGAAGGGACATGAAGAGGTAATCATGGATTATAGTTGTTAAAATATTTTATTTTCATTTGATGATTATATCAACTAATGAATACATAATAAGTGTTATTATATATAATTTCATAAATTAACCATGACTAATTATTGAGTATATTGTTTGTCTCAATTTATATTGTATCATAATAAATTAATTTATGTTTACATAGACACATAGAGTAGATAAGTATTTTATAGAGAGTGGTCGGTGTTTGAATGGTATTTATTGTTGTTACTTTGTTTTTATATATAATTTCATAAATACTTTCTCGTATTTCCTATATCTCTTATATTGTTGTTACTTTGTTTTTATGGTATTTATGTTATGTTATGGATTTTATGGTACTTTATGTTGTTTTATTATGAGTCTATTGATAGTACTAATATAGTGTCTCTTGTTGCCTCTTTGAGCCGAGGGTCTCCTGGAAACAGCCTCTCTGCCCCTCGGGGTAGAGGTAAGGTCTGCGTACATATTACCCTCCCCAGACCCCACTTGTGGGATTACACTGGGTTGTTGTTGTTGTTGTTGTTGTTGTTGTTGTTTCTTGTTCATCAAGCTTCGTACATGTTATTTTGTGTTTGTGAGAAGGTCCTAACAAGAATAGTGAAACGAAAAAAAGAAAGAAAGAAAAATTAAATGAAAAAAAAAAAAAAAAGAGGTAATAGTGACGAAAGAAACTGATATCATATGGACCAATTGGGAACTGGGGGACCATTCATCTGCCTAGTCATCTTCTACTTGTCCTTTTATGTCATGCTGTTAAAGGTCTTTTGTACTACAACTTCTATTTATTCAATCTTTTTTTTAATTTTGCTGGGGTACATGTAACCTGTAACCAGTGGCAGGTACACATTTTTTTAATTTTCTAACCAAATTCAATAATGTTATCTCGTTTTCCACGACTCTGAATATATCTCTGTCTCTTCCTTTCTCTCTTTCCTTGTACCATCTTCAACCATTCCCTTCATTTTCTTCTTCTCCTCCTTTTCTTTTCAATATTGAAGCTGAGAATCAAAGAATTTTCGAACCCATATAGATTATTCAGTGGAAGATTCAGTTGAAAAGAAAAAAGGTGCAGTTTTTATTTTTATTTTTTTTAAAAATCTCCCGTTGTTTTCATGTTATTATTCATTTATTCTGCTAGAATCTTGTGTTATCTAATGGTTGATTTATCTTTCTCTGTTTATAATTCTTAATTGTTCGGTTTTGAGAAGTTTTTGCTACTAATTGTTACACTACTAGTATATTTTTTGTTTTTGTTCTTGGCTAGATTATATTGCTGATAATTGTTTATATCAATTGGATTAAGATTTTGTTACTTTTGAGGTTTGAGTTCAAATTTTGTTTTGTGAAAAATGAAAGTTTGTTGCCTAAAAGGGTATCAGCTAAGTTGTCTCCTGTTTATGTAAATTGAGTATTGTTTTTTATTTTTGCTTTTTGAGTGATTATTTTTCTCCAGAAATCACTAGTTTTAGGTCAACTTTGAAGGCTGCCATGATTTACAAGTATAACAATTTCTGAAGATCATTAATGTTTGGCCCTTAGTTTTTTGGTGGGGTCACGTTATTAAAGAATTAAATAAATCCTTTACCTAAAAATGATATGTGAAAGAAAAGGTAAAAAGATTCAAAGATTCTGCAGAAAGTCCCTCAAGGTTAATTCAGATTCTTCTTGTCTCTTTATCTTGAGCTGGCTATTGATAAGAGAACTTTAAGGATATTCCGTCACTTCTTCAGAAAAGGTGTCTTTTGTTATTGTTAAGCTAGCTTGATTATTTATATGCTTATTAGAGATTCCCCTGTCCAATTTTCTACTCCAAAGATGGTTGATTTTCTTGCTTTAACTCTTAACTCCTCTCCTTCTACTATTACTTTTGAACGTTAAAAAAAGATAAAGAATCAAAAGGTGAACTTCTTGACTCCTTTTAGCTCATTGTATTGTTATCGGATAACCGGATATGTCGCTGTAGGGGTAGATGCCAACCATCTCTTCTTTCTAGGAACACTTGTAGTCTTGTACTATTACTGGGTTTTTTATAAGTATATGTTGTTTCTCCAGAATTTAATGGCTAACAAAAATTCTCCCTTTTGACGACTGCCCTGCCTTAGCTACTTTACAAACACTACCTATGGATTGTCTCCTTTTTTATATACTATATGGTTATTTTTCTGTCGAGTCAGAGTATAATGTCTCTTAAGTAATGTGCCCTTCCTTGAGACCTCTCTGGTGGGTTAAAACTTGAAATGATTGGCTGATAAATAATTTTTTTTATATTGGTCCGATGTCCTTAAGATGATTATGTCATTCATAGAGGTTTTATTTTTGTCTTTTTATGTTATTTGGTCACAGGGTAAAGATAGCTTGTAAAATGTTGTGGACTTCACTGGGGTTTTTTCTCTGATATGACCTAGCAGTAGTGTCAGGTCTCTTCTCCTAAGAAATTCATTGGTAATTTGGGCGCTGCTCCGTTTGCTTCTTTATTTTGCTGCTACATTTGATTATTCATGTAGAAAAGTTTCTAAGTTGGCGTTATAGTGTTCCATTGCGAGAATATTCCCTTACGATCATATTAATGTTGTTTTGCAGTTTTCACCTGCTTGACTGGATTTGGTCGATCTGCCCTCTTGGATTGATTCAGAACTATTGTGATCATACTCCATGAGTAACCTCAAGCTTGGGGTTGAAGTTGTTGGTGCCCACAATCTCCTGTCTAAAGATGGGAAAGGCTCATCTAGTCCCTTTGTAGAGCTTCACTTTGATGGCCAAAAGTTTCGCACCACAATCAAAGAAAAAGATCTGGACCCTTATTGGAATGAAACTTTCTATTTCAACATTTCTGATCCTAATGACTTGACAAGCCTCACATTTGAAGCTCTTGTTTACAGCAATAACAAATCAAGCAATTCTAAATCATCTCTTGGGAAGGTTAAGATCAATGGATCGTCCTTTGTTCCATACTCTGATGCTGTTCTTTTGCATTACCCTTTGGAAAGGGCAGGCTTTCTCTCCCGTGCTAGGGGAGAGCTTAGCTTGAAAGTCTTTATAACTGATGATCCATCAGTTAGAGTATCAAACGTGTTTCCTGCAGTGGATTCTTCAACACATATCAGTTCCCTTTCAAGCCTAAGTGATGAACCTACACAACAAATTCCGGATTTAACACCTGAACCAGTTGCTAATGGTAGAAAAGGGTCTAGACGCACATTCCACCACCTGCCAAACTCGAAGCATCAACAACAAGAGCCGTATTCTTCCTTTGCAGATTCCCGTCAACCAACAAGATTTGGGGCTGATCAGATGAAATCTACCTCTCAGGGGCCAAAACTAGTGAGGATGTACTCAGGTTCATCTTCACAGCCAGTGGAATATTCACTGAAAGAGACAAGCCCTTTCCTTGGAGGAGGGCGTATAGTTGGGGGCCGAGTTATTCGAGGTGGCAGGCCATCCAGCACATATGATCTTGTTGAGCCTATGCAATTCCTGTTTGTAAGAGTTGTGAAAGCACGAGATCTGCCTTCTAAAGATCTCACGGGAAGTCTTGACCCTTATGTTGAAGTAAGAGTTGGGAACTACAAAGGAGTCACACAGCACTTCGAGAAGAATCAAGATCCAGAATGGAATACAGTTTTTGCTTTTGCTAAAGAAAGAATGCAGTCTTCTGTTCTGGATGTTGTGGTTAAGGATAAGGATATGATAAAAGATGACTTTGTTGGGATTGTTCGAGTTGATCTGCATGAAGTTCCAACCCGAGTTCCTCCCGATAGTCCATTGGCTCCAGAGTGGTATCGCCTGGAAAACAAGAAAGGCGAGAAAAAGAAGGGGGAACTGATGCTTGCTGTGTGGATTGGTACACAAGCTGACGAAGCATTCCCTGATGCTTTTCATACAGATGTAGCTAGTCCAATAGATATGTCAGTGCCCTCCTCACAAATCCGCGGAAAAGTGTATCATTCTCCTAGGCTGTGGTATGTTCGTGTCAATGTTATTGAAGCACAGGACTTAGTTGTGTCAGAGAAAAATCATTTTCCTGATGTCTATGTGAAGGCTCATATTGGTAACCAGGTGCTGAAGACAAAACCAATTAGAACTCAAACAATGAATGCTCTGTGGAATGAGGATCTGATGTTCGTTGCTGCTGAACCGTTTGATGAACATCTGATTCTGTCAGTTGAGGATCGTGTTGCTTCCAACAAAGGTGAGGCCCTGGGAGTGGTCATTATCCCATTAAACACTGTTGAAAGGCGTGCAGATGATCGATTTGTTCGATCAAGATGGTATAACCTCCAAGAACCCGGTTCAGTTGAGATCGAAGAGCCAAAGAGGAAAGACAAGTTTTCCAGTAGGATCAATCTTCGTGTATCACTAGATGGAGGATACCATGTACTTGATGAGTCTACTCATTATAGTAGTGATCTTCGACCGACAGCAAAGCAGCTTTGGAAGCCATCAATTGGTATATTGGAATTAGGTATCCTGAATATTGATGCACTACACCCATCAAAATCAAGAGATGGAAAGGGTACAACAGACACATATTGTGTGGCAAAGTATGGTCACAAGTGGGTGCGGACCAGGACAGTTATTGACAGCTTAAACCCGAAGTTTAATGAGCAATACACTTGGGAAGTCTATGATCCAGCTACTGTTCTCACAGTTGGGGTTTTTGACAATGGACAGCTTGGAGAAAAAAGTTCAAATGGCAAAAGAGACATGAAAATTGGGAAGGTTCGTATTCGGATCTCAACACTTGAAACTGGTCGAGTATACACGCACTCTTATCCATTGCTTGTCCTTCACCCGTCAGGTGTGAAGAAGATGGGAGAATTGCATCTTGCTATACGATTTTCATGTGCATCGATGGTCAACATGATGTTTCTGTACTCTAGACCCCTTTTACCAAAAATGCATTATGTGAAACCATTGTCTGTAGCACAGCAAGATCTGCTGCGACATCAAGCTGTAAATATTGTGGCTGCACGGCTAAGCCGTGCAGAACCTCCTCTCAGGAAAGAAGTGGTTGAATACATGAGTGATGCAGATGCACACCTCTGGAGCATGAGGCGCAGCAAAGCAAACTTTTTCAGGCTGATGTCCGTCTTTAATGGATTATTCTCTGTTGGGAAATGGTTCGGAGATGTATGCATGTGGAAGAATCCTATCACGACATCATTAGTACATGTTCTCTTCCTTATGCTTGTCTGTTTCCCAGAATTAATCCTCCCAACAATTTTTCTGTACATGTGCCTAATAGGGCTTTGGAACTATCAGTACCGGCCGAGGTACCCTCCTCACATGAACACAAGAATTTCACATGCTGATTCAACACACCCTGATGAGCTTGATGAGGAATTTGACACATTTCCTACGTCACGGAGTTCAGAACTTGTTAGGATGAGGTATGATCGTCTGAGAAGTTTGGCCGGTCGAATTCAGACAGTAGTAGGAGATGTGGCCACGCAAGGGGAGCGAATCCAGGCACTGCTGAGTTGGCGAGACCCACGTGCCACTATACTATTCATTATATTCTGCCTGCTTGCTGCCATTGTGTTGTATGCTACACCTTTTCAAGTGTTTGGTGTCCTGTCTGGCTTTTACGCGATGAGGCATCCCAGGTTCCGCCACAAATTGCCATCAGCACCCCTAAATTTCTTCCGCCGACTTCCAGCTAAGACTGATAGTATGCTATAGGTTTGCTGGTGTTATGTCGAAAGTTTTCTGTGATATTTTCTGAAATCTGAATGTAGTCATTGTCCTCGAGGAAAATTTTGCCTTCCGGCCAAGGAGTTGAACATAGCTCGGGGCCTGAAAAATAAGACCTGGAAACCAAAGAATGGTCTAAAGTTTGATTTGTTTGTATATGTTGTGCAGCAAGTTAGTTGCATTCTCAGCACATTTTACAGCTTTGTCAAGACTCTTGGAATGTAAGATGGATTAGGCAAAGATGCTGAGAACTGCAGTGTTTGTATATCAAATTTGTACTGTTTATTTTCTATGAAGTGCATACTGTCCAGTTGATAGTAACATCTTTTCCTTGGATCTTGATATCATCTGAGATAACATTCATGTTTGACCATTTACCAAAGCAGTGAAATTAAGTACTGTATTTAGGATGAAAGTCCACCAATTCCAACTGGAAAAAAGGATTTTTAACTAAAACAGCCCAGAGATGAGAAAATTCGATGAATTGAAGGCTTATTTTCTATTGTACTGTACTATATTTTCTTTTCCAACAGCTAAATGGGTCAGCATGCATTGAGAAACATCAGTAAGTGATGCATCACTACCATGTTTAACTTCGTCGTGATCTCCACGATTTCAGTAGTAGTATAATTGATATCACAGCAAAATATGATTACTTGTAACAAGATCAATACTAATGGTTGTAGCCTATTACTATGTTATAAGAACATAAATGAATACCGGTTTCCATGTTTGGTCACCAGATGAAACGACATGTTATTCTATTACTGTGCAGAAAAATACAATATTGTTTTCAGCAACTAAGGAATCTAAGACAACAAAATAACCCTCAAGTTTTTATCCTGTTATGTTGTGGTACAATATTGCCTTGCTACAGTAGGAAACATGATTAGGTTTAAGCCGTGGAGGTAAAGTTGCAGAGACTGAAAACTCCAATTTAGATGTCTAACATTTGAATACAATACCAGAGAAAAGAAGACAAAAAAACTGTGGCCGTCGAGGAAAGTAAAGAAATTATTATCACATATGTCCAATTTTACTATAGTCTAATAACTGGAAAAAATATATAAGAACTCCAATAGACCATTTGACTGCTAATTACCAGTTAGATTATCCTAAGTCTTCACACAACTAACATTTGAATACAATACCAGAGAAAAGAAGAGAAAGAAAAACCATGAAGAACTCTAGCATGGGAACATCACTTCTGGTGTTGCTGGTTTTTGCTACTCTTACTTACTGCTCAGATGCAAGATTACAGGCTTGTCAGCCGAGTGAAAAAATCAGAGGCATAAAGCCACCTCCAGGACAATGTAATCCCGAAAATGACTCGGATTGTTGCAAACAAGGCAAGATGTACACCACTTACAAATGTTCGCCTCCTGTGACGGGTAATACCAAGGCTGTTTTAACCTTGAATAGCTTCCAAAAGGGTGGAGATGGTGGTGGACCATCAGAATGTGATAACCAATACCATTCTGATGATACTCCAGTCGTTGCCCTTTCAACCGGATGGTACAGTGGAGGAGATAGGTGCCTTAACTATATCACTGTAAGTGCTAATGGCAAAAGCGTGAAGGCTAAAGTTGTAGACGAATGTGACTCTACCATGGGATGTGATGACGAACATGATTATCAGCCTCCGTGCCCGAATAACATTGTTGATGCCTCTAAAGCAGTGTGGGAAGCCTTGGGTATACCTGAAGGTGATTGGGGCGATTATGACATCACATGGTCTGATGCTTAAGTTATAGTATCTATGTTATCGTTGAAATATGATGATTGTGAACATACTCGGATTATGTGTAATATGTGGCATAAATACTACTTAATTCTCATGTTATTGTTCTGATTTTACAGTTAATGAAATTCTGTTCATATCAACTTTTGAACTCATTGAAATATGAGTAAGTTTCATGCCTATGAAAGAGATATGGTCAGTGAAATCTGAAAAACATGACTTGGTTCAGTAGCTAATCTAAACCTACAACAGTTTGACCAAGATCAATCAATCAATCAATCAGTCAACTAGGCTTCAGAACCAATTTAGTTGATCTCAGCTATACAAATCCTGTATATCATTCAATGGTTGCATCAGTTAGACTATTTTTACACTAACTCGTACTTCATCAGTTTGATCCAGCTATACTTTGTAGATGCACAGCGTTATGAATTGGCCTCAAATGGGTAAAAACTGAGCTGCTTTAACTTTTATAATGATGGTCACTTCCTGGCAAAATAATGTGGAATTCAGCACTTCCAGAATGAAGAATTTCATTTAGCGCTAGAGTTGCTTTCAGGGTCCTCTGCTCCTCACATTAGTTGTGTTAACTTATGTTCGTCTTTCGGGAACAATTTGATATTTTGTAGCACTGCTGCCCATACAAATAGTCAAGACGACAACTCGACAAGTCAGTCCCATCCTACGGATAACACCTTCATGACGCTGCAGAGCAGGTCTGGACCGTTTGGTGATGATTTGAGAGAAGGTCACAAACAGGTTTTTGAGGTTGCAGAATCTGTTGCAAGGGGCCTTTCCAATTTTGAATTGGATAACATGATTCAGGATGAATTCAAAATCAATAAGGAGAAGGAGGCCTTCAGTCCAATAAAGATGGTTGCTGCCTCAAAGCTGGCTTGGTGTTCCTGAAAATGAATTGAGCAAGTTGATTATAGTTTCGCCGGATGCATAGAATCTAGAACTTGATTTTTTCATGATGGAGTTCCATCCATTTCATTTACAAAAACATATTTCTTCTATGTATGTGAAGTTATTGGCTACAGTTCTTTGTAATAATTGATTATGATATCAACGACTAAAATTAGTCTTAATCTCCTCTATCATTATTGATGTCTCGGGAAAAGATGATTGTGACAGAATCAAGACTAGCTGATGTAGTATGTTGTACATAAAAGATATACAGATGCTAGAATACAGGTTTTCATGTTTAGCAACAAGATGAACCAATATGATGTTCTATACTGTGCAGAAAATACAAAAGTGCTTTCGGCAACTAAAGAATCGAAGATAATAAAATAACTCATTAAGTTCTTGTCTAATTAGGTACTGGTAGAATGCCTTGCTAGAATAGAAAAAACATGAATAGGCATAAGCCGTGAAGGTAAAGTTGCAGAGACTGAAAACTCCAATTTAGATATCTATTAGTACGAAAAAATAAGCTGCGACTGTCACAGAAAGTAAAGCAGTTATAATCACATATGTATGCTTAATCATAAGAAACCTTTCATGCCTTGAGCAGAATATTGGCATTTTCTGCGACCAAAACACTATATAAACAAGTTAGATCATCTTAGTCTCCACACAACCAACATTTAACAACAAAACCAGAAAAGAGAAGAGGAACAAAAAATATGAGGAAGAACTCTAGCATGGTAACATCACTACTATTGTTACTGGTTTTTGCTACTCTTACTTACTCCTCAGATGCAAGATTACAGGTATGTCATCCGAGTGGAAAAATCAAAGGCATAAAACCGCCTCCAGGACAATGTAACCCCGAAAATGACTCGGATTGTTGCAAACAAGGCAAGATGTACACCACTTACAAATGTTCGCCTCCTGTGACCGGCAACACAAAGGCTGTTTTAACACTAAATAGCTTCCAAAAGGGTGGAGATGGTGGTGGACCATCGGAATGTGATAACCAATACCACTCTGATGACACTCCAGTTGTTGCCCTTTCAACCGGATGGTACAGTGGAGGAGATAGGTGCCTTAACTATATCACCATTAGTGCTAATGGCAAAAGTGTAAAGGCTAAAGTTGTAGACGAATGTGACTCTACCATGGGATGTGATGACGAACACGATTATCAGCCTCCATGCCCGAATAACATTGTTGATGCCTCTAAAGCTGTCTGGGAAGCCTTGGATATACCTGAAGGTGATTGGGGCGATTATGACATTACTTGGTCTGATGCTTAGTGCATCATTATAGTATTTACCTTATTATTCAAATATGATGATTGTGTGCATACTCAGATTATGTAAAATATTTTGCAAAGATACTATCAAATTCTTGTGTTTGTTGTGATGAAACTACAGTTAATGAAATTCTGTTCGTATCAACTTTCTAAGTCATTCCAATATGAAATATCATGCCTATGAAAGAGACATTATTAGTGAAATCTGGAAAACAAGAATTGGTTATGTAGCTTATCCTCTCTCAATCTAAACCTACTACAGTCTGACCAAAATCAAATTAAAACACATGAAATTTTTACTTTGCCAAAGTTATTTACACACCCAGAAAAAAGAAAAGTTATTTACATTAAAAAGTCAACCAACTAAAAACTAGTTATCCCTTTAAAAAGTTTGGTTAGAAAAAAGTTATCTCATAATTAGTTATATCGGGATCAGTTATTTTACATTTCCATGGAAATAACTTATTACGGGATTAATTATACCACAATTTTCTTAAACTTTCTTAAATTTAGTTATGGATTAATTATTCTTTTATCTCTCCTACCAAACGAGTAGGAACTATATTCGGTAACTCACATTAATATTACTCATTTTTATTCCTATTTTATGTACTCCATAGTTTTATATGATAACTAAACAAATCTTTCTTTACCCCTCTGTGTTCTACCATAAACCTACCCACGCACTTCACAAACCCTTCCTCTGCTAAACACCACCTCTCTCTTAAACCCTTGATCTGCTTCAATTAGTCTTGTTTGGATTTTAGGGTATGTTTGGTTGAGAATGACGGAAAAGTCGGAAATAGTAGAAAGCAGCAACGGGGTGAAATTGGACCCTTTGTCTGTTTATGATTTTACTGATGATGATTTACTATGCCTATCATCAGAGAGAAGAGTAGTAGAAATTAGTCCTGATTCTGCTGCGGAATCTTCCATTGACAGAAAAAAAAAACCACACAATGCTACTGAATCTCCAGATAATGCAAGCCCTAATAAATCTGTTGGGCAAATTTCCACTGCAAGAAGAATGACCCGCTCTCAGACGCCTCATAATGGAGCAGCTCAGCCTACTTTGAAGAAATCACTAAAATACCCTAGAGCTGTAAGAGGTAAATTAGTTGGAAAACATGTTAAAAGGAGGAAGCTTGTTAATGCTTCTGGCAAAAATAAGGGTAAATCTGTACAGGCGGATGAAGTTATTGGATCAAAAAAGAGAAAGGTGGATGCTGCACAAAGGGGACAAGCTCCTAGCTCCTCCTCCAATTTGAAGGTATGTATTTTCTCAACCTTTTTCACTGGTTTATTTGTATTTAATGTATTTGTATGTGTATATTGTCTTTGTCTATGTAATTCTTATATGCTGAATGTATATTAATAGTATATATGATGTGTTTGCATAATGTATATTTTACTGTCTACAGCAATATTCATTGTATACACTATATATAGACTTTTTAGGTGCATACACAACTATTACAGTGTATATACTTTGTGTATAGTCAACAGTATTAAGTATACAGGTGCTACTTGGTGAATTTTTTTAACTGTTCACTAACATCAATTGCACTTTTTTGGAATGCAGACTTGGGATTTCTACATTCCACCAAACAAACATTTTCACACGCGTATAAGTTCGCACACAAATTGTGAAGTCGTTAAATTGTTGAAGAGCAAGTTGGATGATAGACAGCTCCAGATCTTCAGGGGAACCATATTCGGGTATTTTCTTGATTTGCCTAATGTAGTTGTACAGAACCAGCTTATACATTCCCTATTGCTCAGGCAGGTGGTCCCAAAAAGAGAGGACGAACTGTGGTTTAAAGTGAACGGGACCAAGTTGCGTTTTGGACTGGCAGAACTAGGGATTATTACTGGTTTGAAATGTTGTGGTGATGCTGATAAGGGCTATGAATCTAGTAGTACCAATAGGTTGATGGATATGTACTTTTCTGGACTTGAAAAAGTACCCAAGCAATCATTGATTGACTGCTTCCTTGAAAAGAGATGGAGGTCGGACGAGGATGCGGTCAAGATTGCTGTGTTGTATTTCATACACACATTCTTGTTCTCAAATGGGTCTAGGGCTAGATTCATCACGAAGGCTGATTTTGATATTGTTGAGAGCGGGGAGTATGAGACATTCCCTTGGGGTATACTTGTATTTAGAGCCATGGTGGATACCATGAACAATAGGTTGCGGACAGGTCTAAAGATGTATAGGCTTGGGGGTTTACCTTTGGCTTTTCAGTGCTGGTTCTATGAGTGCTGTACCTATGTTGATGGCAAGTGGGCTCACCGGATTGACAACAAAGTGCCCCGTATTCTTAATTGGAAAATTCGGAGGCAACCGACCTTGAACGAGTTGTCTAGTGGGATCTTCAAGATGAGCGGGGACAAGGTAAATTGCAAAGTCAATATACATAATCTGTAATATGCAGTATAGTAAATGTATATGCAGTGTATACAGCATGTGAAATAAATGTATATGGTACATATCTTTACTATTCTGTGGGCTGTTTTTCATCTATTTTCATCTACTCATTTAAATTCTTTTCTTTATGTAGTTGAAGTTGAAGAATGTTTCTCCTACGGAGTTTGAGCAAATTCACTTGGATTTGCCTGAATCATCTGGAATTCCAAATGATAAGGAGGTGGATTCGGCTGAGCTTCCTGAAGTTCATCCTAGTGATGATGACTTTAGCACTCCACCTCCTAAAAGAAGCAAAAATCAGCCGAAGACTAAATCGGATCCCCCAGTGAACAATTTGGAGATGAGTGATGAGATCCAACGACTATCTGATGGACAGTCGGAGTTGAAGAGTGATATTCGAAAGGTATGGACAGTTCTGTCTATATTTTAGTGTAACATTTAAGTTTATATACACACAAACGGCTGTTTCATTTTGTTTTTGTTTTGTTTTCTTAGGTCCTTAAAGCAACCGTCTCTCTTAAGGAACAAATGATGGCGTCATTTGCAGATGTCTTTAAAGCAATTGAGTCTTTGTCAAAGAAACAACCAGAAAAGGATGATTCAGAAGTATTGCACATAGAATTGATCCGTTTTTGTTTTTACTGGAGTACACTAATATTCTGTGATGTTTTCAGCATATTATTGTAGTTTATGCTGTTCTTTTTTTCTTTTCATTTTTGACAGATTGATGGAAGAGATGGCCACCATGACAGACATGGTGATGGTGATTCCGGTGGTTTTAACGCTAATGATGACCATGGTAGTGACGGCCCAGATCATGGTAAGGACTCCATCGGTTGCAAGGAGAATAGTGAGGAAGGCAATGTTGAGGCCATGGATGGATGATGATTTGACTTAAGGTAATAAGCAGGTTGAGATTGCAGAATCCGTCACGGAGGACAAGAAAGACAGAGCAGCCTAGTGCAAGCAGCTGTACTGTTTGAGTCCTTGTCCAATTTGGAACTGGCATAAACAGGTTAGGATTTTTCAAATCTATAAGAAGGTCTTGCCTATTCAATCCGCACCAGTGGTGACTATTTCTACTGGATGGTATAATAGACGTGCAGTCAATGAGAGTGACAACGGTGGGGTGTAATGCGGACCCTGGTTGTCGATTGGTCTTCATGTCCAAATAATATGGTTGCTGCTCAAAAGCTGTGTCTGGAAAGCCTTAGGAGTTTCTGCAATTGAATTGGGCAAGGTGATTATAACTTGAACAAGAATTGCTTTTGTGATTTTTTGGTCCCGTCCATTTCGATCACAAAAGCATTTATGCTGTGTTTATATGTAAATTTTATTGGCTTCAGTTTTATGTAATCATAAGATATTCATATCATCAATGAAAATAATCTCTTTGAGATTGTATTAGTACTTTTTTGATGATATTAAAAATTAGCACTTAAAACCTTTAGTATTAAGGTGGAAAGACCTACAATTATTCGTACTGGCAAATAGATTCCTAACTAAAGCAGCATAAGAAGTACCAAAATTCCATGAACTGAAGCCTTATAATTCTATTCTACTGCACTATATTTCCTTTTCCAACAGTCAAATTAAGGAGTATTCATGGAGAAACATTAACTTCAGCGGCGGTATAAATATCACTGGAAAAGGATATTGCAACTAAATAAAGACTAGTTGTTGTAATATGTGACGTTATGCATAAAAGATATACAAATGGCTAGAATACAGGTTATTATGTTTATTGACAAGATGAAACAATTTTGGAAAAATTACACTGTATAGTCGCTCTTAAAATAATAGCCAAAAAAATATTTTTTTTTTATATACATATACATTTCTATATGTTATATACAAAAAATATACAAATTCTATACACCTTTGCTGCTACCGAAGGTAAATAACCATTAATCTTTGCCAACAGTTTTGTTGTTGTATTAATATACAGGGAAAAACAAAATTATTTTCAGCGACTAAAGGGTCCAAGACAATAAAATAACCCATCAAGTTCTTGTCATGATTAGGTTTAAGCCGTGGGGTTAAGGTTGTAGAGAGTGAAAACAACCGTGATGGTCAAGGAAAGTAAAGAACCTAATTAAATATGTTCGATTCTATTACGCCAAATAACGAAGGAACTATGAGAACAGTACTCAACTAGATCGTTTGACTGCTAAACTCCTCGGCTGTATAATTACTTACTAAGAAACCTTTCATGCCTTGAGCAGAATATTGGCGTTTTGTCTGACCATAACACTATATAAACCAGTTAGATCATCTTAGTCTCCACAGAACCAACATTTAACAACAAAACCAGAAAAGAGAAGAGGACTAAACCATGATGAACTCTAGCTCGCTTCTGGTGTTGCTAATCTTTGCCACTTTTACTTACTGCTTAGATGCGAGATTACAGGTATGTCAGCCGAGTGGAAAAATCATAGGCATAAAGCCACCTCCAGGACAATGTAACCCGGAAAATGACTCAGATTGTTGCAAACAAGGCAAGATGTACACCACTTACAAATGTTCGCCTCCTGTGACCGGCAACACAAAGGCTGTTTTGACACTAAATAGCTTCCAAAAGGGTGGAGATGGTGGTGGACCATCGGAATGTGATAACCAATACCACTCTGATGATACTCCAGTTGTTGCCCTTTCAACCGGATGGTACAGTGGAGGAGATAGGTGCCTTAACTATATCACCATTAGTGCTAATGGCAAAAGTGTGAAGGCTAAAGTGGTAGATGAGTGTGACTCTACCATGGGATGTGATGACGAACACGATTATCAGCCTCCATGCCCGAATAACATCATTGATGCCTCTAAAGCAGTGTGGGAAGCTTTGGGTATACCTGAAGGTGATTGGGGCGATTATGACATCACATGGTCTGATGCTTAGTGCATCATAATCATATGAGAAATTGATTAAGTTTTCACAAGAAAGTATTTGTGCCTTAGCGCATCCATTTCTTGTTTGTTAGCGCTTATGGTATGGTTTGAGTATGATGATTGTGTGCATACTCCTAGTATTTGTAATATGTGGTATAGATACTACTGTATTCTCATGTTTATTGTTGTGAAATGAAAGTGAAATTAAATATTGTTCATATTTACTTTTCAAGTGATAGTAAAATGCTAGTTTTATTACAAGGAATGCTAACATGTTGAGACAAACATGGTTAGTGAAATCTGAAAAGCAGGACTTGGTTCATAAGCAAATCTGGACCAACTACAGTTTGATCTCAAATGGTTTAAATTAAATATAAGCTGCTGTAACTTTTAAAATGATGCTCACTTCCTGGAAAGGGAAGAAAAAGCAAATTGTTGCTTTAAACATAATATTGTGGAATTTAGTACTTCCATGACTGCAGTTTCATTTGGCTCCACTGCTTTGAACATAACATTTCAGGGTCCTCTGCCTCTCTCTTTACTTGTGTTATTGTATCATCTTCTTTGGTAAACAATTTGATAGAGTACTATATTCTACTAGAACTGACGGAAACCAAAAAATTATTTGCCATTCAACTAAAAAGGTAAGAGTTTACTGGAAGGATATGAAAAACCTGAACCATTGGAATAACTCAAAAAGAATTGAAGGAATTTCAATAGTAAAACTTGGTTTAAGGGGGTCTAAGAGCTCTATTTGATGTGTCTCATCCCTCAAACGTTCTTTTGCAAATAAGTTCAATTCAACTATGGAAAGATTTTATAGCTATGCTTCTCTAACATAGCTACTAAAGCCCTTTTCTTTTTAGTTTCTAAACTAGCAGGATCGCGATTCATGAGACATCAATAGTGTAAAATTGATCCGTTGATCAATAAAGGGATCTTGCAGTCAGAAGATAGGATCTGAATTCTGAAACTACTGGTCTTCAGAATTTTGTGACTGAGGCATGAGTTTATGCCATCTTTTGCCTGTATCCCATTGTTTACAACATTTTCATACTGATGAAAAAGGACAGAATAGTAAACTAAATTAGAGCAGTTGGTTCCAAAACACAGCTTTGATGAGGACGTTATTTCATTCAGATGACAAAATAAAACGAGGCGTGTCTTTGTGAAGGCAAAATTAGATTCTTAATAATACTAGATTGAAAGCTGATTTTGAAGAATTTATGCACAGGAGATCATTTGCACTTGTTCTGAGCCAAGAAAATGAGAAAATATTTTTGGGGAGATGTTTCGCGAAAATTAAGTCATTTTTTAGTGTTTGGTTCTAGAAATATCTTCTGGGAAGACATTTTTCACCAAGTCCTCATTTTTCTTCACAATTATCTCTACTCTTAATTTATTTTACTGTTTCAATCATTATTATCAATCTTTTAATATATGTTTGCTGATACTTTTATCAATATTTAATATATGTTTTTTTTTAGAAAATATTTTCCGCTCTCCAACCAAATAACAGAAACATTAAAATGACTTCTACCATACCAAACACATCCAACTCTTTCGGAGTTTTCGGACATAATGAGTTCTGCAAATGAAACCAAGTGACAGAAGATAAGAGATAGAAACAGACTGATTGATGTACCTATTAATTCCAAAACAGAGCGTCGTGACTGCCAAGGAATGCAGAATAATTGTTTTAAGATATCCCAACTGGTGATGTTAGCTTTATAAACTCCTGTTAGTGGATTATGTACTAATCAATTTGTCTAACTCATCCATAATTATAAAAGAACTTTCAAATGGATTGAGCACAGTTTTGGCATTTTATTTGATCAATGTTATATAAACAAACTAGAATGCCTTACTCTTCACTCATAACCAACATTTGGAAATAATACCAGAGAAGAAAAGTAGAGATAAACTCTAGCATGGGAACATCACTTCTATTGTTACTGGTATTTGCCACTCTTACTTACTCCTCTGATGCAAGATTGCAGGGTTGTCAGCCGAGTGGCAAAATCAAAGGCATAAAACCGCCTCCAGGACAATGTAACCCCGAAAATGACTCGGATTGTTGCAAACAAGGCAAGATGTACACCACTTACAAATGTTCGCCTCCTGTGACGGGTAATACCAAGGCTGTTTTAACCTTGAATAGCTTCCAAAAGGGTGGAGATGGTGGTGGACCATCGGAATGTGATAACCAATACCACTCTGATGATACTCCAGTCGTTGCCCTTTCAACCGGATGGTACAGTGGAGGAGATAGGTGCCTTAACTATATCACTGTAAGTGCTAATGGCAAAAGTGTGAAGGCCAAAGTAGTAGATGAGTGTGACTCTACCATGGGATGTGATGACGAACACGATTATCAGCCTCCATGCCCGAATAACATTGTTGATGCCTCTAAAGCAGTCTGGGAAGCCTTGGATATACCTGAAGGCGACTGGGGCGAGTATGACATTACATGGTCCGAAGCTTAGTGCAGCAGTAAAGTATTTATGGTATCCTTCAATATCATGTGCATACTCAGACAGATCATGTGTAATATGTGGCATAGACGATACTATTAAGATTTCATGTTTGTTGTGAAATTACAGTTAGTGAAAGTTCTGCTCATATCGACTTCTGAAGTCATAGTAATATGAAGTTTCCTTTCTATGAAAGACATATGATTAGTGAAATCTGAAAAAAGAGGACTTGCATTAGCTAATCAAAACCTATAAGGGTTACAACAGTTTGACCAAGATCACTCGATCAATGTACTAGGCAATAGGCATTAGTCTCAAGTTAGTTGGTCGGCTATATTAGTCTCTCTCTTATATCCTTCAAAGTTGCATCAGTTAGAGTTTATTTCAACAGGATGGTATAATAAAGGTGCAACATAACATTACCATTATTGCTAGAGGTTGATGTATAGAAGCTTTTTTTGTCAATAAAAGTGACAAACGTGGGGTGTAATGCAGTCCCAGGTTGTCGGCCTCCAGGTCCAATAAATATGTTTACTCTCCAAAGCTGTTTGTAAAGCCTTAAGAGTTCCTGAAAATGAATTAGGCAAGTCGATTATAATTTGGTCCAATGCATAGAATCTAGAACTTGCTGTTGTAAATTTGTAGTTCAATCTATTTCATTTACATAAGCATTTCTATATGTGTTTGCAAATTTTATCGGTTACAGTTCTTTTCGGTCATTAATTTTGATATCAACAATGAAAATAAGTTCTTGATCATTTCATGTGTTCAGATGAGAAATAGCATCCTTACAATGAACTAATATTGTCACAATATACAAGAGGAGGGTCCACTATTCTAACAATTTGGACTAAAGGTATTGGGTTTGGCCGGACATGTATTATGCATTCTAGATCGGCCCCTGCTAACAGACCCACTTATTATGAAAGCAGTGACGACAAAAGTATTCAGGTGGAAAATCCTCCAACGAATCAATTGGCTAAAAAGATTTCTAACAGCACACAGAACTATCAAAATTGGAAGGATTGAAAGTTTATTTTCTATTCTACTGCACGATATATTCTAACAGGCAAACTGAGTTGTATGCATGGAGAAACATTAAACGATAGGTTACCATTTTTAAATCAGTCTTAATCTCCCCTATCATAATTGATGTCACGGGAAAAGATGATTATAACAAAATCAAGATTCGACTTGTTTTAGTCTGTTACGTCATACATAAAAGATATACAGAAGCTACAATACAGGTTTCATGTTTGGCAACCAGATGAAAGTTGAAACAATCTGTTGTTCTGTTAATTACTACACAGATTAATACAAAATAGTTTTCAGCAACTAAAGGGTCCGAGAAAAGAGAATAACAAATCAAGTTTTTGTCATATTAGGTTGTTACGTTTAAGCCATGGATGTAAAGTTGAAAAGATAGAAAATTCTTATAAAGATATTGTTGAGGTTTTTGTTATTTAAGATGAAATAGTCTTAAAATGAGGGTAAATGGGAAATGAAAGGAAAAATAAAATTTTTGAGTAAAATTTTAAGTTTCCCCCTCTTGACAATGAGACATTGTCCTATATTAGAAGAGGAAAAGATTTTTGGTGGGTATATATATAATTGCTTCTTGTAGCTCTTAAAGAGTTAAGAAGAAAGCAAGTCTCGCGCCGTCGTCGTCGCTCGCTCTGCTCGGCTTCGGATTTCCATACGATTTTTTGAGTTTCTACTCCTTTGTTCTGCATTGTATGATTCGTTCTATCCTGGGAGGAAATAATTCATAACCTTGGGTACTAGGAGGGGATTAAATTCTTTAAGGAAACACTGTGAATTCAGTGGGCTTGAATTAATTACTGTTTCATTACGATAACTTATATTTCCCAAAATTATTATTTACAAATACAGCAATATTGGCGGGACTAACAAATATCAACTTGTAGAAAACACTGTGAATTCAGTGGGCTCGAATTAATTACTGTTTCATTACGATAACTTATATTTCCCAAAATTATTATTTACAAATACAGCAATATTGGCGGGACTAACAAATAGAAAACAAAGGCCGTGACCGTCAGGGAAAGTAAAGAAGTTATAATCAACTGTGTCTAAGTAACATAAAGGAACTATTTAAAAACAAAGGTTCTCCACCAGACCATTTGACTGCTAAAATCAATAATTTTATACTTAATTAAAAGAAACTTTTCATGCCTTGAGCTGAAAATTGGCATTTTGTCTGACCAAAATACTATATAAACCAGTTAGATCATCCCAGTCTCCACAAAACCAACATTTGAAAACAAAACCAGACAAGACACCAGGACTAAACCATGATGAACTCTAGCTCGCTTCTGGTGTTGCTAATCTTTGCCACTTTTACTTACTGCTTAGATGCGAGATTACAGGTATGTCAGCCGAGTGGAAAAATCATAGGCATAAAGCCACCTCCAGGACAATGTAACCCGGAAAATGACTCAGATTGTTGCAAACAAGGCAAGATGTACACCACTTACAAATGTTCGCCTCCTGTGACCGGCAACACAAAGGCTGTTTTGACACTAAATAGCTTCCAAAAGGGTGGAGATGGTGGTGGACCATCAGAATGTGATAACCAATACCATTCTGATGATACTCCAGTCGTTGCCCTTTCAACCGGATGGTACAGTGGAGGAGATAGGTGCCTTAACTATATCACTGTAAGTGCTAATGGCAAAAGCGTGAAGGCTAAAGTTGTAGACGAATGTGACTCTACCATGGGATGTGATGACGAACATGATTATCAGCCTCCATGCCCGAATAACATTGTTGATGCCTCTAAAGCAGTGTGGGAAGCCTTGGATATACCTGAAGGTGATTGGGGCGATTATGACATTACATGGTCTGATGCTTAGTGCGTATTACTAGCAGAACAGTACCACATGTATGATGATGTGAATATCTGAATTATCTCTATTATGTGCATTTAAATCTATTGAAGTGCTGTACTCTCTTGCGACGTGAGATAGCAAACTTGTATCTATTTGCATGTTATATTGTTTTCTATTGAATGGTTAGAGACAGATTTCAAACTCAGGCAGACATATCAGTCCAATGAAATCAAGAAATAATAAAAGTATGTCTTCCACCACAAGATCAAGAAAAAATTCGCCAATTTCATGGAACAGTCTGTTTCTAGAAGACAACCCACAATATGTTACACACGCTGGCGGAAGCCTCCAGCATGAATTGAACTACTACTAAAGTAGAAAGGCAGATTCAAGTTAAACTGCAAAAAAAACTCCTATATCACTACAATCTATGGTGCTGCTGATGGTTATAAGAACATGTCTCATGTCAAGGTGGTAGGACTGGAGAAATCAGAACATAATATATACAGTGCTCACTCATCTACCTACATATGAAGTAGTCATCCTCGCATCAAATCAATGTCAATATGGCCTGTTTGTAGATCCATCTGCCTTGAACTAGGCCATACTCCCATTGAAGAGGATGGTGTAAGATTCTGGTTCGATAGAGCATCAGCTGGATTTACAGAATCGCCAGTAGTTTGAAGATCTGAAGTTCCTGCGCTTTGTACACTTTCTGCAGCTCTTTTCTTTGCCTTCGAACTTGAGCATAAAAAGCTTCCCACTATTACCTGAAGTCATTCACTTTCAATTTCAGGATTTGAACAGGTAAGTGATAAGTCAAGGGTCTGAATTCGCCACAAGATAAGAAGGCTTAGCCTCCATGTCATCAAGCGAGCAAGCAGTTTAATAGGAAAAAACCAATTTCGTCATGATCTAGAGATGATAACACAATTATATACAATATCTAAAACAAGTCAAACACTTTTGAGATTCAAAGGTGCATGTGGGTTAGAATGGAAGCAACCTTATTTAGTTTCTTACTAATTTCCAAATGACTTCATCATAGTATCACGAAGATAGCCAAAAACCTAATGATTTCTGTTCAAAGACATCAAATGGAGATCTCGTTAAGATGAAAGGCATTGAAAATAATACCTGAATCGGACTTGCTGCAATTAGAAGACCACCAACTCCACCACCTATCACGCGACCATCTGGATTAGCAAGAGTAACACTAAGGCTACCAATCCTACCCCGAGATCCACCACTATCGCTGACCAAGAAAGAGCCCGATAGACATAATATCTCAAACCGTCCCTGTATGGGATAAGAACATTTGCTTGGAAATTTATTTTTGCAGAAAAAAGATGGAGAATGAGAAGGTAAATGAGGTAATATGCAATAATATACTTAAATCAGTACTTAACACAATTATAATCAGTACAAAAGTTCTGGCATCTGCAATCAATAGCTACGGATAAGTACGATCAGTTTCCTCACTAGTGCAATTTAAATGTCAAACCAAGAAAAAGTGAGTAGTGAATTAAAACATTTATACATAAGAATTAAGCAAACAACCATGAAGTCTAGGCCACAAAATTTCTTAATCTATGAGTTAAAAATTCTCCAATTGGGTATTAAGGACATAGGCAATTAGCTCTCAAAGTTATTTCAGGGTTAATAACATATCCAGGTAACATTAACAGTTTTATTTCCTATTCATTAGCAAACAACTCAATTTCACCTTTGCATCTCAAGCAAAGATAAAAACTTCCTGCAGATCAGTCTGAACTATAGACATTTATGCTCTCCATTTAGGAGATATCAATTTACTGTTATAAGCTTGAAAAATTATATTTTTGGAATTTAATGTTAGTCTTCAGACCTCATATGTAACAGTGCCACCAGAAGTTGATGGCTGACGAAGAGTTACAGTGGAGATGACACCATTTGCTGATAAAATACATATTGATCTAGGCCCTTGTTGCGAAAATGACATTATTTTTGTTGTGATGTCCTGCAGGAAAGCCGCAAATGAACCACTCATTAATATTGTTAGTGCCAGAAATTAAATTAAAATAGAAAAGGAACTGAATGGCTGAAAGAGCACTAATTATGGTAAGCCACAAGCAGTTTTTCCAATTGAAGTTATAACAATATTCTACTGTGCTCAAGCGTAGAATCACCTTTTAGTTGTTAATTCAAACATAATTTGACTTTTCACTTTCAAGTGTCAACTATTAAAAGAAACCTCCTAAGATAAGTGATTCCAGATTCTCCTTACATACTCAATTCATTAAGCCAACTACAGCTAAAAAGGCACCCATAAACAGCAGAATGGTACTATGAGAGACTTTCAGAGATGTTTATCAATATATTGAGATTGCAAACCTGTAAAGAAAAATCGTTAGTTGTTTCTAGTTAGTGACAAGTAAGTTCCAATGCAATAGTTAAGCGCAAAAACCGTGTAAACACTTTGCTTTGCCCTTCCCCCTTCCACAAACAAACGCACCCAATCCGATGGAGAGAAGCATATAGCAACCAAATAATCCCTCTCATTGCATATGCTCATGTACTGATCAATCTAGGTCCCTGAAGATATCTAGACCAAAATAAATGAAACTATTTCTTTTTCTTTCTTTGCTATTTGAATTCATTACGTTACTTCTTTCTCAAGTTCATAGAAAGCCTAACGTTGGAAAATAAACAGGGGGTGGAAAAGTTCATTCCCATGCTCTTACAATTTCCATGTATAAAGCTGTAATGTGCCAGCATGGTAGAAGCGAGAAAAAAGTTAAAAGAGTAGTTTCAGTCATGCTATCAATGTGATATGCTAATTTACACACTCTAAAACATGTGAATCACATACTTCTCCTACAGCAATCATGATGACATGCGGGGTAAAACCAATTCCAGCTGTATTGGACAACCATCCACCTAGCAAAAGAATCGACCAATTATAAGACAATCAAACGGCAAGTTGGCAACCAAAGAAACATCACAGCTGCAGGAATTTCGGAAAATTCTCAACGGATAGAAAACAATACTCACATTGATGAATAACACTGATACTTAACAAAGAAAGAAAAGAATTTTATGAAATTTCAACCTCGTGTAGAAAGTACATTTTACTTTCTTTAGGACAATTATTGAATTTGGTGGTTCGGATTTTCCACTCTGAAGCCTCATGTGACTATAAAATGCTTCTGTGTACTTATCCGATCAATATGCTTTATCATCCTTTTACATATCTATCTATCTTATATGAGGTAGCTTTATTGCAAGAGAATTCCATTCACTATTCAGGAAGACACAATGATAAGCAAAATTATAATGATGCAGATAGCCAACTGCAAAAAGGAATATTTTGTGGCCTAAGAGGAATGCAAAGAAGCAAGTTGGTAGAGCTTCCTCAATCAGATGGTTCTTGATTAAACAAAGAACTTAGCAAAAAACTACTAAGAGTACTAAACAAATATATCAGGTGACTACCATTTAACTACTCAAATTGCCAGGATCCATGGAAATGCAAACTAAAGGGAGAAATTACCAAAAGACGCAAGTTGCTGCTTTCGTCCAGTCCCTGGTGGCCTTCCTCTACCCCTCTTCTGAGTTGGGATTAATGTCATCGCCTGAGTAGACGGAGGTGGAGTCAATGCCAATGACATCGCCCCTTGAGCTCCATACTTCCGAGGCCTACCCCTCTTTCTGCGCACAGGCTCACCTTGTGGCAATGCTGATGATGCACCAATACTACCTATAGGGGATATCGTCGAAGAAGGATCCACTACTAGTGTTTGTGGAATCGAAGCGCCACTACTACTAGATTGAAAGGGAATATTGGCAGTAGGTAATGAAGGATTAATGCTTGGTGATCCCTGTAAGCCAGGGGCATTCCCACTCATCCCTCTCTGCATATAGTAAGGAGCGGAACCAGGTAACATCATACCTTCCCTTCGATCCATACATTTATTTCTTTTCTCAGAACTCCAAAAACAATAAATCCCCTTTAAACAGTTATTTAGATCTCAAAGGAAAGGGGATCAAAGTCACAGCTCTTTGTGCTAAACATTAAAGGTGGTCTTCACAACATGAAAAGCAGTAAAAGTTGCAGCCTTGGATAAATGGCATAAAAAGACTGAACTTCCTTAAACACTGAAGGGAACTTTATTATACACATTCAGTATCTCCTTAAAACCTCTCAATTAGTGCAAAATCTGAAAAGATTTTAAGACTGTGTTAGTGATATGAAGTTAAGAAATAGCAACATAAACTAGGCATATAGATAAAAGTAGAAACACATTAAAGTAAGAGAATGATAGGAAAAGAGTCCCGACTTACTAAATTCAACAGATAAACAAAACAAGAGGCTAAGAGACATGTGCATGGGAAGAGAAATGCAAGTTCAAAGCAAAAGCGCTAAGATAAACAAGAAAGAACACGAAAAAGAATACAAGAACTTTTAGCAGCTTACCAAACCAATTAGAAAAGGAAAGGGGCTTCACATTTAAGAAAAATGCAAAAACAAACAGATGCTAAACTAATATATTAGTCTGGTCTATCTTCACCTTACCATTCAAAACCAACCCTTAATTAAACACCAAGTTTCTGCTTCATGGACAAAATCCCACAAACCATTTAAAAAGAAAGAGCCAAAACCCAACAAAGAAATCAATGTCATTGCATCAGGAACAAAAACCCCAGTAATAAAAATCCATTCTTGATATTGCAAATTCAATAAAGATCACAACTTTATGATATTTTTGCCCAAGAAACTGACACCAAATTGATTAAAATGCAAAAAGGAGGTAACCCTTTTGGGGAAAAAGAAAGTTTAAAGCATAGATAAAGAAAGAGGGGGGAAATGGTGAAGTTAGTATAACCTGTGACAAGTCCTTATCTGAAATGAAAATGGAAATTCAAATGTGGGGTAGGGAGAGCTATTTCTGTTTCAGTTTCAGAGGGTATAGATATGTTTTGTGTCATTGTGTGGTATGTGAGAGAGAAATTGAGTGATGCCAATTTGTTTGAGCAAAGTTTCTGAAGATTGAATTGAAGAGAGAGTATATGCGTTCTGTCAAACCTGAAAAAAGGCGCTGAGTGGATAATGCCGATATTTATTGCGCTGATTGAATTTAATAACGACTTTTCAATTTGCTTGTCCATTTCCACGCGCAGTTTGTGGCGCGTTGGCACGCCCATTTTTTAACTAGTCGTCAGTTTGTGATGGAAGGAATTAGTAATACATGAATTATAATGTAAAATTATTTTTTACTGGATATTTGATTGTCTAAAATAGAATGTATGGTAAAATTTAACATATGGTTTATTTTGTTAAATTTAATAAAATTGAAAGGTGTTGGTGTTGGAAAAAAGATAATGGGCAATTGTTTTTTTTGGGTGTTTAATTTATCCATATATTGTTATTTCAAGTTTATATTAAGTACAAAATAATACACAAATTGGTGTATTAATTCATACCAAGATTAACTATGCATGATTCAAATACTAATCAAAGACCGGATAAAACAATATCAAATTTGATATCTTCATATATTATTTCATCCATTCATATAGTCCTAACTCCTAAGGTGTTGAGTCGTTACTTGCTTTTAGAGCATTTTGTTAGGAAAATGTGGGATTATAACACAACTACACAAGAATTACGCTGACGTGGGATTAAATATTTGAGTTATGAAATCGGATGTGCTTTATCTCTTGATTGTTCATAATGTAAGTTAAAAATTTAAAGTGGTAACAAAGTTTTCGTCTCTAATACCTTATTATCCTTCATTATAACTACATACAAGATAGTTTACTCACTTGCACGGATTTCACTAATTGGCCAATTATTTTAACTTGAACAATGCCCTTCTCTAACTCATCCGAGACAGAGTAACTTTGTTGAGAGATGGTTTGAGTCAGTCTGTCAGAGCAATTATCCCGAACAGAAAGTAATCTGTATTTATAAATTAGTAAAACAGTTAGATGTATACTTGAAAAAATATATTGTATTTGAGTATATATGCAGTGAAAAAAATATATATTGAACCGTGTTTTAAACTCGTCAGATTAAGAAAAACTTGCGCACAAAATATGAATATGCAAAACAACATACGTTTAAGATGAAATGAATAACTTTCACAAAGTAACGTCAAATTGAATAATTATATTTTACATTGAATTTATGGACTTTTATGAGCTGCATAACAACAATAATAGGGTGGTTGTTAGAACTTAGTAAGCAGGGGCGGACCTACGTTGTGGGTTGAGGGGTCACAGGACCCTATTAGTCTCGGCAAAAATATTGTATATATATGTTATATATATCTATCCATATATATGGGACCCAATATATATTTGAGTTGTGCCCCCAAACAGAGAAAGGCTGATGGAGGAGTGGTTGTGTTGGGCAATTAAATTTGCTCAATGGCTGGATGGCGAGGGTTCGAAACCCTACTTCAGCCTTTTCTCCTTTTTGTTTTAGTTCTTGGAATATAACAGTTTTTATACTTAATAGTTAATACTCTGTAAATTGCTTTATTTTTAACTTTTATCTTCTTTTTGAATTCAACTATAGCTTAGTACTAATATACATAATAGTCAACTTAATTAGTTTTATTCTTTTTCAAATCTCTACCTTAAAATTAAAAGCCTCAAATTGCAACATATCGCTCCACAAATAGAAAAATTAGAATTCTTTTACAACTGCCTTCTTCAACAATCACTTTGACTCTGACTCGGCAATGGCAACTGAGAGTTTGAAACCCTTGTTCAGTTATTTGACTATTAACATACCCATAATCTTGATTTCTTTACTAAATTTTGATAATTTAAAGTTTGGACGCCCTTTTGATCATTGGCCTCTTTTTCATTTATTAAAATACTAATCATACTTAATCAAACACCTTCCCTTCACATAGCATCCATTTTACGAAGAAATCTCTCTTTGTTCGGTGCTTTCTTTTTCTTTAGAACTTCTTTTTGTTTATATTTGAATGGTAAGTCATCATAATATTAAGTTTTCAAAGAGTTGCACACCAAATTTTATCGCTAGTAATTAGCATACTGTGGTGCACCCGTCTTGCTCTAATCCTGGGTCCGCCTCTGTTAGTAAGTGAGGTACAATTTCATCAACAAATTCGCCCCAGAATGTAGCAGACAACTTCTTCCTCGTGCCAAATAGAAATGAATATATAATTTTAAGCATATGTAATTATCAAATCCATCCTTAATCAGTAGATGACTGTTTATTCTTACTCATCATCTTCTAGTATGATATTCATAAACTTCCTAGAAATTTCACCTTGTTTGTGCATTTGTACCCCACTAAAACTGACAATTTCTCCTATCACATCTAAAGAAAAAGAAGATGTTAAAAGAAATAGCAGAAAAGTTCATAATTAAAAATGTAAGGTAAAAGTTATTTTTACCGAATAATTCAGTCTCGTTCACATCAACCTTATTTGTCAATTGATCATATGGCCGCAAATCAAAGATATTCATTGAGAAAAGTGGAACGGTTGTTTCAATCATTGTTGTCCGTTGAGTGAATGTCAGACTCAACCTATATTTTGTGGTGTTGAACCTCTCCTTATTTTGACAAACGATAAAGTTCGCCATAAAATACAATCCAAGCTCATTAACTTGTGTTTTGAAAAGATGCAAAACTGACTTTCCAATAGAAGCATGTATCTAATCGCCCTACAAAGAGTTACATTAAATAAAAAAAGTGTTTGAAGGAATTAGTAATACAATAATTTCATATTAACTAATACAAATCTTTATTTTACTTGAATACTTGAATTTATACTAATACTAATTTGAAGTAATATTACTTTTCAATAGTAGAGTTGAAAGAATTAGTAAGTGAAAGAAATAGAGAAACAACTCCACATTTGTAATTTAATCACATTAAAAAACAGAGAAGGTATAACGATTTAGCAACACAAAAAATCCAGAGTAACTAATACTAATTTATATTATTGTAATTGAATACTTGAATTTATACTAATACTACTTATCAATAATAGAGTTTAATGAATTAGTAAGTCAAACAAACAGAGCAAAAACTCCAAATTTTTCTTTTCAACAGTAAAGTTAAACGAATTAGTAATTAAGTCACATAAACAGAGTAACTACTCTAGATTTGAAACTTAATTTATACTAATAGTAATTTTATCCGGTAGACTTAGAACGAATTAATAACTCAAACACACAAAGCAACAAATTCAAATTTGCAACTTAAGAAACAGCGACCAAAACAAATTAGTAAGAAAATAATATATTTTAAAGACCTTTTCATCTTGTAGAACCAATTCAATCGAGAATGTAGTGTCTGAATTATAACAATCCGGTACTTCCCACAGACGGACAACTCAAACTTTCAACTTCCATTGCATTTTCGAAATTGTTATATCCTTGATGAAATCACTGTGAGTAGTCATTCTTTGCATAAGCCGTATGTTTTTTTGGATTCTTGATAGAATTGAAGTACCGTGTATCAGTGGAAGAAATATAAGTTTACAATTTTGAGCAGTTGTTACCGAGTAGTGGATAGAGATCGTGAGTTTCAATCGGGGTTTAGATAGTTGAGGACACTCTGACTATCGTTATTTTGCAAGGATAATTTAGGGTAAGTGGAAGCTAAACAGTTTTTAAATTATGTTGTGGATTAAATGGTTATTCACATGTAAACCCATTTAATTCTTAAAAAATAAAAAGTTCTGAAATTTCTACCTAATTTTGTAGGACATTTTTCTCCCAAATAAAGTTTTAGTTCATAATTAGTTGTAGCAATGTCCTAAAGTGCCAAGTGGCATATTGGGGTGATGTCACTTTGGCTTAATGAGATTACTTTTTCTTCTACTTTCAATTATAGATAGATTGTACGTAAACAATCACTCATACGTACGTTTTTCACTCTATAAAAGAAGAAGCACAAAAGGTAACTCGCAAAAAAAGAACATATAAATTAAAGAACAAAGCCAAACAGTACCTAAAGAATAAAAGTTTGAGATGAACGAGAAAGGACAATGATATCATATGGAGCTGACTTTCCACGATGATAATGAAGTAAAGGAGCGTTAAACTAGCTATTTCATTTTCATATTTCCAAAGTTTAATTGGTACGTATAAATGCAAGTCAAATTTATTTATGCTAATAATTGTTGTCAGCATTCGACCATAGTTTAATTCATTCTCCTAATGTATTGAATCTTCCCCGTGTCCACTTCTGATCTGCAGTGACAGTGTAGGACATGATGTGTGTGTGAGACTAGTTGCTGCATGTCCAACGGTATAGGTCCTCCTTAGGTGTGGAACCAAACTTGTATAAACTCCTTTTTTTTCGCTTAAATATTTAGTATCACTGATCCGATTCATGTAAACTCAATAAACTAGTAAAGGCGCTCCATATTGAGATGTTCTTCGATCCATTTCCAGGACGCGAACTTAAAATTTTTGAGTAATGGTGACGAAATCTCAATCGTAACTCTAGTCTTTATTGGGATGTAATGGATTGAATGTTTTAATTTGACATGGTACAATAGCATAATGTACTTTAGATTTACTATATTAGGTCGGGAGAGAGTACTTTACCAGCATCGTATGTAACGAAAATAACTTAGCTATTATCTTTTATATTAATTAATTTTATACTTAATCATAAATAAATGATACAGAATTTCACTTTATTAGTATAACCATATAACATAAGTATTTTACAAGTTGTAAGGGGCAAAGGTCCCCAAAAGTCACGGGCGTGCAACGCCCAGGATTCAATCAGAGATTTATTACGCAGGCTGGCCAAGTTTGTGAAAGGGACAATTGAGATGACGAGACCTTTTTTGGGCCTCGAAGAGAAAACAAGTGGGAGAGACTATAGTGTAGGTGGAGCCTCTTCAACACCAAGTGGGAGAGACTATATGGATATGGATAGTTATTGTGAGATTCATACAAAGACAACGTGATGCTGCTTTTGAATGCACTTCCCTCCATTTTCTATATCAAAATCCTTTGCCACTAGTGAACATAAACCAGGCAGGGCAAAATCATTGACAAATACTAAATGGGACAGGACAAGACAGGTTAAAATTTTAGCACGTTAAGGCTAGCTTTGCCCAGTCCTGACCCATTTACATCCCTATAGGTAGGAGAAAGATTCAAGGACGACGCAGTCGAGGCTTCTTTTCCTTCCGGAGAAATATTCAATAATGTGTATTATTTGATCACTATTGTTGCTATTGTTTCTCTATTGCTCCATTTTTAACGTTCTTGAGCCGAGAGTCTTTCGGAAACATATGTCTACCTTCATAGGGAGGGGTAAGGTCTGCGTACACACTACCCTTCTTAAACTCCACTTGTGGGATTCCACTGGCTTGGTAGTGGTTGTTGTAGTAGAAATATTCAAGAATGTAGATGACACTCCTTTTCCTTTCAGTCCTTTTTGTCTTCAAACTTTTTCTATATGACAAAATCTTGAGTAACATATCAGAAATATCTAGTGAGAAGCAAGCCAACAAGATGCCCTATTTGTGGAGAAAAAATTGTGCATAGAAAAGGTCATTATGTGAAAAGATATGGCATATCCAGCAGCTTCTATTACACTTGAGATTGGCACCCCTGTGGATAGATGGTCCATGAAAGCCTCTGCAACATCATGCAGAGCTAATGTGTACCCCAGTTTTATACTTTGCCTTAGATCTTGTTCTCCCGACGGGCTACTACGGATATTTTCTTATTCTGTATGTTATATACAAAAATTATACAAATTTTATATATTTTTCGGCTATTATTTTTACAACGGCTATACAATGTCATTTTTTCAAAAATATATGTACTACTTTTAGCTAATACCTCTAACCAAACACGGAATAAATTTAATCCTAAAATTACCAGGATAATACCTTAAACCAAGTGTCACAAGCATGAAAATATCTACTCCAGAGTTTAGACGGGCATCTTCTTTTTGGTGATGGGATAATAAAGTTTAGAGGGGAATTCTTAACACCAAGGGCAAGCAAAGAAACTTCATAGCATAATGCTCTCGACATCAGAATTAAACCATATATATGCGTGTAGCTACTCCCAGAGAACAACCACAACAAAGGTGCAGCTTAAGTCTCCTTTTCGTATTGGCCAAAGTAAGGTTCGTGGCTACAGGGGGCTTCGCAGTTCCAACAAAACACTATTAGCTTAAGTCATAACTAACACAAACAGAATAATCCTTTGACATAAGCACTTCAACTTCACTTTTGTTCAGTGTAAACTACCACTACTTCAATTACTTGTTCCATGGATTCAATCAAGTTCCACAACATAGGTAAATTGCTAAATCTGGAGATCTCAAAACATCAATGCACAAACCTTTCCTTTCTCTGTTGCTCTTTACCTATTTCCAGCTGTGATTACCCCAAAGTGTCAATATAGCTACTATTTTGAAATCAAAGACCCTATTCTACCTGTTTAGTGGGCAATGAACTGTTCTCCTTGATGTAGTTCGTTATCAATGCACTGCCTAATAACATATGCATATACAGTTACAACTTTGTAATACCCAATGCTAAGAACTTGCTACAAGCTCTCCAAACCTAAAATCTAGCTAAACTTTATTAAAATGTGACAAATATTTTTTTTCTAGCCTAGAGCTGAAAGATCTCTCTAACTGATACTCCATAGTACAGCACCTTCGTGGTGATTTCACTCATGAATATACCTTACTCGCTTTCGAACAAGACAAGATCTTTGCGAGCTCTAACTTAAGGGACAGTAATGCTTTCAAATGTCAAATGCCACTCTGAAAACCAAAGCATAAAAGCAGAATGAAGCTGCATTTTCTTTCCTCCAAATAATTCCCAGCACTTTTTCCTTCCACCAAAGAGGTCCACTTCTGCAACAGATGTTTTAAAACTCCTGAAAGTTTTCAGATCAAACTACAGGTCTCATTCCAGTAGGCAACACATGAAACTCAAACATCTTCAATACTGATCAGAAAAAAGGCAGCAAGGAAACTCTGTCGCAATCTCCCAACAATAAAAGTAATGGAGCTAAGTTACTGTGTACAAGGAAAGAGAGCGACGAGCAAAGATGTAAAAACTTGTATTGAGCTTACAGAGCCTTATCACCAAGATGGTAATGCTTCGATGGAAGGAATCTGAAGAAAATGGGAAAGGAAGGACAAAAATGACAACTGTGGTGGGGGTGTATAACAGTACTGACCTTTTTTTAAAGAAAAAACTAACATCCCTTATCATGGACATTGTAAAATGCCACTCAACCTATTGTCAGCTTGCTCAAGATCTGAACTCCAAATTCCCATTGTTGTCCCCATGCCGAACTACTCAAACTCGGTCAAATATGGTAATGCTAAGAACCAAAACATTGCAAGACACAAACATGGTAAAAGATTAAAAAGGTAAAAGCACGAGAACGAATATTGAATAGAAACTATGGAACATGAACAAATATCAAATCTTTATCAACTAATTGCGGAGGAAAGACGTAAACAGCTTCTTCAATTTCACAGACCAAATGGTGAAATGATGAAAAAGAAGACAAGGAGGACTAATTCAGTTATCTAATCAACCAAACTTTCTGATTGATTATACATTGCACCCGACCAAATTACAGCATAATCTCATTTGTCAACCTCCATAGCTTGTGCAGCTTTAGCTTTGGCCAATGGTGTCAACTTCGTCTTCAATTTTTTCTTCCCCACTTGAAACCCACTTCCACCTGTCTTCTTCTTGTCCTTACCATCTACCTAAATCACATCATCATCCAAATTAATTCCTTTCTTTCTTGTTTTTGTTGGTTAAATTAAACTTCTATTATCATCACCCAAGATAAGTGGCGGAGCACACGCAATTGAAGGGGATTCTTAGGGAAGTTATATTGTGTAGATAGGGTAAAATATTTTTATACATATATAAAATTTTGAATCCTTCATAAGAGATAAACAAGTTCAAATCCTGGGTGTGCCATTTTTAGATTTTATTAATCCCCTTGTCAGAATTCCTGGCTCCGATACTGTCCAAAATAGCTCCTTTTTTTTGGATAAAGTAATTTTCTGATCATCTTCAAAAAGCTCCTGGCTATTGAATGTGTAAAACTACTATTGAAATATCAAAGATTACCCAGTAAAGATATAGATTTTTCTGATTAAATTAGTGTATACATCAGAGAAATAACGATGCAATTAAAGAGGTTAACTATGGAAAAAATGCATGTTTTACAGATGATAAAGGCAGGATGATTAACCTTCATCTTGTTCTTTTTTGCTTGTAGCTTCTTCTCTAGCTTTTCTTTCTCTGCTTTTTCCTCTATATTTTCACCATCAATCAATAATTAGTATCACATCAAAATATTATTTTTGTAAAACGTAAATAAAAAGCATAACTTCACGAGGCCTAGCAAATAACATAATATATGAACGATAAAAAGGAAAAGAAGGGGCAAAGAATTGTACTTCGAAGATTGAATTCGTGCTGTCTTTTCCGTCGACCCAAATCGTTTTTCTTCGACATTTTGGCGACGGTGCTCGCTCTCTGGGATTGTTTGCTTCTTCTACCAATACCTTAAACCCTAAAATTTTCAAAGTTTCAGCCGCATATTAATATTGTTCCCTTGATATCATTTTAAAACTCAAGTTTCCTCTTTGCTAATTTTGAAAATACCTCATGTATAACACTTTTTCCTTTTTCTATTTTTATTTCACTATGCTTAATGTTTGCAATTAGTTTTTTAAAACATATATTTAAAGTTATCGTACGTGGATTAACATGTTATAACAAATAATATGATTACTTTGATATTAGTGAATTGTGCCTTGTAGTAAAGCTTGTTAAAAGCATTTTATTTTGTATAGTACTTAACTCATAAAGCAAAAGCAAATTAGCTTTCGATAATAGAAAATGTCAAAATATTAGGATGAAAGGAGTAATTTATCGTACGTGGATTAACATGTTATAACAAATAATATGATTACTTTGACATTAGTAAATTATGTAAGCTTATCAATAATTTATTTTGTATAATTGTTTACCCAAAAACGGATAACAATTGAATTTATACGCGGTTTTAAGGATATGTGATATAACTTGGTACAAATTGAGAAAATATATATATTAATGTTAAAATTGACTGTGAAATAAATAAATGCAAAACAAACGAATCGAATAGCCTTGACCCTCAAGTTTGATCACCCTCAAACCAAGTGAAGATTCAACTGATATAAGAACAGAGTAGCAAGATATTGAAAACTAGAAGAAGGCATTAGATTGCTTTGTATTGCATGAATGTGATGTCTCTTATAAATGATCGGACTCTCTTTATATAGTAAATGAGTCATACTCTTGATATAATTCTAAATACAGTAAGGAATCTTATGATAGGCTAATTAACCGGCCTCTTCTTTATACGTGCGGGATTTCCGCCGCGATCCTCGCCCGATTGCGGATATTTTGGCTTTCAGTTATTTGGCTCGGTAAGCTTCCCTTGGTCTCGCTCGATCTCTATTTTGCTCGATCTCGATCTTGCTCGGTCTCGATCTTAGCCGGTCTCGATCTTGGTCGACCTCTAGGTCACGGGCTCGGCAATCTAACTTCGCACCATGGCTTGATATAACAAGAGTTTGAACCTTGGCATATCATGTTCTAGTCTCGATCAGTCATATGAAGGGCAAGCCCGGTTTTGACCGTAAACAATAATCAAATTAAAGTTAACTCATAAAGCAAAATCTGTATACGGTCGAAATAGATTTCGGCATTCGTACGATTGATCGAGGTCGACATAATGGATCGAAGAAAGACTCTGTAATATTGAGATGGGTTCCGAAGGTGGTATGAACGAGCTTCAGATTTTGGGTATGGGTCAAACACCGAGTTCGATGTCATTATCGAGCTCGGGTCCGAATCGAATTATGATGAGATGATTTCGAGCTTAAGGAGCAGAGGCCAACTGAGCCCGAATCATCACCTGATTCCGAGTCCACATCGAGCTCTAGAAGCAATACCGACCAGCACCGAGGCCGATCGAGCTCGAGCTCACAGACAAGAGCCATTGCAAACACACTAAGGGAGAGAATCTCGACGGAAATTAGGGAAAAGCTGATTTATCATGGGTTCTCCATTATGTATTTTTAATTATATTTAAAGTAGAATCCTCCACTATAAAGAAGATGGCTACATTTCTATATAGGGCAGTTTTTTTTGTCTACATTATAATTCAAGCATCATATTCTCCTATATTCAAGAGTTACTCTTTTAAACTTCATTAATTGTTTCGTTGTGCTTAGTCCTAAAAATCATCTTCTTTACAACCTTGTTTATTTTGCGTTCTTTGCAATCCATATTTGATATTTCTATTTATCCCTATGATTTGTATCAAGCTATACCACATATCTTTATAACTACATACAAATTCAACTCTATCCGTTTTTAGGGTAAACAGTTTGGCGTCCACCGTGGGGCTAAGGATAACAGTGACTATTTGATATTAATCTGCAAAAACACACCGCTTTGCGCTTGTTTCCGAAAGTATCTTGGATTTCGGATTACCAACGACTAACTACCAATCAAATGGCCTTACATATCGACAACGAAGCTGGTCTTCAAGACGAGAAAACCAACTTGACACCTAGTACCGAAAGACCACTTGTCAACGTCGTTGGAGCTCGAATCGAAGTGCCGATAGATATCAATTCGCATGTGTCCATTGAGGCGAACCTACATTCTGAACCTGAAAAAAGCATTCATTGTAGCACTCGGTCTGCAGCCCGAGACCCCCAAAACATTAAGGAAAACGGCGTCAGCTTGCATATGATTTTTAAAATGTTGCAAGCCCAACAGGTATCGATAGCTTAGTTGCAGAGCCAAACCCAGCTACCGAGCAGGCCGGAGCCCAGTCCACCTCGATAAATTGCCCACAGAACGGAGCCAGCCATAGTGAGGTCAAATGAGCAAGAATCAGGGACTACTCCCGAAATTGCTAAAATAATCGAGGAGCTCACAAAGCGAGTCGAAGCCAACGATGAAAAGGTAGAGACATACAACTCCATGGTTGATCAGATCCCGGGGGCACCACCAATATTGAAGGGCTTAAATTCATAAAAATTCCTACAAAAGCCTTTCCCCCCAAGCGCGGCTCCTAAACCAATCCCAAAGAAGTTCCGCATGCCCGAGATTCCTAAATATAACGGAATTACCGACCCCAACGAATATGTTACCTCATACACATGTGCCATCAAAGGGAACGATCTAGAAGATGATGAGATCGAATCCGTATTATTGAAGAAATTTGGTGAAACCCTGTCAAAGGGAGAAAATGATATGGTATCATAATTTTTCATCTAATTCTATCGATATTTTTGCTATGCTTGCAGATTCCTTCGTAAAAGCACACACCGGGGCCATAAAAGTCGAGACCAGGAAGTCGGACATGTTCAAGGTAAGACAAAAGGATAACGAGATGCCAAGGGAGTCCATATCTCATTTTCAAATAGAACGAATTGATCTGCCACCAGTCACGTACAATTGGGTTGTTCAGGCTTTCACTCAAGGTTTGAACGAACGAAGTTCGACGGCTTCACGGCGGCTGAAGCATAACCTGATCGAGTACCCATATATTACTTGGGTCGATGTACATAATCGATATCAATCAAAAATAAGAGTCGAAGACGACTAGTTGGGTTCTGGGTCCATTATCAAAAAGGGCTGCCAATCGAGAACAGAGATCGATCAGAGACCGATATTGGCCGTATAATAGAAATCCTACAAGCTAGGTATGATAAACGGCTAAAACGATACTACTGCTAAGGTACGATCCCCCCTCCCCCCATTCAATTATATTTCGAAACTAACTCGTGCAAATGTTCGACCAAAGATGAGGATTAATGAATTTGATTAGGAACAAAGATGGATAATTCAACATGAAACCTCAGTATCCGAGGCCTCCTTACAATCAACCTCGAATACTGGGGGGGAATACCATTGTCACTGAACATATCGATGATGATTATCAAGAACGATGCAAAGGAAGTTACTTCGTTATTTCATGACAATAGGGTCTCATCAGGAATAATTGTAAGGGCCAAATGGTCAAACGAGCCATGCCCATATAGTTGGCCCGAGCCCTGACACAAAACATAAACACATATATAATGACTTACACATGTATAATGACTTACCGATATCTTATATCCAAGAAAAATTCCTTCATTTCGAGATTTATTATGCAAACAGGCCTAAGGTAAATTAATGAATTCGAGCAATACTCACTCAACTATAAAGCCCAAGGGCTACATCAACTTGAGTTGGAGCAACCATTCCTACTCGGGGACTATCTACTAAGCCTACGGGCTACTTTTACTTCGAGTTCGAAACAATCACTCGACTATTAAGCCTACGGACTACACTACTTCAAGTTCGAGCAAGGCACTCACTCGAGTACTAAGCCTACGGGCTACTCTTATCTTGAGTTCGAGAAATCACTCACTCAATCATTAAGCCTACGGGCTACATTCTTCGAGTTCGATCAAGGCACTCACTCGAATGCTAAGCCTACGGGCTACTCTTATCTTGAGTTCGAGAAATCACTCACTCAATCATTAAGCCTACGGGCTACATTTCTTCGAGTTCGAGCAAGGCACTCACTCGAATGCTAAGCCTACGGGCTACTCTTATCTTGAGTTCGAGAAATCACTCACTCAATCATTAAGCCTACGGGCTACATTACTTCGAGTTCGAGCAAGGTACTCACTCAAATGCTAAGCCTATGAGCTACTTTTACTTCGAGTTCGAAATAATCACTCGACTATTAAGCCTACGTGCTACATTTCTTCGAGTTCGAGCAAGGCACTCACTCAAATACTAAGCCTATAGGATACTCTTATTTTGAGTTCGAGAAATCACTCACTCAATTATTAAGCATATGGGCTACATTACTTCGAGTTCGAGCGAGGCACTCACTCGAACATTAAGACTATGGGCTACTCTTATCTTGAGTTCGAGAAATCACTCACTCAATCATTAAGCTTATGGGCTACATTACTTAGAGTTTGAGCAAGGCACTCACTCGAATGCTAAGCCTACTGGCTACTTTTACTTCGAGTTTGAAACAATCACTTGACTATTAAGCCTACGGGCTACACTACTTCGAGTTCGAGCAAGGCACTCACTCGAGTACTAAGCCTACGGACTACTCCTATCTTGAGTTCGAGAAATCACTCACTTAATCATTAAGCCTACGGGCTATATTTTTTCGAGTTCGAGCAAGGCACTCACTCGAATGCTAAGCCTACGGGCTACTCATATCTTGAGTTTGAGAAATCACTCACTCAATCATTAAGCCTACGGGCTACATTACTTCAAGTTCGAGCAAGGCACTCACTCGAATGATAAGCCTACTGGCTACTTTTACTTCGAGTTCGAAACAATCACTCGAATATTAAGCCTACGAGCTACACTACTTCGAGTTCGATCAAGGCACTCACTCGAGTACTAAGCCTGCAGGCTACTCCTATCTTGAGTTCGAGAAATCACTCACTCAATCATTAAGCCTACGGGCTACATTACTTCGAGTTCGAGCAAGGCACTCACTCGAATGATAAGGCTACGAGCTAGTTTTACTTCGAGTTCGAAATAATCACTCGACTATTAAGCCTACGGGCTACACTACTTCAAGTTCGAGCAAGGCACTCACTCGAGTACTAAGCCTACGGGCTACTCCTATATTGAGTTCGAGAAATCACTCACTCAATCATTAAGCCTACTGGCTACATTACTTCTAGTTCAAGCAAGGCACTCACTTGAATGCTAAGCCTACAAGCTACTCCTATCTCGAGTTCGAAGCACTCACTCAAGCCTACGGGCTACACTACTTCAAGTTCAAGCAAGGCACTCACTCGAATACTAGGCTTACGGGCTACTCATATATTGAGTTCGAGAAATCACTCACTCAATCATTACGCCTACTGGCTACATTACTTCGAGTTCAAATCATTCACTCGACTACTAAGCCTACTGGCTAATTATTACTTCTAGTTCGGGTAAATCACCCACTCGACCAATCAATGCATATGGGCTACATTACTTCGAGTAAATTACTCATTATTTCGAGCTCAAACGAACACTCGACTATTTAAGGCTGAAGGCTATTCGAGCCCAACAAAGCAAAGGGAACTATCCACAAAGCCCGAAAGCAACAGTGATTAAAATTCAAACTATCTATTTAGCTTCAAAGGCTATTTTGCTTCAAAAGGAAGAAAAAATTGTACAAAGGCAACTCAGCCAAAAAGGAAGTTCTTTATACAAAGACCGAAAGCGATATCAAAAGAACGCAACAAATTACCTAAGGCCCTAAATGGCTCAATCTTCATCGGAGGCCGTGTTTTTGGCATCTTCCTCATCTTCAGACTCACCCGAAAAAAATACGCCCCTCAATCTTGCTCGAGAAAAATCGACGAAGAATCACTATCCTCTAAAAGGAAAGGTGGATTTGGCCGAGGGTCACATCGTACCTTTTACAGAAGGCAACGATGACGGGGTCTAGAGGGCCCAACGTGAAAGGATAAGTATAAACACTTAAGATCCCTTCAACGTGGGTAGTAATTGATTCATCAGGTGATGGGATTACTACAAGTTTATTATTCCAGTTGCATTCTTGTATGACTTTCTCGAAAACTTTCTCGGTAATTGAACATTGGTACCTCGACATCGGCTCACACCGACCCAGTATCGGAGAAGGCTTTTCAACTTTAAAATCGCCTACAGTCGAGCACCCTACTGGAACGAATTCCTTAGGACGGGGCTCTTCCACATCCTCACCACCGGCAGGTCGAGATGAAGAAGCGGTCTCTTTTTGCGGAACAGTTTTAGACGTTTTTGCCATCTAAAATTCTGTGAACGAAGAACGGGAGTATTTGGTGTTTTGAGAAGGAATTTGCAGTAAAAATCACAGATTTGCATACAGAAAACTCAAAAAAGACGAGAAGGGACTTAGAAAATTTGGAAGATTGAAGACGTAAAAGTGATTAATGGTGGAAAGAAGGGCTATTTATAGATTGAAGCAATGACGGTTCAATATCAGCGGTGGCCGACCACCGTCTGATACACATTAAATGCCTTGGTAAACTGAACCGATGGGACAACTATCACGTATATCATGGTCGGATCGATGCAAACGTCAGCGTATATCTGATCGAGCCGTTGGAAAATCATATCGTTTCTCGCCACATCCTTCCCATGAAACGAGGGAACTATCTATATATGGTCAAAATAAATTTCGGCGTTCGTACGATTGATCGAGGTTGAAACATAATGGATCGAAGAAAGATTTCATAATATCGAGATGGGTTCCGAATGTGGTATGAACGAGCTTCAGATTTTGGGTATGGGTCAAACACCGAGTTCGAAGTCATTATCGAGCTCGGGTCCGAATCGAACTATGATGAGATGATTTCGAGCTTAAGGGGAAGAGGCCAACCGATACCGAGCTCGAATCATCACTTGATCCGAGTCCATATCGAGCTCTAGAAGCAATACCGACCAGCACCGAGGCCGATCGAGCTCGAGCTCACAGACAAGAACCGTTGCAAACACACTAGAGGAGAGAATATCGACGAAAATTAGGGAAAAACTGATTTATCATGGGTTCTCCATTATGTATTTTTAATTATATCTAAAGTAGGATCCTCCACTATAAAGAGGATGGCTACATTTCTGTAGAGGGCAGTTTTTTTGGCCTACATTGTAATTCAAGTACCATATTCTCCTATATTCAAGAGTTACTCTTTTATGCTTTATTAATTGATTCGTTGTGCTTAGTCCTAAAAATCATCTTCTTTCCAACCTTGTTTATTTTGCGTTCTTTGCAATCCATATTTGATATTTTTATTTATCCCTATGATTTGTATCAAGCTATACCACATATCTTTAGAACTACGTACAAATTCAACTCTATCCGTTTTTTGGGTAAACAAAATCAAATTAGCTTCCGATAATAAAAAATGTCAAAATATATTAGGATAAAAGGAGTAATAGCTTTCTCTTCTTTTTGAGATGTTTAGTAAATCTCGTTTCGATAATTTTTTCCTAACGGACCATTAACCAATCAAGAAGTCATTATTATTAAACAACTTCACAATAATAGTTTATATGAATTATAGTCTAATAGTTTTTGTTAGTCATATTCTCACATCATCTACATAAATAAGTGGATCACCTTCTTCCAAACTATATCTTCTTTTGTCAAAGAAAAAAACATTTAAAACAAAATTATTTATAAAATTTTATAAAAAAAATATATTCCTACGAGTGACATATTGAATGATCAAGTTGTCGAGACCCATTTTATGAGAATTTTAAATGTTTGATTGAGTGAGATGTAAATATATTTTCACTACTATTAGTCTTAGGGTACGCGCTTTGTGCGTGTAACCATATCAATGAATATAAAGTTTTAAAGAATTAGGTTATCCATCTGCTTTAATTTAGTTTAACTGGATACGGAATTTAAGAAAGTAGGACATGAAGATTTTTGAAACTTGTGATTTTCCACATACCATAATATTTAAGCGGCTATAAAAGTTTGTCATTAAAGATAAAATAAAATATTCATGTTTAATTATGTTCAAATTTAAAAGTATTATTAATTTTTTAAATGAACTAAAAAATAAATAGTGTTATACTTTTTGGAATGAATAGACGACGACAACAACAACCTAGTATAATCCCATTAGTGGGGTATGAGAGGGTAGTGTGTACGCAGACCTTACCCCTACTTTGGGTAGAGAGGTTGTTTCCGATAGACCCTCGGCTCCCTCCCTTCAAGAATTCTCCACCTTACTCTTGGGTTGACTCGAACTCACAAACTCTTGGTTGGAAGTGGAGGGTGCTTACCATTAGAGCAACCCACAAAAGTTCTTAGATGCTAAGAGTTTAGTTAATTGAAAAATAATTTTACTCATGTGATGAATATGAAAAAGAATTTTTTTTTTTTTTTTTGCTAATTAGTTAATGTAAAGATTTAGTTATTTCTTTTTAACATTAAAGGTAATTTAATTTAAACACTTGGTTATTTTTTCCTCAACATTTAATGCAATAACTTATTTTTCATTATTCAAATTTTAAATATTAGCTCATCATAATTTTTTATAATTTTATCTGCAATTATAATTTTTTTTCTAATAAGCATTCTACTCTCAAAGAATAAAAAAATTGATGTTCCATTTTTCTATTTGTAACGACCTGACCGGTCGTTTCGAGAGTTATAGCCTCGTTTTCCTCATTTTCTACTTCTTTTTATATTATTCAGCTATATTATGTTATGTCGGGTTAGTTGGTTTGGGACCGGAGTGGTTTCAAAGTGAATTGAGACGCTTAGTCTCTTAAGTAGAAATTTAAGTTGGAAAAGTCAACCGGATGTTGACCTATATATAAACGATCTCGGATTTGAATTTTGATGGTTCTGTTAGCTCTGTTAGGTAATTTTGGACTTAGAAGTATATCCGGAATATGATTTGGAGGTCCGTGGTAGAATTAGACTTGAATTGGCGAAATGGAGTAGGTTCGTAGTGTTAGGTAATATCGGGGTCGAAATGGAATTTCGTAAGTTGGAGTAGGTTCATAGTGTCATTTTTTATGTGTGTGCAAAATTTGAGGTCATTCGGACATGGTTTGGTTGGTTTCAGCATCGGTTGCCGAATTTGGAAATTTAGAAGTTCTTAGGCTTGAATCCGAGGGTAATTTGATGATTGGATATTGCTTTGAGTGATTAGAAGATTCGACTAAGTTTGTATATTGATATATGACTTATTGGTATTTTTGGTTGAGGTCCCGAGGGCCTCGGGGTGATTCCGGGTGGTTAACGGATTTGTCGAAGTTGGAATTTGCAGCTGGAGCCTTTAATTATTTTCGCACCTGCGGAAGAAAGCCTCGCAGGTGCGAGGCCGCTGGTGCGCGTGGGGAGTGTGCAGGTGCGGGCAACGCTGGGCTAAAGATGGGAACGCAGGTGCGAAGAATTGGCCGCATGTGCGAGCCCGCATGTGCGAGGCCTTGAGCGCAAATGCAGAGATGAGAATTTTGGGCTGGTTTCGCAGATGCGCACCAGGGACCGCAGATGCGAGCCCGCAGGTGCGAGAAAGGTGTCCGCATGTGCGAAAGCTGGGGGATTAAGTGAGTTGCGCAGGTGCGGCTCCTTGAACCGCAGGTGCGGTCGCGTGGGTGCGAGAAAATGGCTGCATGTGCGAAAAACCTAGGCAGAAACCATAAATAGAACCCTTCGTGATTTTGGTGCACTCTTCACTATTTCTATTCGGTTTTTGGAGCTGTTGGGAGAGATTTGAAGAGGGAATCAAGGGGATTTCATTGAGATAAGTTACTTGAGCCCTAATACTTGTATATATGGTAATTTTCTATTGTTTAATAATGGTAATTAGTGAAAATGAGGGGTTAGGGCTTGGAATTTTTGGAAAGTAATTTAAAGATTTGAAAGACCAAACGATGTTGGATTTTGATGAATTTGGTATGGTTAGACTCGTGAGTGAATGAGTTTTCTACTTTTGTAAATTTTGTCGGATTTTGAGACATGGGCCCGGGGCCGAGTTTGAGTCAATTTCGGGTTTTGGTCTAATTTTGAAGCTTTTCTTGTAGAATTCATTCCATTAGCATATATTGATGGTATTGTACTGATTGTGAATAGATTTGGAGCATTTGGAGGCCGAGTCCAGAGGCAAGAGCATTACGGGGTAGAGATTTGACCGGTTTGAGGTAAGTAACGATTGTAAATCTAGTTCTGAGGGTATGAAAACCCGGATTTTGTATCATTCTACTATTTTTAGTGACGTACATGCTAGGTGACGGGCATGTGGTCGTGCACTGTTGGGGATTTATGACTTGGTCTGTCCCGTAGCAACTGTAAAGTTACATACTTTGTTGAAACTATATGATACTTATATGTTTTAGAAAGAATTTCTGTAAATTGGGCTGAATGCCATGTTTGGGCCTTGCGCCAATGCTGTTTGGACCCTTAGGGGCTGTTTCTTACCATCCTCTCATTATTTTCAATTGAAAATCTATACTCAGTCATGTTTATAATTATTTACCGCATAACTCAGTTTTATGACTCTATTTTGATGCATATAAATGATTTGGGCCGAATGTCCTGTTTTACTAAAATGCCCGAGTGGCTTGATAGGTTTATGACTGAGTGAGGCCGAGGGCCTGATTTGTGAGGATGAGTGTGGGTCGGGGCTGCCCGCCTGCAACATACTTTATTATTATGGCACGTGAGTTGTCCGTGCAGCACGTGAGTTATCCGTGCAGATTATAGCGCTTGGGCTGAAGGAGCCCCTCCGGAGTCTGTACACACCCCTAGTGAGCGCAGGCACCTACAGAGTGCGAGTGCCGAGTGCCGAGTGACTGGGAGGCATGGGTGATTGTGAGGTATGCCCGAGTGTCAAGAGTGATTGTGAGGTATGCCCGAGTGGCACGAGTGACTGTGAGGTTTTCCCGAGGGGTTGTTTATGAGTGATGTTTTGCCCGAGGGGCTGTTTATGATTTCATCATTTTTGCTCACCTTTGCATTTTTCCTCTGTCTGCAAACTGTTGAAAAATATCTTTAAATGATTTTTACTGGAACTGGGTTAAACGAGATGTTTTGATTCAAATCCTGATTTTTAAAAGCATGTGGTATTTTACTAAGATTTCCCGATATGAATGTTATATGATTTATTGCTCGTCACTACTGCTCAAACTTTATTTATTATTTTTACTTACTGAGTTGGCGTACTCACGTTACTCCCTGCACCTTGTGTGCAGATTCAGGTGTAGCTGGTCACGGTTGAGTGTTCTGGTTGCAAATTTTCTTGGAGATAGCAAGGTAGTTGTTGGGCGATCGCAGCCCCTGCTCTTCTCCCTCTTATCTTCCTCTAGTTGTATTTAGCTATTTTCTAGGCTGAGTTAGCCTTGATATTGTTAGACAGATTGTAGTAGATGTTCATGACTAGTGATACCCCGATGTCGGCCTTTTCCTTCCGCACTTTTATTTTGATTGGAACTCCTTTACGAAGATTTTTATGTCAAATAACCTTGAAATTATCTTTAAAATTAAAATATCGATTTGTTTTGGAAATGAGTCGGCTTGCCTAGTTCCACGATAGGCGCTATCACGATAGGGGTTAGTTTTGGGTCGTGACAGATTAGTATCAGAGCCTAGGTTACATAGGTCTCACGAGTCATGAGTGGGTTTAGTAGAGTCTTGCGGATCGGTATGGAGACGTTTGTACTTATCTTTAGGAGGCTGCAGAACCTTTAGGAAACTCCACATTCTTGAATTTTTGTCGTGCGAATCTGTTGATTCTAATAACTAAACATTTGTTGTTTCATTCTCTCACAGATGATGAGGACTCGTACTACCGGTCAGGAGGGCCAACCACCTGTACTACTAGCCAGGGCCGTGAGAGGCGAGAGGCCGAAGTCGTGGTAGGGGCAGAGGTGTAGCCCGTACAGCAGCTGGGGCAGTACCTGCAGATCCACCGGTTGTCCCAGATCAGGACCAGGTTCCAGTTGTTGATGCACCAGCTCAGGCACCACCTGTGCCTATTGTGATTCCAGGCCTTCAGGAGGCCCTAGCTTAGATTCTAACAGCGTGTACTGGCCTTGCTTAGGCGGTCTCTATTTCGGCGGCCGCAACCACTTCTCAGGCCAGGGCCGTTGCTCGTACACCCGAGCAGGTTATTCAGGGATTTCAGACACCGGAGGCACCACCAGCCCAGCCGGTTGCTGTTGCTCAGGATTATGTGGTTCCTGCTATACCTAAGGATGATCAGCGTAGGTTGGAGAGGTTTGGGAGACTTCAGCCACCACCTTTCAGTGGCACAGAGAGAGAGAGAGGATGCTCGTGACTTTTTGGACAGGTGTCAAAGGATACTCCGTACTGCTGGTATTCTGGAGACTTCTGGGGTCTCATTTACTACCTTTCAGTTTTTTGGGGCTGCACTAAGATGGTGGGAGACTTACGAGAGGCGTAGGACTCTTGGCACAACACCCCTTACTTGGCAGCAGTTCTCCGTGGTCTTTTTGGAGAAGTTCGTGCCTCGATCCCGTAGAGAGGAGCTGCGCAGACAGTTTGAGCGGCTTTGCCAGGGTGATATGTCTGTGACACAGTATGAGATGCGATTCTCTGAGTTGGCCCATCATGCTATCTGGTTGGTTCCCACAGACAGAGAGAGGATCATAAGGTTTATTGATGGCCTCACTTATCAGCTATAGTTGCTCATGACCAGGGAGCGGTTTTCGGGTGCTACCTTTGATGAGGTTGTTGACATTGCTCGACAGATTGAGATGGTTCGCGGTCAGGAAAGGGTTGACAGGGAGGCCAAGAGGCCTCATGGTCAGGGTGTATTCAGTGGTGCTCCTTTTGGGGGTCAGTTCCAGCACGGTATATGTCGTCATTTCAGGCAAGCTCAGTCAGCTCGGCCATTTCATCGGGGTGCATCATCTGGCCATGGTTCTTATAGTTCTCATCAGGGCCACTCATCACTTAGTGCCCTTCCAGTTCAGAGTTCATCCCGTGCTCCACCTGTTCAGTGCTCTTCCATGCCAGGTTCTTCTACCAGTCATCCTGGTGCTAGGGATTCCCTTCAGTTTCCGCCGCCAGCACCAGGGAGTTGTTTTGAGTGTTGGGAGCTTGGGCATATGTGGATGCAGTGTCCTCGTCGTCATGGAGGTCTATCTCAGCAGAGGAGTCAGCCTCCGACTACAGCACCAGTTACCTCACCACCCGCCCAGTCAGCTCGGGGTGGAGGTCAGTCAGCTAGGGGTCGCCCTAGAGGGGGAGGCAGATCAGGGGCTTGTCAGGTCGGTCCGTTTCTATGCTTTCCCTGCCAGACCAGACGTTGTTGCTTCAGATGCTGTGATTCCAGATATTGTCTCAGTTTGTCACCGAGATGTCTTAGTATTGTTTAACCCTGGTTCCACGTATTCATATATTTCCTCGTATTTCGCCCATTTTCTGGATATGCCCCGTGAGTAATTAGTTTCATCTGTACATGTATCTATTCATGTGGGCGACACTATTATTGTGGACTGCGTATATCGGTCATGTATGGTGACTATTGGGGGTCTGGAGACCCGAGTGGATCTATTGTTGCTCAGTATGGTTGACTTTGATGTGATATTGGATATGGATTGGTTATCTCCATGTCATGTTGTTCTAGATTGTCACACTAAGACGGTGAAGTTGACTATGCCGGGAATTCCGAGGGTTGAGTGGAGCGGTTCTGTAGATTATGTACCAAGTAGGGTAATTTCATATTTGAAGGCACATCGCATGGTTGAGAAGGGTTGCCTATCTTATTTGGCTTGTGTGAGGGATATTAGTGCAGAGACTCCTGCCATTGATTCTGTTCCGGTGGTACGTGATTTTTCGGATGTGTTTCCTGCAGACCTGTCGGACATGCCGCCTGACAAGGATATTGACTTTGGCATTGATTTGGTGTCGGGCACTCAACCTATTTCTATTCCACCGTATCGTATGGCACCGGCGGAGTTGAAGGAATTGAAAGAATAACTTCAGGAACTCCTTGATAAGGGTTTTATTCGGCCTAGTGTGTCACCTTGGGGTGCACCGGTTCTATTTGTGAAAAAGAAGGATGGTTCCATGAGAATGTGTATTGATTACAGGCAGTTAAACACGGTCACAGTCAAGAATAAGTATCCTTTACCTCATATTGATGATTTATTCGACCAGCTTCAGGGAGCGAGGGTGTTCTCTAAGATTGATTTGAGGTCCGATTATTATCACCTGAAGATTCGGGATTCAGATATTCTTAAGATAGCTTTCAGGATCCGATATGGCCATTATGAGTTCTTGGTGATGTCTTTTGTGTTGACCAATGCCCAAGCAACGTTCATGCATTTGATGAATAGTGTATTCCATCCCTATTTGGACTCATTCATCGTTGTATTCATTGATAACATCCTAGTGTACTCTCGTAGCCAGGAGGAGCACGCTCAGCATTTGAGGATTGTATTACAGCGATTGAGGGAGGAGAAGCTTTATACAAAGTTCTCCAAGTGTGAGTTTTGGCCTCAGTTCAGTAGCATTCTTGGGACATGTGGTGTCCAGCGAGGGTATTCAGGTGGATCCGAAGAAGATAGAGGCGGTGCACAGTTGGCCTAGACCGTCCTCAGCCACGGAGATTAGGAGCTTTCTTGGTTTGGCGGGTTTCTACCGTCGCTTTGTGGAGGGATTTTCATCTATTGCATCACCCTTGACCAAATTGACCCAAAAGGGTGCTCCATTCAGATGGTCGGATGAGTGTGAGGAGAGCTTTCAGAAGCTCAAGACTGCTTTGACCACATCTCCAGTGTTAGTTCTACTATCAGCTTCAGGTTCTTACACCATGTATTGTGATGCCTCGAGGATAGGCATTGGTTGTGTTTTGATGCAGGAGGGTAGGGTGATTGCCTATGCCTCGCGCCAATTGAAGACCATTGAGAAGAACTATCATGTCCACGATCTTGAGTTAGCAGCCATTGTTCACTCCTTGAAGATTTGGCGTCATTATTTGTATGGGGTTCATTGTGAGATCTATACAGATCATCGGAGTCTGCAGTATATATTAAAGCAGAAGGATCTTAATTTGCATCAGCGGAGATGGTTGGAGCTTCTTAAGGACTATGATATCACTATTTTGTACCATCCGGGGAAGGCCAATGTGGTGGTCGATGCTTTGAGTCACCGGGCAAAGAGTTTGGGGAGTTTAACATATCTTCCAGCAGCAAAGAGACCTTTTGGCATTAGATGTTCAGACCTTAGCAGGCCAGCTTGTCAGAATGGATATTTCGGAGCGTAGTCGGGTATTGGCTTGTGTGGTCTCCAAGTCTTCTCTTTATGACTGTATCAGGGAGCGTTAGTATGATGACCCCCACTTGCTAGTTCTTCAGGACAGGGTTTGGAGAGGTGATGCCAGGGATGTGACTATTGGTGATGACGGCGTGCTGAGAATGCAGGGCCGGATATGTGTGCCTAATGTAGATGGGCTTCGAGAGTTGATTCTTGAGGAGCCCCACAACTCGCGGTATTCCATTCATCCGGGTGCCGTGAAGATGTACCAGGATTTGAGGCAGCACTATTAGTGGAGGCGGATGAAGAAGGATATAGTTGGGTTTGTGGCTCGGTGTCTCAACTGTCAGCAGGTTAAGTATGAGCATCAGAGACCGGGTGGCTTGCTTCAGAGGTTAGATATCCCAGAGTGGAAGTGGGAGCGGATCACCATGGACTTTGTAGTTGGGCTCCCACGGACTTCAAGGAAGTTTGACGCTATTTGGGTTATTGTGGATCGGCTGACCAAGTCCGCGCACTTCATTCCAGTTGGTACTACTTACTCTTCAGAGCGGTTGGCCGAGATTTACATTCGAGAGATCGTTCGCATGCATGGAGTTTAGTTTCCATCATTTCAGATGGGGGTACTCAGTTCATATCGCAGTTTTGGAGGGCCGTGCAGCAAGAGTTGGGTACTCAGGTTGAGTTGAGCACAAATTTTCACCCTCAGACGAACTGGCAGTCCGAGCGCAATATTCAGATATTGGAGGACATGTTGCGTGCTTGTGTCATTGACTTTGGGGGTTCATGGGACCAGTTTCTGCCACTCGCGGAGTTTGCATATAACAACAGTTATCAGTCGAGTATTCAGATGGCTCCGTACGAGGCTTTATATGGGAGGAGGTATAGATCTCCGGTTGGATAGTTTGAGCTGGGTGAGGCTAGGCTCTTAGGTACAGACTTGGTCCAGGACGCATTAGATAATGTGAAATTGATTCAGGAGCGGCTTCGCATGGCGCAGTCTAGGCAGAAGAGCTACGCGGATAGGAAGTTTCGCGATGTGTCTTTTATGGTTGGGGAGAAGGTTTTGCTGAAGTTATCACCCATGAAGGGTGTTATGAGGTTTTGGGAAGAGGGGCAAGTTGAGCCCCCAGTTCATTGTGCCTTTTGAGGTGCTTCAGAGAATAAGGAGGTGTCTTATAAACTTGCCTTGCCACCCAGCTTGTCGAGTGTGCATCCAGTATTTCATGTTTCCATGATCCGGAAGTATATTGGAGATCCGTCCCATGTTTGGGATTTCAACACGGTTCAGTTGGAGGGTGATATGACGTATGATGTGGAGCCGGTGGTTATTTTGGATCGGCAGGTTCGAAGGTTGAGGTCAAAGGATATAGATTCAGTGAAGGTGGAATGGAGAGGTCAGCCTATGAAGGAGGCCACCTGGTAGACCGAGCGGGAGATGCAGAGCAGATATCCATGCCTATTCGAGACTTCAGGTATGTTTCTAGACCCGTTCGAGGACGAACAAATATTTAAGAGGGGGAGGATGTAACAATCCGGCCAGTCATTTCGAGAGTTATAGCCTCATTTTTCCCTATTTCTACTTCTTTTTGTGTTATTCAGCTATATTATGTTATGTCGGGTTAGTTGGTTCGGGACCGGAGTAGTTTCAGAGTGAATTGAGACACTTAGTCTCTTAAGTAGAAACTTAAGTTGGAAAAGTCAACCAGATGTTGACCTATTGTAAACAATCTCGGATTTGAATTCTGATGGTTCTATTAGCTCCATTAGGTGATTTTGGACTTAGGAGTGCGTCTGAAATGTGATTTGGAAGTCCGTGGTAGAATTAGGCTTGAATTGGCAAAATTGGAAATTTGGCGATTTCGGCCGGCAGTGAAAAATTTGATATCGGGGTCGGAATGGAATTCCGGAAGTTGGAGTAGGTTCGTAGTGTCATTTGTGATGTGTGTGCAAAATTTGAGGTCATTCGGACATGGTTTGGTTGGTTTCGGTATCGGTTGCCGAATTTAGAAATTTAGAAGTTCTTAGGCTTGAATCCGAGGGTAACTTGATGATTAGATGTTGTTTTGAGTGATTCAAAGGTTCGACTAAGTTTGTATGTTGATATATGACTTGTTGGTATTTTTGGTTGAGGTCTCGAGGGCCTCCGGGTTATTCCGGGTGGTTAACGGATTTGTCAAAGTTGGAATTTGCAGCTGGAGCTGCTGCTACTGCTATATTCGCACTTGCGGAAGAAAGTCTCGTAGGTGCGAGGCCGTTGGTGCCTGCGGGGAGTGCGTAGGTGCGGGCAACACTGGGCCAAGGCTGGGAACGCAGGTGCGAAGAATTGGCCGCATCTGCGAGCCCGCAGGTGCGAGGCCTTGAGCGCAGATGCGGAGATGAGAATTTTGGGCTGGTTTCGCAGATGCGCACCAGGGACCGCAGATGCGAGACCGCAGGTGCGGTCGTGCGGGTGCAAGAAAATGGCCGCAGGTGCGAAAAACCTGGGCAGAAGCCATAAATAGAACCCTTCGCGATTTTGGTGCATTCTTCACCATTTCTATTCGGTTTTTGGAGCTTTTGGGAGAGATTTGAAGAGGGAATCAAGGGGGTTTCGTTGAGGTAAGTTACTTGAACCCTAATACTTGTATATATGGTGATTTTTCGTTGTTTAATCATGGTAATTAGTAAAAATGAGGGGTTAGGGCTTGAATTTTTTGAAAGTAATTTAAGGATTTGAAGGACCAAACGATATCAGATTTTGATGAATTTGGTATGGTTAGAATTGTGAGTGAATGAGCTTTCTACTTTTGTAAATTTTGTCGGATTTTGGTCTAATTTTAAAGCTTTTCTTGTGGAATTCATTCCATTAGTATATATTGATGGTATTATACTAATTGTGAATAGATTTGGTGTATTTGGAGGCCGAGTCCAAAGGCAAGAGCATTACGGGGTAGAGATTTGACCGGTTTGAGGTAAGTAACGATTGTAAATCTAGTCCTAAGGGCATGAAACCCCGAATTTTGTATCATTCTACTACTTTTGGTGACACACATACTAGATGACGGGCGTGTGGATGTGCATTGTTGGGGATTTGTGACTTGGTCCGTCCCGTAGCAACTGTAAAGTTGCATACTTTGTTGAAACCATATAATGTTATATGCTTTATTGCTCGTCACTACTGCTCAATCTTTATTTATTGTTGTTACTTACTGAGTTGGCGTACTCACGTTACTAAGTGGGATCCATGTCTCAAATCTCGGAAAAACTTACGAAATTTGAACATTTATTCCGTGACGAGTCCAACCATACAAAAATTATCCAATTCTGATATCAAATGGACCTTCAAATCTAAATTTCTCGTTTTTGGAAGATTTTAGAAAAATCTAAATTTTCTTCCATAAATTCACGGATTCATGATATAAATGAGTATGAAATCATGAAATATAATCAATATAGGATAAGGAACACTTACCCCAATGTTTTTCCGTGAAAAGCGCCCAAAAATCGCCTCTTGAGGTTTTAAGTTTTGAAGATTTGGCAAATGAATCAAAAATCTCATACAAAAGTCATTTTGATCAGTTGCGGATGTCACAATTGCGAGTTTATTTTCGCAATTGCGAATCTCGCAAATGCGAAGGGTTCAGAGTAAATGCCAAAACCTTCACATTTCCGCTGGCTTCGCAAATGCGAAAATTATGTCACATTTGTGACAATTGGCCCTTCGCAATTGCGAAGATAAACTCGCAATTGTGAGAACTACTGGCCTAGGCTTTCTTCGCAGTTGCGATAAAAATCTCGCAATTGCCATACCTGCTTGGTTCGCATTTGCGATGCCCGATCTCGCAATTACGAGATCAGAGGTCTGCAACAGGTTCAGTTATACCAGCAAAATTTTCTAAGTTCAAAATATTCCGTGGCCTATCCGAAACTCACCCGAGCCCCTCGCGACCTAATCCAAATATCCCAACAAGTCCCGTAACATAATACGGACTTACTCGGGGTCTCAAATCACATCAAATAACATCAAAATTGCAATTCATACCTCGATTCGGACATTGAGTTTTAAACTTTTCAATTTACAAATTTTTTGCCAAAATATATTAAATGAATCCGGAATTACTTCAAATTTGGTACACAAGTCATAAAATGACATAACAGAGCTATTCAAATTTTCAGAATCGGATTCCGGATCCGATATCAAAAAGTCAACCTTGTGGTCAAACTTGGAATTTTTAGCCTTTAAATTGCTGGTTCCGTTAAATGGTCATAACTTGAGCTAGGGGACCTCCAAATTAAATTCTAGGCATACGCCCAAGTCCCAAATCACGATACAGAACTGTTGGAACTGTCAAAACATTAATCCAGGTCCATTTGCTAAAAATATTAACTAAAGTCAACTCAGTTGAGTTTTAAAGCTCTATTTCACATTTTAATCCGTTTTTCACATGAAAACTTTTCGGAAAATTTTACGGACTGCGCGTAAGTCGAGGAATGATAAATGGTGTTTTTCGAGGTCTTACAATATAGAATTACTTATTAAATTTAAAGATGACATTTTGGGTCATCACATTCTCCACCTCTAAAACAAATATTCGTCCTCGAACGGAATTAGAAAAAAAATACCTGAGCTGGAGAAAAGGTGTGGATATTTACTCCGCATGTCCGACTCGTACTCCTAGGTAGATGCCTCTACCGGTTGACCTCTCCAATGCACCCAAACTGAAGGATAACTCTTAGACCTCAACTGTCGTACCTGCCGGGCTAGAATAGCCACCAGCTCCTCCTCGTAAGTCAAATCTTTGTCCAATTGGACTGAGTTGAATTCTAACATATGGGACGGATCACCATGATATTTCTGGAGTGTAGACACATGGAACACCGGATAAACCGCTGATAAACTAGGTGGTAATGCAAGCTTATAGGCTACTTCACCCACCCTTTCAAGAATTTCAAAGGGTCCGATATACCTAGGGCTCAACTTGCCCTTCTTTCCGAACCTCATTACATCTTTCATAGGTGAAACCCAGAGCAATATTCTTTCTCCAACCATGAATGCAATATCACGAACTTTACGGTCGGCATAACTGTTTTGCCTAGACTGAGCTGTGCGGAGTCGATCCTGAATAATCTTGACCTTATCCAAGGAATCCTGTACCAAATCGGTACCCAACAACCGAGCCTCTCCCGGTTCAAACCAACCAACTGGCGATCGGCATCGCCTTCCGTATAATGCCTCATATGGAGCCATCTGAATGCTCGACTGGTAGCTATTATTATAAGCAAACTCCGCAAGTGGCAAGAAATGATCCCAAGAACCTCCAAAGTCTATAACACAAGCGCGGAGCATATCTTCCAATATCTGAATAGTGCGCTCTGACTGTCCGTCTGTCTGTGGATGAAATGTTGTACTCAACTCCACCCGCGTGCCTAACTATGCTGTACAACCCTCTAGAAATGTGAGGTAAATTGCGTACCTCGATCTGAAATAATAGACATGGTCACACTGTGAAGGCGGACAATCTCACGAATGTAAATTTCAGTTAACCTCTTTGAAGAATAGGTAACTGCCACTGGAATGAAATGTGCTGACTTGGTCAACCTGTCCACAATGACTCAAACTGCGTCAAATTTTCTCTGAGTCCGTGGAAGCCCAACAACAAAATCCATAGTGATACGCTCCCACTTTTACTCAGGAATTTCTAACTTCTGAAACAAACTACCAGGTCTCTAATGGTCGTACTTAACTTGCTGACAATTTAGACACCGAGCTACATATGCAACTATATCCTTTTTCATTCTCCTCCACCAATAATGTTGCCGTAAATCTTGATACATTTTGGCGGTACCTGGAAGAATAGAATACCTGGAACTGTGTGCTTCTTTAAGAATTAATTCACTAAGCCCATCCACATTAGGCACACAAATACGACCCTGCATTCGCAGAACCCCATCTTCCCCTATAGAAACCTGTTTGGCATCACCATGTCACACCGTGTCCTTAAGGACAAGTAAATGAGGATCATCATACTGGCTCTCTCTGATGCGCTCATATAAAGAAGACCGAGCGACTGTGTAAGCTAGAACCCGACTGGGTTCTAAAACATCTAACCTCACGAAATGATTAGCCAAAGTCTGAACATCTGTAGCTAATGGCCTCTCACCAACCGGAATATACGCAAGACTGCCCGTACTCACAGCCTTTCTACTCAAAGTAGCGGCCACCACATTGGCCTTTTCGGGGTGATACAAAATGATCTGCAGCTAATGGCCTCTCACCAACCGGAATATACGCAAGACTGCACGTACTCACAGCCTTTCTACTCAAAGCAGCGACCACCACATTGGCCTTTCCGGGGTGATACAAAATGATGATATCATAGTCTTTCAACAACTCAAACCATCTTCTCTGCCTCAAATTAAGATCTTTTTGTTTGAACAGATACTGAAGGCTACGATGATCAGTAAATATCTCACACGAGACACCGTAGGGGTAATGCCTCCAAATCTTCAGCGTATGAATAATGGCTGCCAATTCTAAGTCATGAACAGGATAATTCTTCTCGTGAATTTTCAACTGCCGCGATGCATATGCAATTACCTTACCATCTTGCATTAATACTACACCAAGCCCAATGTGAGATGCGTCACAATACACCGTATACGATCCTGAACCTGTGGGTAATACCAACACTGGTGCCGTAGTCAAAACGGTCTTGAGCTTCTGAAAGCTCAACTTACACTCGTCTGACCATCTGAATGGGACACCTTTCTTAGTCAATCTGGTCAATGGGCTTGCTATAGATGAAAACCCTTCCACGAACCGACGATAATAACCTGCTAAACCCAGGAAACTCCGGATCTCTGTAACTGAAGTAGATCTAGGCCAATTCTGAATAGCCTCAATCTTCTTAGGATCCACCTTTATACCTTCTGCCGATATAACATGCCCCAAAAAGGCAACTGAGTCTAAAAAAACTCACATTTTGAAAAATTGGCATATAACTCATTATTCTTCAAGGTGTGAAGCACACTTCGAAGACGCTGCTCATGTTCCTCTCAACTGCTGGAGTAAATCAAGATATCATCAATGAATACAACCACAAAAGAATCCAAATAAGGCTTGAACACCCGATTCATCAAATCCATAAATGCTGCTGGGACATTTGTCAACCCAAATGACATCACTAGGAATTTGTAATGCCCATACCGAGTTCGAAAAGCTATTTTAGGGACATCAGATGCCCTAATCTTCAACTGATGGTAACCAGACCTCAAATCGATCTTCGAAAATAACTTGGCACCCTGAAGATGATCAAATAAGTCATCAATTCTTGGCAGCAGATATTTGTTTTTGATAGTGGCTTTGTTCAACTGCCGATAATCTATACACATCCGTATAGAGCCATCTTTCTACTTTACAAATAATACTAGTGCACCCCAGGGCGGAACACCGGGTCTAATGAATCCCTGATCAAGCAAGTCTTGTAACTGCTCTTTCAACTCTTTTCTCCGGCGGGGACATACGGTATGGTGGAATAGAAATGGGCTGAGTGCCCGGAGCCAAATCAATACATAAGTCAATATCTCTGTCGGGTGGCATCCCCGGCAAATCTGCAGAAAATACTTCTAGAAATTCACGAACAACTGGTACTGAGTCAATAGAAGGAGCATATGCACTGGGATCGCGAATATAAGCCAAATAGGCTAGACACCCTTTCTCTACCATACGCCGAGCTTTCATATAAGAAATAACCCTGCTGGCAGAATGACCAGGAGTTCCTTTCCACTTTAACCGAGGTAACCCCGGCATGGCTAGGGTCACTGTCTTGGCATGACAATCCAATATAGCATGATAAGGGGACAGCCAATCCATACCCAAGATGACATCAAAATATACCATATCAAGAAGTAGAAGATCCACACTAGTCTTAAGATTACCAATAGTAACCACACACGAACGATAGACATGATCTACTACAACAGAGTCTCCCACCGGTGTAGATACAAAAACAGAAGCACTCAGAGAATCACAAGGCAAAACCAAATATGAAGAAAAATAGGAGGACACATAGGAATAAGTTGATCCTGGATCAAATAGAACAGAAGCATCTCTATGGCAAACTGGAATAATACCTGTGATCACAGCATCAGATGACTCGGCCTCAGGCCTAGCTGGAAAAGCATAAAATAGGGGCTGGGCCCACCACTCTGAACTGCGTCCCTGGGATAGCCTCTAACCGACTGGCCTCCACCTCTAACGGCCTGACCTCCACCTCTAATGGCCTTACCTCCACCTCTAGCTGCATGACCCCTACCTCTAGCTGGCTGAGAAGGCGGTGAGCAACCGGTGCCGGTATAATGGCATACAAATCCTACCAAGATCTGTTACTCGCTAATCTAGGGCAATACATCCTGATGTGACCAATGTTTCTACACTCATAACACCCATCCTGATGTCGTGGCTGCTGAAGCTGACCCAAGTGGGCTGGATAACCGTTGTAGTAACTTTGGAGTGGTGATGCACTGATAGGAGCTGAATGTGCACTGAATATTAGCTGCCTAGAGTAATGCATAATAGGACCGTGACTCCTTGAAGCACCGGGAGATACATGAAGTGCTGAATGAAATGGTCTGAGAGGATGACCCCTACCAAAATTACCTCTACCTCCAGACGAGGCGCCACTGAAACCACCGAACTGACGAGGCCTCTTATCAGACCTCTGCCCTCTCTCCTGTGCAAGAACCATCTCGATCCTCCTTGCGACATTAGCAGCCGCCTGAAAAGAAATCTCACTTTCGGTTTCCTTAGCCATCTGAAGTCTGATAGGGTGAGTGAGTCCCTCAATAAACCTCCACACTCTCTCTCCCTCCGTAGGTAGTAAATGGAGAGCATGATGGGCCAAATCCACAAACAGGACTCATACTGAGTAACAGTCATACTGCCCTGCTGTAGACGCTTAAATTGCTTGCGAAACTCCTCTCTCAGTGTGATAGGGAGTAACTTTTCTAGAAATAGCTGAGAGAATTGCTCCCATGTAAGTGCAGGCGATCCGACTGGTCGGGTCAATGTATAATCTTTCCACCACCTCTTGGCGGAACGTGTTATCTGAAATACAGTAAAATCAACCCCATTGGTCTCAACTATACCCATGTTCTGCAGCACCTCATGGCAGCGTTCAAGATAATCCTATGGGTCCTCAGAAGGTATACCACTGAAGTGAACTGGAAAGAGCTTGGTAAACTTATCCAGTCTCAATAAGGCCTCAAAGGACATGGCGGGCCTATCACCGATCTGTGCCGCAACAACTGGCTGAACTATCCCAACTGGCGGGGCTGCTGGAGCATGATTCTGGGGAGCCATCTGCTCCGGAGCAGGAGTAGTGGGAGTTTGTGCTTCTCCCCCAGCCTGTGAGACGGCTGGTGCCACTGAAAATGTACCATTCTGGGCCACGCCCTCCATAAGACTTACCAAATGGACTAGAGCGTCCTGAAGTACTGGAGTGGCTATGAATCTTTCCGGGACCTAAACTGGTCCAACTGGTACATTTTGAACTGGAACCTCCTTCTGAAGGTCCACCTGAGGTTCTCCAACAGGTGCAGTTGCTCGAGCTCTAGACTGAGCTCTACCTCGGCCTCTAGCACGACCTCGACCTCTACCCCTGGCCATAGTTGCCACCGGGGGTTCTGGTCCCCGTCTATCGGTAGAGGTATTACGTGTTCTCACTATCTGCGAGAGAATAAGAGTATAATGGTTCAATCATCGATGATAGAATAAAATCGCATGACAGAATAAGAAATAAGTGATATTGTTCCTAAACTTCATAGCCTCTGAAAGATAAGTACAGACGTCTCTGTACCGGTCCTTCAGACTCTACTAAGCTTGCTCGTGACTCATGAGACCTATGTAACCTAGTGCTTTGATACCAAGTGTCACGACCCGAAATTCCTACCTTCGGACCGTGATGGCGCCTAACATTTTACTTGCTATGCAAGCCAACGTTAGAATAATATTAACCAAATTTTAAACAATCTTTAAATTATTAATAATCAAAGAAACAAATACAGAAGCAAAGTTTGAAATATAGTGAAATAACCCATAAAAATAACGGTGTCTAAATACCATCCCAGAATTGGCGGCACAAGTGCACGAGCTTTTAGAATAAATACAAATAAAGGTCTGAATAAAATAAAGTTGTCTGAAAATAAACACACATCTACAGTAAAATAGACTGGGACTTCAGAACTGCGGACGCCATGCAGTTATACATCAAGTCTCCTCTGGTAGCTGAAATCCGAGCAAGTCTATGGTACACCGCTGGGACCAACTCCAAAATCTGCACAAGAAGTGCAGAGTGTAGTATCAGTACAACCGACCCCATGTACTGGTAAGTGCTGAGCCTAACCTCGACGAAGTAGTGACGAGGCTAAGGCGGTTCACTTACATTAACCTGTACGCAATATTAATGACAACAACAAATAATAAAAATAAAACAGGTAACTCATTTATAATAATTGAAGCTAACTCAGCAGTCATAATCCATTATCATTTCAACCAATTCTGTTGCAGCGTGCAACCCGCTCTCACAATATATTCACATTTAATTCGGTTGCAGCGTATAACTCGCTCTCCCAATATATATATTCCTTTTTAATCAAGTCTGTCATATATTTATTTCAATCAAGTATATATATAGACTTTTAAATAAGTCTGTTGCGGCGTGCAATCCGATCCCCCAATATTGACTTTTAAATAAGTCTATTGCGGCGTGCAATCCGATCCCCCAATATATATATATATACTTTTATATATATATATATATATATACACTTTTATTTCCGTTGCGGCGTGCAACTCGTTCCCCCAATATAATTTTAAATAACTCATAAATATAATAAAACTTACTCCAATAAATACCACGTCCAATGAGAAATTATTAAGCATCAAGGCACATAATAATTATAATTTATTTATGAACCAAACAAGGACAAATAATAATTTATTATAAAAATCATAGAGAAAATAGGTAGTTTAATATTTAATATGCTAAATTTTAAATAACAATTAAAACACATAATTCAAATAGCATGTAACAATTAATGCATGAATTCAAGAATTAATATTTGACAAAGAATAGGAGAAAAACGATTATTATAATAATTAATTTATGATTTAAAACAATTTATGATTTTTCAAGTAAGCATGCAAACAATTAATTTGATGATATACAGACACTCGTTACCTCGCCTATACGGGTTCTATTCCCTCAAGTCAAGGTTAACCACGATACTTACCTCGCTTTGCAAATTCCAATTAATTACTCAACCACAACTTTTCCTTTTAAATTTGTCTCCAAAAGCTTCAAATCTATTCACAAACAATTCAATATACTCAATACGAATCATAGAAATTAATTTCATATGAATTTACTAATTTTTTGGGGATAAAATCCAAAATTTATTAAAATATTTGGCAGTGGGACCCACATCTCAAATATCGGAAAAACTTACGAAATCTGAATACCCATTCCGAGACGAGTCTAACCATACAAAAATTATCCAATTCCGATATCAAATGGACCTTCAAATCTAAATTTTTCGTTTTTGGAAGATTTTAGAAAAATCTGAATTTTCTTCCATAAATTCACGGATTCATGATATAAATGAGTATAAATCATGAAATATAATCAATATAGGATAAGGAACACTTACCCCAATTTTTTCCCATGAAAATCGCCCAAAAATCGCCTCTTGAGATTTTAGGTTTTGAAGATTTGAGAAATGAATCAAAAATCCCGTCCAAAAGTCATTTTGATTAGCTGCGGATGTCGCATTTGCGACCTGAGCTTCGCAATTGCGAAGGGTTCATCGCAAATGCCAGAACCTTCACATTTCCGCTGGCTTCGCAAATGCGAAGATTATGTCGCATTTGCGACAATTGGCTCTTCGCAATTGTGAAGATAAACTCGCAATTGTGAGAACTGCTGGCCTCGCTTTGCAAATTCCAATCAATTACTCAACCACAACTTTTTTCTTTTAAATTTATCTCCGAAAGTTTCAAATCTATTCACAAATAATTCAATATACTCAATACGAATCATAGGAATTAATTCCATATGAATTTACTAATTTTCCGGATAAAATTCGAAATTTATTAAAATATTCGGTAGTGGGACCCACATATCAAATCTCGAAAAAACTTACGAAATCTGAACACCCATTCCGAGACGAGTCTAACCATACAAAAATTATCCAATTCCGATATCAAATGGACCTTCGAATCTAAATTCTCGTTTTTGGAAGATTTTAGAAAAATCTGAATTTTCTTCCATAAATTTATGGATTCATGATATAAATGAGTATGAAATCATGAAATATAATCAATATAGGATAAGGAACACTTACCCCAATGTTTTTTCGTGAAAATCGCCCAAAAATCACCTCTTGAGATTTTAGGTTTTGAAGATTTGGGAAATGAATCAAAAATCCCGTCCAAAAGTCATTTTGATTAGCTGCGTATGTCGCATTTGCGACCTAAGCTTCGCAATTGTGAAGCTCGCAAATGCGAAGGGTTCATCGCAAATGTCAGAACCTTCACATTTCCGCTGGCTTCGCAAATGCGAAGATTATGTCGCATTTGCGACAATTGGCCCTTCGCAATTGCGAAGATAAACTCGCAATTGTGAGAACTGTTGGCCTAGGCTTTCTTCGCAATTGCGATAAAAATCTCGCAATTGCCATACCTGCTTAGTTCACATTTGTGATGCCTGATCTCGCAATTGCGAGATCAGAGGCCTGCAACAGATTCAGTTATACCAGCAAAATCTTCTAAGTTCAAAACATCCCGTAGCCTATCCGAAACTCACCCGAGCCCCTCGGGACCTTATTTAATTATCCCAACAAGTCCCGTAATATTATACGGACTTATTCGGGGTCTCAAATCACATCAAATAATATCGAAATTGCAATTCACACCTCGATTCGGACTTTAAGTTTTAAACTTTTCAATTTACAAATTTTGTGCCAAAACATATTAAATGAATCGAGAATGACTTCAAATTTGGCACACAAGTCATAAATGACATAACGGAGCTATTCAAATTTTCGGAATCGGATTCCGCTCCGATATCAAAAAGTCAACTCCGTGGTCAAACTTGGAATCTTTAGCCGTTAAATTGCTAGTTCCGTTAAATGGTCATAACTTGAGTTAGGGACCTCCAAATTAAATTCTGGGCATACGCCCAAGTCCCAAATCACGATACGGAGCTACCGAAACTGTCAAAATACTGATTCAGGCTCGTTTGCTAAAAATGTTGACCAAAGTCAACTCAGTTGAGTTTTAAAGCTCTATTTTATATTTTAATCTGTTTTCACATAAAAACTTTCCGGAATATTTTACGGACTGTGCACGCAAGTCGAGGAATGATAAATGGTGCTTTTCGAGGTCTTAGAACACAGAATTACTTATTAAAATTTAAAGATGACATTTTGGGTCATCACATTTTCATATTATCTTACTCCATAATATGTTCGTGTGCTTTTAATTCCTTCACGTAGTTCCTAACTAATTTCATCTATTTGTTGATCTCCTGCTAATTCAATTAATTTCATATTTTAATAAATGAAATAAGTTAATTCTAAAGTTATAATACTAAAAAATTTAACATGGAAGGGTTCAAATAAGGAAAGGATACACGTAAGTTGAAATCTTTAACAAATTTTAAGGTCCTAAATTTTAGAACTTTCTGCATAATTCAAATAAAGATCGATTTAATGCTTAAAATTTTAGTTGCTTTTTAACACCTAAATTTTAGGAAAAATTATCAAATTACGGTTTTGTCTAATGTGAAATTTATTTTTAAAGGGTAAAAAATGCGAACGACATTTCGGTAAGGACCTTCGTACTTTTAATATAGTACTAGTCTATATGTTCGTGCGATGCACGAATATATTTAGTTAAACAGTATAATGCGTACCGAAATAATAAATTTTGAATTGTATATATTTTCTAAAATTATGGATATATATAAATTTTAATAACCAGTTCCTTAAAATAAAAAAATAACAAAAGATAACATATAGTGTAAACAAAGTCATTAATAAAGTTTTGACGCAACTAAAAGATAAAATGAAACTAAATTTTTTGAAATCACATTGTTTGAGATTAAAAGTTGTTAAATCACGTTAAGAATGCAACCATACTTAATACTATGTTTTTTTGTGATGCAAGAATTTACTCTAGTTCAGCCTTAACGATTCATGCAACGGAAGTCATTTTTAGATTAAGACTTATTAATTATAATGTTTAAATTGATTAATTATAATAGGTTTTAAATATTAAAATTAGTTTACTATTTAGAAACAAATCTCATGGACAACTACCTAAAAAGAAGCAGTCTATTTCTAGTTACATTAAATTGAATGCGGAAGTAAAAAAATCGGCACTGCAAGAACACGTCCACAATTGCGGTTAGATGATAAATGTCGTCTCTTCGTTTGATTCTTGTTTTTACGAAACAAAATTACTTGTGTTTTTATAACATTTGCTTAAACGGTAGAAAAAGTTAGAGAACATATATATTCTAATGTTTTTTTATTATTATAAAATCACCAAGTTCTCGTTGTTAAAAACCACCAAATTTCAAGGCACTTCTGTTTTTTTAATCCAAAGTTTAAAAAAAAAATTCAAAGCATATGTATATTTGTGATTACGATTTCCTCCGCCCATCAGGCTCCTCAAAATTTAAGTCCAATTATAATGAAATTAATAACTAATAGGACCAAGTAATCCCAAAAGCAAGTTCTTTCTTTTAATTTAATAGTAGTTTATCAGTATTCTAAGGATAATTTTTTATATAACAAGAATAACTTTCTTACTATATAGAAATTCAACAATAGACGAAATTGCATAGTCTATATATAATGAAATTTATGTTTGTTTTTCACTTTTTTTATATTTCTTCTCCGAATCAAGCGAGTGCCAAGTTCTTTGCGCTTCACATTGCCATCTATGATATAATTGGTATTGTTTTATATATTAGACTATTTGAATTCACCATACCATTGTAGTGCATATAGCCTTAGTGGTTTGCAAATTATTAGAAGCAAAGAAAATCATGAATAGTGAAAGCTTAGAATAGATCAGTTTTTTATTAATTGCATTTGAAAATCTATCTAATTCCTTTTTGATAGATGATAGTCCTAACTCTTAATTGAAAGTACATGCTTTATTAGACGTATTTTCAGCTGAAAAAAGAGTACTTAATTTACTTAATTAAGGTATTTCTTTTTAATGAAATTAAACAAATAGTGGCTCCTGAATTTCTAGGCCTAATGTTTCAAGGGAAGAATAACGTGCAATTTGATAAGGACTCTTTACAAACTTTATGTTTTACTCGGATAACTCCCTATTTAGTAGAACTCTTCATTGTAATGACAATTATGGCCTTCACCGGTAGAAATAAATTTCAATGATTCAAGGATATTTTCGTATACCAATATTATTATTCGTGCTCTACCTCTTCGTCAACAAATGTTAAATGCCAACGCAAACCCACTCCTTTGGCGTTCTTATATTTTATTATTGGTCCTCTTCGAATAACCAGTACCTTAATTACCCATTCAACATCATAAAGTTTAAGGTTATTTATTGGGACACATTATTTTTCCAAATCCGATTCCATTACACTGTGTGAAATACCTGCAATATATAAGTAAAAGCTGTAAAATATTATGTAATAGCTGAAAATTAATATTGTTACACTAACATTAGTTGAAATAACACAAATCATTAATCTCTAAATATATACAATTTAAGCATAATACTACGGCAATATAAAAGACTTTGATATCTAAAACTAAAAACTACGCCGAAAAACAAACAAGTACGACAAAAAAAACAATTACAATAAATGTTAAGACGTCATTGTTTTTCTCTCTAATTCATATACGTGACCCTAAAACATTACTTAATTACGAAACACGAGAATAATAGAGAGAACTAATAATACCAATGGAGAAAATTGCTTCGAAAAACAAAGAAGTACGACATAAAAAATAATTACAATAAAAGTTAAGATATCATTATTTTTCTCTCTAATTCATATACATGACCCTAAAGCATTACTCAATTACGAAAAACGTGAACTTACTCAATTACGAAAAACGAAAACAATAGAGAGAACTAATAATACTTTTGGAAAAAATTGCTTCATTCTACACCAAAACCTTTATAGAACAATGATCAATGTGGAACAATGTCATCTTTTATAGGAATAGCTGGCTTATTCTTTTCAGGAGAAGGTTAAATAAGGAAAAATATTATTGTCAAAAAAGGAAAAGGTTACAAAAAAAAAGTTGACGGTGAGTAAGCTGAATTCGATGGGAGAAGATTAAATAAGGAAAAATATTGTTGTAAAAAAAAATGAAAAGGCTACAAAAAAAGTTGCTATGTAGAAACCAAATCGTCCGAAGGAAGAAGTATGCTGCAAAGAAGTATGTAGCATTAATGTATAGTTTAAATGGAAAGAAAAATCGGCCTCCGGTAATTTATAATTATATTCTTAAATTATACGAATAATTAAAGTCATAAAAGTCGATCAATATTTTAAGATTATTTTAGTCATTCAACATTTAGCATAAATTATTCGTGCTTTTATAATAATATATATATATATATATATATATATATATATATATATATATATATATATGTGTGTGTGTGTGTGTGTGTGTGTGTGTGTGTGTGTGTGAGAGAGAGAGAGAGAGAGAGAGATTACATATCTTGAGTAGCATTTTTTGGTTGGTCGAAGTGACGAACATTGCGATAGACCATCAAAATTAATGAAACTCACGTTTCTGCATAAGTAAAGTAAAAAAACATATTTATTGAGATTATATTTTCCATTTTTTTTTAAAATTTCAGCACCATCTAAAATAAGAAAGCGAGAAAAAAAAAAATATCCGAACAAGAGAATCAAATAGAGCTAAAGAAAAGTAAGCTAATAGCAAAAAATAAACTTCCATTAGCGGAAAATTAAATTGAGCAAGAACATCTTAACATTAATTATTATAGCCTAATCACGTGTAAGACAACAAATTTTCCGATAGTTTACATCAATTTAAAAAGCTAATCAATTTTGCAAATTGATTAGAATGTGCCACCAAAACTTAAAGGTAAGTTCTATAAAGTGGTGGTCAGACCGACTATGTTGTATGAGGCGGAGTGTTGGACAGTCAAGAACTCCCATGTTAATAAGATGAAGGTGGCTGAAACGAGGATGTTGAGATGGATGTGCGGGCATACCATGCTAGATAGAATTAGAAATAAAGTTATTCGGGACAAGGTGGGCGTGACTCCTGTGGAATACAAGATACGAGTGAGGTTCGGTAAGGAGGTACGAGAGATTGGTCCTGGAGGGCCTAAGGAGAGGTAGATGCAGGCCGAAGAAGTATTGGGGAGAGGTGATTAGGCAGAATATGGCATTGCTCCAGCTTACCAAGGACATGACCATGGAAAGGAAGGTACGAGGTTGAGAATAAAGGCAAAGGGTTAGGATAGGTAACCGAGCGTGCTGTCTGTGTATTGTCGTATCCCTTGACTTCTGTTATTACTTGTTGTTTCTTTCATTTCGGCTTTCTCATTACAGTACCTGCTGTCAGTTTTGTATTTTTACTTTGGTTTTTCGATTTGTATGCTTGTTGTTGTTGTTTTTCTTTTGTCTTTTTCTGAGCCGAGGGTCTATCGAAAATAGCCTCTGCCTTTTTGAAAGTAGGGATAAGGTATGCGTACACTCTATCCTCTCCATACCGCACTAGTGAAACTACATTGGATTGTTGTTGTTGTAATCAATTTTGCAAATTTAAATCATCATAATGTGCTCCTAATAATTTTTTTGCCCCAAATTCAAGGGAATTATTGAGAAACTCTTTTATTTTACAAAAAGGTAGACATATTAAACAAACACACACAGGAAGAAAAGAAAGAAAGAGAGAAAAGGGCTAGTTTTCTTGATTATGAATTTAACATATTGTTTGGATGTTTGTTATCTATTGTATTATGTCGTATTGTTACTTTAAATACGATGTTTGTTTTGGATGTTACTTAAAATTTATTGTATCGTATCGTTAAATTTGCCGTTAGGTAACGAAGAATTATGCCACTTTATGTAACCGATTTGGTGTGGTTGCGTCGTTATCATATCTTTTTCTCTCATCTTACCCTTCATTATTATTAAATAATTTTATTTTATTATTTACCCTACCTTTTTATATAATAAATTTATCCCGTATCATAATATTACAAATTTATTATTTTTATTGCTGGTGCATGATATCATGAAACAACGACAAACGATACAATCTATTCAAATATTATATTAATCAAACGATATAATATAATACAATACGATACATTACGAAACGATACGTAATAACCATCTAAACAAGCTTTAAAATATACTTGTTTAAGTAATTTTTTGCCCACATTTTTTTGGTATTAGTATATGTTTGTTATTATAGGCAAAGTAGGAGTAGTATTTTGCTCGAGTTATTAGTATTGTGAACCAACATTTAATAAAGTTCCAAGAGGTTTTGGTTCGAGGAAAGAGAGCCCCATATCCCGGCCACCTCCTTCCGGCGGCACAGTACTCGTCCGACGTCGGCAAGAAGAAGTAACAACTCTCCTACACTTCCTGTAAAGAATGCCGGGGCCCACGACAATGGAATCAGAAGTTGCAGTGGAACCACAATCCATCAAGAAGCTCAGCTTCAAATCCCTTAAACGGTCTCTTGACCTCTTTTCCCCTCTCCATGGTCACTTTCCCCCTCCTGATCCTGAAAGGTACGGTACTCCTTCATTAAACCCCACATCCAATTGAAATAACAAAAAGGGGAATTTTTTTATTGCCCTAATTTTTGTTTTCTTGAATATGATTGTGTTATCTAATTGTTTACCTTTTTAAAAATCTTTTGTGCAGCAAGAAAATTCGAACGAGCTATAAGGTCAGTAATGCTGATTCTTTTGAAAAAGGTTATAACATTCCTGCTAAGTAGATAAGAATAGGAACAAGTTTAGTACTAGATTTTACATTTTAGTGCATATGCTTTACATATTGTGGGCAAGTTGGTGCTATTCATCAAAATTGATGTGGATTTTACATGTAACAGCTAAATGTTGAGTACGGAGGGATAAAAAGCACAGCAGCCCAACCGGTTTCTAATGCCAAAGCGGCTGTGCAGAATCAAGCTCAAAATGCTCCTTCTAATGCCCTTGCTCTTCCAGGTACTCAATCTTCTTGTCAACTTAGAACCTTACATTACACTTTATTGCTACAGATTGAATAGGAGGGCCGAACCTAAAATACTAGTGTATTAGATGATGTGAGCAATTCAATCTATAAAACCCTCAATTCATACATTATATATTCATAGTGACCCACTTATCAAGATTTTTTATAGCGACCTATTTTGCACGTTTCATTTCCATCTCCTGAATGGTTTAATGAAATTCTTCTTGTTATGAAGCTACTCGTATGCCTTGTAAGGCACCTTCTCTGAATGGAAAGATGATATCGTTGAGTAAAAGACAAATGAAAATCGTATTGACAAAAGGAGTACAAAAAGAAATGCATAATTATAGCACATATGTGCAGAACCTTGTCAGCAGTATCTTATTGTGAAATTTTTTCATGAATGCACATGGAGCATTGCACTTGTTACTATTATGAATCTGTAGTTGAGTCTAGAACTCTAAAAAGTATGCATTTGGAGTGAGTTAAAGAGAAGGAGAAACATATTATGAGAAATTGCAATAAGTTTTCTAAAAGACAAATATTGCTGGAATTTGGAACCTGCCGTCGTGAATTATATTTCTCATATGTCCTGTTAATATTCTTTCTCTCATTTGTGATATACATTTGGCTTTTCTTGTCAGGTCCTGAAAATACAAGGGACGAGGGAACCGGAAATGAATTGGCTCTTGGTCCATCCATACCAGCGAAGGGCCCGTAAGTACTTTATGTTCCTTCTTTAGACACCCGCATGCAACCCACACAGACACCCACATAAACCTTGGTTTATTTATTTATTTGGAGGATAGGATGTTGGTAGGGCTCGATACTCAAATTTATACTTATAGTATTGTAAAATTATTTTGCAGCGCTGATGTCAGGTTCCCAGGGAAAAGCAATGCTATTGTTCCTTCTCATGGTTTGTCAGAAAGGTTATTATGCATGGCTTTCTTTCCTATTATATTTCACTATATTAGATGAGATGTTGGTAATATTTTTTAAATTGTATCAAGAAATCTTTTTAATCTGTTGGAGTATCTTTATCTACTAAGCCCTTTTTCACCTCGTCTTCATACATAGGACTAGGGATGTTTACAAATTTGGGGAATAAACTCGGTCTGGTTATGATAGCCCTTTTGAGATCTTATTGAGGCTTTGTAACTAGCAGTTGGAAAGTTTTTAGAAACCACTCAACTATTTGTTTGATGTTTTCCATGCTAAAATAAGAGTATCGAGATGAGAGTGATTGTAGTAATCATGATATGAGTTTAGTTATTATTTTGCTCTGTTGACCTTTTCTCGTTCAATGAAGTAGCACTCTTTACCAACTCATTCAAATATGGTGCATTTTAGACCCAATTTTCTGTGTAGTGAATAAAGTTTTGGCATGGGTATTTACAAGGCTTCAAGTTGTAAGCATGGACCCTCCCAAACAAAGACTTCAAAGTTTTAAGCAGTTTGATAGTGTTTGTCCTTAAGCTTGAGGGGTTGGTTCCATGTGATGTCTGGATATCATCGATTGTCAGTGCTCATATTATGAGATCTCATTATAGACACTTAAATTGGCATCCCGTAACTGTCTGGTGTTGTGTTTATAGTATTTCAGGATTGCCATTTTTCCTCAGTATAAGGTGGGTGTGATTTCAGAAATTATTATGTATGAATATATGGTTATACCAGAATAATGTGTTTTTGCCAAATACTAGAGGAAGGGTACTGTACAAAACTAGATGGAGGGCTATGTCAAATCTGTATTTCAGCTTTCATGTTTCTTAACAGATAATTCAACATTGTTATGATGGCCCTTTTTTGTTGTATTTCCTTCTACTGAGAGTTTAATCAAATGACATGAAGAACGTAACGTGTAACTCGGAGTATACAAATATGTATTACTCGTATATGTATGACTAATGCAGTACCTTGACATAAAAATTTCTGCCCAAGACTCATGTTGATACCTGGTCTTGGCATTTAGCATGTCAAGATTTCATCTTTAGTGCAAGAATTTAGATGCTTGAGTTGGTATTTGGAAGTTTCCATTTTAACAGATCCATAATGATGTCTGTTATGTGTGTTTTTTGAATAACGGTGGTGTCCAAGACAACTCAGGTGTACCTCGACAATTCCACCGGGTACATGCTACCTCCCAAAAGCACAAGTAGTGAATAACTCTGCCCACCAAGTCTTGGGCAAATAGGAAGAAATCATCTACTAGTATTTTTTGTTTCTCTTGGGATTTGACTCTAGCTTCCAAGGTTTGCACCCTACTAATTGACCAATAGGCCACACCCTTGGGTGCGTTTCTGTATGTGTTTTTTCTTCTTAACAAAACTGCGACTCTGATCAATCAATCAAGTCAAAACTGCAAAAAAAATTCTTCTTTAAGCCAGGAATCATATCTTGTACTTATGCAATGAATTCTTTATTTTTTTTCCCTTCAGAAATCTGTCAACTGCTGCAATCATGGAAAGAATACCAAGCAAATGGCCTCGCCCGGTATGGCGTGCTCCCTGGAAAAACTACAGGGTAAGATAATTCTGTTGTTGTAGTGGCTGTGTTTCTCTGTTTTGTGTTCTAATATATTTCTTACCTTTCCAAGTTTTCACGTACTGGTTCAGAGTATTCTTTAGCACCTCACTCCAGCTTAATAACCTTCACGCTTGAGAAGAGCAGATTGCCTGAATCAATTTTACCTTCTTACTATTGTCATTTAGTTATTATTTTAGTCCTTAAATTCGGTTGTAACTATATCAATGATCTAGTGGAGGGGGTGAAGCTACACATAATATCTTAAATTTTGCCTCCATCAGATATCACACGTATGGCCTGCTTTTAGGTTACCAAAAAATCATCGCATTTAAGAAGTTCAAATTTTACTTTGCAGCTAAATCTTGAATGTTTAAAACAGTAGAGCCATTTTACCTGATTAAATTATAAACTGATGGAAAATTGACCTCTAAGAAGATTTGACTTCCAAGTTCCTATATTCTGCAGTCTGATCAAAACAGCAAGATAGTGGCCTCATGACAATTATAAAGATTTGTTATTTTGAATCGCAAGAAGTCTTGTTATGTACTAGTCCCATAAAGGATAACTCCTCTATAAATGGGTCTAGTTCATTCAGAAGACTGAAAATAATCCATTTTTATCGTTTTATACTTTACACCTGCACTATTTATGCTGTTGAATAGTCAATGCGGCATGGTATATTATAGATCTAAGCTCTAATGCATGACGTTTCTTAACTGTATAGGTTATCAGTGGCCATTTGGGATGGGTGCGATCAGTCGCGGTGGATCCTAGTAACACATGGTTTTGTACTGGATCGGCAGATCGCACTATCAAGGTAAAATAATTGAGTTTGAAATCCTGACAATTCCAATACCCCACAAGGGAATAAACCTGTTAGTGTGGCTTTTGGAAATGACTTTCTTTGGGAGATGGAAGTGGTCAAGAATCACGGTTTTTCCGAGATGAGACATTTCTCTTTATTTTTTTTTGGTGTCAGTAGAGATGAAACGTTTATCATGTGTACCATAATTTTTAATTTAAAAGCTGCTGTAATATCGGATTTAAGGTGTAAAGGCTCTGGAATGTAACCTCTCTATTTCAGCTTGTACCCTAGACCAGTTCTACTAGCTCCAAACTGTCAGATAAGTGTTGCATCATTCCTCAACAGCCAGTATTATATTGAATAAGCTAGTTACGCTGAAAGAATTGCCGAGATACATACTTTTCACCTTGGACTAAAAAATTGAAATAGCAACGATAAAGAAAGAAATTGAAGTTGTAGTGCTGGTACCAAAATACGTTTCTGAGAGCATGATAACTGAACTGGTTGTTTTTTCCAAGTTCAGGCGAAACTTAATGCACTTTTATGCAGTTTTTATTTGAATGTGGCCTTGATTTTGTTGCTTCGAATCAGTGTTGTAAATAGCGTTCGCCTCAGCGCTAATAGCGTGAGGCGTAGCGATGCGAGCATCCAACGCCTTTTTCCTCGAGCATCCAGCGCGTTGCGTTTTCAAAATAGCGCTCGCCTCTGCCTGTGTAGCGAGAGGCGACTTTAGTGTCGCTTTTTTAAAAGATAAAAGAAAAAGCGCAGGGATTAAAAGAAAAAGACCCACGATTTAGGGCTTTCAGGGATTTCTTTCTTCTTCAAGCTTCAAGCAGTCGAGCAGACCAGCGATTTCTTTCTCCAAGTCGACCCACCCACAGCGATTCTTCTTTCTTCTTCATCTCTTCTGCCATTTTCTTCTTCATCCAAGTCGACCCAGCCAGGTACGCTTCTCTTCTTCTGCCATTTTTTTTCTTTCTTCTTTCTTTGGTCTTCTATCTTCTTTGTCCTTTCTTTCTTTCTTCCTTTTTCTTCTTCTCTTCTTTTTTTTTTTGCTCTGTTTTTTATCGAGCAGCACTCGACAGAGAGCAGCATTCAACTCTGTTTTTGCTCTGTTTTTGACCGAGCAGCACCATCTATTGAGTTCTTAATTTTTGAATTGATATATTTTTTAATATATTATTGCTATTGTCGCTTCAAATTTAATATTTTTTTTTTTTGTATAAATTGTCGCTTCACATCAAAAAGGCGAGCGCTTCGCTTCTCGCCTTTCGCCTCAGTGACGCGGGCCCTCGTCGCTATTTGTCGCCACACGCTATCCAAAACACTGCTTCGAATAAAAAAATAGTATGCATGGCCAGCAATGAGGATGATTTAGTTGTGATAATAATATATCTACCTATAAGTATCACTTCTGAACATGAGTCCTGAAAATCTTGGAGGTTATTTGGAAATATTTTGTGTAACTTGATATAAGCTCTAGAGTAGCTAGACAAAGTTACATCACTCATTCCTAAGTTATCAAATGTGTGCTTGTGGAATAAATGCTAATTGGTGAGGACACCTCTTTGCCTGTGTCTTTGTTAGAGCGGTGGGAATTTGTTACTGGTTTTCATTGTCATATACTGATGGCTACGCATATATTAGGCCTTTCTAATTGGTTTTCCATCAGGAACTAAGTATGTCTTCTTTTTCTGCCATGATACAAGATATGGGATTTAGCAAGTGGAAGATTGAAGCTCACTTTAACAGGGCACATTGAACAAGTTCGGGGTTTGTTCTCTAGACTTTTGTTTGTTCTGAAATTCGATCAAATATTATAACGTGTATGAGGACATTGAGTGCTAACCTAAGATATAGACTGGTGACAATTGGAGTCTCCTTGCAGGCCTTGCTGTTAGCAACAAACACACATACATGTTCTCAGCTGGTGATGATAAGCAAGTTAAGTGCTGGGACCTGGAACAAAATAAGGTAGTTAACAGTGCTGATAGCCATTCATAACTCATGGTTAACGGTTTTTGGTTACATATTTGCTTATATATATATATATTTTCAGGTGATCCGCTCCTATCATGGCCACCTCAGTGGTGTTTATTGCTTGGCTCTTCATCCAACCATTGACATCTTGTTCACTGGGGGTCGTGATTCTGTCTGTCGGGTATCATTACTGAAGCTCTTTATCTTGGGTGATAGCTGATCCTAGTACTGAAGTTTTTAGTAGTTACTACTTCTGTTCTTTCCAAATATAACATTGGTGCAGTTCTGACTTTTATCTTAATTCTATCATGATTTCAGGTTTGGGATATTCGTAGCAAAATGCAAATTCATGCTCTGTCTGGACATGATAACACTGTTTGTTCTGTTTTTACCAGGCCAATGGTAAGCATTCTTTTATAATTGTGTTTAATATTAAATCTCTGTCTTATTTTCTTAAGCATGAGGGCAGGAGACGATACGACAGCCCATGACTTTAGAGTTAGAATAGTGTTGAAATTAAGTCACGATGGCAGCTTCAAAATTCTAGATGCTGGAGCAAATTTGATCCTGATTTGAAATCCTAGTTTGGTAATAGCTGAAATCCTAAATTTCTGGAGCCTTAATCTAGATTGGACTACCAGAGTAACTGATCAAAGAGGAAAATGTTGGACTACCAGAGTAACTGTGGAGAAACAAATGGGACTACTAGAACACTATACTAACGCACTAACAAGTGGATCAGTAGACTGACTAGACTGAGACAATACAAATAACTAAAGAAAGCAGCAAAAATCATGGGAAGAGCGAACTCCATACAACGTTGGAAAATAGTACTCCAGGCTCTACTACTGCAGGACCCAATCATACTCAAATAAGAGCCTGATTCTGGCTTTTTTAGGGTATACTGCACCTGGAGCAGTGCAAATGAACATAATAAAACCTTATACCATGAAATAGTAGTTGCCCGTTATGACTTCCTCTACCTATTTCAAAACCCCAACTATCTTCTACTTTTTCAATTTCCATAGTCTCTTTGTAATTTTCTTATTTACCAGAACTTTTTCATCTTCGTCTGAAATTAGGTGTTCTCTTCACTGTGAGATTATTAGCAAATTCTTTTGTTTATTAAAGCTAATCGTAGTCTACATCCAGATTACTGTCTGTTCGGAGCAAACTTAATTTAGATTTGGTTTGATCCTAGAAATGTCGGTTTCCTTCAATATGTGACGCTTTATACTTCACATAATATGTACTATTATTGTTGTTACTCTATCCGTTTCAATTTTTGTGTCAGTCTTCCTATTTTAGAACATTCAAAAATGTTTGACACCATTATATCTGTACAGCTTTCCAACTTTCAAGAATTTGAATATATTAGACTAGGCTGAATTCCCAAATAGGCACTCGTACTTGCACATATTTCTATTCCCGGCCCCTCGACTTCACGGTGCTCATCCAGACATCTCTAGCTGATCTAATTCTTTTTTAGATTCTCAAATGGGTGAACCTAATACATTAATAACCGACTTCACATCTTTGATGCTACCAAATCTATTTCACATTAACTTTTTATTGAAGAAAAAATAGAAAGATCAAATCTGTACTGGCTAAAAAAGGGGAAAAAAAGAGGGTCGGGGTTGGGGGTGGGGTTGTAATTTGTAATGTTGTAGGGAAGATATAGAAGTTAAAGACATACCTATAAAAAAAAAATGAAGAGAAGTTACAAAAATTAGGCTCTGACCTCTTGTGGAAACGAAAAACATGTCTTGGGTTGTCTTTTGTAACATGTCTTGGGTTGTCTTTTGTGTTTGGTGTTATTTAAAAAGTAACAAAATCGTTTTCTGAACCAAAATGTTGGGTTTGAAAACCAGATGGTGATGGTCTAGCTAGTAATCAGATGGAATCTGCGAAATGTTTCATATAAAGATATTGTGATTTTATGCTATTTATTTTAAGCTAAAATCTCTATGAGCGCATTTGAATGGCCTTCTATGGATACTTTCTGGTTTAAGATGGGATGACTGGATGTTTCTTGATAAGGAGGATTCACATAGTAGAAACACGTTATGGACTGCCCAATAAAACAGATATACCTTCATGAGACAGTTAGTTAAACCTTAGCAACTACTAATGCTTCCACGTATGTATTCTTTTTAGAAGTGATTTCCGTATAATTAGCACAATTAAGGTGCTGTTGCTGGAAATTCTGTTATTTTAAGAAGCAAATTACTCCCGGGAGCTGGCTCTACTAAAAACATTATGCGAGGTGTCTCATTTTGTTGATGTCATGATCATATGCTAATGACTGTTTTATACTTGCTGTATGGCCTACGTATTACAATCAGATTTCATGATGGGAAGTTTCATTTCAGGATCCACAGGTTATAACTGGCTCTCATGACAGTACCATTAAGTTCTGGGACCTTAGATATGGTAACTCAAATTTCCTTACTGGGATTTTATGCTCTGTTTATTTTATAATGGTTTCAGTTTCTGACTTCCTGTGATTACTAATTGTCCTTGTCTGGCAGGTAAGACAATGGCAACCCTCACACATCACAAGAAATCTGTTCGAGCTATGGCTCAGCATCCTACGGAGTATGTTTACATGGCACATGCTGCTATTTTTATGATTCCCTAACTTCTGCTCGGAGTACGACTACTAATTTTTCTTAAAATTTATTCTGCTGCAGGGATTGTTTTGCTTCTGCATCAGCAGACAACATAAAAAAATTCAACCTTCCAAAAGGAGAATTTATGCATAACATGCTGTAAGTTAGATGACGTGCCATAGAATCTTTACCTCTACATCTTTAATATATCTTATATCATTTCAGTATCTTTATTTCTTTAATTAGAATGTAAGATCATATCGACATTTCTTTTTTCCAGCTCCCAACAGAAAACCATTGTCAATGCGATGGCGGTCAATGATGACGGTGTAATGGCCACAGGAGGTGAGAAATAGTTAATGACACTCCCCATCCGCCCATTCCTCTCATTTTTTGTTCTGCCCCTCCAACCCCTGCTTTTCCTCATTTTGGTTCTTAAGCTAGAGGTCAGTGATGTACTCTGCTGATGCATTGTGTATCTCCTTGTGAAGGTGACAATGGAAGCATGTGGTTTTGGGATTGGAGAAGTGGTCACAATTTCCAGCAATCTCAAACTATTGTTCAACCTGGTATGCGTGTTGATAATTTGATGTTTACTTTTATTGTTGGTCAAGAGGAGCAAAAGGTTTATTCTAGTCCTTACCATGTTTCAGGGTCACTGGACAGTGAAGCTGGTATCTACGCTCTCACCTATGATATGACTGGCTCAAGGCTGATCAGTTGTGAAGCTGATAAGACAATCAAGATGTGGAAAGAAGATGAAACTGCCACACCAGAAACTCATCCTCTTCATTTTAAGCCTCCAAAAGACATTAGGCGTTTCTAGTCACTTCAGAAAACGTTTACTGCTATTCCTTGTTGGCTTATTATTCAGGTTGTAGTCGCACTAAGCATAAAAATCAAACATGCTCTTTGGGTCATTCAGAGCAAGACTTACCCAAGAAAGGCACCATGTTCAGATTTGATGAAAGTGTTGATTTACATTTGCCTCTTTGTATCCCATCTTGTTATACATTTATATGCTGTCAAGTAGCTATCTTAAAAGCGCCAGTTGAAAATAGCTTCCGTTAATGTATAAATAGATAAAAGTAAAAGCAGAGAAAATTATTGGGTGTTTGTACAACTGAAGTCATTTTTATGAGTCATTTTCATGTTTGTTATAATAAAATGGTTTTGAGGAAAAACATTTTCCATTTAAAGAGGGAAAGTGATTTCCTTCACTTATGGACGTTATTTTCTTAACAAGTATTTTAACTTTTCACTTCATATATCACTTACTCTAGTTGATACTTAGCCATTAATTCTTTACGCATATTTTCATCAGAACTCTCTACAATGTGCCAACATAACTTTGAATATATATATTTTTGTAAAGTATATTTAACTTACCAACCAACTATTAGAATATATTTTTCACGAAAAATGACTTCCTTAGCAAAAATGTCAGTACGACTGGTAAAACTTATTTTTGAGTCAAAATTAGATCCTTTGACTTGGTCCATATAAGCATTAGCTAACCTTTGAATGTAAGACAAACCTCAATACGTTCTTATTTAGCAGGGAACTAAGGTGAACACTATCAAAGCTAACCTTTGAAACTAATCTGGACAAGGACAAACCGCAGTACATTCTTATTTAGCAGGGAACTAAGGTGAACACTATCAATATGATTACCGTATGGTAAGGATTTGCATTGCTTGGACCCAAGAAACCACCAAAAAAGGAAGGAATGCAAAGGCAAGTATAGTGTTTTTATTTAATGCCACATTTGTAAAGTTTGTATAGAAAAAATTATTTATTGGCATAACCAGCTGTAGTTTAGTAAAAGGCTGGTTTACAAGTACGTATAAACGGTTTGCCCCAGCACTCCAAGTGGGAATATAATTTCGGAACCGACGCCCCTTTGAATGATGGTCACTGTGGTGGCATCATAAGAAGTCTACGACGAGCGCAAAACACAACACGAAATTGATGCTCGCTAATAAAAGATAGTATAGTTTAATTATTATCTTCACAGGGAATGGATTTAAACAATGCTCAAGTAATTTCTAGCTTAACGCTATTCAGGATGATCAAACTTGATTTGGAATGATTATAAACTACGATTAACTACTAAAGTAAAGCAATTGGTGATTGACTGCAACAAACTAGAGATTACCAAAGTCGGTTTCTTATCAATATGAGGAACACAGGTTTGACATGATAGGTGCACGATTGTTATTCTGGATATGGTACTGTTATATTTCACTCTTGAGGTTCTATTGATTCTCACGAATTCAATAGTGATTAGCTTATACTTCCAATTCAAGCTCCTCTCTCGATTAAATCTAAATCTTTCAAATAAACTAATGTGAAGCGCGGTGAAACTTGCAAGAATCTATTGATAAGAATGGTCTAAGAGAAACTTCTCTCGAATATTTCTCAATTTTAATTTAAGAGGTAGATCACAAACTCTTTCGATTACTTTAAAGAAGTACCGAAATAAATTAAGGCATGCGTTGAACCAATATTCAATATTATGCTCCTCTTCTGATTAAACAAGATAATGAATAAAATCATAACTAGAGTTAAAGCTCTTCCAATAAATTCAAGCAATTAAGCAGTAATCAAATCCATAAACTACAACCAAGTCACCAAATCATGTCAAACCCCAAGGTAAACTACTCCATAGATATGCAGAAAGTAATCACAAAAAGAGTTAAAGAATAAGAAAGTATCAATCTAACGTTACAATCAAAACTCCCGTATTGAATTGATGGAAAGATGATGAAATCATGTGTCTTGTAGCCTCCAATGCTCTCCCAAAGCTTTCCCGGTCAAAAGTCCTTTCAAAAATATCTTTTTGGTGTATTTATACCATGTAGGAGTGGGTCCGGGCAAAACTACCTTTTCCAAGTCGAAACAGGAAAGTACTATGAGAAAATCACACAGACGCGCCGCCCCATGCGGGGCGCTAGTGGAAAAGTTCAGAGAGCGGCTTCTGACGGACAGCAGCACAAAAGCACTGCCGCGCCGCCCCATGCGGCGTGGCTGTGCAGTTTTCACAGAGTAAATTATTTTTGTCCATTTTTGATATCCAGACTTGGCTCTCTACCCCCGAACGCGATCCCCGTTTAATCCCTTGGGCTTTTACTCAAACTTCTAAGCTCCAACTTGTTCAATTTAGCTTACGATTATCTTTTCAACTTGGAATCACTTCCTGCAAGGCATAAAACATATAATAAGTGTAATACACTAACATTTAAGTTCAAACACAAGTATAATGCAGTAATTGGAGTGCAAACTATGACTAAAACATGGGATTCTAGCATACCATCAACACCCTACACTTAAACCATTGCTCGTCCTCGAGCAATCAAACTGCACTTCACATAGAGACGACTTTCTTATCAAACAACTTCCCTAACGCATCATGCCAAGAATTTTTAAAATAGACTAAGCACCATATCATAACATCCTAGCCTCAAGACTCGACTCAAAAATATCACGCATTTTTCACAACCTGCTCACTTACTCTAACACAAAGGTCAAAGACTTTACCTTACCTTCGCAAATCATGTTCTCTCACACAAACAATATAGAGTAGTTTCACATAATAAAATTCATGAACAAATAGGAACTCTAGATAGACAGAATTAACTCACTTTCAGAAATAAAATTCGTGTGCCACATAAGACATACCATATGCTTTCTCGTAGGGTAATACTCTACTAATTTAGCTCATTCAGTCAATGATTAAGTAGGACTTTAATTCGTTATAATGTAGGCTACGGGACAGTACAATTTGGATATAGTGACACACCTCCCCGAGCACTTTAATACATACAGTTTCATAATTTAACCCCAGACTTATTTTGAACCAAATCCTAACCTTCACAACATTAAGCCCCCATATCTTTAAGCACAAACAAGACGAGAACTACCACTAGCAAGAGATTAATTTTTCTCTTTTCTACCACATACACACTCTTTTTTTCTTCTTCTTATTTTCAAAGTTCTGATTGATTTTTCTCTTTTTTTTTCCTTCCAATTCCTTACATGTGGATCTCAAAAATTTTCAAACAATGAACCTTTCTCCTTTTTCAATGGTTCAACTAAAAACCCTGACCATACCTCCACTTAGCTTTTACAAGCTCGTAAAAATTCAAGTGCTCACGAAAGGTAATATGTTTAAATAGATAGACAATTCAAACAAAGGGGTCAAGCTTGTAGTGTGGTTGCCAAAGAAATAGGAATACAGGCTCAACGGGGCTAACTAAGATATCCATTAATTAGGTGGGTAAAAACATATAATTGGCTCAACAAAGAAATGCCTAAATCACTTCCTAGACTGAACAAGACTACTATTTAGCTTTGCAAACACACGAGGCAAGTTCTAGATATCAGCTGAATATCAACAACAACCTCGCACACACATGGAACATAACTCACTTAGGACCGGATCTATCCCGACTCTCTAGTCAAAGAAGTTAAGTAGATTCACAATCAAACAATTTAAGGTACCTATCCATGAGTCAAGAACTGAGCTTAGGCGTCACAACTAAGGCACTCACTACTCTCACGGAACAACAACGTCAAGAAAAGTCATCTCCATTTAATAAATAGCACAATACTTCACTATTCCTAATAAAAGAAAGACTAACTACACCCGGTTCAAGCAAAACCCTGGTAAAAGAACCGCGACTTAAAGAAAAACTAAGGAAAAATTGTTACACTACCTAAGAAAAACAAAATATTTTTTCTTTTTTCTTCGACTTTGATCCCTCAAGAAGGCAGTCGAGGAAAATCATCGTCGGAAAAGTCAAACATTTTTTCTCAATCAAAAGAAACTAAAACAAACACACATATACATATTTACATCCCCCACCTCACACTTTAAATTGTGGCATGTTCCCATGATACACAAATAAAAAGCAAGAGGTAAAGAAAACTTCCCCAATTTATCTAGTTGGGGTCTGAAACGAAGTCGGGATCTCCTTTGCACGCCCGACCCAGTGCACACATCCATGCCGAGAACTTCTTTTCAGTTTTATTTGGGTACGTCCCACACTTATTCATTTGACTCTTTCCAAGTTGCTCCTTTAGGCCCCCCTCTCTTTTAATCTTGAAGATCAGCATTTTCCCCCCACTCTGAGCATGAGTTGCCTTTCCTGAATATCCATAATTGCACTGCCCGTAGCCAAGAACGGTTTTCCTAAAATCATTGGGACCTCCATATTTTCCTCCATGTTCACCATAATTAAGTTCACATGGAACACAAATTTGTCCACCTAAACTAGCACATCTTTCGCTATTCCTTTAGGTATGATTGTGGTCTGATTTGCCAGTTGCAATGACACAGGTATCAACCTGTTTTCTCCAATCTCTCCCTCCAATTTCCTGAAAATAGACAAAGGCATAAGATTAATGGAAGCACTTGAATTACACAAAGATTTCTTAAACTTAGTACTTCCTAAAGAGCAAGGTATAGTTAAACTCCCTGGATCTCCATATTTTTTAGGGAGCTTATTTTGCAAAATGGTACTACAATATTCTGTGAGCTTGACCACCGATATCTCTTCCACTTTCCGCTTCTTAGACAATATCTCCTTAAAATATTTAGCATAAGCTGGCATCTGTGAAAGCACCTTTGTGAAAGGTATATTCACATGCACCTGCTTGAGCACTTCTAAAAAGCGCACGAATTATTTGTCCATCTTTTATCTTCTTTGCTTCTGGGGGAAGGGTAGAGCATGCATGTATTTGATCTTCTCAGTCTGCTCATTCATTCTTTGTTTGTCTTTTTTCTTCCTTGTTGGAACTTCAGACTTGTTCTTCTCCTTTAGAGCATCCTCTTGCTCTGCCCTCACTTTATTTTGAACTTGATTTCTCGTCAACTCATTCTTTTCTGCTACCAACGGATCTTGCAATACCTTTCCATTCCTCAACGAAACTGTATTTATTATTTCCTTTGGATTCCTTTTGGTATCCGCAAGGAGGGTTCCTGGAGACCTATCGGACAATAGATTAGCAATTTGCCCCACTTGTCTCTCTAAGTTTTGAATAGCTGCACTATGATATTCAAATCTCTCATCTATTTTAATAATGAAGGCTTTCATTAGATCTTCCATGCTAGACTGATTAGAATGTGGAGGCTGGTATTGCTGCCTCTACTGATTCTGAAATCCTGAAGCTCCTTGTCCCTGGGGTCTCGGATTATTCTGCTACCATGAGTTCAGGCTACCACTTGGTGAACTCCAAGAAAAGCCCGAGTGCCTCTGTCCCATAGAGTTAAAATTATTACCACTCTGGTAGTTGCCTCTATCAAAGCTTCCCACATCATTTACCATTTCATCTGCAGCTAAAGCCTGACATTCATGCGTTGGATGACCCATTCTACAGAAATCACAAACAAATGATGGTTGGCTCTGGACCTTGGCTAAGGTCAACTTTCTTATATCTTTGGCCATGGCACTGATGTGTTAGAATATATCATTACTCTCAGCATGCCATTGGTTAGCATCTTCAGAGAGCTCATTAAGAATTAACATAATCTCCTCAGAAGTCTTCTTCAATAAAGGACCTCCAACTGCAGTGTTCAGAGTTCGTCGTGGGGGAGGTGTCAGTCCATCCCAAAAGTCCTGGAATTGCATCCACAATTCAATCCCATTATGTTGACACTTCCTCACTATCTCCTTGAATATTTCCCAAGCCTCGAAAACTGTTTCAGTGTCCGCCTAGCAGAAGTTGTGAATTTCATTGTTTTATCAGCTGAGAAGTATTTATCAAGAAACGTTTTAGTCATATCTTCCCATGTCCTGATCGACCCCGTTGGTAAGCTATAAAGCAATGCTTCACGTCATCCTTCAGTGAAAAGGGGAATGCACTTAAGTATACTGCATCTTTTGATACTTTGTTGTACTGGAAGGTGTTCATGATTTCCTCAAAATCATCAATTGAGTGTTAGGATCTTCATTCACCTTCCCTCTTAAGACATACTAGTTGTTCTGGAAAGTTTGAAGCAAGTCTTGCTTTAACTCGAAATTATTCACTGCTACTGGTATAGGCCTGACACGTGACAGTCCTTGATTGTAGACTGGTATGGCATAACTACCCTATTCTCTACCAGAACTGGGTACCATATTCTCGAACTGGTCTTCAACCAAGGGTTAATTTAGATTGAATCTTCGACCCCCATCATCTTTAACGGTCTCATCAGTAGCTCTACGGTCTGCCTCAGCTGCTATCCGTGCAACTTCTTCTCTATGCTGTGCTGCCTCTCTTGCAGCTAAATCTACTATGTTGTCACCATTATTAGCCATGTGTTCGGGGGTTGAAGGTTACCCCAAGAACTTTCTGGTGAGTTCTTTCTCTTTCCTCAACTATCGCATACTCTCTTCCACCTCTGGATTGTATGGAATTAATTCCTTTGAAGAAGATCGAGTCATACACTTGAGAAGTCAACCTGTTGCCTGCACACGGAAGAGAAAACCCGTGAAGAGTAAAAATAAAAATAAGTTCCTAACGAGCGCAAAACACAACACAAAATTGATGCTCGATAATCAAAGATAGTATACTTTAATTATCATCTCCACATGTATTGGATTAAACAATGCTCAAGTAATTTCTAGTTTAACGCTATTCAAGATGAACTGTAACGATCCGGCCAGTCATTTTAAGGGTAATAGCCCCGATCCCCTATTTACTGCTTCTCCCATATCTATTTCTTCTATTGTGACTTGCCGGGAGGTTTCGTTTTGGTTTTTGGAGTGTTTTGGGACACTCAGTCCATAAATGGAGGTTTAAGCCTTAACATTTGGACTGTAGTCGGAACTATATGAAGAAGACTCCGAAATAGAATTTCGTTGGTTTAGTTAGCTCCGTTAGGTGATTTTGGAATTAGGGGCATGTCCAGATTGTGTTTTGGAGGTCCGTAGCTTATTAAGGTTTAAAATGGCGAAAGTCGAATTTTTAGAGATTTTGACCGGTAGTGGACTTTTTGATATCGGGGTCGGATTCTTATTCCGGAAGATGGAGTAGGTCCGTAGTATTGAATATGACTTGTGTGCAAAATTTGAGGTTAATCGGACATGGTTTGGTTAGTTTCAGCATCGATTGTAGAATTTGGAAGTTTCAAGTTTATTTAAGTTTGAATTGGAGGGTGATTCGTGATTTTAGCATTATTTGATGTGATTTGAGGGCTGGACTAAGTTCGTATGATGTTTTAGTATTGGTTGGTATGTTTGGTTGAGGTTCCGAGGGCCTCGGGCTTGTTTCGAATGCTCAACGGGCCATTTTTGGACTTAGAGAGTTGGCACATTTTCTAGTGTTATTGGAGACATTTTTCTTCATCGCGTTCGCGAGGGAGATCTCGCGATCGCATAGGTCATCTGAGAGGTCAGCTAAAATTTCTCTTCACGTTCGCGAAGATGAAGACGCGATCGCGTAAGGTTATCAGGCAGTGCACCGCGAACGCGTGGGCTAGGCCGCGTTCGCGAAGAAGAAGTGAGGCAACAATAGAGTTTGAGTGTTACTCTTCGCGGTCGCGTGGGGACAATTGTGATCGCGTAGGTGTGAGCAGCTGGTGCATCGCGTTCGCGTGAGGTGTTACGCATAGAGTAAATTTCTGAGGGAGCGAAGTTGTTTTTCGCGATCGCGAGGCTTTTTCCGCGATCGCGATTAAGGAATCTCTAGGCAGTGCTTAAACATTCCAAAAACGGGGGTTTTGCCATTTTATCAAAAATTTGAGTTGGGAGCTCGGATTTGGACGAGATTTTGAGGGAGATTCAGAGATATCGATTGGGTAATGATTCCACACTCCATTTTGGTTATATTTCACTAATCTATCATTAATTTCCTTTTTAATATCGGATTTTGGGGTTGAAATTGGGAGAAAAATGGAGAACTTCTTCAACAAAGATTTCGAGTTTTGAAAGGAGATTTGTGATCAGATTTGAGTAATTTTTATATGGTTAGACTCATGAGTGAATGGATGTTCGTATTTTGTGACTTTTCGATTCCGAGACGTGGGCCCCACGGGAGATTTTTGAGTTAATTTTGAAATTTTTGTTAAAGTGTTGATTTCATTAATTAGATGAGTTTATTATGGTTGTATTTATGATATGTAATTGCTTTTGGCTAGATTTGGGCCATTCGGAGCCGGATATTCGTGGGAAAGGCATTGTGACCGATTGATTGAGCTTGGTTCGAGGTAAGTGGCTTGCCTAACTTTATGTGGGAGAAACTCCTTAAGATTTGGAACTATTGTGATATATGAGCACCGTGTACGTGAGGTGACGAGTATGTACATGGGCTAGTTGTGGAAAAACCTGATTTTTCTTACTGAGCAGCAACCTGTTTTTCCTTTTATTTTGAGTTATACCATTTTAATGAGTATCAATCTATTTTCATTCTTAATTGAGTTATTCCAATATGTGTAACTATCCTGTTTAGTCTAATACAATATTTCTATGTGTCTTAACTGCTTATGTGAATTCTGTGCAGCATGCTTAGTGAATTTCCTGCTTCTTCCTTGACTGGTACTTAGTCTCAATCGTAAGATTTTGTGATGTAGTTGTATTTCTATTGTTTGTACTATATATTTACTTTGGGACTATGGAACGGTATTCCGGAAGATCCCCATGTACTGTATACTTACTTTGGGTCTACGTACGGTATTCCGGGAGATCCCCCTGTACTGCATATATACTTTGGGACTACAGAATGGTATTCCGGGAGATCCCCTGTACTGCATATTTACTTTGGGACTACGGAACGGTATTCCGGGAGATCCCCATGCCTTGCATATTTACTTTGGGACTACGGAACGGTATTCCGGGAGATCCCCCCGCACATTTACGTTTGGGACTACGAGACGGTATCTCGTGAGATCTCCTGTTGTATTTCTGTGTATTGAGTTGTTACCTTCTATAAATTCTTTCTTGTTAAATTTCAGTCTTTATTTTACTGCGATATTTAATTTTTGCCTTACTTTATTATCATATTCTAGTAGGGCCCGGACCTGACCTCGTCACTACTCTATTGAGGTTAGGCTTGGCACTTACTGGGTGTCGATTATAGTGTACTCATGCTACTCTTTTGCACATGTTTTGTGTGCAGATCCAACTACTTCTTATCATCCCCGCTACTAGCTGAGAGTGCTTGCTACTGTACGGAGATTTCAAGGTATATCTTCCACGTCTGCAGACCTCGGAGTCCCCCTCTATTCCCTCCTATGTCATTTACCTTCCTTAATTCTGTTATTAGACTCTGGTGTATAGAGATACTAGTTTCCTTCTGTAGCTTGTGACTTATGATGTTCCAGGTTTTGGGATTACTGTGTATTTTGAATAGTTTGTTGTTTAATTCATGTTTTTATTTCATTATTCCGCAAATGTTAGGCTTACCTAATCATAGAGACTAGGTGCCGTCACGACGTCATACGGAGGGGAAATTAGGTCGTGACAAGTTGGTATCATAGCTCTAGGTTCATAGGTGTCGTGAGTCATAAGCCGGTTTATTAGAGTCTCGCGGATCGGTACGGAGATGTCTGTATTTATCTTCGGGAGGCTATGGAATTGTTCGGAAAATTTAACTACTTTCATTCCTTGTCGTGCAAAAATTGTTGACTTCAAAAATCCTAAACTTCTGTATTCTATTCTCTCACAGATGGTGATGATACATATAAGCGGATCTGATGACTAGGCACCCGCATCCCCTGCTAAAGCCGCGAGAGGCCGGAGCCGGGGTAGAGGCCGAGGACGTCCACGTGGTGCAGCCAGAGCACCCGCACGAGCTGCTACAGAGGAGCCCCCAGTAGCTCCAGCTGGAGGGCAGACACCCGAGGTACCTGTTTCTGCACCAGCTCTCCAAGAGACTTTAGCCCAGTTATGAGCATGTTCAACACCTTAGCTCAGGCTGGATTAATCCCACTTGCTCCTGCCACATCTCAGGCCGGGGGAGGAGCACAGACTCCCATCGTCGGTACTCCAGAGCAGCGGGTTCAGGTCGAACAGGTTCCAGAGATTGTACCAATGTAGCCGGTAGCTCCAGCTCAGCCCGAGGTTAGGGAATGAGCTTCTGAGGTGGAGCAGCTCAGACTTGAGAGGTACAAGAAGTACCACCCACCTACCTTCAACAGATAGGCTACAAATGATGCTCAGTGTTTTCTGGAAGAGTGTCATCATATTCTCCGTACTATGGGCATAGAGGAGACGAGCATGATTTCTTTTACTATATTCCAGCTTAGAGGAGCAACCTATCAGCGATGATATGCTTATGAGTTGAGTAGGCCGGCTGAGGCAGCTTCACTTACATGGACTCAGTTATCGGACATGTTTTTGAGAGAGTATGTCCCTCAGAGCCTCAGGGACTCATGGCGCGCGGAGTTTGAGCAGCTGCGCCAAGGTGCTATTACTGTGTCAGAGTATGCAGTTCGCTTCAGTGATTTGGCCCGACATGCATCGGCCTTGGTTGCCATAGTTCGAGAGAATGTTCGACGGTTTATTGAGGGACTCCACCCCAACATCCGGATTAGTATGGCCAGGGAGTTGGAGATGGATATTTCTTATCAGCAGGTTATGAGTATCGTCAGGAGATTGGAGGGCATGCTTTGCCCGGGATAGAGAGGAGAAGGAGGCCAAGAGGTCTTTAGAGACTAGTTCTTATTCTAGTGCTCGTGCCCCAACAGCTCGCCATGGTAGGGGTTATTTGAGTCGCCCCGTCCATTCAGCTCTTCCAGCCGCCAGTGGTATTTCGGTCTCTTCTAGGCCCCAGGAGCCTTATTATGCACCGCTAGTATCTAGTGTGCCTTCTGCACGGGTTGTTCCTAGCGGCCAGTCCAGCAGATCTGGCCAGAGCCAGTCACAGCAGCCACACCCTCCCAAAGCTTGTTTTGAGTGTGGCGACACTCGCCATATGGTGAGGGATTGCCCCAGATTTAGGAGGGGTGCACCTCCACAGACTTCTCAGCCATAGCGTGCCCCACCGGGTCCTCAGGCCATGATTACAGCACCAGCTGCCACCCCACCTGCTCAGCCAGCTCGAGGTGGAGGTCAGAGAGGTAGAGGTCACCCTAGAGGGGGAGGCCATGCCAGTTATTATGCCCTTCCTGCTCATATAGAGCCAGTTGCTTCTGATTCTGTCATTACAGGTATCGTTCCAGTCTGTCATAGAGATGTGTCGGTATTATTTGACCCATGCCCTACATATTCCTATGTGTCCTCTTAATTTGCCCCGTATTTGGGCGTATCACGGGATTCTTTGAGTTCCCCTGTTTATGTGTCTACTCCCGTGGGAGATTCTCTTATTGTGGACTGCGTGTATCGGTCGTGTTTGATTGCTCTTAGTGGTTTTAAGACCAGAGCCGACTTATTATTGCTCAGCATGGTAGACTTTGATATTATTTTGGGTATGGACAGGTTGTCGCCCCATTATGCTATTCTTGATTATCACGCCAAAACCGTGACGCTGGCTATGCTAGGATTACCGCGGTTAGAGTGGAGAGGTACCTTAGAGTATACTCCCAGCAGAGTTATTTCATTTCTTAAAGCTCAACGAATGGTTGAGAAGGGGTGTGACGCGTATCTAGCTTATGTGAGAGATGTCAGTATTGATACCCATACAGTTGAGTCAGTTCTAGTAGTGAGGGACTTTCCATATGTGTTTCCAGCTGATCTACCGGGCATGCCGCCCGACAGAGATATTGATTTTGGCATTGATTTGTTGCCGGACACTCAACCCATCTCTATTCCTCCATATCGTATGGCTCCTACTGAATTGAAAGAGTTGGAGGAGCACTTACAGGAATTGCTTGATAAAGGCTTCATTCGGCCCAGTGTGTCACCTTGGGGTGCTCCTATCTTATTTGTGAAGAAGAAGGATGGTTCTATGCGGATATGTATTGATTACCGCTAGTTGAACAAAGTCACAGTGAAGAACATGTATCCACTGCCTCGTATTGATGACTTATTTGATCAGTTACAGGGTCCAAAGTGTTTTCCAATTTTACGTTCCGGCTATGATCAGTTGAAGATTCGGGAGCCAGATATCCCGAAGACTGCCTTCCGGACTCGGTATGGTCACTACGAGTTCCTTGTGATGTCTTTTAGGCTGACCAATTGTAATGACTCGACTTGTCGATTTGAGTTATTACTCTCCTTTATACTATTTGAAGTTTTCATAGCTCCGTTATGTCATTTATGACTTGTGTGAAAAATTTGAGGTCAATCGAACTTGATTTGCTATGTTTTAGCATCGAACCTAGGATATTTAGACATCGATTCTTCAAGAATACGTGGTATCACATTAAGAAAATGAGCTCCAAATTCATTTTTGATTGAATCATTAGATCCTTATTGAAATTTTGGAGCCATAACAAAAAGAATCGTCGAATTCGGACATCGTATGAGATAGTTATGCCCATTTCCATGTCGGGAACGATTTTTCGTTGCCGTCAGCACCCAGGGTAGCGTGGGGCGCTAGCCCTAGCACTAGGATGTTTAAAGGTACTGGAAATAGCGCCACATGCAGCGTCCCATGCCACCTGTGGCGCCCGAAACAGCTGAGACCCTATAAACGGGGGTTTTCTGCTATTTTTGACAAAAATAGAGTTGGAAAGCTTGGTTTGGGCAATTTTCACGGGTAAATATTGGGGTAAGTATTTCTTATCCTATATTGATTATATTTCATGATTCCATACTCATTTACATCATGAATCCGTGAATTTATGGAAGAAAAACCAGATTGTTTTGTAAAATCTTCCAAAAATGTAAAATGAAGATTTGAAGGTCAATCCGATATCGGAATTTGATAAAATTGGTATGGGGGACACGTAATTGAATGGATTGTTGGATTTTGTTATTTTCGTCGGTTTCCGAGACGTGGGCCCCATGGGCAATTTTTGAGTTAAATTTTGGATTTTGGTGGAAAATTAGTATTTTCATATGGAATTAATTCCTACGATTCGTGTTGAGTATATTGAATTATTTGTGACTAGATTTGAAGCTTCCGGACACGAATTTGAGAGGCAAAGGTTTGTTGGAATCTTGAAATTGGTTGCGAAACGAGGTAAGTATCTTGCCTAACCTTGAGTCTTATGTGGAAATTGTGTAATTAAAAACTATGTACGCGAGGTGACGAGTACGTACTTGGTTTATATGTGCAAATTATATCGGTTGAAATTCGTAGATGCCCTTATGTGTTAAATTGAAAAATTGTTGGAACTTAGTAAATCCTTGATTTGTCATGCCTCATTCCTTGTTTGTCGAATCTGTATTTTATATGATAATTTGGTGTTATTGTCACTTGGATTTTTATGTGAATTCCGTGTGTTGTTGATTTGATATTTCTTGAAAACAATCACATTATGGATTTTCATCTGCAAATAAGTTTAAATTGAGGCGTTTATATATTTATCAAAAAGTTGGATTAAAGAAGGCGTTGTCCTGTGATGAGTTATTTTCCCATCCCTGTGGTTGTTTTTGAGATTTTATGTACATTGTGTTGAGCCGTGGACTATCTATTGTGGAATTAATTGACTTTATTGTACCTTTGGAATGGTTGTGGCCTACGAGCAATTTGTAAATACGAGTTGATGATTTTGTGCTATTGTGATAATATTATGTGTGATTTGGATTGCTGTTATGCGGCGTATAAGGATGGCATTCTATTGTTGACATTATGCGGGAATAATGGTGGCATTTCAGTGTTGTTATATGTGTTGGAATATTATCTGGGCGGAGCGATAATGGTGGCTATAGGAGAGATAAGGATGGCTATTGATATTGTCAGGGCAGAGAGATAAGAGAGGCTATTATAGGAGTGATAAGGGTAGCTATATGAGCGATAATGGTGGTTATTGATATTGTCAGGGCAGAGGAATAAGGGAGGCTATTATAGGAGTGATAATGGTGGCTATAGGAGAGATAATGGTGGCTATTGTCAGGGATGAGATGTGATGATGTGGGGTTATTGCGTTGGTAATTTTCATGTGATGTTGTGATTTTTCTTATGTTCATTTTTATACCTTGTACAATTTGTCTTGTATTTGGTAAATTGATAATAGTCAGATCTATGTTGAAATTGGCAGCATGTGGTTATTGCCAGGCGGATTATGAAATAAAATGAGGGCACGAGGTGCCGTGAGTAAATAATGATGATATTGGCATGTGAACTGTCCGTGCAATTGTGATATGAAATGTGGGCACAAGGTACCGTGAATAAATAATGATGATATTGGCACGTGAACTGTCAGTGCAGTTATGATATAAAATGTGGGAACGAGGTGCCTTGAGTAAATAATGATGATATTGACACTTGAATTGTCCGTGCAGTTGTGATATGAAATATGGGCACGAGGTGCCATGGTTAAATGAATGATGACATTTGGCACATGAGTGGTCTGTGCGGTTGTGATAGAGAAATTGGCATGAGGTGCCGTGAAAATATAAAAGTGGGCTGAGACCCGTATTTTATGATTTTGAAATGCTGTGTCACATGGTGACTTTTATTCGAAAGAGATTTAGTTGAAAGAATTTTATTTGAAAAATATTTATTTGTAAGAATTATATTTGAAAGAAATTTATTTGAAAGTATATATATCCTGAAGATTTCTATTTGAAAAATATATAGGCGAAAGATTTATATTGGAAGGACTTGATTAATTGGTTATACTTGTATTAATTATTTGTTGCATAATATTTATGGTGTTCTTATCACCCTGCTATGTATATCACTGGTTGATTATTGTTGCCATCATTGTTATTTGTTTCCTATTATTTTTGTATACTATATTGCATAGGTTATTAGACTGGTGAGTGTCTCGACTGTACCTCGTCACTACTCCATTGAGGTTAGTCTTGATACTTACTGGGTATCGACCGTGGTGTACTCATACTATATTTCTGCACATTTTTGTGCAGATCCAGGTATTGGAGCTATCGGACTTGGACAGAGTTAAAGTGTGATCACAAATATTCAAGGTAGAGCTGGTTGGTCGTCGCAGTCCCTTGAAGTCTTTTCATTTTATTGTACTGTTAATTATTAATTAAACAATATTGAGTATTAATCAGTTAGAGTTCGTGACTCAGTATTACTAGTCTTGGGAGGTTGTTATATTTGTTTCCGTATTTGGTTTCAAAAAACAAAAGGCTCGAAATGTAATTGTAATCGGCTTACCTAGTCTTAGAGACTAAGTGCCATCACGACACCTGTGGTGGGATTTTTGGGTCGTGACAAGTTGGTATCAGAGCTCTAGGTTTATAGGTTCTACGAGTCACGAACGAGTCTTGCGGATCGGTACGGAGACGTCTATACTTATCTTCGAGAGGCTACATAACTGTTAGGATATTTTCACTTTTTCCATTCATGTCGTGCAGAATTTGTTGATTTTGGAATTTGAGCCTTTGTATCTCTATTCTCTCATAGAGGCCGAGTAAGGGCACGTGCCGCGACTAAAGCACATATCAGAACAACAGTTGAGGAGCCGCCGGTAGCTCCAGTTGGGGGACAGGTACCAGAAGCACATGTTGTTATGCCCGGACTTCAGGAGTCTTTAGCACAATTCCTGAGTATGTTTTGTACATTAACTCAGGCAAGATTGATCTCTGTTGCACCAAATATTTCGCAGATTGGGGGAGTAGCTCAAACTCCTACCACGACTCCAGAGGAGCAGGTTCACATTGGTCAGGTTCCGGATGTAGTACCAATATAACATGTTATTCTGGTTCAGCCTAAGGTCAGGCCAGGGGCATTAGAAGAAGAACAAAAGAGACTTGAGAGGTTTAAGAGGTATAGTCCACCTACTTTCAGTGGCACAACTTCAGAGGATGCCCAAAGATTTCTAGAAAAAGTGTCACTGCATTCTCCGCACCATGGGTATTGTGGAAGTGAGCGGAGTTGCCTTTACTACATTTCAGCTGTCAGGCGCAGTGTATCAATGGTGGCAAGTTTATGTAGAAGGTAGACCAACCGATGCAATACCACCAACATGGGCTTAATTTTCGAAAATATTTTTGAAAGAGTTTGTTCCCCAGACTCTCCAAGATGCATGGTGCACAGAGTTTAAATGGTTGCGTCAGGGCACTATGACAGTGTCAGAATATGCTATCAGGTTCAGTGAATTAGCTCGTCATGCACCTATCTTGGTTCCTACAGTTAGAGAGCGAGTCCGCAGATTCATTAAGGGGCTCGATTATGATCTTAAAATGTGCATGGCTCGAGAGTTGTAAACCGATACTCCATTTCAGCAAGTAGTGGAGATTGCGAGGAGGATTGAGGGTATTCTAAGTGAGGAAAGGGAGTCTAAGGAGACCAAAAGGTCTCGAAGCTCTGGAGGGTTCAGTGGATTTTTTACTCTTCAGCTATGACCCATTATGGCGGAGGCTCGAGCAGTCGTCCAGCTCAGTCTGCACATCAGATTACCCGAGGTGCTCCAGTAAGTTCTTATAGTGCACCACCGACACAAAATTCTTACAGTGGTTATTCCAGTTATCCGGCACAGACTCAGTACGAGCAGTTGCGACCTCAGAAGGGTTGTTATGAGTGTGGTGATACTAGGCATATCATGAGAGATTGTCCTAGACTTGGGAGAGGTGGATTTCATCAGAACACTCAGGCTATGGACCCCGATGCAGTTACTACCCCACGTACACAGCCAGTTAGAGGTAGAGGACAGGCGGGTAGAGGGCGCCCTAGAAAGGGAGGCCCAACCCGTTGATATAATTGCTATAGTGTGGCTGAAGCCACTACACCAAATAGTGTCATTACAGGTATGATCCTGATTTGTTATAAAAGAATGTTTTTCCTTAATTTGATTCGGTTCTGAATATTGAGGCGAGTCCTCCTATTATGCTCTGCTTATGGGTGAGCTTCGTAATTTTGTGATCCACTTATATATTGATCCCTGTCGGGAGAGTCGATGATGTTAGCATGTGTCTATTAGTTTTATTTTGTACACTATTGAGGACTATAAGTCTAAAAATGACTTTCTATTACTCTCTACAACGGGCTTTGATGTGATTTCGGAATAATTGATTTCAATTTTATGAATTATATGCCCTATTGGTATGAGGGGCCATTATGTGTTGTGAAAATTATTTACGAAATTTATTGAAAAGAAGAAAGAGAGGAAATTGAAAATTTCGGTTGGCACAATGTGCAAAATACTTGTGATTCGGAGTAGAGGATGAGATCCTTGCATTTTTATATGGTGTGAAATATTTAAACTGGGCTACAAGCCGCGGTGGAAGTTATATAAGGACGAGGTCCTTGTGGTGAAAAATATATGAGTATAAATTCTCCCTTTGTGAAATTTAAATTGTACTATAGTACTTATAAGGAGTCATGCATGTTAGGCTTATTTGAAAATTCTTGTATGAATTTCTCTGTGCATAATTTGCCATATTCGTGTTATAATTATTGAGTTTTAGCCTACGAGGTCAGTGCCCAGGTGGCGTTAAATATGACTTGTTAATTTGGGTAAATAATTATGAGGTCTTCATGCCTCGTGTCTCGTTGTTAGTAAAGTGGAGGTTTGAAACGATATTTTGTTAACATGAGGTTAATTGGCGACGTTGTAATCAATTATGAACAATTATTAAGACCAGAGATGTGGTGATGGACATACATATGAGGTGATTCATGTCCTGATATCATTATGATAATGCAGTGCTTGTAATGCTGAGATTAGTATTATTGATATATACATTGTGGTGCTTTGTTGGGTTGTGGATGTATTGTTAGGAGTTGTTTTGGTGTTACTCTGGCAGGTGGATAGGCCCAATTACAAGGGTGACTCTGCCGAAATTTCTGAAAAAATTGGGAGTTAGTAAAATTTGGGGGATTGAGACGTGCGAAAGAAGAGATAAGTTATGTTATGTGTTTGAGGGCGGACTCTGCTTCTCATTCAAGGGCAAATGATCCTAATTGGGGGGGAATGTAACACCCCGAAAAATTTTTGAAGTACCTCAACACTATCAAGAAAGTTGATGTGTGCGTAGGCACGAGTTGCTATAGCCAGTTGAGACTAATACCGTGCGTTGATGTGAAAATCAGGCCTTTTGAAAATGTTTGGAGTATAAGAAATTTAGTCTTAAAGTTTACAAATATGGATAAAAGGAATAATCTCAATTGAGGTGGTGTTGTCGGGCTTATGTCGAATAGGCACCCCTAGGTATGTGCGCGGTAAGATGGAATAGTGATTTGATGGCGTGGAAAACAACTCTTGGTACGTTCGAGGACGAACGTATGTTTAAGTGGGGGAGAATATAACGACCCGACTTGTCGATTTGAGTTATTACTCTCCTTTCTACTATTTGAAGTATTGAATAGCTTCATATGATGTATCATGACTTGTGTGCAAAATTTGAGGTCAATCGGACTTGATTTGCTATATTTCAACATCGAAACTAGGATATTTCGACATCGATTCTTCAAGAATACATGGTATCACATTAAGAAAATGAGCTTCAAATTCAGTTTTGATTGAACAATTAGATCCGTATTGAAATTTTGGAGCCATAGCAAAAAGAATCGTCGAAATCGAATATCGTATGAGAGAGTTATGCCCATTTCCGTGTCGGGAACGATTTTCCGTCGCCGTAAGCACCCTGGGTAGCGTGGGGCGCTAGCCCTGGCGCTGGGATATTTAAAGGTACAGTAAATAGCACCACAGGCAGCGCCCCACGCCACCTGTGGCTCCCGAAATAGCTGAGACCCTATAAACGGAGGTTTCTGCTATTTTTGACAAAAATAGAGTTGGGGAGCTCGGTTTGGGCGATTTTCACGGGTAAAAATTGGGGTAAGTATTCCTTATCCTATATTGATTATATTTCATGATTCCATACTCAGTTACATCATGAATCCGTGAATTTATGGAAGAAAAATCAGATTGTTTTGTAAAATCTTCCAAAAATGTAAAATGAAGATTTGAAGGTCAATCCGATATCGGAATTTGATAAAATTGGTATGGGTGGACACTTAATTGAATGGATTGTCAGATTTTGTGAGTTTCGTCGGTTTCCGAGATGTGGGCCCCACGAGCGATTTTTGAGTTAAATTTCAAATTTTGCTGGAAAATTAGTATTTTCATATGGAATTAATTCCTATGATTCGTGTTGAGTATATTGAATTGTTTGTGACTAGATTTGAAACTTTTGGACACGAATTTGCGAGGCAAAGATTTATTGGAATCTTGAAATTGGTTGCGAAATGAGGTAAGTATCTTGCCTAACCTTGAGTGGGGGAATTACCCCTTAGGCATTGAGTCGTATGTGGAAATTGTGTAATTGAAAACTATGTACGCGAGGTGACGAGTACGTACTTGGTTTATATGTGCAAATTATATCGGTTGAAATTCGTAGATGCCCTTATGTATTAAATTGGAAAATTGTTGGAACTTAGTAAATCCTTTATTTGTCATGCCTCATTCCTTGTTTGTCGAATCTGTATTTTATATGATAATTTGGTGTTATTGTCACTTGAATTTTTATGTGAATTCCGTGTGTTGTTGATTTGATATTTCTTGGAAATATTCACATTATGGATTTTCATCTACAAATAAGTTTAAATTGAGGCATTTATATATTTATCAAAATATTGGATTAAAGAAGGCGTTATCATGTGATGAGTTATTTTCCCATCCTTGTGGTTGTTTTTGAGATTTTATATACATTGTGTTGAGCCGTGGACTATCTGTTGTGAATGGTTGTGGCCTACGGGCAATTTGTAAATACGAGTTGATGATGTTGTGCTGTTGTGATAATATTATGTGTGAATTATTGTGTGATTTGGGTTACTGTTATGCGGCGTATAAAGGTGGCATTCCATTATTGACATTATGCGGGCATAAGGGTGTCATTTCACTGTTGTTATGTGTGTTGCAATATTATCTGGGCGGAGCGATAAAGGTGTTTATATGAGAGATAAGGTTGGCTATAGGAGCAATAAGGGTGGCTATTGATATTGTTAGGGTGGAGGGATAAGAGAGGCTATTATAGGAGTGATAAAGGTGGCTATAAGAGTGATAAGGGTGGCTATTGATATTGTCAGGGCAGAGGGATAACAAAGGCTATTATAGGAATGATAAGGGTGGCTATAGGAGAGATAAGGGTGACTATTGTCAGGGATGAGATGTGATGATGTAGGGTTATTGCGTTGGTAATTTTCATGTGATGTTGTGATTTTCCTTGTGTTTATTTTTATACCTTGTGCAATTTGTCTTGTTGTTGGTAAATTAATAATAGTCTGATCTATGTTGAAACTGAAAGCCTGTGGTTATTGCTAGGAGAATTGTGAAATAAAATTTGGGCACTAGGTGCCGTGAGTAATTAATGATGATATTGGCACGTGAACTGTCCGTGCAGCTGTGATATGAAATGTGGGCACGAGGTGCCATGAGTAAATAATGAAGATATTGGCACGTGAATTGTCCGTGCAGTTGTGATATGAAATGTGGGTACGAGGTGCCGTGAGTAAATAATGATGATATTGGCACGTGAATTGTCCATGCAATTGTAATATAAAATGCGGGGACGAGGTGCCGTGGTTAAATGAATGATGATATTTGGCACGTGAGTTGTCCGTGCGGTTGTGAGAGAGAAATTGGCACGAGGTGCCGTGGAAATATAAAAGTGGGCCGAGACTCATATTTTATGATTTTGTAATACTATGTCACAGGGTGACTTTTATTCAAATGAGATTTAGTTGAAAGAATTTTATTTGAAAAATATTTATTTGAAGGAATTATATTTGAAAGAGATTGAAAGAGATTTGTTTGAAAACAATTTATTTGAATGTATTATATCCTAAAGATTTCTATTTGAAAAATATATAGGCGAAAGATTTATATCGGAAGGACTTAATGGTTGTACTTGTATTCATTATTTGTTGCACAATATTTATGGTGTTCTTGTCACCCTACTGTGTACATCACTGGTTGATTATTGTTGCCATCATTATTATTTATTTTCTATTATTTTTGTATACTATATTGCATATGTTATTAGACTGGTGAGTGTCTCGACTATACCTCGTCACTACTCCACTGAGATCATTTCATGTATTCAGTTAGAGTTCGTGACTCAGTATTACCAGTCTTGGGAGGTTATTATATTTGTTTCCGCTTTTGGTTTAAAAAAAATGGCTCGAAATGTAATTGTAATCGGCTTACCTAGTCTTAGAGACTAAGTGTCATCACGACGCCTCTGGTGGGATTTTTGGGTCGTGACACCAATGCCCCAATAACTTTTATGCACTTGATGCACAATGTGTTCCGGCCTTATCTTGACTCATTCGTTATTGTGTTTATTGGCGACATTCTGGTATACTCCCGAAGTCGGGAGGATCATGAGCAGCACCTGAGGAATGCACTTCAGACCTTAAGAGAAAAGAAGTTATATGCACAATTTTCAAAGTGTGAGTTTTGGCTAGAGTTAGTGGCATTCTTGGGTCATATAGTATCGAGTGAGGGGATCTAGATAAATCTGATGAAGATTGAAGGAGTGCAGAGTTGGCCCAGACCGTCCTCAGCTACGGAGATCCGGAGTTTTCTTGGTTTGGCAGGGTATTACCGTCGATTTGTAGAGGGTTTCTCATCTATTTCAGCACCTATGACTAGGCTGACCCAGAAGGGTGCTCCGTTCAGGTGGACAGAGGAATGTGAGGGGAGCTTTCAGAAGCTCAAGACAGCTTTGACTACAGCCCTAGTATTGGTATTGCCTATAGGTTCAGGGTCTTATACTGTATATTGTGATGCCTCGCGGATTGGTCTCGGCGCGGTGTTGATGCAGGACGGTAGGGTGATTGTATATGCGTCCAGACAACTGAAGGTGCATGAAAAGAACTATCCTGTCCGCGACCTTGAGTTAGCAGCTATTGTTTATGCCTTGAAGTTTTGGCGGCATTATTTGTACGGTGTTCCTTGTGAGATTTACACCGATCATCGGAGTTTGTAGCATCTGTTCAAGCAAAAAGATATTAACTTGAGTCAGCGGAGGTGGTTGGAGATACTTAAGGACTATGATATCACTATTTTGTACCATCCGGGGAAGGCCAATGTGGTGGCCGATGCTTTGAGTCACCGGGCAGAGAGTTTGGGGAGTTTAGCATATCTACCAGCATCATAGAGGCCATTAGCGTTGGATATTCAGGCCTTAGCCATCCAGTTGGTGAGATTGGATATTTCTAAGCCGAGTCGAGTATTGGCTTGTGTGGTCTATCGGTCTTCTCTTTTTGATCGTATTAGGGAGCGTCAGTATGATGACCCACATCTTCTTGTCCTTAAGGACACGGTCCAACACGGTGATGCTAAAGAGGTCACTATTGGAGATGATGGTGCATTGAGGATGCAGGGCAGGCTATGCGTGCTCAATGTAGATGGTTTGCATGCGTTGATTCTCCAGGAGGCTCACAGTTCGCGGTACTCTATTCATTCGGGTGCCTCAAAGATGTATCAGGACATGAAATAACATTTCTGGTGGAGGAGGATGAAGAAGGACATAGTAGAGTATGTGGCCCGATGTCTAAATTATCAACATATGAAGTATGAGCATCAACGACCAGGTGGGTTGCTTCAGAAGTTGGAGATTCCGGAATGGAAATGGCAGCAGATCACTATGAATTTTGTTGTTGGACTCCCACAGACTCAGCAGAGGTTTGATGCAGTTTGGGTGATTGTGGATAGGCTGAACAAGTCGGCTCATTTCATTCCTGTGATGACTACCTATTCTTCCGAGCAGCTATCTCGAATCTACATCCGTGAGATCGTCAGGCTTCATGGCATACCGGTATCTATCATCTTTGATCGGGGTATGCAATTTACATCACGGTTTTGGAGAGCTGTACGACATGAGTTGGGTACTCGGGTTGAGTTGAGCACAAAATTTTACCCTCAGACGGACAGACAGTCCGAGCGCACTATTCAGATACTGGAGGATATGCTCCGCGCTTGTGTGATAAATTTTTGGGGGTACTTGGGACCAGTTCTTGCCACTTGCAGAGTTTGATTACAACAATAGTTATCAGTCCAGCATTCAGATTGCACCATATAAGGCTCTGTATGGTAGGTGGTGTCGGTCCCCAGTGGGTTGGTTCGAGTCGGGCGAGGCTAGATTATTGGGTACAGACTTGGTTCAGGATGCCTTGGAAAAAATTAAGGTGATTCAGGATAGACTTTGCACAGCCCAGTCCAGACAGAACAGTTACGCGGACGGAAAGTTTCGCGATATTGCATTCATGGTTGGAGAGCAGGTCTTGCTCCGGGTTTCGCCTATGAAGGGCGTTGTGAGATTCGTAAAGAAGGGCAAGCTGAGCCCAAGGTTCATTGGTCCTTTTGAGGTGTTGCAGCGTGTTGGGGAGGTTTCTTATGAGCTTGCTTTACCTCCCAGCCTAGCAGGAGTTCATCCGGTATTTCATGTTTCGATGCTCCGGAAGTATCACGATGATCCGATTCACGTATTGGATTTCAGCTCAGTCCAATTGGACATGGATCTATCTTATGTTGAAGAGCCAGTGGCTATTTTAGACATACAAGTCAGAAAGCTAAGGTCAAAGAACATTGCTTCTGTGAATGTTCAGTGGAGGGGACATTCGGTCAAGGAGGCGGCTTGGGAGACCGAGCAGGATATGTGCAGCCGTTATCCTCATCTTTTCACCACTTCAGGTATGTCTCTATGCTCGTTCGAGGACGAACGATTATTTTAAGAGGGGGAGGATGTAATGACCCGGCCGGTCATTTTTAGAGTAATAGCCCCGATCCCCTATTTACTGCTTCTCCCATATCTATTTCTGCTATTGTGACTTGCCGGGAGGTTTCGTTTTGGTTTTTGGAGTATTTTGGGACACTCAGTCCCTAAATAGATGTTTAAGCCTTAGGATTTGGACTATAGTCGGAACTGTGTGAAGACGACTCCGGAATGGAATTTTGTCAGTTCCGTTAGCTCCGTTAGGTGATTTTGGACTTAGGGGCGTGTCCGGATTGTGTTTTGGAGGTCCATAGCTTATTTAGGCTTGAAATGGCGAAAGTTAAATTTTTGGAGATTTTGACCGGTAGTGGACTTTTTGATATCAGGGTCGGATTCCAATTCCGGAAATTAGAGTAGGTCCGTAGTGTTGAATATGACTTGTGTGCAAAATTTGAGGTCAATCGGACATGGTTTGGTTGGTTTCGGCATCGGTTGTCGAATTTGGAAGTTTCAAGTTTCTTTAAGTTTGAATTGGAGAGTGATTCGTGATTTTAGCGTTATTTGATGTGATTTGAGGGCTCGACTAAGTTAGTATGGTATTTTAGGATTGGTTGTTATGTTTGGTTGAGGTCCCGGGGGCCTCGGGCGTATTTTGGATGCTCAACGGGTCATTTTTGGACTTAGGGAGTTGACAGATTTTCTGGTGTTATTGGAGGCAATTTTCTTCATCGCGTTCACGAGGGAGATCTCGCGATCGCGTAGGTCATCTGAGAGGTCAGCTAAATTTGCTCTTCACGTTCGCGAAGATGAAGACGCGATCGCGTAAGGTTATCAGACAGTGCACCGCGAACGCGTGGGCTAGGCCGCGTTCGCGAAGAAGAAGTGAGGCAGCAATGGAGTTTGAGTGTTACTCTTCGCGGTCGCGTGAGGACAATTGCGATCGCGTAGGTGTGAGTATCTGGTGCATCGCGTTTGCGTGAGGTGTTACGCGTTCGCGTATAGTAAATTTCTGAGGGAGCGAAGTTGTTCTTCGCGATCGCGAGGCTTTTTCCGCGATCGCGATTAAGGAATCACTGGGCAGTGCTTAAACATTCCAAAAATTGGGGTTTTGCCATTTTATCAAAAACTTGAGTTGGGAGCTCGGATTTGGACGAGATTTTGAGGGAGATTCAGAGATATCGATTGGGTAATGCTTCTATACTCTATTTTGGTTATATTCCACTAATCTATCATTAATTTCCTTTTTAATTTCGGATTTTGGGGTTGAAATTGGGAGAACAATGGAAAAAACTTCTTCAACAAAGATTTTGAGTTTTGAAAAGGGACTTTTGGTCGGATTTGGGTAATTTTTATATGGTTAGACTCGTGAGTGAATGGGTGTTCGTATTTTGTGACTTTTACCCGATTCCGAGATGTGGGCCCCACGTGCGATTTTTGAGTTAATTTCAGAATTTTTGTTAAGGTGTTGATTTCATTAATTAGACGAGTCTATTATGGTTGTATTTATGATATGTAGTTGCTTTTGGCTAGATTTGGGCCATTTGGAGCCGGATATTCGTGGAAAAGGTATTGTGACCGATTGATTGAGCTTGGTTCGAGGTAAGTGGCTTGCCTAACTTTATGTGGGAGAAACCCCTTTAAGATTTGGAACTATTGTGATATGTGAGCACCGTGTACGTGAGGTGACGAGTACGTACACGGGCCAGTTGTGAAAAAATCCGATTTTTCTTACTGAGCAGCAACCTGATTTTCCTTTTATCTTGAGTTATACCATTTTAATGAGTATCAATATATTTTCATTCTTAATTGAGTTATTCCAATATGTGTAGCTATCCTGTTTAGTCTAATACAACATGTCTACATGTCTGAACTGCTTATGTGAACTCTGTGCAGCATGCTTAGTGAATTTCCTGCTTCTTCCTTGACTGGTACTTAGTCTCAATCGTAAGATTTCGTGATGTAGTTGTATTTCTATTGTATGCGCTGCATATTTACTTTGGGACTAAAGAACAGTATTCCGGGAGATCCCCCTGTACTGCATATTTATTTTGGGACTACGGAACGGTATTCTGGGAGATCCCCCTGCCTTGCATATTTACTTTGGGACTACGAAACGGTATTTCAGGAGATCCCCCTGCACATTTACGTTTGGGACTACGAGACGGTATCTCGGGAGATCCCCTGTTGTATTTCTGTGTATTGAGCTATTACCTTTTATAAATTCTTTCTTGTTAAATTCCAGTCTTTATTTTACTAAGATATTTTATTTTTGCCTTGCTTTATTATCATATTCCAGTAGGGGCCGGACCTGACCTCGTCACTACTCTACTGAGGTTAGGCTTGGCACTTAGTGGGTACCAATTGTGGTGTACTCATGCTACTCTTCTGCACATGTTTTGTGCAGATCCAGGTACTTCTTATCAGCCCCGCTACTAGCTGAGAGTGCTTGATGCTGTACAGAGACTTCAAGGTATATCTGCCGCGTTCGCAGACCTCGGAGTCCCCCTCTATTCCCTCCTATGTCATTTACCTTCCTTACTTCTTTTATTAGACTCTGGTGTATAGAGATACTAGTTTTCTTCTGTAGCTTGTGACTTATGATGTTCCGAATTTTGGGATTACTGTGTATTTTGAACAGTTAGTTGTTTAATTCATGTTTTCATTTCATTATTCCGCAAATGTTAGGTTTATCTAGTCATAGAGACTAGGTGCCGTCACGACGTCATACGAAGGGGAAATTGGGCCGTGACATGATCAAAACTTGGTTTGGAATAATTATAAACTACGATTAACTACTAAAGTAAAGCAATTGACGATTGACTGCAACAAACTAGAGATTAGCAAAGTCGACTTCTTATCAATGTGAGGAACAAGGGTTTGACATGATAGGTGCACAATTGTTATTCTGGATATGGTACTGTTATATTTTATTTTCAGGTTCTATTGATTCTCACGAATTCAATAGGTGATTAGCTTATACTTTCGATTCAGGCTCCTATCTCGATTAAATATAAATCTTTCAAATAAACTAATATGAAGTGCGGTGAAACTTGCAAGAATCTATAAGTAAGAATGGTCTAAGAGAAACTTCTCTCAAATATTTCTCAATTTTAATTTAAAAGGTAGATCACAAAGCTCTTTCGATTACTTTAAAGAAGTACCAAAATAAATTAAGGCATACATTGCAACAATATTCAATATTATGCTCCTCTTTCAATTAAACAAGATAATAAATAAAATCACAACAAGAGTTAAAGCTCTTCTAATAAATTCAAGCAATTATCTTTTTAACTCGGAATTACTTCCTGCAAGGCATAAAACAAATAATAAGTGCAATACACTAATATATAAGCTCAAATACAAGTAAAATACAGTAATTAGAGTTCAAACTATGACTAAAACACGGAATTTTACTCTACCATCACACGTGTAGGCAGAAATTGGGGCTGTAGCAAGATGAAACCTAATAGGGTCAGCTTGTCACGGGCCCAAATCCTTACATTGGGTAGCGGCACCAGCTCGCCCGTGCGGCCCCCGTGGCTCCCCTCGCCGCGGGTCAGCCTTCTTCCTTTCCCAGGATTCCCAAGCACGATCCTGTGCCTGTTGGTAGGACTCGCCCGTAGGCTCGCCCCAACTTGTGCCGCCCTTAAGATGCCTAGGCCCTTGGCCCTAGACATGTCATGGCGCTTCATCTTAGGATCACAATCCATGCGCGCCCTGGGGGATTGGCTTAGGACATGCCTTGTCCTTAGCCCAAGACTGAGCATCGCTCCCGCGTGCACAACCCAATCCTCAAGCTTGACACTCGCCTAGTGCATCCGCGACTAGATCGTGCCTCGCCCGAGTAAGGCAAACTTTAGCCCTTGGCCATTGTCATGCACCTCTTTCGTGCCATGCCCATACATAGCCCTCTTGGAGCACGCTTCCATTCCGAAGTAGTGCAGTGTCGCCTACACCTGCACCTTTAGGCCAACGGACCCTTGCTTGCATGGTTGAACCAAAGCCATGCTCACAAGTCGACACATGATGCCCCTATGACAGGTGCGTCAAGTATCCAATCGGCACAGAGGTCTCGTTCCAGCATTCGGCAGCCCGCGGGGCTGGCCGTTCCACACATCGAGCCTCCAGCACCACTTTGATGCCCAACGCAGGCCCGAAGGCGTTGCACCGCCCATAGAGTTTCCCTAACTCGTATGGGTGCCTTCGACACTCCTTTTGAGTCATCTAGGCAGGCCCTTGAGGTTGCCCCCAAGGTAGCTCGTTCTATACGGCTCGGTAGCAGCACGCATGGGGGAGGCAGGTTAGAGCTTTCATCACCTATACTCCCTTTATATATGCTTAAAATTAAAAAGCCCAAGTTGCCCGAGTAGACTGCTCTACGTCAGACCATCAGAAGGACCTTTTCTCACCAGTTCTTGGCCGAAATCACAACTCCAAAATGCGAGTTGTGACATCCTCCCACACTCATAATGTCATCGTCCCCGATGACACATCATGGCTTAAGACATCCCGGAGTCTGCCCCCTCAGGTATGCCCATTCAAGCTCCCTTTGTCCTGTGGGTTGGACTTCCTCGAAGTCCTTTCTCAAAAGGAGTCGTGCCCCATGCACTTCTCCCCCAAGTATCTTCCAAGCGTGCATCTGCACTTCACCTCCATTCGGTGTTCACTTGGAAAGTGCCTCCGCACTTGCACCCTCTGGTGTCTAACTTTGTGATTGACCCACACTAGTCAATCACACCATGACCCTCACGGCCTTCATGTCCGCCTGAAGCTTTCCTTCACAGGTTAGCACATCAATGTGCTCTTTTGACGTCGCTCTTGTAGCCTTTCGCTCCCGTAGCCTTAAGATGCCCTCTTTGGCATGGCTCCCGTAGCCTTTCGCTCTCGTAGCATTAAGACGCCCTCTTGGCATAGCTCACGTAGCATTCCGCTCCCGTAGCTTTCTTTTCCCTCACTACCTTAAAGATGTGTTCGCTTCCAGACCCACGACTTCGCCCATATGCCTCTTGCATAGGCGGGATTCTCCCACACTCAATGTGGAGGATACATCTTAGCACTGTCGTCCCACTTGGCTTTCGGCCAGCACTTGGGACGACCTTTGGTGAGTACTACATTCCCAAAGTTATAGCATCGCCGCATTTCCGAACAGAGCTCTTTGTTTTCCAGTTGTCACTTCCTCAGAAAGTAGCCAATGCTCCCGTTAGTACTTCAATACTCGCCCTATAGACAGGCGCCCTCTTGGCCCCGCTAGCACGGCTTCCCGGTTCGGTGTGCCTCGCACTTGGACACTCTCGGTCCCGATCATTCGACATAACCCTTTCCAGAATGATGACACCTTCTAACTTGGAAACCCGCCCCATTTCGAAGCTTCGCTATACCATCGAATTCGTTTCCTCACCTTGGCAATGCCCTGAGGCAACCCAAAGTCTTCTCCCGAAGGAAAGACACTCAACATGATGCGTCGCACGCATCCTTGGCAAGATCTCCGCTATGATCATGCCCAAGTTTATAGTCCATGGCTCCCACTCTTAGCAATATGGTTGCACGACCTGGCAAACATGGATTTCTCTTGGCCATCCGACTCATCGGCATATCACCTCATTCAGTAGCACCTTAGACTCACGAAAGACAATGGAATCACCCATTTCTTTCGTCGACCATCATTATCGGGTTCTCGATCTTTGGTGGCATATGAACATCAATCTCTGCTTTGACGTGATCTCGGCACTGACATCCAAAATGCTCTTGCCATATCCACCCTTTGCCTTGACATTGTGTCATGGCATAGTATGAACTTAATCAGCTCTGATACCAAGTGTCACGGGCCCAAATCCTTACATTGGGTAGCGACACCAGCTCGCCCGTGCGGCGCTTTTCCCAGGATTCCCAAGCACGATCCTGTGCCTGTTGGTGGGACTCGCCCGTAGGCTCGCCCCAACTTGTGCCGCCCGTAAGATGCCTAGGCCCTAGACATGTCGTGGCGCTTCATCTTAGGATCACAATCCATGTGCGCCCTGGGGTATTGGCTTAGGACATGCCTTGTCCTTAGCGCAAGACTGAGCATCGCTCCCGCGTGCACAACCCAATCCTCAAGCTTGACACTCGCCTAGTGCATCCGCGACTAGCTCGTGCCTCACCCGAGTAAGGCAACCTTTAGCCCTTGGCCATTGTCATGCGCCTCTTTCGTGCCATGCCCATACATAGCCCTCTTGGAGCACGCTTCCATTCCGAAGTAGTGCAGTGTCGCCCACACCTGCACCTTTAGGCCAACGGACCCTTGCTTGCATGGTTGAACCAAAGCCATGCTTACAAGTCGACACATGATGCCCCTATGACAGGTGCGTCAAGTATCCAATCGGCACGGAGGTCTCGTTCCAGCATTCGGCAGCCCGCGGGGCTGGCCGTTCCACACATCGAGCCTCCAGCACCACTTTGATGCCCAACACAGGCCCGAAGGCATTGCGCTGCCCATAGAGTTTCCCTAACTCGTATGGGTGCCTTCGACACTCCTTTTGAGTCATCTAGGCAGGCCCTTGAGGTTGCCCCCAAGGTAGCTCGTTCTATACGGCTCGGTGGCAGCACGCATGGGGGAGGCAGGTCAGAGCTTTCATCACCTATACCCCCCTTATATATGCTTAAAATTAAAAAGCCCATGTTGCCCGAGTAGACTGCTCTACGCCAGACCATCAGAAGTACCTTTTCTCACCAGTTCTTGGCCGAAATCACAACTCCAAAATGCGAGTTGTGACACAGCTTCTTCATTCACATTGAGAGTCAAGTCACCATGCTACATGTAGTTCATTAAATATAATTAGCATGTAGTTCATTAAATATAGTTAGTGTAATATTAGAGGATATATGAGGGTGTTTGGGTTGACTTATTTTAAATGTTTATTGGCTTTTAAGCATTTTTTTAGTTTTTGTGATGTTTGACAATGATAAAAAGTGCTTAAAAGTACTTACTTTTAGACATGAAAAGTACAAAAATAAGTCAAAAGACAAAAGTTGGATATTACCAACTTATGATTTTTAACTTTTAACTTATAAGCTACTTTTTAAAAGCCAATCCAAACATCTTCGTACAATTACCCATATTACTAGATTGAAGCAATGCATGCTGCTTACGGTATCAGTAATGGTTATTAACTGATCTCTTTCATCAAATGTGTCGAATGTGGCATACCTCCCATTTCTCTCCACGTAACACGTAACACTAACTGCAATTAGAATAGCATATGGTTCAGCATAATCATAACTCAAAAAAAGAATTATAATTTAAAGTATCTTTGCTGAAGGACTTACTAGGTCGAGCATGGTTGCCAAGTTTAGAAATTATGTTCCAATACATTCTAGCTGGGAGATGAATGGATGTAGGGGACCCAAATTAGCATGTATCATGGGTGGCTCTAGCGTAAGGCCACTAAAGCTTCTGCTTTAGGCCCCCGAGAATCAAAGGCCGTCCAAAAAATTTCTATTATTTGTATTAGTAAGTTCTTTTAAGTTAACAGAACATTAACATTTTGTTTCAATACACTACATTGGTTCTAGTTATAAATATTTTGTTAGTATATATGAATATTTGAATAATTTAACTCAAAATTTTAAAATATTAGACAATGTTATATTATGGAATACTTTAAAAAAAAAACTTAAAACCTTGAAAGAAAATTTGTTAAGACCATACAATTTTTTCTTGATTATCTAAATTAATCGTGTTTATTTGTCTAACCGTTGTCATATTACTAATGCTATTTCCTCACATCTTCAGTTTTGGCTATTCATTGAGCCACCCTTGGCATGTATGTTCAGTTTTTGCGTGGGTTCAACGTGCCGACAAGGAATTTCAGCCATGAGAGTACTGTACTGTGTTGCAAGAGATAATAAAATATATTCTCAATTACAATATTAAAGATAATTAATTACTTTAAAGAAACAAAAATATAATTTACAAAGAAAAAGAAGCAGGTCTTTGGAGACTAGGGACCGACAAATATCCTAAAATCAGCAACTAGTAATAGTTGCCTATTGTAACTCTAACAGATGAGTCCAGAAGGATCTTTAAATCAAAATTACACGCTATACTAGTACTAGTAAGGAAGTGCTCGTGCATTGCACGGGCCCAACCTAAAGAGAATGTCAAAATTTTTTATTTGTTGTCACTCGTATTGACACCGATTATATGAGTACCTTATTTTAGAAGTTAAAATAAATATATATCATATGCTAGAATTTACTTTTCCTTTTTTCTTTTTTATTTGGGTTGTAAAAAATTAAATATTTGTTGCATATTTGTAGTTAGTTTGGAATGGTTTGTTTGAAGGAATTTTAAGAACACAATTGTTGAGCTTGATTGAGAAGACAAAGTGCGTCTATTGATCTTTGAAGTTTTGGATTGAATTTAATAATCGGGAATTATTGTGATAGGTATTAGAAGGTTGGATATTAAATTAAGATTTGGTTTGGACCAACTGGATCAATTTTGAACAAAAAATGTGTTCACAAATTTGTTTGTGCAAGCCGTCTGGATTTGTGAATAATTGATACCGAAGTTGTGACATAATTTGTATTGGAGCTTTAATGATGCGTTGTACTCATGACATGTCTTACTCGTTTGAACATCTTACTATTTGCCAGGACTCGCAGCCAAGTTTTGACCTGTAAGTTCCAAATTCTGTCTGCAAGCTCTTATTTATACAATTCAAAAACTTAAAATAGTGGTACGAAAATCGCCTAATTGTGCAAATCAAAAGATAATGATACTCTAAAAATTTTAAATTTTGCATATTTGTAATTAAAACTTCTCTGTTCCTTTATGTTCATAACTTTTTTACATACTTATCTTAAGGTAAAATCTTTTTAAACTTATTGGTATATTGATAGTTTCTGCAATACTGAATTTAATTTTGTCAAATTTTACCAAAAATTCAAATGCGATATAAACTTCTATTGTTTTAAATTTAGTAATGTATCTTTATACTCTTTAATGTTTGCAACTATTTTTAATATACACTTAAATAATTTAATATAATATCTTATTCAGAATTTCTCTCTAATTCTATGAAATATTAGTTTACAATTGGCTTAAGAAAGTACTCAACAAAAAAAAATTGACTTTTTCTAGAAGTACATTTAAATGTGATATGTTGAAAAGAGCGAAGAGTTGCTTGATTATATTTTTATAAATAAGAATACATGCTTAATTTTTTTTCTTTTTTATATGGTTGATATTAATCACTAATGTATCAAGACCAAATAGATAATGTACTCAGGAAGTGGTGTATAACAAAATGTGACTATGATCCATGTGACTATAACAACATAATTCTCTTCAGTTTTCAAAGAAGGGCAAGTTTTTTCTGCAAATAATAAAAAATTAAGGCCAAATACATACATAGCTTCTTAAACTTGATATCAATTTATATCAATTTTCAAATAAACATTTTAACTAAAATTTATTCCAATTAGACACTCAAACTCCAACAAATATGTGTCTATTAAACACATAGTGATGATGTAGCATATTGTGTGAAGTACACTTTTTGGGGGCGTGAAATGTTAAAAGAATCATATTTTTTTGCTCCATCCGCTTCACGCATCATCAGCCAAAAATCTCACAACCAAAAAAAATCACCATCCACTATTATTTCCATAAAGACACATCACCAGAATATCACCTTCATCTACTTCATTCCTTCATTTCCTTGGTTAGAAAAGCCCAACTAAACTCATTAAAAGATTTGTCAAATCCAATCATGAACGATTTGAAGGTAGTAAGGTGGTTATGGGGCTGTGATTGCAGTGGAGTTGGATGCCAAAAGTGGTGGTCGATTGCGATACACATCATACATGTATATATAAATCATTATCAACAAAAAAGAAAAGAAAATAGATTAAGAAGCACAACTGAAAACTTTTACCTCTCTCATTTGGATAGAATAAAGAACACATCAACTTCGGATAAATTCAAACAAGATTTAACTCACAAATAAAATAGGCCTTTACAAACTTTAAAGCTTTTTTCTTCTTTTCGAGCATCTGAAAATAGTGAGTGCATCTACGGTGGGGAGACGGCGACAGAGGGAGGGGGGCGCTAGGGAAGGAGTAGGGCTTTGCAAACGCTATTTGAATTACTGTTTGGTGTTGGGGATGAGCTATATGAAGAAGAAAGTGGGAGGTATGGGACCCCAAGAAGATGACCGACAGGGGAATGCGGCAGCCGACCAACGAAGGGTGTTCCGCAATTTTAATTTTTGTCCAAATACACACATAGCCCTTAAACCCTTAAACTTTGACACCAATTTCTATATAAATACTTTAACTAAGGTTTATTCCTATTAAACACTCTAACCTTATTTAAACACTCTAAGAGACAGTAGAATTGAAATATCTGGTCAAGAGAAGGTAACACATGGAAAGAGGGCCACGTTTTGGAAATAGTAATACATAGTACAACATGCATGGAAGAATCAATCGTTGAAATGATACGACGACGATGACGATCTAGTAGTTCGGTCTGGGAAGGATAGTGTGTACGCACACCTTACTTTTACCCCGATAGAGTAGAGAGGCTATTTTCGAAAGACCCTCGACTCGAGAAAACAAAAGAAGACAATATCAGTACCACCACAGAGATCATAGGAAAAATAACAACAACATAAAAACTAGAAGATAAATACAAAGCAAAAGCGATATTCAGTAATTAGACCCGGTACTATGAGAAACAATCGTTGAAATGATAACATATTAAATAAATAGTCTGATGGGCCCACGTTAATTTCCAAAGCTATGCATATCTTGAGAGTGATGAATAATGACATAAGCAAAAGGGCAATTTAATCAAGTATATAGTAGCTACACTAAGATTCTTTTTTGATAAATCATATTACTCCATTTTAACCGAAATAATCATATGTCACGATCCAAAATCCAACTAGTCGTGATGGCACCTAACTGAACCCGCTAGGTAAGCCGATTAACAACTATCTAAATTTAATGAGATTTATCAAGAAAAAATGATAAAATAATTGCTTTTATACAAGAATTTTGTCACGATCCAAAATTCTAAGTTGTCGTGATGACGCCTAACGTGGTACTAGGCAAGTCAATTTTCTCGGTAGTATTTCCAACACTTTTAACAAGAATGAATTTAAAGCAGTTTTAGTAGTAAAAATTCTCATAACCGGGATAGAAATCCCAAAATATAATGTGAAATTCCCATCTATCGAGGTGTCACAGAGTACATGAGCATATATACATCACAGGTCTGAAAAACACAGTCTATAATAGTCTGGGACCAAATACAGTAATCAAGAAGATAAGGAAGGAGAGACAAGATCTGCGAAACACCGACAGCTACCTCAGAATCTCCGGATAATCAACTGTGCAAAGAAATCAATACCCACTATATCTGGGAACACCTGAATATGTACAAGAAGTGCAGGGTGTAGTATGAGTACAACCAACTCAGCAAGTAACAATATTAAATAAAGAACCGAAAGTAGTGACGAGCTTCACAGCTGAGTCCAATTACAGTAATTTCCAACATAACAAGGTAGGCATGCTTTCATGTTCAATATTTAATGCCAAAACAATAATTTCATGTCAAGTTCAACTGAAACATAAGATAATATCACTCAGAAATTTTTAAAACAGTGATATAAGACAGTTGAAGTGCAACAATAATGAAATCAAATGCATCATCTCACGACCACATTCACTCAACCATTCCATTCACTCAGCACTCAACACTCGCACTCAGTAGGTACCTACGCTCACTGGGGGTGTATACAGACTCCGGAGGGGCTCCTTCAGCCCAAGCGCTATAATCCGTATGGACAACTCATGTGCTATAGTATCAATATCTGGATCCGCACGGACAACTCACGTACTGCATAGACAACTCACGTGCTATAGTATAATATCTGGATCCGCACGGACAATTCACTTGTTGCACGGACAACTCACATGCTATAGTATAATATCTCACAATCAGGCCCTCAGCCTCACTCAGTCATAAATCTCTCCAGTCTCTTGGGCTCTCAATAATCATGAAAATCAGCCCAACCAACAATGATATGATGCATTAATAATGAACAATAGAGACGGAGATAAAATAAACAAGTAAATTGTGACTGAATACAAAATAATAATTTAGCAGATAATTCAACATGTACACGACCTCTGTGGGTCCCTACAGTACCAACACATAATCTAAACATGATTTGTGGTTCAATTTCTATACTACATAGAGAATGTACAGATAACAACAGATTTTTTAACTACACAGTTTCATGAAATTTGACCAAGTCACAATTCCTACGGTGCACGCCCACACGCCCGTCACCTAGCATGTGCGTCACCTAAAAATAGATCACATAACACATAATCCAGGGTTTCATACCCTCATGACCAAATTTAGAACTGTTACTTACCTCAAACCGTGTAATTCTTTATTCTTCTATGACTTTGCCTTGCGAATCGGTCTCCAAACGCTTCGAATCTAGTCACAAATAATTCGATTTAGTCATTACGAATTATAGGAATTAATTTCATATGAAAATATAATTTTTCCAACAAAATCCAAAATTGCACTCAAAAATCGCTCATGGGGTCCACATATCAGAACCCAACAAAAGTTACAAAATATGAACGCTCATCCAACCACGAGTCCAATCATATAAATTTCACCAAATTCCGACATCAACTCGACCGTCAAATCCTCAATTAAAGTCTTTGAAGATTTCTACCATTTTCAACCCAATCTTTACCCATTTGAACTCAACAATCTTTTCACAAATCTTATTGGTACGTGTATGTATAGATAATACTCTCACACCCAAGAATCATACTCCCAATCATCCATCTTTACCCAAACTCGAAATTGAAGATTAGGGTTAGAACCTTACCTCTTGGGTGAAGATCTTGTGATATTTCTTGTTGGATTTCAAAGCTTGAACAAGATCTTGATGAACAAAGCACTTGGACTTCTTTCTCTCTCTAGAACACTCTCACTTCTCTCTAAAATATCAGATTTTTGCCTTCAAAATGAGCCCCAAAGGCTATTTATCAAAATAGGGTCCGGTTATAAAAACCAAAAAATAAAGCTCCGGGAGAGGATCTGCGGTCGCACATGCGACCGCATAATGCATATGCGGCCCGTGAAATGGGCCCTGGGAACTGGGCACATTCTGCCCGAGTATGCGACCATTCTGCGGTCCGCATATTAATTCTGCGGCCGCATAATGGCTCAAAATTTGCTCGAGTTTCTGCTTTGTTCTGCGGTAAATCCGCAGTCCACATAACGTTTTTGCGGTTGCAAAACAGACCGCAGAATGTCTTTCTTCTGTCAAAATATTTCCTCAACACTTAAGTGCAATCTTCAACCCTACAACCTTTGTACTAATTAATCTATCTCGGCACCACAAAATCTTAATTTCTTTAGCAAAATATTTTTGGGGTCGTTACACATAAGTCAACATCCGGTCAACCTTTCTCAACTTAAGTTCTAAACCTTGGAACTAAGTATTCCAAATCATTCTAAAATCTCACCGGACACGAATCAATTACCCCGCCAAGTCAAATAATAACCGTAAAGTATAATTTGAGCAGTAAATGAGAAGACAGGCTTGTAATACTCGAAACGACCGGTCGGGTCGTTATAAATTTTTCAAGGACTGGTAGTACAAATCACGAGCTTCTAAGATTTAGAGTTTATAAAACTGGTATGAAATAAATACGTCATCTGTTTGAAAAATACATGAACAGATTAAAAATTCTAAAGCTACCAAGGACAAGAGGCAACTGTAATCAGAACACAAGTACATCTTCAAATCCATCTCCCGACATACACAGCAACATCAGCTTCCAACATCTGCACGCAAGGTGCAGAAGTGTAGTATGAGTACAACCGACCCTATGTACTCAACAAGTAACAACCCTAACCTTAGGTTGAAAGTAGTGACGAGTTGGGACAAGGGTTAGAGTCCAACTCCAATAACCAGCGACAGTTCATAACAATATAAATAAGATGGTATAAGAAATAACTCAAAGATATGATGCTCAGCTCGTTCACCATTACTGAAAATATGCATGCTTTTCAAGTATAACAGTAAATCCCAAATCTTTCACCGAAAACACCAAAAATATGAGTAAATTTGAAAACTGTGATTTTTCCCAAAAACTTCCAATAACATGTTATCAAATGGCACGAGAAAAGTACATCTCTATGCCTACATGTCAATGTATGCATGCCAACTGTAATACGATGCACTGATGAAACCATATGCATACTCTCGGTTAATCAATGCACTCAGTCCTCCCAATCACTTATATTCTCATAGTCACTCAGTCCTCACAGTCACTCAATCCTCACAGTCACTCGGCACTCGCACTCGGCACTCGCACTCAGTAGGTACCTGCGCTCACTAGGGGTGTGTATAGACTCCATAGGGGCTCTTTTAGCCCTAGCGCTATAATAAGCCAATCATGGCGTAAATCAATAACATCTGCTGCGGCGTGCAGCTCGCTACCATCATAAATCAATAATACTTATTGCGGCGTGCAACTCGATCCTATAAATATCCTCACAATCAGGCCCTCGGCCTCGCTTAGTCATCAATCGCTCCAGTCTCTCGGGCTCACAATGTCATGATCAACCCAAAAATAATGATGTGATGTATTAATAAATGGTAACAGAGACTGAAATATGATATGCATATGAATGCGTACGACTGAGTATGTAATTGCAATGTAAGCAAATAACTCAACAACAAAAAGACCTCAGTGGGTCCCAACAGAATAAGTATGTAGCCTAGACATGGTTTCTAACATGGATCACAGCTCAATGGCTCTAGTACGTATATATCACTACTAAAAAATAACTGTTTACTGACGCAGATTACCGAGGGACGTCCCTCGGTAACAAGGCTTTACCAAGGGAAGTCCGTCGGAAAGTGGCACGTAGGTAAATCGCTCATTGGTAAAAGTAACCGACAGAATCCCTCGGTAATTACCGATGGACCCCGTCGGACAGCCTTCGGTAGCTTTCTGACACAATTTGGTCAAATAATTTTACTTACCGACGGATATCTCTCGGTAAATTAAAAATAATAATTTAACATTACCGACGGACACCATCAGTACATTTAAATTTTAATTTAGTAAATTTAAAAAATTTAAATATGAATTAATTCATATTCCGACGGATATCCGTCGGTATGTTCAACAAAATTTAAAAATTTATTTTTAGTATACCGACAGACTCCCTTGGTAAATAGGATCTCTGGATTGACAAATAAATATTTTTCTGACGGAGTCTGTCGATAAGTCCCTCGGTAAATCTGATATATTTTTGACAAGCAGTGCTTATTTTTTGCTGCACCATCTGCCAGCCAGAATATTCAATAGAAAGAGAAATGCAACCACAATAAAACACAAATTAACAACAATAAAACTTTATAAACTATCCAAAACATCCAAATTATCCCATCAAACATCAAAATTATCCAACCAAACTTCAAAATCATCCAATCAAAACTACACAAAATGCAACCATATTTCAAAATGTAGTACTGTCAACATCCAACCAAACTTAAATCACTCCTCATCTTCGGATTCCCCCTCATCTTCTTGATTATTTATATTGTTTCCATCACTTTCATCCTCTTCATAAATGTGACTTTTTGGCGGAGAGCGGATCAAGCTGATTAAGTGGTTCACTTGAGCCTTGAAGGACTCGATGTCATTCCTAAGTGCGGTCCTAATCTTCTCTTCCTGAATTCTTTTTTCACGTTCATTCGCATAGTTCCTAGAAAGTTGTTGAATCATTCGCCGCATCTCCTCAAGCTCCTCACTTTGCACGATTGCGGATGTCCCAATACCTTGTAATCCACAAAAGATAAGTGAAAAAAATACATAAAGAGTTAGAACCTGTAATATGATATGTTAATTTACATTCAACAAATGTATTATTGCATCTGATTGAGTATTTGCATACGGTGCTCTAAAATAGTTGTCTTATTCATTTCTGATATTTCTCAACATACGAACCTTTTCTTAATGAGTAAAGACACCATTATCTAGGAATGTTATTTTAAGATCCATAGCTACATCATGATATATGGTCACAGAACTACAGAGTCTTCAGTGATATAGCTTAATTTTGCACCGTCCAATTTATAATTCCTTAGACAACAAAAGGAGAGCTCCAGCAGCAAAAACATACAGACAAACTAAGAAAGTATGGACGACGTATATTATGCTAGTATTTCTGACCCCAATATAATCAATCATGTGATGTCCATCATTGCCACCTTACTATTTTCTTGGACTATAATCGTCACTTGGAAAAAATTTCTTAAGTATAATAATTAGCATGCAAGATTCTGTCCTGACGCATAGCTTCTGCTTCTGCAACTTCCTATAGAGCCACTCCTTATGCTGACAACTCTGTACTTCTACCTTTGAGAACTCCCTGTTGGCAAAATTTGGTTTTTCAGTCTGTTTATTTGAGGAAAGCATTATTTAATTGAAATGGGATGAGATGCTTCTTTACATATCATGGCGGTGGAAATGAAAATTACCGAAACTTAAGCAAAGTTTAATGCCTATTCTCCCAAACAATGGTAAATTTTTCCCTTTCTTTGATTTGGTTGCCTATTCTGTTTATTGCTTCTAGAATTACGTATTATAAAACATAGTTGTCGTGTGTCTAAAGTATGACATTCTGAAAATTTTGACCAGCGAATTTATGGAGAAAGCTCAAAAGCTTTATAAGTATCATAACTACAGAAATTTTGTCTAGCACGAAGTGTACAAATATACTTGCCATGACCTTTAGTTCTGCAGCATCTTTGGAACTTTAAAGATGTACTTTTTATACAATGACGGATCTGTGCACCAAATATTTTAACTATTATTTACAACGAAAAATTGGTAATTTATACAAATATATTAATTGAGCACCCAGTCTTATTGATAATTTCAAGATTAAAAATAGTTGAGCAACCATGATTTAAAATTTCTAGATCCACCACTGTTTTTATACCGGTAGCAGAACGAAATACGAATGATCATGAAGCACCTAAGAGAGCTGGCTTTCCATTCATTATGCTCTTTTGTAATATCTGATTTATAATGTCCCCTTGCAGGTACTTGTTAAGGAGCTTCAGCTATGGCTGAAGAGAGTTCTAGAAGGAGAGAAACAGAGAGAGAAAGCAATAGCATTTCTATGTATTAAGAAGAAAATGAACTCAACTGATAATCTCTACATAACCACTAATACATCTACTGTATATATACTGTGACTAACCACTGACCAATTTCTAACTAACTAACTAACTAACTAACTAACTAACTAACTAACTAACTGTATTTATATAAATAGATGGGACCCACTTCTCTTAACACTCCCCCTCAAGCTAAGGGATGAAACACATTTTTCATTCCCAGCTTGCTCAACAAGTATTCATGTTGTAATATGCACAAGCTTTTAGTGAGTATATCTGCTGGTTGATCTGCTGTTCCAATGTATTGAGTCTGTATGACTCCTTGTAAGATCTTCTCCCTTACAAAATGACAGTCGATGTCTATGTGTTTGGTCCTTTTATGAAAAATAGGATGAGTTGCAATTTGGATAGTAGCCTTACTGTCACAGAATAGTCGAGTAGGCAGTGAAACTTCAACTCCTAGTTCTTTAAACAGTTCAGTCAGCCATACAACCTCAGCTACAATGGTTGTCATGCTTCGAAATTCTACTTCAGCAGAGCTTCTGGAGACTGTTCCCTTTTTCTTGGACTTCCAAGAAATTAAGGCTTCTCCAAACTTCACCAGATATCCTGTGACAGACCTTCTAGGCAACTAACTATTGACATTTTCCTACTAGCATAAACAGACCAAGTCCTGGTGCTATTTTGATATAAATGATTACTCTCAAGGCAGCTTCCATATGGGATACTTTTGATGCATGCATATATTGACTGAGTACTTGTACTACAAAGGCTATATCAGGCCTTGTAGAGTCAAGTATAGTAACCTTCCAACTAGTCTCTGAAACTTTCCTTTGTCATCAAGTTATGAATCATCAGTAGCATTCTTTCCACCATGTATCAGCTGGTCAAATTCAACAGATGTGAGTTTGTGATTGAATTCTAATAGTGTAGCTTCTAGCTTGCCACCTGATAAGCCTGATTCAGACACCAATTCTAGAGCATACTTCCTCTGACACATAATTATCCCCTTCTGAGATCTGAAAAATTCAATGCCCAGAAAGAATTTTAACTCTCCTAGGTCCTTCATCTTGAACCTCTATTCCAAATCTTTTCTGACTTGCTTAATAAGGGATAAATTGCTTCCAGTCACCAATAGATCATCAACATATACTAATATGATCAGCAACTCATGTCCAACCATTTTTGTAAACAAAGAGTAGTCAAAGTGGCTCTGCTCAAAGCCCATATCTACCAGTGCTTCAGTCAATTTTAGGTTCCATTGTCTAGGTGCCTGTTTCAAGCCATATAAGGACTTGTGCAGCCTGCAAACCTTAGTACACTTCCCCCTGTCTTGAAAAACCATCAAGCACTGTCATGTAGACTTCTTCCAACAAATCACCTTGAAAAAAGGCATTATGAATATCCATCTGAAAGATAAACTAATATGATGCAGCAGCCAGTGCAATGACCACTCTCATAGTGACCATTTTGACAACTGGTGAGAAAGTTTCAGTGTAGTCTAGCCCTTCCTGCTGACTATATCCTTTTGTAACCAACCTAGCTTTGTACCTCTCCACTTCTCCTGTGGACTTGTACTTAACTTTGAACATCCACTTGCAGCCTATAGGAGTTTTTCCTGGTGAAAGATCTACCACTAACCAGGTATTATTTTCCTCAAGAGCTGCAATTTCATTCTGCATTGCATCAATCCACTTAGGATCTCGACTGGCATCAGAGAAAGACCTAGGCTCCAAAATAGCAAAATAAACAGCAATAAAAGCCTGATAAGCTGGAGAAAGATTGTTGTAGCCTACATATTTGGAAATTGGATATTGGCAGGCACCCTTCTGAGACTGAACTACAAAGTCTTTCAGCCACACAGGTGGCTTGGTGGTCCTTGAATACTTCCTTAGTTCTACCACTGGAGCAGATGGCAAGGTAGATGGAAAACCTTGTGAATTTGATAAGTCAGTAAGTGAGTGATCTTTAGAAGAGTTGAGTATAGGATCTTCAACAGAAGCTGAAGAAGGAGAGTTGATTGCAGAAGTAGGAGTTGCATCTTGATGAAGCGATGGAGATGAAGTCTCAACAAATTCCAGCACAGGGAATAAAATGGAAGAATCATAAGTCATGTGTTTGAAGGGGAATATATCCTCCTTAAATACAATATCCCTACTAACAAAGAAAATCTTAGAGTGTAGATCATAAAGAATATACCCTTTCTGGAGGAGGAATACCCCATATAAACTGATGGTATAGCTCTAGGACTGAATTTGTCATATTTCTTCACATTGGTTGCATAGCACAGGCTATCAAAGACCTTGAGATGGTGTAGAGAAGGTGACCTGTGGAATAGCTGTTCAAAGGGAGATTTAACATGTAACACCACAGTGGGCAATCTGTTCAAGAGATAGACAGCAGTGGATACACAGACCCCCCAGAATTTTAAGGGCACAAAAGCTTGAAATCTCAAGGCCCTGGCCATGTCTAAAATGGTTCTGTGCCTCCTTTCAACAACCCCATTCTGTTGGAGTGTATAAACACAAGAGCTTTGATGGATAACTCCATGTTCCTTCAACAAGGTATCTATTTGTTCATTAAAGAACTCTGTTCCGTTATCATTTCTAAGACATTTTACTCCACTACCAAATTGAGTTTTGACTAGTATTAGGAAGTCTTTTATCACAACTAGAGAATCAGCTTTAGTGTGCATAAGATAGATCCAAGTGTATCTAGAATGATCATAAACTAGGGTTAAGAAATACCTTTTACCATCATAATTTGGTATCCTATAAGGCCCCCACACATTAGCATGTACAATATCAAATGCAGCACTAGAACAAGTCAGACTATGAGAGAAAGGTAGCCTTGATTGTTTAGCAATAGGACAAACAGTACAGTGATGATCTTCTAATTTTAGACTAGGTACATCATTTAACTTTTGCAGGACTTTTAATGGAGCATGACCTAGTCTTCTGTGCCACAAAGAGAACATAGAACAAGACTGTTCAGTAGCTAGACTACCACATTTATTGAATGCATCAGAAGTGATATTTACAGTTGGAAAAGAAGTAGAAATTTGCTTATGAAGCACTTGCTGTCGAGACACTGGTCTTCCATTTGCCTTCATAATGTAAAGTCCAAATTCTTCTTTACCAATCCCCAACACCTTTCCACTTGAGAGTTCCTAAAAGATATAAAAATCAGAATAGAAAGCTACCAGATATTGCAACTCCTTTGTGATCTTTGAAACATAGAGTAAATTATATTTGAAATCTGAAATATGAAGAATATTCTGAACTGGATTATCTTTGAAACAGAGGTAAATGTACCTTATTCCTATCATTTCCAGTTAACTCCTCATAGTCATCTAATGAATCCAGACTATGAACCATATGATTAGAAATACATGTATCTACTATCCAATTCTGGTCTATAAGATGTGACATAAGTGCATGAGCAATACCTATTGTCCCTGCAGTTGCAGCATTTGCTACAGGTTCAGCCTCTTGTCCTTTGCTTAGTAGCTGAAGAATCTGATTGTACTGCTCATAAGTAAAGAAGTGAGCTGGTGAAGCAGGTGGAGCTGATTGATTGTGTGATTCAGGGATTGGATTTTCAGCACTTGTAACACTATTTGCATGAGTATTGGAAGGACCTCCTCTCTTTCTATTTTTGAAATCTCGAGGATAACCATGCAGTTTATAACAGTTGTCTTTGGTATGCCCTCTACCTTTGCAGTACTCACAGTAAATTCCAGATTTTTCAAATGAATTCCTAGGCTTAAAACCTCCATTGTAGTTGTTAGTATTGAATCCTCCATTATTGTTGTAACCTCCTCCATTATAATTACTATTGTGTGGCTTATTGCTCATCATTGCTGCAACTTCATTATTATCAGTTAAGGGAGAAGCACCTTTCCCATGCATTCTTTGACTCTCCACATTGATAATCATGACATAGGCCTGATTTATGTTAGGCAGTGGCCTAGTCATTAGAACGTGGTTCTTAGCATTCTCATAGGACTCATTCAAACCAGTCAAAAATTGATATAGTTTCTGTAGCTGGTAACGTTCAGTATACCTATTAGATTTAGGACATCCACAGGTAGGTGGAGGATCCAGAGTTTCATACTCATCCCACAACTCTCTAAGTCTAGAGAAATATACAGAAACAGAGGAGATTCCCTGAGTTAAGGTGGAAATCTCTTTATGCAAATAGCAGGCCCTAGAAGCATTGACCTTATCAAACCTTTCTCTAAGATCCTCCCACACTTTGTGAACATCAGATGCATAGATCACTGTACTAATCAGACTAGGCGATACTGTATTCATTATCCAGGCTAAAACAATAGCATTACACCTGTCTCACAGCTCATGTAGACTATAATCATACATCTCCCTACGATATGTACCCAACACCAAACCTAGCTTATTTTTACCATGCAATACAATTTTCAATGATCGACTCCAAACAGAATAGTTCTCAGAACCTTGAAGTTGAACAGAGACAAGTACCATACCTTAGTATCAGACGGGTGGATGTAGAGTGGATGATTGTGATCAACAGACTGAAGAATCGACTGAGCATCAACTATCTCTTCATTAATCGACATTTTTGCAGCTAGAAATTAACAATCAAGGTGAGATCTCAAAACCCTAGATTGTTGAAAGTAGTTTGAATTGAGCAATTGACTCAGAAATTGACTCTAACTCTTGCTTAATAGATGAATTCCGTCACAACTGAGCTAAACGAGGCTGTAAACCAAAGCTCTGATACTATGTTAAGGAGCTTCAGCTACGGCAAAAGAAAGTTCTAGGAGGAGAGTAACATAGAGAGAAAGCAATAGCATTTCTATGTATTAAGAAGAAAATGATCGCAACTAATAATCTCTACATAACCACTAATATACCTACTGTATATATACTGTGACTAACCACTGATAACTAACTAACTGTATTTATATAAATAGCTGGGACCCACTTCTCTTAACAGGACTAAGTGATTATCAAACAGTAAGGTCCTTTTTCATGAGCAGAGGAAGGCTGCAGATCAACTAATTTGGTGCCCATAGTTCTATATTTTTAATTTGTCAAGCAATCTTAATTCTTAAACCAAACTTGAAAATATCATGCTTCTTGCCCGTGAAACTAAGGAGCCAACTATAATTTGATCATTTTTTTTAGTATTTCACAAATATATTATGAAGTGTCTTACATGAAACCTTCAAGAAACTGTGGTTGAAATGACAATTTAATAAAGAAAGAACAAGGAAGCTCGGTAAATTCAAGCAAACATATTATAATAAGTTGCTCTTTTTAGATGCTCAAATGTATTATTGGAGTCATTTGGCCACTAAAAATTTTTCTAATATTTGATAGCCTATATTCTATCGCCGAACTCTGATGTAGATATAAATTGTTGAACCAACTTGGAAGTTGCTATGTCCTGTTTGTCAGTTGCACAACCAAAATGGAAGAGTTTGTTACTCCTCTAACTGTTGATTTGCAGGTGACAAAAATTTATTATTCAAAGGAGAAATACTTTCTATATTTCTTACATTAAAGTTTTTTGGAATTTGAATATGTAGTTAGTGTTAATTAAGGGGTTAATAGGAAACGAGGCATTATCCTTTGTCAAATAAATAAGGCAAAATGACCTCCGAGCCACTTAAACTTGTACCCATTTTTCAGTCTGGTAAAAGAACTTACGTGTTTCCCATTTGAATATCGGAACTTGATAAAAATACAAAAGATAAGCACCTCAAACTGATCGTTTGCCTCAATCGCTTAGATATAATTGACACATTACGTTGTTCGCCTATTATTGTTTGACACGTATAATTTGTGGGTCCTAATCTTTATATAACTATTTTATTAAAATTTCTTAAAATATTTTTTTGTTTCTTCTTCCTCGGGTGGCCACTAGCGTCTTCCACCATGAACACCTCCTTTCACTACTCTAAAACCTCCCAAATCAATTACAAAAATCAGTGAAAAATCATTAATAGGAGTGACTGAAGGTCTTGCATGAGTATTCCAATCAATTCCCACCATTCTTCTTCAGTTTTATTAGTGTCGATATCACAATTCCGATTATATTTCGCCGAAAATTTCTGCGAAGTGTTGTTAGCCCTCTGGTTCCTTCTCATTCAGCAAAAAATCAATTTTTTTTTTGTTATATTCCCTTCTGGATCCCAAATCCCTTGAAAATGGATTAGCCACTGTTCAAGTTTTACAGGCACAACAAGCTCGCCAGAGTGATTTCTGCGATTGGGCAAATTTCAAACCTTCTCTACCTATAAAAAAGATTCCCAGCATGGCTATTCTGACCAACCCCTATACTTCTTTCCTCAATATCGCATTCGTCGGCGTCCGTATTCCGCCCGTCTCCCCTGGTTATCTGTTTGTTATAAAAAAAGTGTGCTCTAGATGCCAATGGTTGAAAATGGTGTTTGGGTTAGCAGTGATAAAAGAGGTGATAATGGTGATTTTCAATGTGGTGTTTGAGTAGGAGTAAAGGGATAGAGGAAAATTTTGGAGAAGATGAAGGAATGAGGGGAGATGAAGGTTGAGAAAGGGGGGGAGAAGATGATGAAGGAATGAGGGGCAGATGACGGCGGAGAAAAGAGGCGGGGGGGGGGGGGGCTTTTTCTTTATTTTTTTTAATTTTATTTTTTGCTTTTACTTTTTTTTATTTATTATTTGTAATTTTAGAAAAAAAAAATTCTCTCATGTTCATTGTATACACGCGCTTCACAAGCGTGATTAGCCATCAGTTACATTGCTGCCATGTAATCATGGTCAACGGTTAGAGGGGTTTAAAATTATGCAAATGAATTAGTTGAAGTGTTCAAATGGGAAACACATAAGTTTCTTTACCGGGTTAAAAAACGGGTGCAAGTTTAAGTGGCCCGGAAGCCATTTTGCCAATAACTAATAATGTACCACCAGTTTGTGAACTTTGCCAATATATAAAAAAAAATTAAATTTAAATGCAATTTATAAAATTATGTAAATGTCTCTGAAATTCACTTTTTTTTGCATTGATTTTGTATAGTTATGAGCGATTCTTTTGCTGGTATGATGCAAAGGATAGCCAATCTTTCTCAAAGGAGATTGCATGATCTATCGTCTGTTGGTGCGATAAGCTCTCTTCTTGAATGTTCTTTAGTCCTTGTAGGAGATCTCCTAGGAATAGATTTTTGTATTGACAGTAATTAAGATTTCACCATATCCTTTCATATACGTGTGTTGATTATAGTATTTGTACTACATTGGTGATGAGCACCTGCTCTGAAAATCATCATAATAGTTCACGGATGTATTTATAAAAGGTCTTTTACAACTTGTGTGTTGGTACTTGGAATATTTTTGAAAATACATATGCATTTTTAATTTTTATCATTCAACCTCTGCTAATATCAGTCACTATCTCTTTCTGAAACTTCACCTTCTATTGGATGAATGTTCTTAGCGTATAGTTTTCAATTGATTGCTATTGTGCAGATTCATAAATCGAGTTAAGAGTCCCCAATATTGTTGGATACTACTAAAGGTTTTCCACGTCATGAACTTTGTTGTAAATGGAGGTAACACGTAATCACGTTCTTACTGTTTTGTATTGTTTTTGTTCTTATGAATATTTGGTAGTATTTTAAAAGGGGTCAGAATTTCTTTTCTTGGATAAAATTGTTGAGTTGCAGAGAAGGTAAGCTCTTATCGACCAGAATGATACAAAGAATGGTGTTTATAACTGAAGAAATAATGAAGAAGAATGGTGTTTATAACTGAAGAAATAATGAAGCAGCTGCAGACCTTTTTATCCAAATTCTTTATAATTTATGCTCGACATTTGTTTTGCAGTGTGATTATAGGAGACATTAACATTAAATGTCTCCTTATCCCTTTTTTTTTTTTTTTTTTTTTTTTTCAGTTTTTGAGCAAGAAGATTTTCCAGGTTTGCCTCTCCTTTCACGTAGTAGTTTTTTCTAAAATATTCATAATGTTGCAGGGAACGGAGGAGACTACAATTTGGCATTTATCATTTGTGCCTCGAGCTTGTGTAGACACCGAAATGATAGAACATAAGAAACATTTATCTTACTGGAGTCATATTGCCAAAGCTAAATCTGTCTCATGTTTGAAAAACATTTGCTCACGTTGGGCCCGTTGCGATGCACAACCAAGCCCTGCTAGTACTAAAAAGGATAATCTACGTTAAAAACATCAGTTAACTCCATATACTTTTAAAATATTTATTTTACTTTTTATACCTACTTTATAAAACTTTATTTACTTCTTAAATCTTTAATATCATTATATACCATTAAACATATCCCACCTTTTAAGGGATTAGATTTTCTCCCCGGATTCTTTTAGGATATCTTCAATAACATTTAATTGGGATAAAACACCGTATCTTTCTCAATATTCTATTAAGCATTGTATACCCAAAAAGGAGGGAGGGGGAGGCCGTATACCCACACAATCTCTTCTTTCAAGGTCTTCCTCTCAAGCACTGTATTCCTTTTTACTAAGTTTTTCGCTAATCACACACTCTCTTCTTTCAAGATTTTTCTCTCAAGCAATTAGCAATCAAAAAGTGGAGGAAAGGATGAAGAGAAAATTGGCTTTCCATAGCACTGAAAAAATACTCGGAAAAGGCGATAATATTTCTTTTTCCATTGAAATTCAATCGGGAGAAGTAAAATTATTGGAAGAAACTCCACATGCAATCTATGAACGGCTTCCAAAAGGGATGATTATGTTAGATCTGCGAAAATACGATATCAAAATTCTAAAGTTCGAACATCCAAAAAGGACGATGGCATTAATGTTAGTATGAAAAAGATGACATGGTAAAAACTAGGATTCCGGGTCCGCAAAGACGAAAGGTTGGTGACAACAATGGAGGAAAGAAGTTTTCATATGGGGATTTGGAGGTATTTTATAAATTTCTCACATTAGTATATCTTTCTCATCTAATTGGAATACCGATGAGTTTTAAATTTTATTTGAATAATAGAATACTGCTAGAAATTGATTAGAATACTGTCTAATATTTTTATTATATTTATTTGTATTATTATATATCTTTTTTTAAATACTACTAGTTTGTGCAATTCAGCTAATTTGGAATACTTGACCATAAAGGAATACTACAATATTCAAACGGAATACCGATACACTTATGACTATTTTTCGAACCATTTAACAATAACTTTTTTATTCTATAGTATTGGGGTTTTTACTTGCCGGCCAGTGAAGCTTACAAAACAAAGCTAACCCACGATACAAATGTTAACATTGTAGATGAATTGAAGGAGAACCTCACTCCAAGACACCTTGACATGTTTCAGAAAACTTGTTTTGGGCATATTCTTGGTTTGCCCAAAATGCTTGTGCGTGATCGACTTATACATGTCCTGCTCTTGAGGGAAGTGTATCTACCAAATCAGGGTGAGATTTGGATTGTGGTGAACGGTGTCAAGTTGAGGTTTGGCTTGCGGGAGTTTGCCTTCATTTCAGGTTTGAAATGTATTGGCGATGAAAAGAAACCTTACAATGTTGAATATAAGGAGAATAGGTGGATGACTGATGAGGACGCTGTGAAAATTTTTATTTTATATTTTTTGAATACATTTTTATTTTCAATGCTCCCGCCGCAATATGTTGACTAGGGGTGGGCATAATACCGGCCGAACCGAAAAAATCGGTCGAACCGTGAATTTTGATTTTTCGATTTCGATTTAATCGGTTATTCGGTTGGTGCGCGATTTTTAAATTATTAAATTTTATTTTTTCAGTGCGGTTTACGATTTTGGTATTTCGATTTTCGGTTAAACCGAAAAATCAAAATTTTGGGTATGAGTCCAAAACTTATTACCCATCTGAAACCCACGCAATTTACCCAAACCCATCTGACACACACTCTGTATTATAAACTAAAAACATGTATTTTTCACGTTAATCGAGCCGTAATTTCTGGTTATTTTTAGTAAGTTCTCCAACGTCGATAAAGTAATTATTATTACAACCAATATAAGGGACTTTTTTAATTCAAAAGTAACTCTTTTTTTCTTTTTCTCGGTCTTTTCATTCTCTTCTTTATCTTTTCCATGGAAAAAAGCTAAAATCATGGCAAAAAAATTATAGTGGTGTGTTCGCTGGGAAAGATCATTTCGAGGACGTTGTAAACTATTATACTTAAAGATTTCTATTTCCAGACAATTTTCTGGTCAGTTTCTATTAAACAAACGCTGCTAAACTTATTTATGTGCCCTTGTGTTCAACATAGCACTAATGAGGAGTTTGCATCTTGGGGGAAGAGTGAAGATAACTCGACACGCACTCTGTATTATAAAAATCTTGAATCGTTAATAACCGAGAAACTAAATCGAAAATAACCGAATCGAACCTTGAAAAAACCGCACCGAACCGTAAATACTTTGGTTTGATTTGATTATTAATATTACAAAAACGAAAATCGATAAACCGAACCGTACTTTCATAATAACCGACCGAACCGACCGACGCCCACCCCTAATGTTAACAATTATTACCTTAAAATTGTGGATAGATGGGAGTTTAACTCTTACCCTTGGGGTAAAGTTCTGTTCCAAGCATAATATTCACTTTATGATTTGGATGTATTCATAACTAGCAATATTCCATTATATATGAGTATTCATAATATATCATACAAAATGTACAACACTATTCATGTCTAAACTAGCAATATTCCATATGTATTCAAATTATATATTCAACATAAATATTATTTAATGACTAATGAGTATTCTTCTGATGTAAAACAATATTCTAACGTCTAGCAATATTCAAACAAAACACAATAATATTCATATCATACATATTGACGAATATTCACATTGAACATGGAATAAACATCCAACAGAAGAGTACTACATTTGTGATTGAAGAACAGAAAGACTTCCACATACCTCTTGGAAGAAGACTTTTTAACCATGAATAGGAATTTCTTGCGTATTGCATAGTGGTTCATCGCAACATAAAGTATTTCTTTGTCTTGGTATAATTGTCCTTCTTCAATTTCTTGATGTAAAGGGTCGCTTATTATACCTTCAGAAAGTACACCAATATCATTCTGATAATTTTCATCTCCGATCATCAATATAGTCTCGTCACATACCATATCGGGTATATCTAATCCAAGATAATCATCACACGAAGTTCCTTTAGGTTTTGCATCTGAGCAACTCAACCCAATATTCTTCTCCTTCATAGTTATGCATAGCGGAATCTCTGTGAACTCTGTGTTCCTCCTATTCAATTCAAGGTAAAGCCAAACGGTCATGTCCTTAACCACTTCGATTGGTGTATACACTTCCTTAACCTTGTACTTAATATCAATCAAGTTTGTACATGTTGGATTTTTTAAGCTTAAATGTAGCTTAAAAGAGGGTGAATGGGAAATGGAGAAAAATTGAAAATACTTGAATTTCCCTTCTTGACAAAGGGATATTGTCCCATATTGGAAGAGGAAAAGATTTTGATGGGTATATATACAATTGCACTTCTTCTAGCTCTTAAAGAGTTAAGAAGAAGGCAAGCCTCGCGCCGTCGTCGCTCGCTCGGCTCGGCTTCGGCTACGGCTACGGCTTCGGCTTCGGCTTCGGTCAATTGATTGATTAATTTTTTGGACCAAATTTATTTATTAATAGTAAATATTAACAGAATTATTATTAAATATCCGGTTTTTTATAAACGAAATATTAATATTAAATCCAAACGTAATAGTATATGCCCTTCGCTTTTTGTAAAAGACATGTACAAAATAGTTTGCACCTCTTCAAAAGAACAGTTTGCACCTCTTCAAATCTGAAGAGTTGAAGAACAGTTTGCACCTCTTCAGATTTGAAGAAACAGTTGGCACCTCTTCGGATTTGAAGAGTTGCACCTCTTCAGATTGAGCTCAACATTGGCTATAAATACCAGTCCATTCTCTCAGATTTTCCATACGAATTTCTGACTTCTCCTCCTTTCTTCTGCATTATTTTAACTACAAACAAAGCATCAGTAAGTGTGATTTGCTACCGATTTTGTGTTCGCTGAAACATTGGTGTTTGAAGTATCGCTACACCAGTGTGTAATTCGTTCTATCCTGGGAGAAAATAATCCACAACCTTGGGTACTAGGAGGGGATTAAATTTTTTAAGAAAACACTATGATTCAATGAGTTCGGATTAAATTCTGTTTCTTTTATATTTATGTTATTTTATCTTCTCCGTAATTATTTTACAAATACAGATAGATAACAAGCTTAAGGAATTTAATATTTTCTGTATTTGTGTTATATTTACTGTTTCTGGAGACTAAAACCTGTGTGATTTTTTACTTCAGTGGAGATTAAAATCTACGTGATTTTAACGTTTGTTTGTGTCATTCTTTTACAGAAATGACAAATGACAACGGGAACCAGACTGTTCCTATGGTAACTGCCAATGCATCGACAAGCCGAACAACACCGGCATTGGCACCGACAGAAAAACCCAAAAAAAATTTCGGGATTGACTTCAAGCACTGGCAGCAGAAGATGTTCTTCTACTTGACGACTTTAAGTCTGCAGAAGTTCATTACAGAAGATGTTCATGTTCTGCCTGACGAAACTCCAAAAAATGAACGCTTTCTCGTGACTGAGTCGTGGAAGCATTCTGATTTTCTATGCAAGAATTACATTCTTAGTGGACTAGAGGACAATCTGTATAACGTCTATAGTAATATGGAGACGTCAAAACAACTGTGGATAGCGCTTGAAAGGAAATACAAACGGAAGATACCGGGTTAAAGAAATTCGTTGCCGCTAAATTTTTGAACTATAAAATAGTAGATAGCAAGTCTGTTATTACCCAAGTCCAAGAATTGCAAGTGATTATTCACGATCTCCTTGCTGAAGGTATAAGTCAAATTAATACTAATGTTGAAAGTATTAATAATATTGTTTCTACTAACAGAATTTTCGCTGAAGGTCTTGTCATCAATGAAGCGTTCCAAGTTGCAGCAATGATTTAAAAGTTGCCTCCTTTATGGAAGGACTTCAAAAATTATTTGAAACACAAGCGAAAGAAGATGTCCCTTAAAGATCTCATTGTTCGGTTGAGAATCGAAGAGGACAATAAAGCTGCTGAAAAGAAAGGACGTGGAAACTCAACAATAATGGGAGCAAACATTGTTGAGGATAGAAAGAGGAAGAAGGCTTATGGACCGAAAAGCAACCCAAGCAAGAAGCGGTTCAACGAAAATTTCTACAACTATGGAAAAGCTGGACACAGATCTGCAGATTGTCGTGCTTCAAAGAAAGACAAGAAGAAGGGTCAAGCAAACATGGTTGAAAAGCACGAAGATATCGATGAATTGTGTGTTATGCTTTCTGAATGCAACCTGGTAGGAAATCCTAAGGAGTGGTGGATTGATTCTGGAGCCACTCGCCATGTTTGTGCTGTTGGAGAAACATTTGCTACATATGCTCTTGTTGGACCCGAAGAGACGCTTTCTTAGGAAATTCTGCAACGGCAAAACTTGAAGGATCTGGAAAGATATTTATGAAAATGACTTCTGGTAAGGTGGTGACCTTGAACAACGTCCTTCATGTTCCCTAGATTAGAAAGAACTTAGTCTCTGCTGGACTTCTTGTTAAGAATGGGTTTAAGTGTGTCTTTGTATCTGATAAGGTTGTAATAAGTAAGAATGAAATGTTTATAGGAAAAGGTTACCTCACTGAGGGCCTTTTCAAGCTGAATGTAATGGTTATTGAGAATAATAATAAAATTTCAGCTTCTTCTTACTTACTTGAGTCAAATGAATTATGGCATATACTTTTGGGTCATGTCAATTATAAAACCTTGCGAAAAATGATTAATTTGGAAGTATTGCCTATGTTTGAATGCGACAAATCAAAATGTCAAATATGTGTGGAATCTAAGTATGTTAAACATCCTTATAAGTCAGTTGAAAGGAATTCAAATCCTTTAGACTTAATTCACACAGATATTTGCGACATAAAGTCAATACCATCTCGCGGTGAAAAGAAGTATTTCATAACTTTTATTGATGACAGTACTCGATATTGCTATATTTACTTACTTAATAGTAAAGATAAAGTAATAGATGCATTTAGACAATACAAAAATGAAGTTGAAACGCAACTTAACAAGAAAATTAAAATGATAAGAAGTGATAGGGGTGGTGAATATGAATCTCCTTTTGAAGAAATATGTCTAAAATATGGAATAATTCATCAAACAACTGCCCCTTACACGCCCCAATCCAATGGAATTGCGGAAAGAAAGAATCGCTCATTAAAGGAGATGATGAACGCATTGTTGATAAGTTCTGGTTTGCCACAGAACTTCTGGGGGGAAGCCATTCTTACGGCTAACCGGACACTAAATCGAGTACCCCATAGCAAAACACAATCCATTCCATATGAAAAATGAAAAGGAAGGAAACCCAACTTGAATTATTTTAAAATGTGGGGGTGTTTGGCAAAAGTGCAAATTCCTAAACCCAAAAGAGTAAAATAGGATCGAAAACCGTTGATTGTGTTTTCATAGGATATGCGACCAATAGTAAAGCATATCGATTTCTGGTTCATAAATCAGAAAATCCCGACATTCATAATAATACAGTTATAGAATCAGATAATGCTGAATTCTTTGAAAATATATACCCGTATAACAAAAAATGTGAGTCGATTGGTGAAGGATCTAAACGACCTCGGGAAGAAACAAAAGAAAGTATATTTAATCAGGAGGATCCAAGACGTAGTAAACGTCAAAGAACTTCTACTTCATTTGGACTAGATTTTCTGACTTTCTTATTGGAAAATGAGCCTCGAACATTTAAAGAAGCTATGTCTTCTTCGGAATCATTGTTTTGGAAAGAGGCAGTCAATAGTGAAATAGAATCCATATTGAATAACCATACATGGGAATTGGTTGATCTTCCTCCTGGAAATAAACCTTTGGGTTCTAAATGGATTTTTAAGAGGAAAATGAAAGATGATGGCACTATTGATAAATATAAGGCAAGACTTGTAGTCAAAGGGTATAGACAGCGAGAAGGTCTTGATTATTTTGATACATACTCTCCGGTTACAAGAATTACGTCCATACGAATGTTAGTAGCATTAGCTGCAGTTTATGGGCTTGAAATTCATCAAATGGACGTTAAGACGGCCCTCTCCGGGGTGTAAGGTAAAAAGGAGGTGTGACAACAACCTGAAGGGTTTGTGGTTCCAGGTAAAGAAAATAAGGTATGTAGACTTGTTAAGTCCCTTTACGGACTAAAACAAGCACCCAAATAATGGCATGCGAAATTTGACCAAACAATGTTGTCAAATGGTTTTAAGATAAATGAATGTGATAAATGTGTGTACATTAAAAATGTTCCAAATCACATAGTCATTATTTGCTTATATGTGGATGATATGCTGATAATGAGTAATGACATTGCCAACATAAATGCGACTAAGCGTATGCTAACTAGCAAGTTTGATATGAAGGACTTGGGAGTTGCTGATTTAATTCTAGGGATTAAGATCAATAAGACTCCTCAAGGTCTGGCATTGTCACAATCTCATTATATTAAGACAGTACTTGGAAAATTCAAGCACTTAGGGTTTAAAGTTGCAAAGACTCCAATTGACATGAATCTTGTATTAGCAAGGAACAAAGGCCAAAGCATATCACAATTAAATTATGCTCGTGTGTTGGGATGCTTAATGTATGTCATGAATTGTACACGACCAGATATAGGTTGTGCTATAAGCAAATTTAGTCGATACACGAGCAATCCAGGTCAATCTCATTGGATGGCAATGAAACGAGTTTTGGGATATTTAGAACATACCCAGGACTTTGCTTTGCACTACAGTAAATATCCTGCGGTGATTGAGGGATATTGTGATGCAAATTGGATCACCGATTCAACTGATTCTAAGTCCATAAGTGGATATGTATTCACTATTGGTAGAGGAGCGGTATCTTGGAAGTCGTCCAAGCAAACTTGTATTGCCCGCTCTACAATGAAAGCTGAATTCATAGCCTTAGATAAAGCTGGTAAAGAAGCTGAATGGCTCCGAAATTTTTTAGAAGACATTCCATTTTGGCCCAAACCGTTGGCACCAATATCCATACATTGTGATAGTCAAGCTGCAATTGGAAAGGCTGGGAGCATGATGTATAACGGTAAATCTTGTATATACGACGAAGACATAAAACCGTTAGGCAATTACTCTCTAGAGGAATTATCACGATTGACTATGTGAAGTCAAGCGATAATGTATCGGATCCACTTACAAAAGGCCTAACTAGAGAGGTAGTTGAGAAATCATCGAGGGGAATGGGACTATGGCCGAGAACAAGCCATTGTGACGGTAACTCTACCTAGAAGACTGGAGATCCCAAGATCTAGGTTCAAGGAGATCAAACAAAGTCATTAATGACGGTTCAACATTGTCAACTAAAAGTTTGGTCCATTCTCGTGATGAGATAATGTTCAGTACCAAGGATAAAGCATTAAGGCTTTTTAATGATTTCTAAATTTGATACGGGGTATATCAAATAGTGTATCTACGGGATGACACATTTAGGAATCACCTATGTAAGTGTGAAGTGTTAGCCGCTTCAAGGAGAATTTTGTAAGGCCAATTCTCTACGCACTTATTAAATCAGGCAGTGTTCATGGCTGAAACGAATACAACAATGAGAGCCAAAGACGGTTAAGGGTTAGTTGTGTGACTTATGGTTGTCTAGGTATACACCAAAGTTCGACGGTTCAAAGATATCAAATCTACCGATTGACCGAGTATATCCGACATAAGTTCACTACGGAAAGTTCAAAGAAAAACCTACTTATCCTGATACAATTAATCCTTGCTTGCGAATCACACAGTTTTTCATGTATATTTCTGTGATATAGCCATTCCCCATTCATGTGGGGGATTGTTGGGTTTTTTAAGCTTAAATGTAGCTTAAAAGAGGGTGAATGGGAAATGGAGGAAAATTGAAAATATTTGAGTTTCCCTCCTTGACAAAGGGATATTGTCCCATATTGGAAGAGGAAAAGATTTTGATGGGTATATATACAATTGCACTTCTTCTAGCTCTTAAAGAGTTAAGAAGAAGGCAAGCCTCGCGCCGTCGTCGCTCGCTCGGCTCGGCTTCGGCTACGGCTACGGCTTCGGCTTCGGCTTCGGTCAATTGATTGATTAATTTTTTGGACCAAATTTATTTATTAATAGTAAATATTAACAGAATTGTTATTAAATATTCGATTTTTTGTAAACGGAATATTAATATTAAATTCAAACGTAATAATATATGCCCTTCGCTTTTTGTAAAAGACATTTACAAAATAGTTTACACCTCTTCAGAAGAACAGTTTGCACCTCTTCAAATCTGAAGAGTTGAAGAACAGTTTGCACCTCTTCAGATTTGAAGAAACAGTTGGCACCTCTTCGGATTTGAAGAGTTGCACCTCTTCAGATTGAGCTCAACATTGGCTATAAATACCAGTCCATTCTCTCAAATTTTCCATACGAATTTCTGATTTCTCCTCCTTTCTTCTGCATTGTTTTAACTACAAACAAAGCATCAGTAAGTGTGATTTTCTACCGATCTTTGTGTTCGCTGAAACATTGGTGTTTGAAGTATCGCTACACCAGTGTGTAATTCGTTCTATCCTGGGAGGAAATAATCCATAACCTTGGGTACTAGGAGGGGATTAAATTCTTTAAGGAAACACTGTGAATTCAGTGGGTTCGGATTAAATTCTGTTTCTTTTATATTTATGTTATTTTATCTTCTCCGTAATTATTTTACAAATACAGATAGATAACAGTACCATTGTGATTCCCTATATGCTTTGCAATTACCTGCACCAGTTCATCGTATTTGCAACCAAAATGGATAACAACTCCGTTAATAGAATAATTCACATAACTGTCGCTATCCCATACTCTGCCATGTTAAATCATGATTGGTATATCTTCCATTGCAAGTGATGAAGTTTTATTGAATTACATAAAACTTGTACGCTGAAAAAAAAAAAAGAAATATGGTGGAGAAGCGGAATAAGTTTTGATTAGGAGAGAGGTGAATCTTAATATTCTCAACATACACGTTTCAGTAGTCATGACTCAATTTAAGGAATATTATCACCTAAAATATTAGTAGTTACGATTCTGTACATCAGTAAATGTGATATACGAAGTAATTAATTAAAGATTTCCTATGTAATTTCCAAACTTAGGCATATAGAAAAAAGAGAATCTATAGGTGGGTATGCGATATTATTTTTTCCTACTAAAAATATAGGGTAAGATTACAACACCTCAAAAATACAAAAAGAACCTACTACCCCCATTGCAATTCCCACATATTCAAAATCTCCATTTCCCTCTCCACTCCTCCATTCACTCTCTTCCCTCTCCACTCCTAATGAATTTGTACGCTATCTATTTAACTTTGTTGTAATAGGTTTTATTCTTCTTGTAATAAACTGCTTGTCTTAGTTTTTAGGGTCATTAATCTTATAATCCGTTTGGCCAAGCTTCTAAAATAGCTTATTTTGAGAAGTATTTTTTCTCAAACTTTTCAAAAAAGTATTTTTTGTGCAAAACAGTTTGTGTTTGATTAATTATTTTAAAAAGTACTTTTCAACATTAATTAGTGTATAGTTAAGCTTTTAAAAATATTTTTCTAAAAAGTGATTTTCAAAAAAGTGCTTTTAGGGAGAAACTTCTGGTTTCTGCTATTAAAAACTGTTTTTGCTTCTACTCAAAAATACCTTCTTTTTTTTTCTTCTAAAAGCTTGGTCAAATACTTTAACTTTGAAAAAAAAAAGCTTGGAGAAGCTTGGCCAAATAGGCTATTAATTAATATGGACAATACTCCTAATTATCTTTTTGGTAATTGTGTCTAAAAATTCTGTTACGTTCATCCATTGACCAAACAAAGAAATGAAGTTCGTCCAATTCCAACTATGAAGAAAAATAAGTATATGTTCGAGCTTGTTACTTTATAGGCGTTCCAATGGTCGAGTTCCATTTCTTAATTTTGTATAAATCAGCCTACCCTTTATGATGCACCTTTTAGAGCTTACATCGAAGGGAAACAACATTGTATACGGTCAAAATCGGTTTCTATCTTCGTATAATTAATCAGGATTGGAGCATAATGGATCGAAGGTCATATTCATAATATCGAGATGAGATCCGAAGCCAGGTGATCGAGCTCAAAATTTAGGGACCGATCAATACTAAAATCGAAGTCAATATCGAGTTATGATATGAAGTAGCATTATCGAGCTCAAGAGCCAGGGTCCGAGTCAATTCCGAGCCCGAGTTAACATCGAGCTCAAGTAAATTCCGAGCCCGAGTCAATATCCAGCTCGGAACCTAGAGATCGACCACTACCAGGTCTGGCCAAGATCGAGCTGAGAGACAAGAGTCGTTATAGCCGCACTAAGGGAGAGAATCTCGATGGGAATTAAGGAAAAATCAATTAATTAATCTATCATTGGATCCCCACTATATATTTTTAATTATATTCAAAGTAGGATCCCTCCAGTATAAGAAGAGTGACTATCATTTTTGTAAGGGGGATTGAAGACATCTACACACTCCCATATTAAAGAAATTACTCATATTCATATAGAGATTATCCTTTTTTGGGCTTTGTACATTGATTCATCTTGCTTGATCATAAATCGTTTGCCATTCAATTTGGTCTGTATTTCATTCTTTTTACAGTCAATATTCGATATATTTTTACTTACTTTTCCGATTTGTGCCAAGTTATACCATGTATCCTTAGAACTACGTATAAATTCAACTCTACCCGTTTTTTCGGGTAAACAGTTTGGCGCCCACCGTGGGGCTAAGGATAATAGTGGTTATTTGGTACAAATCTCTGTGAAACACACTATTTTACACTTGCTCTTGGAAGTGTCTTTGAATTTCAGGTTGAAAACGACGAATTCTCAATTAATGGCCCTACCTATCGACAACGAAGCTGGCCTTCAAGACGAGAACAACAACTTAACCCCCGGGGATGGAAGGCCACTCATCGATCCCTTTGGAGCTCGGGTAGAAGAGCCAATAGACGTTAATTCACATGCGGCCATCAAGGCAAACCAACGTTCCGACCCTGAAAATAGCATTCATGGTGGAACTCGATCTACATCTCGAAATACCCAAAACGCTGAGGAAAACGGAATCAGCTTGCGTATGATTTTCGAAATGTTGCAAGCTCAACAAGTAGCAATAGCCCAATTGTAGAGCCAAACCCAGGCACCAACCAGACTCGAGCCTAGTCCACCCCAAGAAGTCACCCACAAAACGGGGTCAGCTGTAGTAAGGTCAAATGAGCAAGAATCGGGGACAAATCCCGAAATTGTTAATATGTTCGAGGAACTGACAAGACGAATAGAGTCGGGAGAAAGGAGGATTGAAGCAAACTACAAAAAGGTGGAAACATATAACTCCATGGTTGATCAGATCCGGGGGCACCACGGATATTGAAAGGCTTGGATTCCAAAAAATTCGTACAAAATCCCTTCCCCCCGAGCGCAGCTCCGAAACCGATTTCCAAGAAGCTCCGCATGCCCGAAATTCCCAAATATAATGGAACAACCGACCCCAACGAACACGTCACCTCTTACAAATGTGCCATTAAAGAGAACGATCTAGAAGACGATGAGATCGAATCTGTATTATTGAAAAAAATAGTGAAACCCTGTCAAAGGGAGCGATGATATGGTATCATAATTTACCATCTAACTCTATTGATTCTTTTGCTATGTTTGCAAACTCTTTCGTAAAAGCACACGTTGGGGCCATAAAATTCGAAACCAGGAAGTCCGACCTTTTTAACGTAAGACAAAAAGATAACGAGATGTTGTTTCCAAATGAAACAAATGGATCTACCGCCGGTCACAGACGATTGGGTTGTTCAAGCTTTCACTCAAGGTCTAAACGAACGGAGCTTGATGGCTTCACGACGGTTGAAGCAGAACCCGATCGAGTATCTAGTTGTTACCTGGGCCGACGTACACAATCGGTATCAGTCGAAGATCAGAGTTAAAGATGACCAGTTGGGTTCTGGGTCCGTTATTAAAAGGGACATCAACCGAGAACAAAGGCCGATTAGGGACCGATACCGGCCGTATAGTGGAGATCATAGAGGTAGCGAGCCAAGACATAACCCCATACAAGGAGATAAAAGAAGTGATCGAGGCCAAAGGTCTCGAGGGCTGATGAACAAGAATGGGTTCGACATGCATATCAGGCCTAAGGAAGCACCACAGTTATCAGAATATAACTTTAACATCGATGCATCCGCCATCGTGTCGGCTATCGGACGCATCAAAGATACTAAATGGCCTCGGCCTCTGCAGACCGATCCTACCCAGAGAAATCCCAATCAAATGTGAGAATATCATGCCACTCATGGCCACAGAACGGAAGATTGCAGGCAACTGAGAGAAGAGGTAGCCTGGTTATTCAATAAAGGGCACCTTCGAGAATTGTTGAGTGAACGGGCCAAAACTCATAAACAGGGATTTCAGAAGACAAAACGAACAAGAAGAGCCACAACACATTATCCACATGATCATCGGTGCAATCGATATCCCCAGGGGCCAGTGCTTAAACGCGCTAAAGTGTCGATTGAAAGAGAGAAGCGATCTCGGTCTCATGATTACGCACCTAAAGGAACCTTGTCCTTTAGTGATGAAGACACAGAAGGAATCATGCAACCCCACAACGATGCATTGGTAATATCTGTACTTACGAATAAATGTCAAGTTAAGCGTGTGTTAATTGATCCAGGTAATTTGGCAAACATTATTAGATCGAAGGTCGTAGAGCAGCTCGGTCTACAGGACCAGATCATGCCCACAACCCTGATTCTAAACGGGTTCAATATGGCATGTGAAACTACTAAGGGCGACATAGTCTTGCCAATAAACGTGGCCGGGACCATCCAAGAAACGAAGTTCCACGTAATCGAAGGCGATATGAGGTATAACGCTCTTTTTGGGAGGCCGTGGATCCATAATATGAGAGTTGTACCCTCGACCCTCCACTAGGTTCTGAAATTCCCAACATCAGAGGGAGTCAAAACGGTCTACGGTGAGCAACCGGCCGCAAGAGAAATGTTTGCCATCGATGAGGTAATTTCGATATCTATACTATCATCAACAAAGGGATCAGATTCGAAGGGCGAACAGGATACCAAATAGCAATTACAAACGTCAGCTTCGACCCAACTAGAGAATCAGAAATGAAGACGATGATTATGGGATCCCTCGATCCTTTGTGGTCCCCGATGATACCGATGCTTCCCAGTCAACGGTCGAAGAACTGGATCAAATCACGCTAGTCGATCATCTACCCGAGCGAAAGGTATACCTGGGCACGGGGTTAGACCCCGAGCTCAAGAAAATGCTTATTCAATTTCTTATAGCTAACATGAATTGTTTCGCTTGGTCCCATCTCGAGATAACAGGGATCCCACCGGAGATAGCCACTCATAGACTGAGCTTGGATCCAAAATTCCGTCTGATAAAGCAAAAAAGAAGACCCCAATCCGAGATCAAACATGCCGTCATCAAAGACGAGGTAACCAAACTTCTTAAAATAGGGTCCATTCGAGAAGTTAAATACCCCGAATAGCTAGCAAAAAGGAAACAAACTTAGAATGTGTATAGATAATAAAGACTTGAACAAAGCATGCCCTGAGAATTCCTTTCCTTTGCCCAGCATCGATCGTGTGATCGACGCCACGGCCGGCCACGAGATTCTCAGTTTTCTCGATGCCTACTCTCAGTACAACCAGATACTAATGAGCTCGGAGTATCAAGAAAAGACCTCGTTTGTCACCAAGTACGGCACCTATTGTTATAACGTAATGCCATTCGGTCTAAAAAATGCCGGCGCAGCTTATCAACGCCTAGTAAATCGAATGTTCGAAAAACAAATAGGAATATCAATGGAAGTTTATAGTGATGACATGTTAGTTAAGTCCCTGCGAGCAGAGGACCATTTAAAACATTTGCAGGAAACTTTCGACGTACTGAAGAAGTACAATATGGAGCTCAACCCCGAAAAATGTGCATTCGGGGTTGGCTTGGGCAAGTTTCTAAGTTTCATGGTATCCAACCGAGGAATTGAAATCAATCCCAATAAAATCAAAGCTATCGAAGACATCACGGTAGTAGATAATATGAAGGCCATGCAAAGGTTAACGGGGAGAATAGCCGCCCTGGGACGATTCATTTCGAGATCTTCAGATATGAGCCACCGATTTTTCTCACTGCTTAAGAAGAAAAGCAACTTTGCATGGACTCCAGAATGCCAACACGCTTTGGAAGAACTAAAGCAGTATTTATCGAGCCCGCCTCTGCTTCATACCCTGAAAGTGGACGAACAACTTTACTTGTACTTAGCTGTCTCGGAGATAGCGGTAAGTGGAGTCCTGGTTCAGGAAGAACGAGGTACGCAATTCCCTATTTATTATGTCAGTCGGACCTTAGACGACGCCGAAACTAGATATCCACACTTAGAAAAATTAGCGCTTGCTTTAGTAAGCGCCTCTAGGAAATTAAAACCATATTTCCAATCTCACTCGATACTTGTTGTAATAACTTATCCTCTTCGAAACATTTTGTGAAAACCCGAGCTTTCGGGTCGATTGGCCAAATGGACCATAGAAATCGGTGGGTACGATATTGAATACCGACCCCGAATCGATATCAAGTCTCAAATCTTGGCAGACTTTGTGGCTGACTTTTTGCCAACCCTCGTGCCCGAGATTGAAAGAGAGCTACTTATAAAATCGGGGACCTCTTTGGGAGTCTGGACCCTTTTCACGGACGGTGCCTCGAACGCGAAGAGGTCTGGATTAGGCATTGTACTAAAATCACACACAGGTAATGTAATTAGACAATCTATTAGAACTACAAAATTGACTAACAATGAGGCCGAGTATGAGGCCGTGATTGCAGGTCTCGAACTAGCTAGAAGCTTGGGAGCCGAGGTCATAGAGGCTAAATGTGATTCCCTCCTCGTGGTAAATCAAGCCAACTGGACTTTTGAAGTCCGAGAAGATCGAATACAGAGGTACATGGATAAATTACAAGTAACTCTACATCAGTTTAAAGAATGAACTTTGCAACATGTACAACGAGAACAGAACAGCGAGGCCGACGCCCTTGCAAACTTAGGTTCGTCGGTCGAAGACGACGAACTCAACTCGGGGACTGTCGTACAACTCATAAGATCGGTGGTCGAAGAAGGACACGCCGATATAAACTCCACGAGTTTAACTTGGGATTGGAGAAACAAATACATAAAATACTTCAAGAACGAGAAGCTTCCGTCAGATCCAAAAGATTCGAGGGCTCTGCGCATGAAGGCCGCACGGTTCACCTTGTCCGAAGATGGAGCGCTATTTAGGAGGACGTTTGATGGTCCACTAGAAATATGTTTGGGACCAGGAGACATCGATTACATCTTACGTGAAATTCACGAAGGCACTTGTGGGAATCATTTCGGTGCCGATTCGTTGGTCCACAAAATAATCAGAGCATGATATTATTGGACCGATATGAACAAAGATGCAAGGGAGTTTGTTCGAAAATGCGACAAAATGTCAAAGACATGCGCCCATGATTCATCAACCCGGGGAGCTACTCCATTCGGTCCTATCTCCATGGCCTTTCATAAAATGGGGAATGGACATCGCCGACCCCCTCCCTTTGGCCCCAAGTAAAGCTCAGTTTATTTTGTTTGATGACTGATTATTTTTCTAAATGGGTTGAAGCACAGGCTTTCGAGAAAGTTAGAGAAAAAGAAGTAATAGACTTCATGTGGGACCATATCATATGTCGATTCGGGGTGCCAGGCGAGATTGTATGTGATAACGGAAAACAATTTATCGGCAGCAAAGTAACTAAATTTCTCGAGGATCACAAAATCAAAAGGATCCTATCAACACCTTATCATCCCAGTGGAAACGGACAGGCCGAATCGACCAACAAAATCATCATCGAAAATCTTAAGAAAAGATTAACCGATGCTAAAGGAAAATGGAGAGAAATACTGCCCGAAGTCCTATGGGCATACCGCACAGCATCTAAATCCAGTACTGGGCAACACCATTCTCGTTGGTTTATGGCACCGAAGCTCTTATCCCGGTTGAGGTCGGAGAACCTAGTATCAGGTTTCGATACGCAACAACGGAGTCGAATAACGAGACAATGAACACGAGCCTAGAATTATTGGACGAAAGACGAGAGGCCACTCTCATCCAATTGGCCGCCCAAAAACATCGGATCGAAAGATACTACAATCGAAAAACCAATCTTCGATATTTTAAAATCGGGGACTTGGTACTAAGGAAAGTCACTCTCAACACCCGAAATCCGAATGAAGGAAAACTGGGTCCGAACTGGGAAGGACCATATCAGGTCCTCGAAATCATCGGAAAGGGGTCCTACAAGCTCGGTGTGATAAACGGCAAACAACTACCGAGCAATTGGAACGTCTCGAACCTAAAACGATATTACTGCTAAGGTACGACCCTCCCATGTTCATTAATATTTTGAAATTAACCCTTGCAGGTACTCGACCAGAAACATGGATGGATTATTCAACCCGAAAACTTAAGGTCTGAAAGCACGCGTTGCACTCTTTTTCCCTTAGACCGATTTTATCCCAAACGGATTTTTCAGCAAGGTTTTTAATGAGGCAACCATTGATCGTGCTAACATAGAACTGTTCAACAGTATCTGAGGCCTCTTCTCAATCAGCCTCAAATGTTGATGAGGCATTACCCTCGAATATATTAAGTTCGATGCAAGAATGTTACTTCATGGCAACAGGATTTCGATAGGAAAAATTGTAAGGGCCAAGTGGTCAAAACGAATCATGCCCGTATAGTTTGCTCAAGCCCTGGCACAAAACATGAACGTGTATAATGACTTATAAAGAGAAATTTCTTCTTTACCGATATCTCATATCTCGGAAAGTTTCTTCTATTTCATGAGCTATTATGCAAAGAGGCTCAAGGGCAAACCATGACCGGAGTGAAAAATTACCCCATAAATCGGGGACTGCCAACCAAAAAATCAACAAGATCAAACTCCATGTATGCCTAAGGGCTACATTAATTCGAGCTCGAGAAATCATCCTCACTCGACTACGAAGCCCAAGGGCTACCTTATTTCGAGTTCGAGCAAGTCCTCACTCGACCGCTAAGCCTAAGGGCTATTATTACTTCGAGTTCCAGCAACGCTCACTCGACTATAAAGCCTAAGGGCTACCCCAACTCGAGTTCAAAGCAACCATTCTCACTCGGGGACTATCTACAAAGCCCAAAGGCTACCTTATTTTGAGTTCGAGTAAACACTCACTCATAAAGCCTAAGGGCTACATTAATTCGAGTTCGAGCGAAACACTCACTCGACCATAAAACCTAATGGCTACATTACTTCGAGTTCGAGAAATCATTCTCACTTGACTACGAAGCCTAAGGGCTACATTACTTTGAGTTTGAGAAATCATTCTCACTCGACTACGAAGCCCAAGGGCTACCTTATTTCGAGTTCGAGCAAGTCCTCACTCGATCACTAAACCTAAGGGCTATTCTTATTTCGAGTTCGAGAAATCATTCTCACTCGACTACGAAGCCCAAGGGCTACCTTATTTCGAGTTCTATTAAACACTCACTTATAAAGCCTAAGGGCTACATTAATTCGAGTTCGAGCGAAACACTCAGTCGACCATAAAGCCTAAAGGCTACATTACTTCGAGCTCGAGAAATCATCCTCACTTGACCACGAAGCCCAAGGGCTACCTTATTTCGAGTTCGAGCAAGTCCTCACTCGATCACTAAGCCTAAGGGCTATTCTTATTTCGAGTTCGAGAAATCATTCTCACTCGACTACGAAGCCCAAGGGCTACCTTATTTCGAGTTCGAGTAAACACTCACTCATAGAGCCTAAGGGCTACATTACTTCGAGTTCGAGAAATCATCCTCACTCGACCACGAAGCCCAAGGTCTACCTTATTTCGAGTTTTAGCAAATCCCCACTCGATCGCTAAGCCTAAGGGTTATTCTTATTTCGAGTTCGAGAAATCATTCTCACTCGACTACGAAGCCTAAGGGCTACATTACTTCGAGTTCGAGCAAATCCTCACTCGACCACTAAAGCCTATGGGCTATTCTTATTTCAAGTCTGAGAAAAACACTCACTCGACTATTAAGCCTAAGGGCTACATTAAATTCAAGTTCGAACAAACACACATTCAACCATTAAAGCCTGAAGGCTACCTTAATTCGAGCTCAATAAACGAGGGGACTATCCACAAAGCCCGAAGGCTATGCAATTCAGATTCGAACTATTGCCCCGAATCAGAGACTACATATCAAACTTAAAAGGCTATTTTGCTTCAAAGGGAGAAAATTTTATATACAAATCTTGCAGACAGGCAACTCGGCTCAAAGGAAGTTATTTACAAAAACCGAAAGCAACCTCAAAAGAAAGAAAAAAAACTACCTAAGGTCCTAAATAGCTTGATCTTCATCGGAGACTGTGTTCTCAGCATCTTCCTCACCTTCAGATCCGCTCGAGCTATCGGAGTCTTCCTCTGGGAAGGCAAGCTTTCGAGCTTTGTCTTCCTCCTCCCTGGCAACTTCAATCTCGGCCCCAACATCGAAGCCCTGAGACTGACCTCCTCGAGAGCTTCTCTTCGAGCCTGCCATTTAGCGTGTTCGGCCATGCTCTTGGCTTTAGCTTGGTTGACCTCAACATCGATCCTGAACTGGGCCACTTTAGCATCGGCTCTTTTATTAGCCTCGATGACCTCAGATCTGGCCACCTCAAGTTCATCAGCCAAGCCCACTCTATCAGAAATAGACAAATCCAACCGATGTTGAAGCTTCTTCATCTTCTCAATCAGCCCCGAGGCATTTTCTTTTGCAGATCGAAGTTGAGCCTCAGACAACTCCAATTGAACTTGAACGGTTTCCTTTTTTGAGGCAATGATATCCATATACTTTTTAAATTCCTCCGCCTCAGCCAGTAGCCCATAAACCCGTGAGTTAAGCCGTCTGATCTGCTCGATCCTTTACCGAACCTGTAGAATCAGATCGCTAGTGGTTATCTCCTTTTCATCTTCACTATCATGAAAAATTCGGAATACGTGCTCAGCCATCTCCTCGTGCTCTTCCCGAGCTGCTGTCAAATCTGCTCGAAGTTTTTCACTAAGGAGCTTGTAAGAGTCACTCTTCTCAGTGAGGCTCCAAACCTCAGCATCATGTTCTTCTCGGATTCGGAGGAAGGATTCGTGATGCAGCACCGAAGACTACAAACATGAGGAAAAACATTAGAATTATGTACAACTCTAAGTAAAAAAGAAACAGTAGAGATGCCATCAGAGTTACCCGATTCAAAGCATGTTGGGCCTCGTTAAAAAGACAGGAGGGCCCCATCGCATTCATCACTGATTGATCCTCTTCGGTCACCAATGACCGAAGGTAACTAGCAATCCCTACGGGGGGAGAGAAAATTTGGGTATCCTCAGGCACGGAGAGCACTACCTTCCGCCTACGATCGGGATCAACACTCGGGGCCGGGAATCGGTCCACCAGTTTTTGAACCGATGAAGACCCAGCAGAACCCAACCATGATATTTTCTTTGGTATCGATATTCCACCAAAATCGATAACCTCCTCCGAGGAAGCCGACTCGAGCTCATCCAGAAAACCGTGGATATCGGTCGGCTCCTGAATATCCTTGAAGGATCGACCTTCCAACATGCTGGCCTCATGGATCATAGCATCCGAAATGTGAGGGGAACCGCTAATGTCAAACTATCCCGAGCTCGTCCCTCGAGGTATCTTCTGCTGCCTGAGAAGTTCTACCCCTCGACCTCCCCTTCAACCATCTTAGCTCGAGACGGGATAGTCTCGATTTTTTCTTGTTCTGGGATTATGGCCAGGATGCCCTTATTTACTTCTGCCGATTCGGAAGATTATTGTATCACAACATTAGCCCGTACACAGGCTAAATCTTCTTCTCCTTCTTCGGGCTCGTCCCTAATCAGCTGATCAATTCCGAAGGCATGACACCAGAGCCCCTTTTTGGCTTGCGAGATTTCCTAGCCGGTTTTTCCTTTTCTAAACTAGGGGAACTCGGTACATCTTTTCTATTCCTTTGTCTAACCTGCTTCGGAGTCCTCATGATAACATCCTTCCCGAGTCCTACAAAGGGAAAAAGGAGGATAAGCAAGTAAGGAAGAACAAATAACAAACAAATCGAGAAAGAGACTCACCATGACTACGGGCCTCCCATCGACCCTTTGATAATTCCACCCAAGCGCGCTCGGAGTACGGTCTCTACGACACCAGACTTTCAACCCATTGTTTAAGGTCCGGAATCGGTTCCGGCATCCGAGCTACGGCTGTGAGAAGAAAGGAAAAAACGGATCAAGAAAATGAAAGGTAGTCTCAAAATTAAAACGAACAAAGGGAAACAATTGCTCACGGTTCATGTTCAATTTCTCAGGGAACGGCACATCATCGGCAGGGATCAGGTCCGAGGTTTAGATTCGAACAAAACGGCTCATCCAACCCTTTTCACAGGTCTCGTCAATACTCGAGAACGACGCTTTGGCTGCTCGGCGAGCAAGCTTGATTAACCCTCCTCGGTAAAGTCAGGGACTATAAAGGCGCGTAAGGTGATCGAGGGTGAAGATACGCCCCTCGATTTTGCTCGAGAAAAATCGGAGAAGAATCACTATCCTCCAAAAAGAAGGATGGATCTGGCCTAGGGTCACGTCATATCTCTTGCAAAAAGCGACGATGACGGGGTCTAAAGGACCCATCGTGAAAGGATAAGTGTAAACACTTAAGAATCCTTCCGCGTGGGTAGTAATTGATTCATCAGGCGATGGGACTACTACGTGCTTATCATCCCAGTTGCATTCTTGTTTAACTTTCTTGAGAACTTTCTCGGTGATTGTACACTGGTACCTCGACATTGGCTCACATCGGCCCAGTACCAGAGAGAGTTTTTCAATTTTAAAATCACCAACGGTTGAACACCCTACCGGAACGAATTCCTCAGGGCAAGGCTCCACCACATCCTCGCCACCAGCGGGTCGTGATGAAGAAGCAACCTCTTTTTGCGGAACGGTTTTTGACGTTTTGGCCATCTAAATTTCTGTGGACAAAGATCGGAAGCATTTGGTGTTTTGAGAAAAAATTTGCAGTGATTGTCACAGATCTGCAGGTGAAGAACTTAGAAGATTTGAAGGTTGGAGATCTGAAAATGGAAAATAGTGAAAAGAAGGGCTATTTATAGATTGGGCAATGGCGGTTTAGAATCAACAGTGGCTGACCATCGTCTGACGAACATTTATTGCCTTGGTAACTTAACCGACGGGACATCTATCGCGTACGTCATGGTCGGGCTCGATGCAAACGTCAGTATATATCTAGTCATATCATTGAAAAATCATGTCGTTTCTCGCCACATCCTTCCCGAGAAACGAGGGGACTATCTGTATACGGTCAAAACCGGTTTCGACCTTCGTATAATTAATCAGGATTTGAGCATAATGGACCGAAGGTCGTCTTCATAATATCGAGATGAGATCCGAAGCCAGGTGATCGAGCTCAAAATTTAGGGACCGATCAATACTAAAATCGAAGTCAATATCGAGCTATGATATGAAGTAGCGTTATCGAGCTCAAGAGTCAGGACCCGAGTCAATTCCGAGCCCGAGTTAACATCGAGCTCAAGTCAATTCCGAGCCCGAGTCAATATCAAGCTCGGAACCTAGAGATCGACCACTACCAGGTCCGGCCAAGATCAAGCTGAGAGACAAGAGCTGTTATAGCCGCACTAAGGGAGAGAATCTCGACGGGAATTAAGGAAAAACTAATTAATTAATCTATCATGCGATCCTCACTATGTATTTTTAATTATATTCAAAGTCGGATCCCTCCACTATAAGAAGAGTGGCCATCATTTTTGTAAGGGGGATTGAAGACATCTACACACTCCCATATTAAAGAGATTACTGATATTTATATAGAGATTATCCTTTTTGGGGCTTTATACATTGATTTATCTTGCTTGCTCATAAATCGTTTGCCATTCAATTTGGTCTGTATTTCATTCTTTTTACAGTCAATATTCGATATATTTCTACTTACTTTTCCGATTTGTGTCAAGTTATACCATGTATCCTTAGAACTACGTATAAATTCAACTATATCCGTTCTTTCGGGTAAACAAGCATGGTAAACAAGCATATATAGTTTCTTAGTGATGAAAAATTGACAGATAATCGACTGCCTTTATCCAGAATATTGTCATATTTTGACAAAACCATTATTACTTTTTCAACCTAAACTGAGTACATTTTCTTTAGTATAATACAAAATAACAAAAAGGAGGGGTGGGGGGGAGTCTAACAAGACCAGCCTATGTAGTTCTCGGTGTAACCTTTTCCACTACGATTTACATCAAAAAGTAAAAGGTCACGTATCTCCACTACTCCTTATTTTATGTCGAATATATTTTCAAATTTTATACTTGAGTTGTGCCACGTCTAAATGGGATAACATATTAGAGAGAAAATACATGTTAAACTTTGAGGAAGGAGAAAAAGTAGAGAACCACCACCACCATGTGGTGGAATAATTATGATATGTAGACCACTAACCAGAGTTTTCGAGTTCAAGTCTTGAGAATAAAAAACCTTAGTTGGAAGCCCCCTTAAGGGGCCTATTATCCAGTAAAAATCCAGATTAGTTGGGGAAGACAGTTGAAGGCACTTGAAGCTCAACGATATGCACCACCACGCTAGCGTAATACATTTTAAAATCTCAGTAGTTGTAAGTTCGCTTTGCAGATAACAGAGTATTAGAGAGAAGCATTGCTATAGTCATGGGTCCAACTCCCCCAGGAACAGGAGTGATAGCTGAAGCTACTTTGCTGGCCTCTTCAAAACAAACATCTCCAACTAGCCGATAGCCGCGAGGATTTGTAGCATCCTGTTAGACAGCATAAAAATTAGCTGTCGTCTAGGGGCAATAAGAAGGTAAACATGCATTCCACTACAGCTGTGATCTCTTTCCTTTTTCCGTTTTGAATTTTTTTTAACAAATATATGGGTGACGAGAACTATCCACCATCAAATGGTTGGAACATTCTATAACTGGTCTTACAAACTAGCAAATGCTTGTGCATAAAGTATATCTATTTAAAGAGGATCGTGAAGGGAGGCCGAGGCAATATCAGACACAAGTATACTGCATAATGACAAGGATGAGAATAAGGAGACAGTTCGTAGATTTCACACCTCAACAGGATTGATCCCGACATCAATAATGACTGCTCCAGGCTTGATCCAGCTACCTCTAACCATGTTTGGTTGCCCTACAGCTGAGATTATGATATCTGCTTGTCTCGTGATCTCCTCAGGTTTCTTGGTTCTGGAATGGACAATGCTGACAGTGGCATCTTCCCTCTAGGGTAAACATAGAAAGAGCATTGAGAACGACATAATTAAATTACACATATATTATAAGACTTCAACACAAATGCTATTAGAAAGAAGCTCTTTGTAATATCATTTTTCACCAGAATATTACCTGCAGAAGCAGAGCGGCAGGCATTCCGACGATATTACTCCTGCCAACAACAACAGCTCTTTTACCCTTGATTTCCACATTGTACCGATGTAGCAGCTCAATGCATCCTTTAGGTGTACAGGGGACAAATAACGGTTCTCTACCACGCATCGCCAGCCGGCCAATATTTAGTGGGTGGAATCCGTCCACATCCTTCTCAATGCGAACAGCATTTAAGATGTTCTGTTCATTCATATGCTGATCCACAGTTGATGAAGACGTATTATTCAGCAATTAGACAATGGTCTAAAAAGACATTAATAGCTATCAGAAGTATAATAGCTTTATTTTTTATCAATTAACTCATCTCTAACAGCAAAGAGCTAGTCCAGCAGAGTATTTTTTTTCCCTGTCATACAGCAATATGATAGACATCTGATCAAACACACCCATGCAGCAAACGAACAAGTTACACTGGTCAAAGACTTATAATTCTATTGAACCTTATATATCAACATGGTATGCTGCATGTCACGAGTACACAAAAAAAGGATAATATTATTAAATTGTCAGGAATAAGCTAAGTAGAAGCATTAGCATGCTAGATACACTATTACTCAAGTGTACAGAGAATGTATCGACGAGTTACATTAAAAATAATACTCAGAAACCATTTAGAAAATAAATAAACTAGTCAGTCAAAGTTAGATCAAACTTCAATTCAAGCAATTATATGTTCATTACCAATTACCGCTTCTAAATGAAATAAAATCCGTTGGCAGACTAGCTTTGGGAAACTTCAAAACTAAAAAAAAAACTGATTGGGAACCACAAATAATGTCATGAGGTACTATCTGACATCTTGACTAGAGGCAAGCTTAGGGTTTCTTTCTCTAAAAATCCAATAGTTAACAATTTAGACATATCATAACTCATCTAAAATCCATTTTGGACATTTATCAAGTCACACGTCTAACATTTTTAACTCTAAGAAAATTCAGCAATGAAAGACAATAAAATTTGGTAGCATACAGAAGGTAACGGTAGCTGAACAAGAATTCCATGAACCATAGGATCATCATTGAAGCCTGAGATATACTTGAGAACTTCTTCTTCAGTTGAGTCTTCACGCAAACACACTTCATACGATTTGATCCCAACAGCTTCACAAGCTTTTTTCTTGTTGCGGACATAAGTTGCAGAATCCTTCCTGTCCCCAACAAGAATAACTGCCAGGCCAGGAACTACACTAATCGAATCTTTCATCAAAGATATTTCAGCAGCTATTTCATCTCTAACATCTTTTGCAATTTTTTTCCCATCAATAACTTTTGCTGATGCCTCAGTAGTCATTGAGGCTGCACAGTAACGATAACAATGAAAAAAAAATTAAAAACAATAGGCAGAATGAATCCACCAAAGCCAAACACCAACACTCTGAACACACAAAATTCTCAACTAACTTACCTACAACTAAGAAGCTCAATGAAGTCATAACTCTTCACATACCAATTATTAAAATTATATATTCGTTGGCCAAAATAAAGTCTTGCAGTGAAAGCTGAAAATGCTAAATTGAGAAACTAAGTTTAAGAGATATATCTTTCTGAACAAATTCGACAGTTTTTTGAGGCGGTTAATTAAATAAATGTCTGAACTTTGTATATCTACACGATAAAAAATCCCATTAAACCTTTGAATCCTATAAAAGATCATTTTCTAGCCTAAGCTTTTTATTCGTTCAACCTAAAGCAAAAATTGCCAATTCTTTCTTAACTTCTAATCTATAAGAAAATGTGATTTATAGTACTTTTAACTTTGATTCATAATATGAAAATTAAATGAACTGACGGTGCGATACATTTAACAGAATTTACCAGTGATGACGGAGGAAGAGGAAAAAGATGAGCGACTGGCATGAGTGATGATGGTTCTGGGAAAACATGGGTTCTGAAGGGGACCCACAGAGGAACGGAAGTGAATTTGGTGGCGCCGAAAAAGCGGTAGGAGCCGAGCTGCGGTGGTTGACGGCGGAGAGCAGTCGTTTACCTTCATCTTCATCATTGTTACCGGAGATGACGCCATGTTCCGACCAAGAAGGTGAACTTGAGGTCTCAATCTCAGCCCTATGCTTGCACCTTTTTGTGTGTTTTTTGTGTGTTTGGGGTTTTAGATTTTTTGTTTTTTATGTTTTTGGGTAGGGTTTAGGAGCATTAATCAGAAAAAGGAGCTCGTTTTTATAGTACTGTATTTCTTTTGGAAAGACTGGAATAATCTGAGTGGACAGAGGAGAATGCGGAGGAAAAAACAAGCATCTCTTTTCAGATTTTTAGACGGCGTCGTACTTAGAGGTGTCAAACGGTGCGGTGCGATTGCGGGGCAAACCCGCATAAGAATTAAACCCGCCCCGTCCCATACCGCATAACATTTGTACCCGCCCAACACTCACACCCGCATCCACCCGCCCCTGCCCCCGCCCCGCATATTTTTTTTCTTTCATTTTTTCAATTTTATTTCTTTTGAGTTTTTGGTTGAACTTTCTGATTTAATCAATCAAAAAATTGAAATATTTTTTGTTGCTCTTAAGCTACTGTGCCCTTTAAAAAAATTATTAAGCGAAAACTTATTAAAATGACAACAAAATATTTAATCAATCAAAATTTTTAAACAGAAAATGACAAAATTATTGAATAACACGTGTGATTTAATACTAGGAATAGCTTTCTTGATTTTGAACTCTTATGGTACTGTATCCTTTTAAAAAAAGATTTAACATATAAAACATTTTCATTTTTATTTAGTTATATTTTTTATTGTTTCACTTTTAATACTATAAATCTATTTAGTAAGATAAATATTTTTTAATTTAAGATTTGCACTACATTAGTGTTTTAAGAGATTTATTAAAAAATGATAGGAATAACACAATTATATTAATGAAGAATTTTCATGATATAGATGGTATGTTTGATTTTTTAAAACAAAGAATTTTCATGAAGTTAGCAACATCTTGCCCATCCCAGATTAGTGTTCAACCATTTTGGTAGTTCAAAATTCAAACCGATAATAAATATAGACCACCTATTTGTGTTTTGCCTTTTTCCAACAAAATACCTCATTTTCCAACGACATTGAAGGTGCAAGTGCAATTAAGCACTACATTATGACCGTGGTTAGTTTTCAGCCCGAATGTGACTCTTCCACTATACCACTAAATTATAAATTTTGATGGTGCACTTTTGAGTTCTGTTGAAAGAATACGATACGATGTTAATTAAGGTAAAAATAATTGATATATAGTGAATTGTCTAAATATTAGAATTTGAATTGGGGTAGAATGAATTATTTACGATTTCACCTAACTTCAGACTAATATGCGGCTAATTTGATTGAGTATGTATGATTCATAGTTTTGGCACATGTCCTGAGTTTTATTGCATTATTTTACTCTGATCATCTTTTGATGTTATTAATGGACACTTGAACATTCGAAAATTAAAATATTAATGAAAATGAGAGGATTTTAGCGGAGATTGGAGCAAAAATCTTTTTCTAGTCTACAATAAGTAGATGAAATATTTGACGGCAAACATATGCAAACTTCTGCTAACGAGCACAAGTGAATCAACCGGCTTCTCTAATTCTCATTCTTCCCATAGGATGTGAGTTCAAAACACAAGGATTTTAAGTCCTATTGGATCACACAAGAATTTGATCAACAAACTAACTTTATAGTTTGATTCTCGAAAAAGAAGAATGCACACTAACATTATAGTGTACTTTTCTAACATATGGACCAATGGCTACTTTGCTAACGCATTTGAAAAACTGGCTAAACTTTAATAGTCGTATAGTTACTTTTCTAACACATATGGACCAATGGCTACATTGCTAAGCATTTGGAAAACTGATTAAACTCTAATAGCCGGCCAAAAAAGTGGCGAGTTAATTTTTACACTGAAACCACTTCTTTATCATGAAGAACAAAAGATAGTATTCTACATATTGCTCTCACGTAGGTTTGTTTCTAAAGCTAAGCAAAATAAGTTGGAAAGACATAGATCATTAGAAAAAGAGGGCAAAGAGTAAGGATTCTAATTACTATCCAGATCCTCTCACTTAAAGAAAGCAAGGGATTGTTGAAATTGTCAAAAGTCACACATTGGTGGATGACAATTTTTAATGGAAATTTCACCTTATAAAAGGAGGCCTAATGTTTAGGATTTTAGTACACCTCTCATTTGCCTTTTATCTTCTTAAGGCATTTGTATCTTCTCTCTTTAGTATTATTTCACTTGTAATTTTGGAGTGGAATAAAATATTGATTGTATCCGAGAAAGTAGGCAAAATTGGCCGAACCTCGTAAATTCTGGTGTTCTTTTATTGTTGTCTTATTGTCTTGTTTATTATTGAGTGGTTGTCATAATTTTTGGTATAGTAGTTGTGACTCATTCACGTTATATACATTTGGCTTCCGCAACAATTGGTATCAGAGCCAATGTACTGTCTAAATATGCTCTGTGGTTGCAGCATAGTCTGATCTTCCACATCAGAAAAGATCTATCTTGGTAACTGAGTCAAGGTTCTGTCTGAGTATGCTCTGTGGTTGCAGCTTAGTCTGATCTTCCACACCAGAAAAGAAATAATCTTGATTTGTGTCGTCAGCTACTAAATAATATTTGTGTCAAAATAGGAGACAGTAAACAAGAAGAATCTACATCAAGTGTCAATAATACGTCATCGTTGGCATCTTCGCTTATGACAAGAATTGTGTCAAATGCGAAATTTGCGGTAGAAATTTTTGACGGGTCAGGACATTTTGGGATGTGGCAAGGCGAGGTTCTAGATGTTCTTTTTCAACAAGGGCTAGATCTTGCCATTGAAGAAAAGAAGCCAGATGTTATTGGAGAAGAAGATTGAAAAATTATCAATCGTGTTGCTTGCGGTACCATTCGATCCTACCTTGCTAGAGAGCAGAAATATCCATACACAAAGAAAACTTCTGCAAGTAAATTATGGAAAGCACTGGAGGATAAATTTTTGAAGAAAAATAGTCAAAATAAATTGTATATGAAGAAGAGACTGTTTCGCTTCACCTATGTTCCTGGTACCACAATGAATGAACATATCACCAGTTTCAATAAGTTGGTCACAGATTTGCAAAATATGGATGCAACTTTTGATGATAGTGACTTGGCCTTGATGTTATTGGGGTCACTTCCTAATGAGTACGAGCACCTTGAAACTACTCTACTCCATGGAAATGACGAAATTTCTCTCAGAGAAGTTTGTTCGGCTTTGTACAGCTATGAACAAAGAAAGGGAGAAAAACAGAAGGGCGGAGAAGGAGAAGCACTAATTGTGAGAGGTCGTCCTCAAAATCAAACGAGGACTAAGAAGGGAAGATCCAAGTCGAGATCTAGACCCAGCAAAGATGAATGTGCCTTTTGTCGAGAAAAGGGGCACTGGAAGAAAGACTGTCCAAAGTTGAAGAATAAGGCCAGACATAACAATGGAAAGGCCATTATGGATTCAAATGTAGCTGATTGTGATGATTCAGACTTCTCATTAGTTACAACAGAGTTATCAACATCATCAGACATATGGTTGATGGACTCGGCTTGTAGCTATCATATGTGTCCCAACAAGGACTGGTTCGTGAATTTTCAAGAAGGAGAATATGGAGTCATCCACACAGCGGATAACAGCCCTCTTACCTCATATGGCATTGGTTCAATAAGATTAAGGAGCCATGATGGAATGATCAGAACATTAACAGATGTTCGATATGTACCGGGTTTGAAGAAGAATCTCATCTCTGTGGGAGCCCTAGAATCAAAAGGGTTCAAAATCATTGCAGAAAATGGAGTGATGAGAATATGCTCCGGTGCACTAGTGGTAATGAAGGCCAATCGGAAGAACAATAACATGTACTGCTATCGTGGTAGCACAGTTATTGGGACAGCAACAGTAACATCCAGTGATGACAAAGAGGCAGAAGCAACTAGGCTATGGCACATGCGCTTGGGACATGCTGGAGGGAAATTCTTGAAAGCTCTATCTAATCAAGGATTGTTAAAAGGCGTAAAGACTTGCAACTTGGAGTTTTGCGAGTATTGTGTCAAAGGGAAACAGACAAGGGTTAAATTTGGTACAGCGATCCATAATACTAAAGGCATTTTGGATTATGTACACTCTGATATTTGGGGTGCTTCCAAAACACCTTCATTGGGTGAGAAGCCGTCGATGCTGAAGTTGTATTCTGATAATCGTGGTGCTGTTGTAGGATCGGCATGCTTATCGAAGCCACTTTTGCTCATGAGCCCTTGAGAGCTCTGTCCTCGATCGTTCCTTCGATCATTTCGGATGGAATTGCGTCCTGGGCTGTTGTTTCTACGATCTGCATTGTATGGTTGATATCGATCTCTGTTCGACCGGGGTTCTATGTCGATATCCCTTTGAGTTGTGCCGATGGGCTTGTTTGGATAAACGGAACCTGAAGGGGTCCCCAATTGATCATCCTCGACCTTGATCTTTGACTGGTACCGATTATGTACATCGGCCCAGGTTACCACTAGATATTTAATTAAATTCTTCTTTAGCTGTCGTGATGCCACCGAACTTCGTTCATTCAAAACCTGAGTAAAGGCTTGAACAACCCAATCGTCTGTGACCGGTGGTAGTTCTATGCATTCCATTTGGAACCGAGATACGAATTCCCTCAACATTTCATTGTCTTTTTGTTTCATCTTGAAGAGGTCTGACTTCCTAGTTGTAACCTTTATTGCTCCGGCATGTGCCTTTACGAAGGAGTCTACAAGCATGGCGAAGGAATCGATGGAATTAGGCGGCAAATTGTGGTACCATATCATTGCTCCTTTCGACAAGGTTTCTCCAAATTTCTTCAGTGAAACAGATTCAATCTCATCGTCTTCCAAGTCATTCCCTTTTATTGCGCATGTATAAGAAGTGACGTGCTCATTAGGGTCGGTGGTCCCATTGTACTTAGGAATTTCTGGCATTTGGAATTTCTTCGGAATGGGTTTCGGAAAAGCATTTGGAGGGAAAGGCTTCTGTACAAATTTCTTTGAATCCATACCCTTTAGAATCGGTGGCGCCCCCGGTATTTGGTCAACCCGTGAGTTGTATGTCTCTACTTTCTTGTCATTTACCTCGATTTTCATTTCTCCTGATTCAATCCATTTAGTGAGCTCCTCGAGCATTTTCATAACGGCGGGGTCAGTACCCGATTCGTTGGCGTTTGACCTTTCCGGCACATGCTCGGTCCTGTGGACGACTTCTGGTTCGATCCTACTCGGTGTTCGGTGCTAATTTTGTAGTTGTGCTATAGTGGCTTGTTGAGCCCGTAACATTTCGAATATCAATTGGAGGCTAACTCTACCATCTTCTCCGCCCTGTGTACTTCGACCGCTTGATCGAACTTCCCTGCGTACGCTACCTTCGGGATCAACTCCCAAATTTGCATTTAGGGCAATATGTGAACAGATATCGACGGGATTTGCAATTTGTACTCCCTCGAGGTCAGCCTGAGGCACCTCGATTCCTGGGGTGGCTATATTGTCATGAAATCCGAGGCCGTTGTCACCATGTGTAGGTGTTACTTGTGAGTTTGACATGTTTATCATGAAAACAAAGATTCTTACGAGAACAAGTGTAAAGCAGTGTATGTTATCGTAATCAGTATTAAGCAATCACTATTATCCTTAGCCCCATGGTGGGCGCCAAACTGTTTAACCTTAAATTTGGATAACAATTAAACTTATAATGAGGTTCTAAGGACACGTGATTTTACTTAATACCAATTGATAAATATGAAGATTAATAACAGAAATGAACTATAAAGTAAAGCAAACCAGTGTTAGAATGGAACTCAGCCCTCGAGTTTGGATACCCTCGAACTGGTTGGTGCAAGAGCAATTAAAATATAACAAGCTGATGAATAATAGTATAAACGAGAAAGAGAATTATATTGCTTTTATATCTGTGAACAATATGTCCTTACAAATAGTTAATACTCCCCTTTATATAGTAGAGCAATTCTACTTACAAAAAAGAAAGAATATTGAGATGAGGCAACTGGTAAATATGATTAGGGGCTGTGAAAGCATATATTTTATGGCATCCTTGGGACTTAAAGAAAGATTGACAGAACTCAAGAATGGAGCAAGAGCATATAAAAGGGGTGAAACGAATTTTTTTTATGAGTTCAGGAGTAAAGATATATATACTTAATTAGAAACGTCTCTAACATAAACGTTAATTATTAATGCAATTCAATCCAATAAAAATTACAAAATATCCAAAGTATATTACAAGAATCGGATTTGCATTTATTTACTGTAATTTAAACAACTCCTAAATATGACCTTATTTCTTTGACCAACTCAATTTATGAAAACATAGTTTATTTAAGTTATGTTATTAACATGTCACTTAAAAGATAAGTTCATATAATTTAGCTTTATCTTGTTTAAACTGAGCTTTATAGCAGCAAATCCGTTCAATTTAAGATTTTCTGCTAATAAGGAATATTTCGAATTTGTAACTTTTTAAAATATTTATATGTTATAGAATTTACACCTTGTTATTGCCATTTTAAATGTTCTAGTTGCTATGGATAAATACTATTGTTTACCCACAAAATCGGATAACAATTAAATTTGTGCTTGGTTTTAAGGATACGTGATCTAACTTGATACAAATTGATAAATCAGATTGAAATTAAAATAAACAATGGGAAAGTAAATGCAAACCACACAAGTTGAACAGTCTTAGCTTTAGAAGGTTAGCCGCCCTCGAGCCAAAAGTGCTTTTATCGATATCAGAACAAAATAACAAGAGAGTAATAAGAACTAAAAATAACAATATATTGCTTTGGGATGCGAGTTACCGTGTGTTCAATGAATTATTGGACCCCCTTTATGTAGTAGAGGAGTCCTACTTTAGGTACAATTCTATAAAAGGTATAAAATCTCTTGATTTGCTGATTGTCGGTTCCTTATTGATACGTGCCGAGATTCCCTCTGCAATATCCGACCGGCCATGGATATTTCGGTCTTCTGTTAGTTATCTCAACAATGTCTCTCCGAGCTCGTTCGAGGCTAAGGTCGACACCGGACTCACCGCTAGTCGAAGGCAGGCATTCCGACCTCGGGTCCTAGCTCGGTGGGACTCGAGGTCGATCTTCATTCCTTGGATGTTGTCACGACCCGAAATTCCCACCTTCAGACCGTGATGGCGCCTAACATTTTACTTGCTAGGCAAGCCAACGTTAGAATAATATTAACTAATTTTTAAGCAATCTTTAAATTATTAATAATCAAAGAAACAAATACGGAGGAAAAGTTTGAAATATAGTGAAATAACCCATAAAACAACGGTATCTAAATACCATCAGAATTGATATCACAAGTGCACGAACTTCTAGAATAAATACAAATAAAGGTCTGAATAAAATAAAGCTGTCTGAAAATAAGCACACAACCAAAGTAAAATAGACGGAGACTTCAGAATTGCGGACGCCATGTAGTTATACCTCAAGTCTCCTCTGGTAGATGAAATCCGAGCAAGTCTATGGTACGCCGCTGGGACCAGCTCCAAAATCTGCACAAGAAGTGCAGAGTGTAGTATCAGTACAACCGACCACATGTACTGGTAAGTGCTAAGCCTAACCTCGACGAAGTAGTGACGAGGCTAAGGCGGTTCACTTACATTAACATATACGCAATATTAATAACAATAACAAATAATAGAAATAAATCAGGTAACTCATTTATAATAATTGAAGCCAACTCACCAGTCATAATCCATTATTATTTCAACCAATTCTGTTGCAGCGTGCAACCCGCTCTCACAATATATTCACATTCAATTCTGTTGCAGCATGCAATCCGCTTTCACAATATATTCACATTCAGTTCTGTTATATATTTATTTCAATCAAGTATATATAGACTTTTTAATAAGTCTGTTGCGGCGTGCAATCCGATCCCCCAATATTGACTTTTAATAAGTCTGTTACGACGTGCAATCCGATCCCCCAATATTGACTTTTAATAAGTCTGTTGCGATGTGCAACCCGATCCTCCAATATGGATTTTTTAATAAGTCTGTTGCGGCGTGCAACCCGATCCTCCAATATAGACTTTTTAATAAGTCTGTTGCGGCATGCAACCCGATCCTCCAATATGGACTTTTTAATAAGTCGGTTACGGCGTGCAAACCGATCCTCCATTATGGACTTCTTAATAAGTCTGTTGCGGCGTGCAACCCGATCCTCCAATATGAACTTTTTAATAAGTCTGTTGCGGCGTGCAACCCGATCCTCCAATATATCCATTTATATCAATTCTTATAGAAGAAATTTCTCCAATAAATGCAATAATTAATATAAAACTATAAGACAACAAACATACAATAATTATGATTTAATTATGAAACAAACAATGATAAATAACAATTTATTATGGGAATCAAGGAGAAAATAGGCATTTTAATGTTTAATATGCTAAATGTCAAGTAGCAATTAATACACATAATTCAAATAAGATGTAACAGTTAATGCAGGAATTCAAGAATTAATATTTGACAAAGAATAGGAGAGAAACAATTATTATAACAATTAATTCATGATTTAAAATAATTTATGATTTTTCAAGTAAATATGCAAACAATTAATTTGACTACGTATAGACACTCGTCACCTCGCCTATACGTCGTTCACATGCATTTCACATAACAAATAATTTAAGGGTTCTATTCCCTCAAGTCAACGTTAACCACAACACTTACCTCGCTTTGTAATTTCCAATCAATTATTCAACCACAGTTTTTCCTTTTAAATTTGTCTCCGAAAGCTTCAAATCTATTCACAAACAATTCGATATATTCAATACTAATCATTGGAATTAATTCCATATGAATTTACAAATTTTTCGGATAAAAATCTGAAATTCATTAAAATATTCGACTGTGGGACTCACATCTCAAATCCCGAAAAAACTCATGAAATCCGAACACCCGTTCTGCTACGAGTTCAACCATACAAAAATTGTCCAATTCCGATATCAAATGAACCTTCAAATCTTAACTTTTCATTTTTGAAAGATTTTATAAAAATCTAATTTTTTTTCCATCTAAATCCGAAATAAATGATGAATATAGACATGGATTTGTGAAATATAATCAATTTTGGTTATAGAACACTTACCCAATTCAAAGTCGTGAAAAACCCCTTTGATATCGCCCAAATCCGAGACTTTATACTCAAAAATGAGTAAAAATGGCTAAGACCCAATTTTATGTATTCTGCCTAGCATTTTCGCATCTATGGGCTATATTTTTGCACCTTCGGTCATGCATTTGCGAGAAAAATCCCGCATTTGTAAAGTAGGGCTGCCAGGCGAGGTTCCGCATCTCCGAACATTTCTATAGAACATGCGACGTAGCACATGCGATGTCGCAGAAGCGACCAAATGACCGCAGAAGCGGTCTCTTCCCCATAAGCGATTCAGCCTTCGCAGAAGAGGTCGCGCATTTGCGCCCCATTTCTCCGTAGAAGCGACGCAACTGGCCAGTGCCCAAGTCACAGAAACGACCATCTTCTCACAGATGCGGTTGCGCACCTGCGATCACCATTGCGCAGGTGCGATTACACCAGGTTCTGCCAAGAACCTGCTGCTTTCAACATGCTCTAAACAATCTAAATTTCGTCCGAAACTCAACCGAGCCCCTCGGAACCTTATCCAAATATCTCAACAAGTCCCGTAACATAATACAGACTTACTAGGGGTCTCGTATCACGTCAAACAACGCTGAAATTACAATTCACATCCCGATTCAAACTTTGAGTTTTAAACTTTTCAATTTGCAAACCTCGTTCCAAAACATATTAAATGAATCCGGAATGACTTTAAATTTGTCACACAAGTCATAAATTACATAATGGAGCTGTTCAAATTTCCAGAATCGGATTCTGGCTCCGATATCAAAAAGTCAACCCCGTGGTCAAACTTGGAATCTTTAGTCTTTAAATTGCTAGTTCCGTTAAATGGTCATAACTTGAGCTAGGGACCTCCAAATTAAATCTCGGGCATACGCCCAAGTCCCAAATCATGATACAGAGCTATCAGAACTGTCAAAACACTGATTCGGGTCTGTTTGCTAAACATATTGAACAAAGTCAACTCACTTGAGTTTTAAAGCTTTATTTCGCATTTTAATCTATTTTTCTCATGAAAACTTTCCGAAAAATTTTATGGACTGCGCACGCAAGTCGAGAAAAGATAAATGGTGCTTTTTGAGGTCTTAGAATACAGAACTACTTATTAAATTTAAAGATGACATTTTGGGTCATCACATTCTCCACCTCTAAAACAAACGTTCGTCCTCGAACGGAGTTAGAAAAAAAAGTACTTGAGGTGGTGAATAAGTGTGGATATATACTCCGCATGTCCGACTCGGACTCCCAAGTAGATGCCTCTACCGGCTGACCTCTCCATTGCACCCGAACTGAAGGATAACTCTTTGACCTCAACTGTCGGACCTGCCGGGCTAGAATAGCCACCGGCTCTTTGTGATGACCCAAAAGGTTATCTTATGTTTTAGAACTCGAATCTGTGCTCTTAAGCCTAAAAAATCTCATTTTAACACTCCTCAATTTACGTGCGCAACCCGGGCAGGTTTTCAAAAATCCTTTATGTTGAAAACTAATGAAAATAAAAATTTTTGCCGTAAAAGTTGATTTTAGAATACTTCGTCCAAAATAAGAATCTGTGCGTTGACGATTCTGCTAGGTCCGTATCAAATTATGGGACCTGGGCGTATGCCCGGAATTGAATTCGGAGGTCCCTAGCTTGAGTTATGAATTTTTGATAAAAATTAAAAGTCTAAAAATTTATTATTTTTAAGAATTGATTGATGTTTGGCATTGTTAGTACCGGGTTCGTATTTTGGTTCTGGAGCCCGGTATAGGTTCATTATGATATTTAAGACCTGTCTGAGAAATTCTGTCAGAAATGGAGTTGATTTGACGTGATTTGGACCTTCGGTTTAGAAAATAGTAATTTTAAAGTGTTCTTGAGAATTTCATTTGATTTGGTGCTAAATTCGGAGTTCTAGTTGTTATTTTGGTGATTTGATGGCACGAGCAGGTCCGTATGATGTTTTTAGACTTGTGTGCATGTTTGGTTTGGAGCTCTGAGGGCTCGGGTGAGTTTCGGATAGGCTACGGGGTGATTTGCACTTAGAAAATCTGAGATTTTTGCTGTAGCAGCTGTTCTGGTGTGCCCTTCTTCGCGTTCGCGTAGGTAGTGTCGTGAACGCGAAAGGTAAAATTGGGGCAGGAGAAATTTCTTCTTCGCGAACACGAAGGATTGGTCGCGAACTTGAAGCGTTGGGGGTGGTACACTTCGCGAACGTGATCTGTCTCACGCGAACGCAATAGTTTAAGGGACTTGAGGGAGGGGGTCATGTTTTTCTACACGAACGCGTCCACTGGTCGCAAACGCGAAGGCTTGGGGGGAGTTTCCTTACGCGAATGCGAACGCGAAGGCCTTAGGCCGCTGTGCATTGCGATCCCGACAGGCCTCTCACGAACGCGATGAAGGCCTGTCCAGTGACTTAAAACAGACTCCAAACACGGGTTTAAGCTATTTCTTCAACATTTTTCAAGAACCAAATGGGTAAAGGCAATTTTCAAGAGTCAGTTTCTTCCCCAAAGTGTCTGTAAGTGATTCTAAAATATTTTCTTTCAATTACCCATTACATTTCTTGAATTATCAACCTAAAAATCTATAGTTTCATGGTAGAATTAGGGGTTAGGGTAGAAACTAGGGATTTCGAAAATTCGAGGATTTAGACCCCAATTGAAGTCGAATTCCAAAATTAATTACATATTTAGGCTCGGGGGTGAATGGGTAAAAGGATTTTTGGTCCGAACCTCGGGTTTTGACCAAGCGGGCCCGGGGTCGATTTTTCGACTTTTTGGAGGAAAATTTGGGAAATTTAATTTATGCAATATAATTGATTTCTTTAGAAATATTTGATATTATTGAGTTATTTTTGAATAGATACGAGTGGTTCGGAGGTGAATTCCAAAGGAAAAACTGTGATTGAGAATTAAGTGGCCTTCGGAGCGAGGTAAGTGTTGTGTCTAACCCTGACTTGAGGGAATTAGGAACCTTAGATTACTTTCTAAGTGAAATTCATGTGAGCGGCGTATATGTGAGGTGACGAGTACTTATGCGCCGCCAATTTACCTGTTTTTCATGTTTCTCTATTTTTCTTATATTGTCTCATTCCTATGCCAAATTGCTACGTGTTATACTACTGTTGTTCAATTTATCGTTCTTATCATGTTTACGAATTTTCTGGTGATAGTTCAGTTTTTATTTCAAAGTTGAGATTGATATTATGGAACCAAATATTGAAGTAAGGTTTGTGCTTGTTATTCTATCTCCCTGTTGTTATTTATGCATTGCATTATGGTAAGGGAGAGTGTTAATGCACGAAGGGTGATGCCGTGCCATATTATGAGTGTTAATGCACGAAGGGTGATGTCGTGCAATATTGTGAGTGTTAATGCACGAAGGGTGATGCTGTGACATATTGTGAGTGTTAATGCACGAAGGGTGATGCCGTGCCATATTGTGAGTGTTAATGCACGAAGACTGATGCCGTGCCATGATATGAGAGTTACTGCACGAAGGGTGATGCAGTGTCGTTTCTATTAATTTTATGGTAAGATTGAGAGTAGAAGCACGAAGGGTGATGCCGTGCATTTTTACTTATTGTATTCACTATTCCTGTTGATTCATGGTATATTGACTACTCCGATGATCATTCTGTTGTAGTTCTTTATCTTGTATTCCCCTCAGTATGTTCCCCTCCCGACATTTCCTGTTTAGTTCTTCATTTCTGTTATTTGCATATACACTGTTAAATTATACAGGTTGATTTGTAGGTGCCTTGCCATAGCCTCGTCACTACTTTATCGAGGTTAGGCTCGACACTTACCAGTACATGGGGTCAGTTGTACTGATACTGCACTTTGCACTTTCTGTGCAGATTTTGATACCGGCTCGGGTTGATCGAGATTTTGCTATTGGTCCGCTGTCCGGAGACTCAAGGTAGATCTGTCGGCGTTCACATACCTTGAAGTCCCCGTCTATCTTTTCTGTTCTATTGTTTCTTTCATTCAGACTGTTGTATTTCTTTTCTGACTATTACTTGTAGCAATTTCTAAAATGGTCGTGAATTGTGACTCCAGATCCGGGTAGTAGTAATTAATACAGTTTTATGATATTCCGTGCTTATTATATTTCATCTTAGTTAATTATTGATATTTACTGAATGGAAATAAGTAATTGGTTTAATGATTCTCTAACGTTGGCTTGCCTGGGAAGTGAAATATTAGGCGCCATCACGGTCCCGTCAGTGGGAAATTTCGGGTCATGACAGTTGGTATCAGAGCACTAGGTTACATAGGTCTCACGAGTCACGAGCAAGCTTAGTAGAGTCTGAAGGATCAGTACGGAGACGTCTGTACTTATCTCTCAGAGGCTATGACATTTAGGAAAAATATCACCTCTTTCATTCCTTTTCGTGCGGCATTGATTTTACTTGAAACCTATATCTCACATTCCTTTGTATCTACTCGTGTATGACATTGCACACTCGGTATCAGTTGTGCGTCGACGGTTCGTGATGCCGACAATGAACTACGAGGAAGCCAAAGATGCGCAAACATTGCCTCAATGTGTGATTTCGACTGAATATACGGACATATAAAGAGATCACCCAGTGAATAATGTGGGGGGAGGGGGTGCAACGTACCTTGGCATCTGGTGAACTATGACTTCGCGCTGAGTGGGGGAGTCCACTATCAATGAATGGATTGTGAGTTATGTGTTATATCAGTTTTGGCATCAAATGCATATATGTGGTACTGAAAGGTTCTCCCAAAATTTACATGTGTTTAAGACCTGAGATTTTGTAGAGGATTTGGTTGGGACTTGCGGTATGTCTGCCTCCATAATAATCCTATACTTCAGTACCAAAGGAGTTAGAGAAACAACTTTAAATTTACAGAAGATCTACTCAGCGTGGACGTCATGGTTGCGGATTTTGGGATGCTTCGGAGGAAGTACAGTGGTTGACGAGATTCTGGACTATGTGGTTTGTGCCAAGATTTGTCTGTATGGAGCTCTACTTTTGTGATCATTGTGTATAAATAGGGCTAAGGGTTACCTCTAATAAGAATCGAAGAGTATGTTAAGAAATGGGTCAGCTCAACAGTGTCGAGACAGCATAACAAAAGAATAAATTGGCCTTGGGAGAGATAATTCTCCACATGTATCTGTGGCAAGCCTATGAAGAGGGCAGACCAGCCAATACAACACCGCCCCACTTGGCTCGGTTCTCAAAAATGCTTTTGAAAGAGTTTGTTTTCCGGACTCTCCGTAATGCATGGCGCATACGGTTTGAACGATTGCGTCAGGTCACCATGACGGTGTCATAATATGCCATCATGTTCAATAAGTTAGCTCGTCATATTCCTACTTTGCTTCCTACAGCCAGAGAACGAGTCCACAGACTCATTAAAGGACTTATTATGATCGTAAAATTTTGTATGACTCGGGAGCTACAGGCTGACACTTCATTTCCACTAGTGGTAGAAATTGCCAAGATATTAGAACGTGTTCCGGGTGAGGAAAAGGAAACCAAGGAGACCAAGATGTCTCGAGGTTCTTGGGGATTCAGTGGATTCTACTCTGTGAGTATAAATCATTATGGCGGGGGCTCGGATAGTCGGCCAGCCCAGTTCGCACATCGGATTAATCGAGGTGCTCCAGTAAGTTCTTTTAATGCACCACTGACATAAGTGTCCTACAATGGTTATTCTAGTTATCTGGCACAGACTCAGTATGAGCAACCAAACCCGCAGATGGGTTGTTATGAATACGGCGATACTAGGCACATCATGAGAAAATTGTCCCAAACTTGGGAGAGGCATATTTTATCAAAGCACTCAGGCTACGTGCCCCATTGCAGTTACTGCACCACCCACACGATCAGTTAAGGGTGGAGGACAAGCGGGTAGAAGGCGTCCTAGAGGTGGAGACCCGGCTGTTGTTATGTTTTTTTTATGGTATGATGGGGGTCGTTACATCAGATGGTGTCGTTATAGGTACGACCTCGATTTAAAATAAAGGAATAATTTCCTTAACTTGATTCGGTTCTGAGAATCAAGACGAGTCCTCCTATTGTGCTCCACTTACGAGTAAACTTCGTAATTCTATAATCTACTTATGTGTTTACTTCTGTTGGGAGGTTTTATGGAGATAACTACACCTATCATTCCATGATGGACTCTAATAATATCTGTGAAGCTAAAGGTGCCTTTCTGGTACTTATTTCGGTATGTTTTGATGTATTTCCGGATAATTTATTTACAAATTGTGAATTATATGCCCTACCGGTGTGGGGTTTATTATGTGTTGTGATTTTGTTTAACGAAAGTTATTTAAAAGGAGAAAATGGAAAGTTTCAACTGGCAAGATGTACATATTGCTTGTGATTCAGAACAGAGGCCGAGGTCCTTATATTTTTAAATAAATTGATATGTTTAAACCGGTCTATGAGCTGTGGTGAAAGTTATATAAGGACGAGATCCTTGTAAAAAAACAATTCTTGTGTTTAAATTCTCCCTTGTGAAATTTAATTTGTACGATAGTACTAATAGGGAGTCATGCCTGCTAGGCTTATTTAAAAAATATTTGCATGAAATTCTCTGTGCATACTTGCCAAATTCGTGTTGTAATATTGAGTTGTAACCTACGAGATAGGTGCCCGCCCAGGTGGCGTTAAATGCGACTCGTTAATTCGGGTAAATAATTATGAGGTCTTCATGTCTCGCATCTCGTTATTAGTATTGTGAAGGTTTGAAACGAGATTTTTGTTAACATGAAGTTAATTGATGATTCTGTAATTGATTATGGAAAACTATTAAGACCAGATTAACCCAGAAGGGTTCCCCATTTAGATGGTCAGACAAGTGTGAGTTAAGCTTTCAGAAGCTCAAGACCGCTTTGACTACAATGCTAGTGTTGGTATTACACACAGGTTAAGGATCGTATACGGTATATTATGACGCCTCTTACATTTGGCTTGGTACAGTATTAATGCAAGATGGCAAGGTAACTGCATATGCGTCGCGGCAATTGAAAGTTCACGAGAAGAATTATCATGTTCATGACTTAGAACTGGCAGCCATTGTTCATGCGCTGAAGATTTAGAGGCATTACCTCTATGGTGTCTCGTGTGAGGTATTTACTGATCATCTTTGCCTTCAGTACCTGTTCAAAAAAAATGATCTTAATTTGAGGCAGAGAAGATGGTTGGAGTTGTTGAAAGACTATGATATCACTATTTTGTATCAACCCGGAAAGGCCAATGTGGTGGCCGATGCTTTGAGTAGAAAGGCTGTGAGTATGGGCAGTCTTGTGTATATTCCGATTGGTGAGAGGCCATTAGCTGCATATGTTCAGACTTTGGCTAACAAATTCATGAGGTTAGATGTTTCAGAACCCATTCGAGATCTATACTACAAGAATATTGACTTTTAGCGACCAAATTCTAACGAAGGGAATTGAATCCGGTCATTATAAGTGTATTTATGACGACCAATATTTTTTCCGGTCGTCAAAATCAATTTCTAGTGCAATATTAACGAAAGGATAATTTTTGGTCTTTAAAAATTATAAAATCCGGACGTTAAATATGAAATATTGGGCGCTAATTTTTTCCCTCTTTTTTTGCAACGCACATTCAACCCACGCACCCCCTCAACTCTCTTCTCCCACTCCCCACCCCCACCCCCCAAAAAAGGGTATATCTTTATATTGTTACTTAAAGAGCAGAGACCTAGTATCTCAGAAATTGAACTCTTTAAAGAATCATAATTTTGGTTCTTCTCTGCAACCTAGGGTTTCAATCTCCTTCTCGTCAAGGTAAGCTCTAAACTTGCAGTCAATTATTTTGTCCAAATTTGCCTATAAGTTGTTAAAGGAATGACTGAAAATTATCTTATTTTTTCATACGGAGTATAACATGCTGTCCAACTTTGGATTGAAGTTGTTGAAAGAATCTCTTAAAATTATGTTTGCATTTATACCAAGTATAGTGTGCTGCCAAATTTGCATTTTAGTTGTTGAAGGAATGTCTAAATCAGCCTGTTAGAGCCTTATTCATGAGAGGATTTACTGGAAATCATTGGAAATTTCTTTAATCCTTGTTCCATAAATTCATTAGAGCTGATTCTAAAGCATCTCTACGGAGTTATTGAAGGGTTCTTTATAAGAATTAATTATTTTTATGGTTTGAAATTGGGCATTTTTTTATGTTATCGTCTCTCTCTATCTCTATGTTTTTCAAATACTGGGTTGCATCTTATAATTACATATGCTCCAAACTAATAATTACATGTAGGTTTTATGACATTGCTGATGAATTCGCAGAAGTTGGTTTTTTATTTTCATTGAATATTGCCTCGTTATAGGTCAATTATGTGTATTCGTCTTGTAGAGCAGATAATTTTGTGGAATTGGGTTTGATTGCATATTATTATTGGAACAAAAGGTTTCTCACTATCTAGTCGTGATTGTATTGTAAAATTTTCGTGTGAAATAAGAATTCGCTAACTTTATCCTTAATTAAACTTTCTGAGTACATTAGGAAGAAATACGCGATTCTCTTTTTCTACCCACTAGACTTCACATGTGTTTGCCTGACATGTTAGCTTGTATCCTAAAATCACTCAACTGCTACTTTCACTTACTTATAATGAAGTTGAACTGATTATGGTTGTTTCTTAATGTATGTTTTCGCTATTATCAATTCATGCTACTGTAGAGATCACTGCTTTCACTGATCCTTATGAAGAATTTTAGAAGGTGAACATGCCTGCAATAAGATCATTTATATTAGCTCCACCTTACCAAAGCAATCAAATCATGGCCAAATCCCTTGTTTCCTCGCCTCTTGATGGACTTACTTCATCTGAAGACATTCCCACATTGTATGAATTAATTGAAGTAGTTCGTTTTCTGGATTTTCTTGTTTTTAGCTATCTCCTTTTTGACTTTCTAGTTCTTCTTTATTATATTGTAAAAGAATCGAACAAGTACGTAGAGCTTACCATGATCACCTTTGTTTTCTATATTATAAAGCAAATGGTGATTTCACTTAGATGCTCTTTAGTTTTGGCTGTTAGGCACTAGTTCTGCCATTTTCCATTCTCATTATCTAGTTATTTATGATCGATCAATTTGAAAGCTTGAAAATATTTAGTTTTGTCTTTGCTGTAAAGAAACATTCTTTTTGCTTTATTTAGTATAATGCTTTGGGTTGTGCTAGTGTACTTGGATATTTGAGATACTGCTGTGGTGCATTTAAAAAAGATTGGTCTGCATTTTTTGCTATTTCTGCACTTATTGTCAATACTAAAAGTTTTTGAATTAGAAGAAATAAGGAATAACACACAGTACCCTAATAATACTTGCTAGTTGGCATCCTTTTTCTTATTGGCAGCTTGCTGAAATATTTTTCTTTTTCGGGTAGCTTAATAATACTTTTCTTTCTTTTGTTGTATTAGGTTGACATGAATCTATCAAAATCTCGGAAGTTTGAAATACAATCAACTTCAAAGACTGTTAAGCATTCATACGTTGCGCCAAGTGCCTTAGCAAGGGGACGAGGGCAAAGCTTTAGATCTTTGGGTTCGGTAAGGGTAAATGCTGAACAGAGACTCCCGATTGGAAATAGTAAAAATCTTAATGCAGCAGCTTCTTATCTGAATGAGCTAGCTCAGAATACGAATCTTGCACCTCCTGGTTTTGATCCACTAGAAGATGATGTTTCCCTCCCTCAAGAAGTTGAAGTGATGCAAGACACTCAAAGAAGCAAAATAAGTATTTTTCTGTCTCAGTTTGTAATATTTGTTTGCTGTTATTGGATTGGCCCTTTTTTATGATTAACTCAAATTGGAAATTAGCAGGTTCGTGTGAATCTGAAAAGGTAAAAATGTTCTAGGACTCAAAGTTGGAGAAAAGTTGAGCGTCACTTTCTACCACAATCGAGCTGTTGGGAAGCATTCAACCACATTTGTGAGACACTTAGGTATATTAGTTCGTGATCATAATATGTGTCCATTGCGCGTACACTCGTGGGCGGATATCGAAGAATATAAGCTGGACCACATTTGGGAAGTTGTTACTGTAAGAATTTAAAGTATTACTTTAATTTGTTCTTTTGCCTTTTTCTTTTCTTCTTTCACAAATGAAAAGAAAATTAATTTTGAACCTTATAATCTTACATAATAATCATGTTAAATCATTGAGTTTTAGTTTAAGCGTAATAAAAAGAAAATATATTTTAGAGGCGCTAATTTTGCAGCATACAGATACTTCCAGAATAAAGGTTTGATGTTCGCCTCTTCATGCTTGCTGCTAGAAAAGAATTTGACTTTTTAGTTTTAATTTTTTTGATTGCTGTTAATTTTAATAATAGTAATAAAAGTTTGATCGGTACATCTACAATATGAGATCGCCAGTAATGGAGGCAGGGCCTCCTTAAGGTTTATTGCCGCTTTGCGACATAACATTTCAGTTTATATGCCATTTGAAGATTTCTGCTTTGGTTGAAGTTAGGTCACTAAGATTTTGTGTTAAAAGAAATAAGGAAGAATGAAATCAAGATAGGCAAAGGAAGCTCTTTTGCAGCGTAAAAAACTAAAGTAAATGTTTGGGAGGTTTTATCTCCATTCAGGCATAAGGTGTATTTTGTTTCTTCTTTAATCTTTGGATACAGTAATTTGAAGTTGTTGGCGTCGTTTCTGGCATGTATGGCTACAACCAGAATACTAGTATTATAGTTTAATTCTTTCATATAACATTCAAAAGAAAATAATTATTATTTAAAAGTCGAAGGATTTCATCTTAAAGTGTTTTGGTTCTAACAATTAATTTGTCACTAGTAACGCTCAATGTTTTATTTAATATTATTGGTTAAATTTTTCTTTTTTGTTTGGTTAAAACTCATTGAGTTTTATGTTTGATGATATTCTTAAAATATTATAGGACAAATTTGATAGTGCTGACATAAATGGTCAAAGAGATCATGTCTTGAAACATATGAGAAGGTTATGGAATAATTGGAGAGGATCATTGCACATTATTGTGAAATCTAAGCCATTGCGCGACGTTTTAAAGGATGTGCCAGAGGGGGTCGACAAGAGTGATTGGGAATGGTTGGTCAAGGAGCACTTCTTATCTGAAAAGTTTAAGGTATGACTTCATAACAATTTATAGCATCTTAATTTTTTTAAGCGGCAGACCACACCTTCTATGTTCTGTTGTTATTATAGGAAAGAAGTACAAGAAACTCAATGAATAGGTCTAAGTTGATTATGCCTCATCGTACGGGCAACAAGCCTATCAGAGAGATTATTTATGAACTGCTATGTAAATCGTGCTATTGTGTTAAGAAACCCCATCTTTGTTTAAATGATTTGTTTGACTTGTTTATTTAAATGCGAAGGGAGGCAAAGATGGTAATCCACCAGATATGGCAACTATTTTCTTTGAGACTCGTAAGAAGAACGATAAACTTGTCGAACCTGAAACCAATGAAAAATATGTATGTTTATTGATAAATTTTATTTTACCCCTTCCTTTGACTAAAAGCATTGCATTATTTCAAAGCTTATAATTTTTTAGGCTGAAATTCAAGAACTGGTACGATCTGAGCCGTCTCTTATAAACATTGAGGTTGTAGAAAGGTGCTTTGGACCTCAATGCAAGATCCATGTGTTTGGATTTGGAGGTGGAATAACCGCTAAGGAGTTGAAAGATGGTAACTCCTCTAAGGTTGAACTATTGGATGAGTTGAATGCAACTCGTAAAGAAAACCTATCACTTAAAAAAACGCCTAGATAACTTAGAGAGTACAGTTGCACGACTTGCAAGCAAATTTTCTGGTCAGCCTTTATCAACACCATGTTCAAGTGAATCAGATACAGGCATCTGACAGACAGGTTAGTAAACTTTTTACCAACCTTTTACAATTATCACATGTCATATTCATTTATTTAGCTAGTCACCCTGCCACTTTCTACTGCCATATCTTTCTTTATACAAATTATAATTCCACTTATGATATGATGAGTATTTCTTAATCAAATGAATAAACAAAACTTTCTTCTATTTTTCATGTCAACAACTCATGTGCCTCGCTCGTTTTTGTTGAAGGATGAAATAAATAAATAACTGCTCTTCATGAACTGAGTGATCACCATCCTACTTCACTATGAAAGCCTTCTATATTTCTTAATCCATTTTTCTTGATCACTTATAGAACTTATTTGTCCTTTGCTGAACTTTTTCCTTTTCTTTTGGGTTAAATCAACAAGATTATATGTTATTTTATCTAATTTTGATACTTTTCTACACTCAACAATGTGCTAAAAAAATTCTGTAAATATTTTTGCATAGACAATGAGCTTATTTCAAGTATCCAGAGAATTCTAATTCACTGGAATATTAATGGATAGCAGTCAACTAGTCAGATACCTCTGCTTCTGAATTTTTGCAAAAATCTCTATTTTGTTCTTTAGAAGTGTAACTTTCTTGTATGCTTTAGCATATTGTTTTGTTAGTACTATATAAAAAATTAGTAGCAACTACTTCTAGGTACAAAAATAAATGGCAGTGTCTCTACCATATGTAGTTGCGCCATTTTTCATTTTCCTTTTCTACTCTTTATTGATATTGACAAGTGTTAGATAGTCTCATTCAAGATACAAATAGACAGAACAGTAGTAGGAAAAAGATGACAGAAATTTTATAAATTAGTTTGTTTGGTATTTTTTTCTCAATGTAATTATGTGTACTGATATGTTTTGTTTGCTTTTTAAGATTCTTTTTTTAGGAATTTGTCTTTTCATTGTTGTTGTCTGCCCCCTCCCCCTCTTTGGTATTAGGGAAAAAAGAAAAAAGTGTCAACAAAGGCACACCATTACTGGAGATGGTGCTTGACTGTAGTTTAAATTTTTGGGACTTTCCCAGTCACGGTTATTTGAATTTCAGGAAATCTCTTATCATTTATATTTATAATGGCCAAGCTTGATTTATTTACTTCAATTGTTTAATCAACATACTGATTAAATTTGTTCATTTATTTTTCAAATAACATTGCTAGAGAAGTTTTTACTAAACTGACATGAACTTGTTCTTTTAGCAGATAAAAAATTTGAAGTATGAAGACGTCATTGAAGAAAGTGCAAAGCAAGTTGATGCATAATAGATTGTATAGCTTTCTTAGCGGTTGTCTAGGGATGTTATCATTTGTACATATGTTACTATTTCATCTTCTCTCTTTTAGGAGTTGATAGTGACAAAGTCATTCAGTTTAGATAGGTATTGTGTTGTTTTTTTAGTTCTTTCTAATTAACATATTCATTTTATTTGAATACATATTGATTACTTATTATTTTTTCTGATGCGTGTGTGAAAGTATATGGAATAATGAATATTATTGTGCAAACACCGGGAAAATTATGATATTATCTATTTGCATTTATAAAACTTGCATAGTAGCAACGACTGAATTATTAAATAGGTATTAGCAAAAACAAATTTGGTCATTAAAAATACTATTGTTAAAAGTAACATAAAATTAACGAAGGGGAATTTTAGTCGGTAAAAGTAATTATAGTAATCAAATTTATGGTTGCTTTTAAAGAGCTTTAATGAATGGATGACAAATCAACGAGGGGAAAATTCGGTCACAAAAAGTAGGTATAACGACCATAACTTATGTCGTCGCTATGGTCGTTAACTTTTAACGACGACGCTTTTCGTGACCGCTGACGACTAGTTTTTGCCCAGTCGTTAATGACCTATATCGACCATATTTGGGCTTTTAACGACTAGATTTTCCCTCGCTAAAGATCACTTTTCTTGTAGTGCTAGCTTGCACAGTGACTCGGTCTTCTTTATATGAGCGCATCAGAGAGAGGCAGTATGATGATCCTCGTTTACTTGTCCTTAAGGACACGGTGCGACACGGTGATGCCAAACAGGTTGCTGTGGGGGAAGATGGAGTTCTGCGAATGCAGGATCGTATTTATGTACCTAATGTGGATGGGCTTCGTGAATTAATTCTTGAAGAGGCACACAGTTCCAGGTATTCTATTTATCCAGGTATCGCCAAAATGTATCAAGATTTGCGGCAACATTATTGGTGGAGGAGAATAAAAAAGGATATAGTTGCATATGTAGTTCAGTATCTGAATTGTCAGTAAGTTAAGTACGAGCATCAGAGACCTGGTAGATTGCTTCAGAAGTTAGAAATTCCTGAATGGAAATGGGAGCATATCACTATGGATTTTGTTGTTGGACTCCCACGGACTCAGAAAAAATTTGATGCAGTTTGGGGTCATTGTGGACAGGTTGACCAAGTCAGCACATTTTATTCCAGTAGCAGCTACCTATTCTTCAGAAAGGTTAGCTAAAAGTTTCATTCGTGAGATTATCCGCCTTTACGGGGTACCCGTGTCTATTATTTCAGATCGAGGTACACAGTTTACCTCGCACTTTTGAAGGGCAGTACAACGTGAGTTGAGTACGCGGGTTGAGTTGAGCACAACATTCCATCCTCAGCCGGACGGGCAGTTTGAGCGTACTATTCAGATCTTGGAGTATATGCTCTGCGCCTGTGTTATTGACTTTGGAGGTTCTTGGGATCAGTTCTTGCCATTAGCGGAGTTTGCCTACAATAACAGCTACCAGTCGAGCATTCAGATGGCTCCATATGAGGCCTTATATGGAAGACGATGCCGTTCGCCAGTTGGCTGGTTCGAACCGGGAGAGGCTCGGTTATTGGGTACCGATTTGGTACAAGATGCCTTGGATAAGGTCAAGATTATTCAGGATCGACTTCACACAACTCAGTCTAGGCAAAAGAGTTATGACGACTGTAAATTTCGTGATATTGCATTCATGGTTGGAGAAAGAATATTGCTTCGGGTATCGCCCATGAAGGGTGTTATGAGATTTGGGAAGAAGGGCAAGTTGAGCCCTAGGTATATCGGGCCATTTGAGATCCTCGAGAGAGTGGAGGAGGTAGCTTATAGACTTGCGTTGCCTCCAGGGTTATCCTCAGTTCATCCGGTATTCCATGTGTCTACGCTCCAGAAATATCATGGTGACCCGTCCCACGTGTTAGATTTCAGCTCTGTCCAGTTGGACAAGGATTTGACTTACGAGGAGGAGCCGGTGACAATTCTAGATCTGCAAGTTCTCAAGTTAAGATCAAAGAGTTACCCTTCAGTTCGAGTGTAGTGGAGAGGTCAGCCTATTGAGGCAGCTACTTGGGAGTCTGAGTCCGATATGCGGAGTAGATATTCCCACCTTTTCACCAGCCTAGGTACTTTTCTATGTCCGTTCGAGGATGAACGGTTGTTTTAAAGGTGGAGAATGTGATGACCCAAAAGGTCATCTTATGTTTTAAAACTCGAATCTGCGCTTTTAAGCCTTAAAAATCTCATCTTTACCCTCCTCGATTTGCGTGCGCAACCCGGACAGTTTTTCGAAAATCTTTTATGTTGAAAACTAATGAAAATAAGAATTTTTGCCTTAAAAGTTGATTTTAGTTGACTTCGGCCAATATTTTTGGTAAACGGGCCCGGATCCGTGCGTTGACAATCCCGATAGGTCCATATCGAATTATGGGACCTGGGCGTATGCCCGGAATTGAATTCAGAGGTCCCTAGCTTGAGTTATGAATTTTTGATGAAAATTAAAAGTCTGAAAATTAATTATTTTTAAGAATTGATTGATGTTTGGAATTGTTAGTACCGGGTCCGTATTTTGGTTCCGGAGCCCGGTACAAGTTCATTATGATATTTAAGACCTGTCTGAGAAATTTGGTGAGAAATGGAGTTGATTTGACGTGATTCAGACGTCTAGTTGAGAAAATAGTAATTTTAAAGTGTTCTTGAGAATTTCATGCGATTTGGTGCTAAATTCGGAGTTCTAGGTGTTATTTTGGCAATTTGATCGCGCGAGCAGGTCCGTATAATGTTTTTAGACTTATGTGCATGTTTGGTTTGGAGCCCCGAGGACTCGGGTGAGTTTCGGATAGGCTACGGTGTGATTTGCACTTAGAAAATCTGAGATTTTTTCTGCAGCAGCTATTCTGGAGTGCCCTTCTTCGTATTCGCGTAGGTAGTGTCGTGAACGCGAAAAGTAAAATGGGGGCAGGGGAAATTTCTTCTTCATGAACGCGAAGGACTGGTTGCGAATGCGAAGCGTTGAGGGTGGTACCCTTCGCGAACGCGATCTGTCTCACGCAAACGCGATAGTTTAAGGGACCTGGGGGAGGGGGATCATGTTCTTCTACGCGAACGCGTCCACTGGGTCGCGAACGCGAAGGCTTGGGGGGAGTTGCCTTATATGAACGCGTAGAAAGACTCGCGAACACGAAGGCCTTAGGCCGCAGTGCATCGCGATTGCGACAGGCCTCTCGCGAACGAGATGAAGGCCTGTCCAGTGACTTAAAATAGACTCCAAACGCGGGTTTAAGCCATTTCTTCAACATGTTTCAAGACCCAAACGGGTAGAGGCGATTTTCAAGAGTCATTTTCTTCCCCAAAGTGTTGGTAAGTGATTCTAAACCATTTCCTTTTAATTACCCATTACATTTCTTGAATTATCAACCTAAAAAATCTAGAGTTTCATGGTAGAATTAGGGGTTAGGGTAGAAACTAAGGATTTCAAAAATGTGAGGATTTAGACACCAAATTGAGGTCGGATTCCAAAACTAATGACATATTCGGGCTCGGGAGTGAATGGGTAAAAGGATTTTGGTCCTAACCTCGGGTTTTGACCAAGCGGGCTCGGGGTCGATTTTTTGACTTTTTAGAGAAAAATTTGGAAAATTTAATTTACGCAATATAATTCATTCATTTAGCAATATTTGATATTATTGAGTTATTTTTGAATAGATACGAGTGGTTCGGAGGTGAATTCCAAAGGAAAAGCTGTGATTGAGAATTAAATGGCCTTCGGAGCGAGATAAGTGTTGTGTCTAACCCTCACTTGAGGGAATTAGGAACCTTAGATTACTTGCAAAGTGAAATTCATGTGAGCGGCGTATATGTGAGGTGATGAGTACTTATGCGCCGCCAATTTACCTATTTTCCATGTTTCTCTATTTTTCTTATATTGTCTCATTCCTATGCCAAATTGCTACGTGTTATACTACTGTTGTTCAATTTATCGTTCTTATCATGTTTACGAATTTTCTGGTGATAGTTCAGTTTTTATTTCAAAGTTGAGATTGATATTATGGAACCAAATATTGAAGTAAGGTTTGTGCTTGTTATTCTATCTCCCTGTTGTTATTTATGCATTGCATTATGGTAAGGGAGAGTGTTAATGCACGAAGGGTGATGCCGTGCCATATTATGAGTGTTAATGCACGAAGGGTGATGTCGTGCAATATTGTGAGTGTTAATGCACGAAGGGTGATGCTGTGACATATTGTGAGTGTTAATGCACGAAGGGTGATGCCGTGCCATATTGTGAGTGTTAATGCACGAAGAGTGATGCCGTGCCATGATATGAGAGTTAAGGCACGAAGGGTGATGCCGTGTTGTTTCTATTAATTTTATGGTGAGATTGAGAGTAAAAGTATGAAGGGTGATGTCGTGCATTTTTCCTTACTATATTCACTATTCCTGCTGATTCATGATATATTGACTGCTCCGGTGATCATTCTGTTGTAGTTCTTTATCTGGTATTCCCCTCAGTATGTTCCCCTCCCGACATTTCCTGTTTAGTTCTTCATTTCTGTTATTTGCATATACACTGTTAAATTGTACTGGTTGATTTTTAGGTGACTTGCCTTAGCCTCGTCACTACTTCGTCGAGGTTAGGCTCGACACTTACCAGTACATGGGGTCGGTTGTAGTGATACTGCACTCTGCACTTTCTGTGCAGATTTTAATACCGGCTCGGATTGATCGAGATTTTGCTATTGGTCCGCTGTCCGGAGACTCAAGGTAGATCTGTCGGCGTTCACAGACCTTGAAGTCCCCATCTATCTTTTCTGTTCTACTGTTTCTTTCATTCAGACAGTTGTATTTCTTTTCTGACTATTACTTGTAGCAAAGTCTAGAATGCTCGTGAATTGTGACTCCAGATCCGGGTGGTAGTAATTAATACAGTTTTATGATATTCCGCGCTTATTATATTTCATCTTAGTTAATTATTGTTATTTACTGAATGGAAATAAGGAATTAGTTTAATGATTCTCTAACGTTGGCTTGAATGGCAAGGAAAATGTTAGGCGCCATCACGGTCCCGTCGGTGGGAAATTTTGGGTCGTGACACTCCTCCTCGTAAGTCAAATCTTTGTCTAATTGGATCGAGCTGAAATCTAACACATGGGACGGATCACCATGATATTTCCGGAGCATAGACACATGGAACACCGGATGAACCGCTGATAAACTTGGTGGTAATGCAAGCATGTAGGCTACTTCACCCACCCTTTCAAGAATTTCAAAGGGTCCGATATACATAGGGCTCAACTTGCCCTTCTTTCCAAACCTCATTACACCTTTCATAGGTGAAACCCGGAGCAATATTCGTTCTCCAACCATGAATGCAATATAACAAACTTTACGGTCGGCATAACGATTTTGCCTAGACTGAGCTGTGCGAAGTCGATCCTGAATAATCTTGACCTTATCCAAGGTATCCTGTACCAAATCGGTACCCAACAACCGAGCCTCTCCCGGTTCAAACCAACCAACTGGCGATCGGCATCGCGTTACGTATAATGCCTCATATGGATCTATCTGAATACTCGACTGGTAGCTATTATTATAAGCAAACTCCGCAAGTGGCAAGAAATGATCCCAAGAACCTCCAAAGTCTATAACACAAGTGCGGAGCATATCTTCCAATATATGAATAGTGCGCTCTGACTATCCGTCTGTCCGTGGATGAAATGTTGTACTCAACTCCACCCGTGTGCCTAACTCACACTGTACAGCACTCCAGAAATGTGAGGTAAACTGCGTACCTCGATCTGAAATAATAGATACGGGTACACCGTGAAGGCGGACAATCTCATGAATGTAAATTTCAGCTAACCTCTCTGAAGAATAGGTAACTGCCATTGGAATGAAATATGCTGACATGGTCAACTTGTCCACAATGACCCAAACTGAGTCAAATTTTTTATGAGTCCGTGGGAGCCCAACAACAAAATCCATAGTGGTACACTCCCACTTCCACTCAGGAATTTCTAACTTCTAAAGGAAACCACCAGGTCTCTGATGCTCGTACTTAACTTGCTGATAATTCAGACACCGAGCTACATATGCATCTATATCCTTTTTTATTCTCCTCCACCAATAATGTTGCCGCAATTCCTGATACATTTTGGCGGTACCTGGATGAATAGAATACCTGGAACTGCGTGCTTCTTCAAGAATTAATTCACGAAGCCCATCCACATTAGGCACATAAATACGACCCTGCATTCGTAGAACCCCATCTTCCCCCACAGCAACCTGTTTGTCATCACCGTGTCGCACCGTGTCCTTAAGGACAAGTAAATGAGGATCATCATACTGCCTCTCCCTGATGCGCTCATATAAATAAGACTGAGCGACTGTGCAAGCTAGAACCCGACTGGGTTCTGAAACATCTAACCTCATGAACTGATCAGCCAAAGTCTGAACATCTGCAGCTAATGGCCTCTCACCAACCGGAATATACGCAAGACTGCCCATACTCACAACCTTTCTGCTCAAAGCATCGGCCACCACATTGGTCTTTTCAGGGTGATACAAAATGGTGATATCATAGTCTTTCAACAACTCCAACCATCTTCTCTGCCTCAAATTAAGATCCGTTTGTTTGAACAGATACTGAAGGTTACGATGATCAGTAAATACCTCACACGAGACACCGTAGAGGTAATGCCTCCAAATCTTCAGCACATAAACAATGGCTGCCAATTCTAAGTCATGAACAGGATAATTCTTCTCGTGAACTTTCAACTGCCGCGATGCATATGCAATTACCTTGCCATCTTGCATTAATACTGCACCAAGCCCAATGTGAGATGCTTCACAATATACCGTATACGATCCTGAACCTGTGGGTAATACCAACACTGGCGCCGTAGTCAAAGCGGTCTTGAGCTTATGAAATCTTAACTCATACGCGTCTGACCATCTGAATGGGACACCTTTCTTGGTCAATCTGGTCAATGGGCTTGCTATAGATGAAAACCCTTCCACGAACCAACGATAATAACCTGCTAAACCCAGGAAACTCCAGATCTCTGTAACTGAAGTAGGTCTAGGCCAATTTTGAACAACCTCAATCTTCTTAGGATCCACCTTTACGCCTTCTGCCGATACAACATGCCCCAAAAAGGCAACTGAGTCTAACCAAAACTCACATTTTAAAAACTTGGCATATAACTGATTAATCTTCAAGGTGTGAAGCACACTTCAAAGATGTTGCTCATGTTCCTCTCGGCTGCTGGAGTAAATCAAGATATCATCAATGAATACAACCACAAAAGAATCCAAATAAGGCTTGAACACCTGATTCATCAAATCCATAAATGCTGCTGGGGCATTTGTCAACCCAAATATCATCACTAGGAATTCGTAATGCCCATACCAAGTTCTAAAAGCTGTTTTAGGGACATCAGATGCCCTAATCTTCAACTGATGGTAACCAGACTTCAAATAGATCAAATAAGTCATCAATTCTTGGCAGCGGATATTATTTTTTGATAGTGGCTTTGTTCAACTGCCGATAGTCTATGCATATCCGCATAGAGCCATCTTTCTTCTTTACAAATAATACTGGTGCACCCCAGGGTGAGATACTAGGTCTAATGAATCCCTGATCAAGCAATTCTTGTAACTGCTCTTTCAATTCTTTCAACTCCGGCTGAGTGCCCGGAGCCAAATCAATACAGAAGTTAATATCTCTGTCGGGTGGCATCCCCGGTAAATCTGCAGGAAATACTTCTGGAAATTCACCAGCAACTGGTACTGAGTCCATAGAAGGAGCATCCGCACTGGTATCGCGAATATAAGCCAAATAGGCTAGGCACCCTTTCACTACCATACGCCGAGCTTTCATATAAGATATAACCTTGCTGGCAGAATGACCAGGAGTTCCTTTCCACTCTAACCGAGGTAACCCCGGCATAGCTAGGGTCACTGTCTTGGCATGACAATCCAATATAGCATCATAAGGAGACAGCCAATCCATACCCAAGATGACATCAAAATCTACCATATCAAGAAGTAGAAGATCCACACTAGTCTAAAGATTACTAATAGTAACCACACATGAACGATAGACATGATCTACTACAACAGAGTCTCCCACCGGTGTAGATACACACATAGAAGCACTCCGAGAATCACAAGGCACAACCAAATATGAAGCAAAATAGGAGGACACATAGGAATAAGTAGATCCTGGATCAAATAGAACTGAAGCATCTCTATGTCAAACTGGAATAATACGTGTGATCACAGCATCAGGAGATTCGACCTCAGGCCTAGCTGGAAAATCATAAAATCGGGGCTGGGCCCCACCACTCTGAACTGCGTCCCTGGGACGGCCTCTAATTGGCTGGCCTCCACCTCTAACGGTCTGACCTACACCTCTAATGGCCTGACCTCCACTTTTAATGGCCTGACTCCTACCTCTAGTTGGCTGAGCAGGCGGTGAAGCACTCGGTGCCGGTATGATGGCATGAGAATCTTGCCGAAATCTGTTACTCGCCAATCTAGGGCAATATGATGTGACCAATGTTTTTACACTCATAACACCCATCCTGATGTCGTGGCTGCTGAAGCTGAATTTGACCCAGATGGGCCGGATAACCACTGTAGTAACTCTGGAGCGATGATGCACTAATAGGAGCTGAATGTGCACTAAATATTGGCTGCCCAGAGTAAGGCATAATAGGACCGTGACACCCTGAAGCACCGGGAAATACATGAAGTGCTGAATGAAACGGTCTAGGAGGATGACCCCTACCAAAATTACCTCTGCCTCCAGACGAGGCACCACTGAAACCACCGAACTGACGAGGCCTTTTATCGGACCTCTGCCCTCTCTCCTGTGCAAGAACCATCTCGATCCTCCTTGCGACATTAGCAGCCGCCTGAAAAGAAATCTCACTTCCGATTTCCTTGGCCATCTGAAGTCTGATAGGGTGAGTGAGTCCCTCAATAAACCTCCTCACTCTCTCTCCATCTGTAGGTAGTAAAAGGAGAGCATGATGGGCCAAACCCACAAAATGGGACTCATACTGAGTAACAGTCATACTGCTCTACTGTAGACGCTCAAATTGCTTGTAGAATTCCTCTCTTAATGTGATAGGGAGGAACTTCTCCAGAAATAGCTGAGAGAACTGCTCCCAGGTAAGTGCAGGCGATCCAACTGGTCGGGTCAATGTATAATCTATCCACTACCTCTTGGCGGAACCCGTCATCTGAAATACAGCAAAATCGACCCCATTGGTCTCAACTATATCCATGATCCGCAGCACCCCATGGCAGCGTTCAAGATAATCTTGTGGGTCCTCAGAAGGTGTACCACTGAAGTGAACTGGAAAGAGCTTGGTAAACTTATCTAGTCTCAATAAGGCCTCAAAAGACATGGCGGGCCTATCACTGATCTGTGCCTCAACAACTGGCTGAACTACCCTAACTGGCGGGGCTGCTGGAGCTTGATTCTGGGGAGCAATGTGCTCCGGAGCGGGAGTAGTGGGAGTTTTTGCTCTTCCCCCAGCCTGTGAGACGGTTGGTGCCACTGGAAATGTACCATTATGGGCCACGCCCTCCATAAGACTTACCAAACGGACTAGAGCGTCCTGAAGTACTGGAGTAGCTATGAATCCTTCCGGGACCTGAACAAGTCCAACTGGTACATTCTGAACTGGAACCTCCTCCTGAAGGTCCACCTGAGGTTCTTCAACAGGTGCAGCTGCTCGAGCTCTGGACTGAGCTCTACCTCGGCCTCTGCCTCGGCCTCTAGCATGACCTCGGCCTCGACCTCTACCCCTGGCCATAGTTGCCACCGGGGGTTCTGGTAAACTGTCCATCGGTAGAGGTATTACGTGTTCTCACCATCTACGAGAGAACAAGAGTAGAATGGTTTAATCATCGATGATATAATAAAATCGCACGACAGAAGAAGAAAGAAGTGATATTGTTCCTAAACTTCATAGCCTCTGAGAGATAAGTACAGACGTCTCCGTACCGATCCTTCAGACTCTACTAAGCTTGCTCGTGACTCGTGAGACCTATGTAACCTAGTGCTCTGATACCAACTTTCACGACCAAAAATTCCCACCTTCGGATCGGGATGGCGCCTAAAATTTCACTTGCTAGGCAAGCCAACGTTAGAATAATATTAACCAATTTTTAAACAATCTTTAAATTATTAATAATCAAAGAAACAAATGCGGAAGCAAAGTTTGAAATATAGCGAAATAACCCATAAAAACAACGGTGTCTAAATACCATCCCAGAATTGGTGTCACAAGTGCACGAGCTTCTAGAATAAATACAAATAAAGGTCTGAATAAAATAAAGTTGTCTGGAAATAAGCACACAACTAAAGTAAAATAGACGGAGACTTCAGAACTGCAGACGCCATGCAGTTATACCTCAAGTCTCCTCTGGTAGCTGAAATCCAAGCAAGTCTATGGTACGCCGCTGGGACCAATTCTAAAATCTGCACAAGAAGTGCAGAGTGTAGTATCAGTACAACCGTCCCCATGTATTGGTAAGTGCTGAGCCTAACCTCGACGAAGTAGTGACGAGGCTAAGGCGGTTCACTTACATTAACCTATACGCAATATTAATAACAAAAACAAATAATAGAAACAAATCAGGTAACTCATTTATAATAATTGAAGCCAACTCAGCAGTCATAATCCATTATTATTTCAACCAATTCTGTTGCAGTGTGCAACCCGCTCTCACAACATATTCACATTCAATTTTGTTGCAGCGTGCAACCCGCTCTAACAATATATTCACATTTAGTTCTGTTATATATTTATTTCAATCAAGTATATATAGACTTTTTAATAAGTCTGTTGTGGCGTGCAATCTGATCCCCCAATATTGACTTTTAATAAGTCTGTTGCGGCGTGCAATCCGATCCCCCAATATTGACTTTTAATAAGTCTGTTGCGGCGTGCAATCCGATCCCCTAATATTGACTTTTAAAAAGTCTGTTGCGGCGTACAACCCGATCCTCCAATATGGACTTTTTAATAAGTCTGTTGCGGCGTGCAACCCGATCCTCCAATATGGACTTTTTAATAAGTCTGTTGCGGCGTGCAACCCGATCCTCTAATATGCACTTTTTAATAAGTCTGTTACGGCGTGCAACCCGATCCTCCAATATATCCATTTCAATCAATTCTTATAGAAGTAATTTTCCTAATAAATGCAACAATTAATATAAAACTATAAGACATCAAGCCTACAATAATTACGATTTAATTATGAAATAAACAATGACAAATAGAAATTTATTATGGGAATCAGGGAGAAAATAGGCAGTTTAATGTTTAATATGCTAAATGTCAAGTAGCAATAATACACATAATTCAAATAAGATGTAACAATTAATGCAGGAATTCAAAAATTAATATTTGACAAAGAATAGGAGAGAAGTAATTATTATAACAATTAATTCATGATTTAAAATAATTTATGATTTTTCAAGTAAATATGCAAACAATTAATTTGACGATGTATAGACACTCATCACCTCGCCTATATGTCGTTCACATGCATTTCACATGACAAATAATTTAAGGGTTCTATTCCCTCAAGTCAAGGTTAACCACGACACTTACCTCACTTTGCAATTTCCAATCAATTATTCAACCACAGCGTTTCCTTTTAAATTTATCTCCGAAAGCTTCAAATCTATTCACAAACAATTTGATATATTCAATACTAATCATAGGAATTAATTCCATATGAATTTACAAGTTTTCCGGATAAAAATACGAAATTCATTAAAATATTCGACAGTGGGACCCACATCTCAAATCCCAAAAAAACTCACGAAATCCGAACACTCGTTCCGCTACGAGTTCAACCATAAAATAATTGTCCAATTCCGATATCAAATGGACTTCAAATCTTAACTTTTCGTTTTTGAAAGATTTTATAAAAATCTAATTTTTTTCCATCTAAATCCGAAATAAATGATGAATATAGACATGGATTTGTGAAATATAATCACTTTTGGTTATAGAACACTTACCCAATTTAAAGTCATGAAAATACCCCTTGAAATTGCCCAAATCCGAGACTTGAAACTCAAAAATGAGTAAAAATGGCTAAGACCCGATTTTATGTATTCTGCCCAGCATTTTTGCATCTGCGGGTTATATTTTCGCACCTGCGGTCACGCATTTGCAAGAAAAATCTTGCATTTGTGAAGTAGGGCTGCCAGGCGAGGTTCTTTATATGCAGACATTTCTATCGCACCTGCGACGTCGCAGAAGCGACCAAACGACCGCAGAAGCGATTCAGCCTTAGCAGAAGCGGTCGCGCATTTGCGCCCCATTTCTCCACAGAAGCGATGCAACTGGCCAGTGCCCAGGTCGCAGAAGCGACCAGCTTCCCGCAGATGCGGTTGCGCACCTGCGATCACCATTGCACAGGTGCGATTACACCAGGTTCTGCCAAGAACCTGCTGCTTTCAACATGCTCTAAACAATCCGAATTTCGTCCAAAACTCACCCGAGCCCATCGGGACCTTATCCAAATATCCCAAAAAGTCCCGTAACATAATACGGACTTACTCGGGGTCTCGTATCACGTCAAACAATGCTGAAATTACAATTCACACCCTGATTCAAACTTTGAGTTTTAAACTTTTCAATTTGCAAACCTCGTGCCAAAACATATTAAATGAATTCGAAATGACTTCAAATTTGGCACACAAGTCATAATGACATAACGAAGCTGTTCAAATTTTCATAACTGAATTCCGGCTCCGATATCAAAAAGTCAACCCCGTGGTCAAACTTGGAATCTTTAGCCTTTAAATTGCTAGTTCCGTTAAATGGTCATAACTTGATCTAGGGACCTCCAAATTAAATTCCGGGCATACTCTTAAGTCCCAAGTCACGATATGGAGCTACCGGAACTGTCAATATACTGATCCGGGTCCGTTTGCTAAAAATATTGACCAAAGTCAACTTAGTTGAGTTTTAAAGCTTTATTTCACATTTTAATCCATTTTTCACATGAAAACGTTCCGGAAAATTTTATGGACTGCGCACGCAAGTGGAGGAAAGATAAACGGTTCTTTTCGAGGACTTAGAATAGAGAATCACTCATTAAATTTAAAGATGACATTTTGGGTCATAGGCGAGCTCGATTTCGACCGTATACATATAGTCCTCTCATTTTTCTAAGAGTAGATGACGGGAAACGACATGAACTTCCGATCCTGACTTCAATATTAAGTGACAAAAATGACAAAATGGTCGAAATGTCTTGTCAATCAAGTCTTAATGGCATTAAATGCTCGTCAGTTGTTGGTCGTCCATTCCCAGATGTGAACAGTCGCTAGGAAGCTATAAATACCCCATCATTAGCTCATTCAAACTTTACTTTCAAACCTTCTGACCTCGTACCTTTAGAAATTTCAACACTTCCAAGCATTAAATTTTTGGCTATTCTGAAATCTTTTTATAAGAACTTCAGCTCTGTTTTTATCCCTAACCATCAAGCTTAATCTTTTAACTCCCTCTCTTTTCTTTATTTATCAAAGAAGTGGCGAAGACTTCAAAATCTGTTCCCCAAAAAGAAACTCTCTCTGCCTCGCGACAAGTTGTTGAGGAAAATGTTTCGTCTGCTGCTACCGAGGAACCGACACCAAAACCTCCTTTGAAAATATTCATGCCCGGGGGGTGCCTGACCGGTGCTGATTTAAAAATCGAGAAGCCCTCTTCCGTACTGGGTCGGTGTGAGCCGGTCTCATGATATATTTGCTCGATCACGGAAGACGCCCTCTCCGAGGTCAAGAAAGATTGCAACTGGGCTAATAAGCACGTAGTGGTCCCCAAGCCTGAGTAAGACATCACTACCCACGTGGAGGTACTTTTAAGTATTTACACTTATCCCTTCACGTTGGGTCCCTTGGACCCACTCATTATTGCCTTCTGTAAGAGGTACGAGGTGACCCTTGGTCAAATTCACCCTTATTTTTGGAGGATAGTAATTCTCCTCCATATTTTCGTAAGCAAGATCGAGGGGTATCCCTTCACCCTCGACCATATCATGCGCTTATATTTTCCGCGACTTTATCAAGGGGACTAATGAAGCTTGCCCGTCGGGCAAGTAAGGCCCCATTCTCGAGCATCGAAAAAGATCGGGATCGAGGCTGGTTAGGCCGCTTTGTCCGAGTGAAGACCTCAGATTTGATCCCAGCCGAGCATATGCCATTTCCTAAGAAGTGGAACATGACACGTAAGTATAATCTTGCTTTCAAGATTTTGTTCATCGCTCTATATTTTCCTCCCTTCTCATCGATATTTTGTGGTGGTGCAGTTGTTGCTCGGATGACGGATGTAGTTCCTCGACTTAAGGAATGGGTCGAGGGCATTGTAACACAAAGGCCCTATTCCGAGCGTTCGTGGCGCGATCTTTCGAAGGGACGATGGGAGGCCCGTTCCCATGGTGATATTTTTCTTAAGTGGCATTTGATTTCCTTTCTGCGCTGTTGAGTTCTTACTCGTATTATTTCTTTTGGCAAGTTTATTAAAAGATGTCGCAATGAGGCCTCCATCCGGTGATGACAACATCCTCACCAAACCATCTGCTCTGAGGCAGGATAAAGAGAAGAAAAGAAAAAGGGCTCCGAGTTCTCCGAGCTCTGAGAAGAAGAAGCGAAGGAAAGCATCAGTGCTAGAGCACTGTCTCTGGACTCACTATATCGATTGAGGGATGAGTCCGAGGGGGAAGGATAAGCCTTCGATCTGGTGGCCAGTGTGTCGCCGCAGCTCGAAGGGCAAGGGGGCTCCGAAGCAGAGGGAGGCAAGGCCGATCTTCATCAAGTCGGGGAGGCAAAGGAAGAAGCAGGAACTGAAGCTTCTTGGGATGAGGGCAAAGCCCCGCAGGAAGCACTTGGCCCAATAGATATTTTCGAGTCACCCTCATTCACAGAGTCGATGTTCAACGAGGCACAAGGTGCAAAAGAACGCCACATCGAGGGGGCCCATAGAGCAAACAAACCCTTCCGCAGTTTTTTCGACGGCGTGGATTCGGCGGCCACGGAGGACGCCACTAGATTTGGCGATATAGAGATACCGAGGAAGAGCTTATCATCTGAAGCAAGCGGGCCTTCCTCGAGCCCAAAATTAGTCGATAGATTCCCTTCTCCAAGTGCTAATCCCAATCGTAAGCGATCCATTGTTATCTCCCTTCCGGAGGATGCCCGAGTCCTCTCCGCTCCTGTAGGGGTGGCCAGTTATCTTCGGACTTGGCATCGTATTGAAGCCACCAACAGGCAATATAGTTAGACAATCTATTAAGACTGTGAAATTGACTAACAATGAGGCAGAATATGAAATCATGATTGCAGGCCTTGAACTAGCCAAAAGGATGGGGGCAGAAGTGATAAAAGTCAAGTGCGACTCCCTCCTTATGGTAAACCAAGTTAATGCAACATTCGAGGTCAGAGAAGAATAAATGCAAAGATACTTAGACAAGTTGAAGGTAACATTATATCGGTTCAAAGAATGGACTTTGCAACACGTACCTCGAGATCAAAACAGTGAGGCGAATGCCCTCGCTAACTTAGGGTCATCGGTCGAAGACGACGAGTTCAATTCGGGGGCAGTCGTACAACTTATGAGATCGGTGGTGGAAGAAGGCCATGCCGAGATCAACTCGACGAGCCTAACTTGGGACTGGAGAAATAAATATGTAGAATATCTTAGGACTGGGAAACTGCCCTCGGATACAAAAGAATCGAGGGCCCTGCGTACAAAGGCAGCCCAATTTAGCATGTCCGAAGATAGAGCCCTATTCAGAAGAGCGTTTGTTTGCCCACTCGCAATATGTCTAGGGCCAGGAGATACTGAGTACGTTTTGAGTGAAATCCATGATGGTACATATGGAAATCATTCGGGCGCCGAATCGTTGGTTCGAAAAATAATCAGAGCCGATTATTACTGGATCGATATGGAAAAAGACGTGAAGGAGTTCGTACAAAAATGTGATGAATGTCAAAGACACGCACCGACGATTCATCAGCCCGGGGAGCAGCTGCATTCGATTTTGTCACCATGGCCGTTCATGAAGTGGGGAATGGATATTATTGGCCCCATTCTATGGGCTCTCGGTAAGGCTCAATTCATATTATTTATGACTGACTATTTTTCTAAGTGGGTGGAAGCCCAGGCATACGAAAAGGTCAGGGAGAAAGAAGTCATCGACTTCATTTGGGATCATATCATATGCCGATTTGGAATGCCGGCCGAGATCATATGCGACAACGGGAAACAGTTCATCTGCAGCAAGGTAAGCAAGTTTCTCGAGGATCATAAGATCAAAAGGATCCTATCAACACCCTACCACCCTAGTGGGAGCAGGCAAGCAGAATTAACCAACAAAACCATACTCCAAAACCTCATAAAGAGGTTAACTGACGCCAAAGGAAGATGGAAGTAAATCCTGCCCGAAGTCTTATGGGCATACTGAACGACCTCAAAGTCAAGTACCGAGACCACCCAGTTCTCACTGGTTTATGGCGTGAAAGCTCTAATACTGGTTGAAGTCGGAGAACCAAGTCTCAGGTTCCGATATGCAACCAAGGAATCAAACGATGAGGCTATGAATGCAAGCCTAAATATACTGGATGAAAGGCGTGAAGCAACCCTTGTCCGGTTGGCCGCCCAAAACCAGCGGATCAAAAGGTATTACGATCGATGGGACAACCTTCGGCACTTCAATGTCAGGGACTTGGTACTAAGGAAGGTTACACTAAACACCCGAAACCCAAACGAAGGGAAGTTGGGTCCGAACTGGGAAGGCCCTTATCAGATTATTGAGATCACCGGTAAAGGATCATACAAACTCGGAATGATGAACGGTGAGCAACTACCGAACAACTGGAACATATCTCACTTGAAGCGATACTATTGCTAAGGTACGACCCAATTCATTTCCTTTTATTTATTTACATTCCAAACTAACACTTGCAGGGAATCATCAAAGAACAATACAACCTTTAGGCCTGAAAGCACGCGTTGTAATCTTTTTCCCTTGAACCGGTTTTGTCCCAAATGGGTTTTTTGGCAAGGTTTTTAATGAGACAACAAGTAAATCGTGCTAACTTAAAATTGAAGGCCAGTTATGAACTGGTGTCGAAGAACACAACAGTATTCGAGGCCTCTCTTCGATAGGCCCCGAACACTGGGGTGTATCACCCTCGGTTCACGACTTTAGCAAGGAAGAAAATTTTATGATTGAACGGTCACAACTCAATCGATAGGATTTACTGTAAGGTCCAAATGGTCACATGAACCATGCCCGCATAGACTACTCGAGCCCTGGCACAAAACTTGTACACATGTGTAACTATCACGCACAAGAAGAAAAGTTTATACCTTGCGGATAAATATCTTGTCCTTTAAGAATTTATCTTTTTTTCTTTTAAGGAATTTCTTACATTCGATCCCCTAAAGTATCGAGACCAAGGGCCGCCTTTATCTGGGTTCAAACGATCACTCCCAATCGGAGGCTGTCGTTCGAAAACAAACTCGGACGACTCGAATTATCGAAACCCGGGGGCACAAAGCCTATTTGGGGTTGCCCAAATTACAAGGCTACGGCCATTCCGGGATATTGAAACCTGAGGGCACAAAGCCTATTTGACATTGCCTGAATTAAAAGGCTACGGCCATTCTGGGATATCGAAACCCGAGGGCACAAAGACTACTTGGCATTGCCCGAATTAAAAGGCTACGGCTATTCCAGGATATCGAAACCCGAGGGCACGAATTTATTTGGCATTGCCCGAACTCCAAAAAGCTACGGCTAATCTCGTTCGGGGATCGTTATCTAAGGCAAGTCCGGATAACTCGAGGTGACAAACCCATTGGGCAACACTCGAACTAAAAGGCTACGACTATATTAAAATGGCTCGTAGACGTCCGAAACCCGTAACAAAAAGTACCGTTGGAAAATTATAAATCTAAGGAATTATAAGTACTTTGGGTAAAATTTCCAGTCATACTGGATTCCCACGATGCCTTAGAAAAAATGAAATCAAAGGCAAAACCTGTTCGAAACTCCGAACATGGCTATTTAATGCTAACGCGTTTCAATCTCTACAAAACATAAAAAGAAAGGAAAATGAAAAACTCGAGAATTATCAAAGAGAAATAGAAAATTTGTATTTATGAAGTATAATCTTTACAAAGGCCAAACTACTCTGACAAAGAATACTAAATACAAAAAGAAAAGAAACAAAATCAAATAGAGGCATTTAAGCAGTCTGATCTTGGCCAGAGCCCACCTCGTAACTGGGATTCCCGGAGTCTTCTCCACTCTTGGACCTGCTTGAGTCCTCAGAATCGTCCTCCTCGGGATAGGCCAGCTTCCTCGCCTCGGCTTCGAGCACCTTGGCATTCTCGATCTTAGCCGATAAATCAAAACCCTGAGCGTGAACTTCCTCGAGGGCCTCCCTTCGGGATAGCAACTTCATATGCTCAACTACATTTTTTACAAGGTCCTGAGCCGACTCGGCATCAGCCTTGTACCGAGCCACCATTTCATCAGCATCGGCTTGGACCACAACGACCTCTAACTTGGCTGTTTTAAGCTCCTTGGCGAGATTTTCTCGATCTGAGACAATCGAACCTAACCGGGATTGGAGCTGCTCAACCTTTTTGGTCTGAACCTCGGCCCTCTCCTTTGCCGCTCTAAGTTGGATTTCAGCCGAAGTTAGTTGCACCCGAGCAGCCTTTTGTTTCGAGGCCAGACGATCCATTGTGCCTCTCCATTATTCGGTCTCAGCTTTGACTATATCTATTTCAGCTCGGAGCTGGTCAATACGATCGAGTTTTTGCTGGACCTGCGGATTTTGACCATCAGTTACCAAATCAAATTCATCATCACTAACTTTAAAAACTTTTACCTGCTCGACCAAATCAGCATGTTCCTTCTGAGCAACTTCCCGCTCGGCACAGAGGTTCTTAACCTCCCGCTCGAACAGGTCGCTAAGAAGTTTAAAGGCATCTCTCTTCTTAGTGAGCTCTCGAACTTCAGCTTCGAGTTGTTTTAGCTCGTCCCGGTATCTTAAAAAGGTTTCGTGATGAAGCACCGAGGCCTACGAGCACGAACAGAAACAATAAGTTATTTACGAAATAATCTAAGTGTAAATCAAAAAATCAATTAGGAAAGCATGAAGTTACCCGGTTTAGTGCCTGTTGTGCTTCGTTGAAAAGGCATGTAGAATCCATCTTGTTCATCTTGGCTTGATCATCCTCCATCACCAGACACTGAAGATAACTGGCCACCCCTACGGGAGGCGGAGAGGACTCGGGCATCCTACGGAAGGGAGATAACAATTGATAGCTTCCGATCGGGATTAGCACTTGGGGCAGGAAATCAATCTACCAATTTCGGGCTCGTGGAAGGCCCGCTTGCTTCATAGGGTGAGCTCTTCCTCGGTATCTATAAATCTCCAAATCCGGTGGCGAATCCACACCGTCAGAAATATCATGGAAGGGGTCGTTCACTCTATGGGCCTCGATAGGGCATTCTTTTAAACCTTGGGCTTCGTTGAACATCGACTCTGTGAACGAGAGCGACTTGGCAATCTCTATCGGGCCAAGTGCTTCCTGTGGGGCTTTGCCCGCATCCTCAAAAGCTTCAGTTCCTTCCTCTTCCTCGCCCCCCCCCGACTTGATAAAGATCGACCTCTCCTCCCTCTAGTTCAGAGGCCCCTAACCCTTCGAGCTGCAGCGGAACGCTGGACACCAGATCGAAGGCTTCTTCTTCCCCCTCAAACTCATCCCTCAATCGATAGAGTGAGTCAGTAGACAGTGCTCGAGCACTGGTGCTATGCTTGGGTTTACGTGCCAATCTTTTCCTTGGCTTCTTCTTCTTAGAGCTCGGAGCACTCGGAGCCCTTTTTCTTTTCTTCTCTTTATCCTGCATCGGAGCAGATTGTTCGGTAAGGATATCGTCATCACCGGATGGAGGCCTCATTGTGATATCTTTTGATAAACTTGCCAAACGAAATAATACGAGTAAGAACTCAACAACACAGAAGGGAAATCAAATGCCACTTAATAAAAATCTCACCATGGGAACGGGCCTCTTATTAGCCTTTCGAAACCTCGCACCACGAACACTCGGAATAGAGCCTTTGTGTTTCAATGCCCTCGACCCATTCCTTAAGTCGAGGAACTTTATCCAGCATCCGAGAAATAGCTGCACCACCACAAAACATTAATGTAGAAGGGAGGAAAAGAAAGAGCGATGAACAAAAAATTAAAAGCAAGATTTTACTTACGTGTCATGTTCCATTTCTCAGAAAATGGCATATGCACGGCTAGGATCAAATCTTAGGTCTTCACTCAGACAAAGAGGCCTAACCAGCCTCGATCCCGATCTTCGTCGATGCTCGAGAATAGGGCTTTGCTGGTCTGACGGGTAAGCTTGATTAGTCCCCCCGATAAAGTTCAAGACTATATAAGCGCATGAGATGGTCGAGGGTGAAGGGATAGCCCTCGATCTTGCTTACGAAAAAATGGAGGAGAATTACTATCCTCCAAAAAGAAGGGTGAATTTGACCAAGGGTCACCTCATACCTCTTACAGAAGGCCATAATGACCCGGTCCAAGGGACCCAGCGTGAAGGGATAAGTGTAAACACTTAAAAATCCCTCCACGTGGATAGTGATGGCTTCCTCATGCTTGGGGACCACTACGTGCTTATTAGCCCAGTTGCAATCTTTCTTGACCTCGCAAAGGGCGTCCTCGGTGATCGAGCAAATATATCATGAGATCGGCTCATACCGACCCGGTACTGAGGAGGGCTTCTCGATCTTGAAATCAGCACCGGTCGGGCACTCCCCGGGGATGAACATTTTCAGAGGAGGTTCTGATCCCGGTTCCTCGGTAGCAGCAAACGAAAGATTTTCCTCGACAGCCGGTCGCGAGGCAGAGGGAATTTCTTTTTTGGGGAACAGATTTTGAAGTGTTCGCCATTTCTTTGATAAATGAAGAAAAGAGATGGATTTAAAAGATTAAGCTTGATGGTTTGAGATAAAAAACAGAGCTAAAGTTTTTATAAATGGATTTCAGAATAGCCAGAAATTGAATGCTTGGAAGTGTTGAAATTTCTAAAGGTACGAGGTCAAAAGGTTTGAAAGTAAAGTTTGAATGAGCTAATGAGGGGATATTTATAGCTTCCCAGGGACTGTTCACATCTGGGAATGGACAAACGGCAACTGACGAGCATTTAATGCCATTAAGACTTGACTGACGAGACGTTTCGACTGTTTTGTCATTTCTGTCACAAAATATCGAAGTCAGAATCGGAAGTTCATGTCGTTTCTCGTCATCTACTCTCTGAAAAATGAGGGAACTATCTGTATACGGTCGAAATCGAGCTCGCCTATGACTTGGTAGATTAGGTTTGGAACGTGGTAGCCAAGGAATGAAGATCGACCTCGAGTCCCATCGAGCTAGGATACGAGTTCAGAACGCCTGCCTTCAACTAGCGGTGAGTCCGGTGTCGACCTTAGCCTCAAACGAGCTCGAAGAGACATTGTTGAGATAACTAACAGAAGACCGAAATATCCATGACCGGTCGGATATTGCGGCGGGAATCTCGGCACGTATCAATAAGAAACCGGCAATCAGCAAATTAAGAGATTTTTTTATCTTTTATAGAATTGTACCTAAAGTAGGACTCCTCTACTATATAAAGGGTGTCTGATAATTCATTGAACACATGGTAACTCGCATCCCAAAGAAATATATTATTATTTTTATTTCTTATTATTCTCTTGTCATTCTGTTCTGATATCGATAAAAGCACTTTTGGCTCGAGGGCGGCTAACCTTCTAAGACTAAGACTGTTCAACTTGTGTGGTTTGCATTTACTTTCCCATTGTTTATTTCAATTTAAATCTAATTTATCATTTTGTATCAAGCTAGATCATGTATTCTTAATACCATGTACAAATTTAATTGTTATCCGATTTTGAGGGTAAAAAATTATTTCTAACATAAATGTCATGAAATTAAACCGAGTAGTTTTCACCAAGTAACTTGTCGAAGAAAACAACTTGTCCTAGAGAGTAAGGAGGGAAATGAGCATGAAATCATCCAAACATTATAGATTAAAAATCGCTTTCCTTTGGTCAAACTCAAGTTGCTACTATATGTAATACTTATATTTACGAACTATTACGAACCATTTTTCCTCCTTATAACACTAAATAGTAAAAATACTTCTCAAATGATTCGTCCAAACAAAAGTTGCTATTATCGGAAGTATTTTCCTTATAACTCAATGCAAATTTTTGAAAGTTTGGACCGACTAGGCTCTAAGAGTGGCATTCATATTAAAATCTCTGTATTACGATCTGAAAATATGAAAGGAGTGAAAAACTAGCAAGAAGCTTGCGCAATACAATTGTTAATCTCATCAGTCTAACTAAACGACAGAGAGTAAAATAAGATAATTACAATTGGAATAGAGTAAACGTGTAATTAAGCAATAAACTTGAGGACACCTTCTTCACTGCACCTTAGAGTCTGACATTAATCGGTAGTTTAACCAATTAATTTAAACACATACATCATACACAAACACAAAGTAAGTTGATAATCTCTACTTGAACTTCAGATAATAATTCTTCTCTTTTTCTCCCAGGGGAACCTAGAGTTGTAATATGCGCCTGACCTGTTGGACATCGGGTTTTCCTTTTGTTTTTCTTTTTTCTAAAATCTCCTTAAAATTTGCACTACCGAGTTGGTGCAGTGATCTATAGGTATTGCATTTGCACGTAAGTTTTCCTTTAAAAAAAAAAAGAAAAACAAACAGAAACCCTGAGATCACTATAACAACTTGTTGGTGCCAATTCACTTGTGATTTTAGGAAAAACAAAAACAAAAGGAGAAGCCTGATGTCCAACAGGTTGAGGAGCATATTACTACTTAGGTTCTCAAGGGAAAAAAAACAGTGTTACCTGAAGTCCAATATAGATTATCAACTTACTTTATGTTCTCATATACGATGTATGTGCCCAAAAAAATTAGTTAAAGTATTGATCATAATATAGCAATTACCATATGTAACCATGCTCATTTGATATATGCCAGAAAGTTCAAGGTTTGGGCATTTTTTGGGACATGAAAGAAAGCTGAAATATAATATTCAAAATGGAAGAAATGTATAGAGAGGAATAGAGAATGTAATTGAGGGGTGGAAAACAAGGGAACAAAAGAAGGGCTTTTATAGTTGGTGTGAGGGGTTTTTACAATATAAAAGATGGGAATCTTGTGAATAACTTTCTATATTTGTATTGGTTTATATTTGATTTGATCAGAATCTAAAATTAGACTGAAATCATTCAAACTTTAAAAACCTACCAAAAATATAATCTTAATTAGAAACCAAACATCATAAAATGGGTAAATTATTAAAAAAAATTCTTTATTTGCCTGTCATCATTTAAATACCTTAAAAAGGTGTTATCTCTATAACACTAATCTTGATAGTTTAAATTTATTTGACTCGTCAGCTTTACTGATTCGAGGACGAATATTATTTTATAGTCGGCGTGAGGAGGGACGATACCTATGATTTTTCTTGTGAATTGCAATTTAACACATATTCGCTCGTAAAATCTAGCCTAATAAGAGTTGTACTATAATCCGGCTACAAATGGATTCATATTAATGTGATGACCCAAAATGTCATCTTTAAATTTAATAAGTAATTCTATGTTCTAAGACCTCGAAAAGAACCATTTATTATTCCTCGACTTGCGTGCGCAGTACGTAAAATTTTCTGGAAAGTTTTCATATGAAAAATGGATTAAAATATGAAATAAAGCTTTAAAACTCAATTGAGTTGACTTTGGTCAATATTTTTAGCAAACGGACCCGGATCAGTATTTTGATAGTTCCGGTAGCTACGTATCGTGATTTGAGACTTGAACGTTTGCCCGAAATTTAATTTGGAGGTCCCTAGATCAAGTTATGACCATTTAACGGAACTAGCAATTTAAAGGCTAAAGATTCCAAGTTTGACCACGGGGTTGACTTTTTTTATATCGGAGCCGGAATCTGATTCTGGAAATTTGAACAGCTCTGTAATGTCATTTATGACTTGTGTGCCAAATTTGAAGTCATTCCGGATTCATTTAATATGTTTTGGCACGAGATTTGCAAATTGAAAAGTTTAAAACTCAAAGTTTGAATCGGGTGTGAATTGTAATTTCAGCGTTGTTTGACGTGATATGAGACCCCGAGTAAGTCCGTATTATGTTACGGGACTTGTTGTGATATTTGGATAAGGTCCCGAGGGGCTCGGGTGAGTTTCGGATGAAATTCGGATTGTTTAGAGCATGTTGAAAGCAGCATGTTCTTGGCAGAATCTGGTGTAATCGCACCTGCGCATTGGTGACCGCAGGTGCGCAACCGCATCAGCGAGAAGCTGGTCGCTTCTGCGACCTGGGCACTGGCCAGTTGCATCGCTTCTGCGGAGAAATGGGGCGCAAATGCGCGACCGCTTCTGCGAAGGCTGAATCGCTTCTGCGGAAGAGACCGCTTCTACGGTCATTTGGTCGGTCGCTTCTACGACGTCGCAGGTGCGATAGAAATGTCCACAAATGCGGAACCTCGCCTGGCATCCCTACTTCGCAAATGCGAGATTTTTCTCCCAAATGCGTGACCGCAGGTGCGAAAATAAAGCCCGCAGATGCGAAAATACTGGGCAGAATACATATAATCGGGTCTTAGCCATTTTTACTCATTTTTGAGTTTCAAGTCTCGGATTTAGGCGATTTCAAGGCAGATTTTCACGATTTCGAACTGGGTAAGTGTTCTTTATCATATAGTGATTGTATTTCATAAATCTAAGTCTATATTCATCATTTATTTCGGATTTAGACGGAAGAAATTGGAATTTTTGTAAAACTTTCTAAAAACGAAAAATTTAGATTTGAAGGTCCATTTGACATCGGAATTGGATAATTTTTATATGGTTGGACTCGTCTCGGAATGGTTGTTCGGATTTCGTAAGTTTTTTCGAGATTTGAGACATGAGTCTCACTGTCGAATATTTAAATAAATTTCGGATTTTTATACGGTAAATTTGTAAATTCATATGAAATTAATTCCTATGATTTGTATTGAGTATATTGAATTGTTGTGAATAAATTTGAAGCTTTAGGAGACAAATTTAAAAGGAAAAGCTGTGGTTGAGTAATTGATTGGAATTTGCAAAGCAAGGTAAGTGTCGTGGTTAACCTTGACTTGAGGGAATAGAAACCTTAAATTATTTGTTATGTGAATTGCATGTGAATGATGTATAGGCGAGGTAACGAGTGTCTATACGTCGTCAAATTAATTATTTGTCTGCTTACTTGAAAAATCAGAAATTATTTTAAATCATGAATTAATTATTATAATAATTGTTTCTCTCCTATTCTTTGTCAAATATTAATTCTTAAATTTCTGCATAAATTGTTACATGCTATTTGAATTATGTGCCTTAATTATTATTTGACATTTAGCATATTAAATATTAAACTGCATATTTTCTCTCTGATTTTCATAATAATTTGCTATTTGCCTTTGTTTGTTTCATAATTATTGTATGCTTGTTGTCTTATAATTTATATTAATTGTTGCATTTATTGGGGAAATTTCTTCTATAAGAATTGGTAAATGAAAATGTTGGAGGAGCGGGTTGCACGCCGCAATAGAATTAATTATAATGAATATATTGGAGGATCGGGTTGCACGCCACAACAGACTTATTAAAAAGTCCATATTGGAGGATCGGGTTGCACGCCGTAACAAACTTATTAAAAAGTCCATATTGGAGGATCGGGTTGCACGCCGCAACAGACTTATTAAAAGTCCATATTGGAGGATCGGGTTGCACGCCGCAACAAACTTATTTAAAAGTCGACATACATATTTATATATATTGGGGGATCGGGTTGCACGCCGCAACAGACTTGATTAAAATGAATATATTGGAGGAGCGGGTTGCATGCCGTAACATAACTGAATGTAAATATATTGTGAGAGCGGGTTGCACGCTGCAACATAACTGAATGTGAATATATTGTGAGAGCGGGTTGCAAGTTGCAACAGAATTGATGGAATTGATAATTGGTTATGACTGTTGAGTAGGCTTCAATTATTATAAATGAGTTACCTGATTTATTTCTATTATTGTTGTTGTTACTAATATTACGTACAGGTAATGTAAGTGACCCGCCTTAGCCTCGTCACTACTTCGTCGAGGTTAGGCTCAGTACTTACCAGTATATGGGGTCGGTTGTACTGATACTACACTCTGCACTTCTTGTGCAGATTTTGGAGTTGGTCCCAGCAGCGTACCATAGACTTGCTCGGATTTCAGCTGCTCGGAGGAGACTTGAGGTATAAACTTGAGGACACCTTCTTCACTGCACCTTAGAGTCTGACATTAATCGGTAGTTTAACCAATTTTATTAAACACATACATCGTACACAAACACAAAGTAAGTTGATAATCTCTACTTGAACTTCAGATAATAATTCTTCTCTTTTTCTCCCAGGGGAACCTAGAGTTGTAATATGCGCCTTACCTGTTGGACATCGGGTTTTCCTTTTATTTTTCTTTTTTCTAAAATCTCCTTAAAATTTGCACTACCGAGTTGGTGCAGTAATCTATAGGTATTGCATTTGCTAATAAGTTTTCCTTTTTAAAAAAGAAGAAAAACAAACAGAAACCCTGAGATCACTATAACAACTTGTTGGTGCCAATTCACTTGTGATTTTAGGAAAAACAAAAACAAAAGGAGAAGCCTGATGTCCAACAGGTTGAGGAGCATATTACTACTTAGGTTCTCAAGGGAAAAAAAACAGTATTACCTGAAGTCCAATATAGATTATCAACTTACTTTATGTTCTCATATACGATGTATGTGCTCAAAAAAATTGGTTAAAGTACTGATCATAATATAGCAATTACCAGATGTAACCATGCTCATTTGATATATGCCAGAAAGTTCAAGGTTTGGGCATTTTTTGGGACATAAAAGAAAGCTGAAATATAATATTCAAAATGGAAGAAATGTATAGAGAGGAATAGAGAATGTAATTGAGGGGTGGAAAACAAGGGAACAAAAGAAGGGCTTTTATAGTTGGTGTGAGGGGTTTTTACAATATAAAAGATGGGAATCTTGTGAATAACTTTCTATATTTGTATTGGTTTATATTTGATTTGATCAGAATCTAAAATTAGACTGAAATCATTCAAACTTAAAAAACCTACCAAAAACATAATCTTAATTAGAAACCAAACATCATAAAATGGGTAAATTATTAAAAAAAATTCTTTATTTGCCTGACATCATTTAAATACCTTAAAAAGGTGTTATCTCTATAACACTAATCTTGATAGTTTAAATTTATTTGACTCGTCAGCTTTACTGGTTCGAGGACGAATATTATTTTATAGTCGGCGTGAGGAGGGACGATACCTATGATTTTTCTTGTGAATTGCAATTTAACACATATCCGCTCGTAAAATCCAGCCTAATAAGAGTTGTACTATAATCTGGCTACAAATGGATTCATATTAATTGTTGAAATTTAAAACAAATTGATATTAATTGTAGTTACTTCCGAATTATTTATTTATCTATTATGGCCTTTTGGTTATATTTTACCAGTTTTTGAAGGGGACAGAAATATCCAAAACAGAAAAACATGGGACGCTTGGAAAATGCTACTTCTTGCAACTTCAGAAATAAAAATTAGACCTAATAAATGTCTAACTTATTAACCTACCAAAAACATGATCTTGTCCTTATGATCTCCTTATATATGCATTCAGTTGTTAATCACTCAGTTTCTATTTGCAATCTATAATATTGATCTTGATAGTTCAAGGTAAGTTGACTTATTATTTTAGTTAAGTAGATCATATGGCAGTCAATAAATCAAAGGTTACGATATGCCTAAATTGTGGAGACAAAGGTTTTTCAAACGCATTCGTTTACTGTGTGAAATGTATGGAATTTGGTGTGCATCGCTACTGCCTTGATGACATTTAAATGTTTGTGATGACTGTGAAGATGAAGAAAAGGTTGCCAAATTTACTCCCCATGTAATGATTGATCAAGGGACAAAATTTGCAGGAGAAGAGAGCTTAAGACGTAGCAAACGTATCAAGAAAAGTCCAAGGGCCTTAGATGATTTTGTGTGTTATAAATGGAAACTTTAGAAAATAAAAAAAATTAAATGGCATCGGTTTATTTGTTAGTTATATTTTCTATTTCTTTATATGTGTTTTTTGTTTTTTGCAATAAGGAGGTTATTCTCCACTTTTGCATTCCAGTTGTATTAGGAAGTTATAATATAGCAAATGTATTGTGATTTTTGCAAGACTTTCTTCTGCTCTTTTCCTGTTGGGTTTAGGATTAAATGTGCTTACTTATTACCGGTATTCTTAATTATATATCATCTTCTATAAAGATTTTAAGATTATCAGTCCGGATTTTCTTAAAAAGGTCAAATTTGTTTAAGGTTTTTTCCCCTCTCTGAATCTTAAATATTGAAGTAAATTGGCTTCTTAATAGTAATTTTATTCTCAAAATTTAGTCAACAGAAGATTTTCATCCTCTTCGTTAGGTCACAAATTAACTTTTTTCTTTACTTATTTCTTGAATTACATTTCTACGTTTATTTTTGTGATTAGAACAACCTTGGGTTTGAAGTTGGAGAGATTGTAAAACTTCACTATAATTGAATATAGGAACAAAGAGATTAATTTAAAGAAGAATTATTATTTCTTAAAAGAAAACCAGCGATGTGGCTGGATTTTTTTTCAACGAGAAAAATAAGAAACAAATATTGAGGTAGGGCGTCCCACTTGCTAACGTCAAACCTAAGATAGAGGAAACAATCCTTCTCTAAAGGTAAATATAAGATCTGGAACTACTAACTAGTATGGTTAATAGATCGATTATTCACAGTTTATGAAACAAAAACCTTCAAAAATTAAATTAGAGACAATGAGATGTTTTATCTCGTAATAATTAACTTTCTTATCTTTCTTATATATTCTGTCTTAAAGGAAATAGAACATGATAAAGTATAGTAATATTTAATGTACTGTGCAAAATTCACCAATTCTTTTTTGAGTTAGTTTTTCACGTTGAACATCCTTACAAAAGCTTCATCACGAGATCCAAGTTATATTGAATCCAAGCTTCACTTAGATATATACATAAAAAATGACAAATTTTTTAATAAATTAAATATAGTTTATGAGTTCAACGGTAAAGATATAAGGATTGAATCCATCACGTTACAATCTAAGATCTATCTCTGATCTTGTACTTATACCATTATATTCCGTGTTGCCAAAATTAAAGATTTTGTTTTTTGTGGGGTGGGGGTGGGTGGATTTGGAGGCCATGGACGTGAACATGCATGAAAAAGTATTTCCTTAATTTGGTTTAGGTTTAAAACTAATTAGTAGACAATTTAATTGATAGAACATCTAGCAATTAATCTTAAGATACTTAATGTATTAAATCTTGTAGACTTGCTAATAAGGCAGTCTGAACAAGTAATATAGCGTGTATTGGTGTTTGATGCTGGACATTGATTTTCCTTTCTTTCATTCGACTAGTCTTGGAAATATTTTCATTAGTTTGAATCTCAATAAACATAGACAGATTTTGATTAGGTTTTGATCTAATTAACTGCTTTATTCTTCGCAATACTCTTCTTCAATCTGAAGATCAGCTCTGGTTTTTCTATTTCAGCAATCACTCTCTCGTGAATATGTCCTTAATTAGATGATAACACAAAGAACTAATTATAAGAAGAAAAATACGAGTACCACATTTCGGCGGAAAATTGTTTGTTCAAACTTCAAAGTACCTTTTTTTCTTAGATTTATTACTCCTTTCATCATGTTGTTAACATTTGCAATACCACCCGCTAATTAAAGTGATTGCATGTGCGAACAGTAATCAAAGTTTTCTATTTGCTTAATTAACAATACATACGTTGAGATAATAAGTGTGCTATGACCATCATTTGTTATTTCTTTATTATTTGGGTGGCTGCAGTAACTTTTATTTCGGTATAATCTAATTTTGTTAATTGCGAACAAGAAAAATCTCTCTTTATATATATATATATATATATATATATATATATATATATATATATATATATATATATATATATATATATAAATTTCCTGCTATGAATCTGAGTGTGTTGTATTGCGGGGGGGGGGGGGGGGGGATGGCCTTACCTCTAAAGGTTACAACACAAGAATACTAGTATCCTTCCAAAAAAACACAGATGCGAAACCTACAACTTCACCACTGTGTGAACTATACAAAACAAGTTCAACTTACAAAGAAATTCTCTTTGTCGTACTTTATCCTAATATTAGGTACTTGAAATTTGTCCATAATGAATGGACCGTTGGCTCCCTTAGGGAGTTGATGAAAGGATAAATATATGTTACTGTCAGAAGTGGTTGAAGCCAATTTAACTAAGAAGTCCACCACTTGATTAGCCTCCTATAAACTTATGAGAAATCGACAAGATCAGTGAAACCCCATTAGGGTTTCATATTAAGAAAGAGAGAGTCGGTCAAGAAATATCTGGGTCTTTCTTATTGCTTGAGCAGCCAAAATGAGAAAAGTAAAGTGTCTCTATACAAAGCTGGACCCCTATTTATATATTGGGCCTCTTGACCCAAAACTATAACAAAAAGTTACAATGGGCCTCTAATGCTGTGAAGTGTACAAATAAATAAATGGGCTAATGTCAAAACTTAAACTTGGGCTTCCGAATATAGTTCACTCCAATATCCCCCGCAAGTTGGAGGGGGATACGACTCCCAACTTGGACAGCAGCCCATGATGAACACTCCCTATAAGGGGCTTGGTAAACAAATCAGCCAATTGGGTAGTGGTAGGGACATGGTTCAGCTGAATTGCTCCATCGGTGAGTTTAGTGCGAACAAAATGACAATCCACTTCGATATGTTTGGTGTGCTCATGAAATACAAGATTGCGGGCAATGTGAATAGTTGTCTGGTTAAGATTAAGATGAGAAGAAACTAAAACATTAAGATCATCTAGTAAAAGAGTGAGCCAAGCAAGCTTAGCAACAACTTTGCTAACAGTCCGGTACTCTGCCTCTGCTGAAGAAAGAGAAACAACAGGTTATTTCTTGGACTTCCAACCAATGAGGGAACCACCAAGAAAAGTGCTAAATACAGTCACAGATCTCCTAGTATCAGGGCAAGCAGCCCAATCACTGTCACAATATGCAGTTAAGGACATATAAGAAGAAGCTTCAAAAAATATACCCAGATCAGAGGTACCCTTCAAATAACGAAGGATATGAAGGGTAACATCCATATGGGGAACCCTTGGGGATTGAATAAACTGGCTCAGGTGCTGGACTGCAAAGCATAAATCAGGCCTAGTATGTGTGAGAAAATTCAGCTTGCCAATCAAACTCCTGAATTGTTCTGGTTTGGGCAGCAACTCACCAACATCATCTTTAAACTTTTGATTCAAGTCCAAGGGACAAACAACAGGGGTAACCTCAGAATAATTGTATTCTTGGAGAACATCAAATATAAACTTGTGTTGATGAAGAAGCAAACCAGAAGGAAAGGAAGCCACTTCAATCCCAAGAAAATAATTGAGGGTACCCAAATCCTTGATTTTAAATTGGTCATCCAAAAAAGCTTTTAATGCAAGAATCCCAGCCTCATCATCACCAGTCAAGATAATGTCATCAACATAAACAACTAACAAGACAATAAAAGAAGTAGACTTCTTGAAAAATAAAGAGTAATCATTTAAAGAGTGTGTATACCCCCTAGTATAAAGAGCAAGAGACAATTTGGCATACCACTGCCTAGAAGCCTGCCTGAGACCATGGAGAGACTTTTGAAGTTTACATACCGAAGAACTAGAAGAACAAGAAGCAGAATCAACATACAGCCCTGGAGACAACATCATGTATACCTCCTCATCCAAGTTACCATGCAAAAAGAAATTGTTGACATCAAGTTGGAAGGGAGACTATTGCCTTTTAACAGCCACAACCACTAAGCATTTAACAATGGAAAACTTAATCATAGGGGAAAAGGTTTCAGTAAAGTCCACCCCTTCCAACTGTGTATCCCCTTGTATTACCAACCTAGCCTTGTATCTATCAACAGTACTATCAGCCCTATATTTAATCTTGTAGACCCATTTACAACCAATAGGTTTCTTACCTGTAAGCAATTCAACAATTGCCCAAGTGTGATGGGCCTCAAGGGCCTGAAATTCTTTTCTCATAGCCTCCTGCCAGGCTGGAATAGAAGCAGCCTGATGATAAAACTAAGGCTCAATAGCAACATTGTGAGAAGAAGGTTGAACTACAAAGGATAAAGAACTGGAGCCAAGTAAAGAAGGAGAAAGAGTACAAACAAAATCATCAAGATGTGTAGGAAGGTGATGAGGTCTGGACGAATTTCTAGTAGGCTGATTGGAGGGTGTGGGTGGTATAGGAGAAGGAGAATAGGAGGTATTGGAAGAATTCTGAGGGATTGATGATATGACTGGAGAAGGAGGGAGAGAAAGAGGGACAAAAAATGCATCCTTAGGAGAATTAGAAGGATCAACAAAGACAGGGAATGAAGAAGAAGAAGAAGAGGAAAGAGAAGGAAATATTGAAGTATCAAAGGAAAAAACATATTCATGAAAAATTACATCCCTGGAGACAAGAACTTGTTTGGTAGAGAGATTGAACAACTTGTAGCCTTTTTTAGCAATAGGATAGCCAAGAAAGATAGAAGGTTCAACCCTTGGTTGGAACTTATCCCTATAGCACTTAGGTATGGTGTGAAAGCAAAGGCAACCAAAGACTTTGAGGTGAGAATAAGAAGGAGAATATCCATAAAGCAATTCAAAAGGAGATTTATTCTGAAGTAGTTTGGAAGGGAACCTATTGATGAGGTATGTGGCAGTGAGTACACATTCCCCCCAGAACTTTATAGGTAGCTTGGATTGAAAAAGTAAGGCTCTTGAAGTCTCAAGCAAATACTTATGCTCTCTTTCTACAACACCATTTTGCTGTGGTATAAGTGGACAACTAGTTTGATGTAGAACTCCATGATCTTTAAAAAATTGTATACCATGGTTGTTAGAACCAAGTTCCAAGGCATTATCACTTCGAACAGATTGAACTTTGGTAGAAAACTGAGTTTGAACCATGGCAAGAGAGGATTGAAGTAATGGAAAAGCATTTCTTTTGGAACCCATGAGGTGTGTCCAAGTTGCTCTAGTAAAGTGATCAGCTATAGTGAGGAAGTACTTAAAACCATTATAAGTAGAAGTAGAGTAGGGCCCCCAAATATCATCATGAATTAATTGAAAAGGATGGGAAGTCTTTATGGTACTGTCAGGGAAAGGTAACCTTGACTATCTATCCATTGGGCTGATAGAACATGTAAAACACTGTTTGGAAGAGAATTTACAAGGAATACCAGAAATATCTTTTAATCTAACAAAAGGAATGTGACCCAATCTTTGATGCCATAACACTTCCTCTTTATTAATGGAAGAATGGTTTTTACAATGTAAAATAGGTGGAAGGGATATAGAGGAGGAACAAAAAAATATTCAAGGGATATCTACAATGTAAAGTTGCATTGGAAACAAAAGGTAAGCTAACAGTAGAAGTAAATGTAGTGGATTCTGAGGGAGACATGAGGAGTCTGTAAAGACCATGCTCCAGCTTACTAACTTCCAGTTGCCTCTTCAGTGAAGGGGCCTGTAAAATGCATGAGAGTGAGTCAAATTGGACCATGCCATGAAGTTGGATAACTAACTGAGACACAGAAATGAGATTATAGTGGAAAGTAGGAACATAAAGAACATGATCTAGGGTGAAGGAGAACAACTTAAGAGATCCTGTACAAGTTACTTTCACCTTGTAGCCATTTGGACGTGTGACAAGATAGGGAATTACTAAAGATTGAATGTTGGAAAGGATATTTTTGTGTGAAGTCATATGATGTGTGGCCCCAGAATCTAAAATCCAACTATATTCAGCTACTCTACTCAACAAAGATGCACGATACTGCACTTCTACACAGGTAGTTAAAGGAAGATTACCAGCAAAGTTTGCAGATGCCATCAAGCTGGATTGAGCAGAAGATGGATCAGTCACATGACCCTGCTGCAGTAAGGAAATGAGTTGAGCATACTGCTCCTTGGTGAGATCTGGGACTGAGGGAGTACCATCAGAATGACTAATTCAACCTCAGCATTTGCAGCCTTCTTCCAACCCTTAGTAAACCTGAAACCACTGGGAAATCCATGCAACTTATAACACTTGTCAATTAAATGACCACTCTTCTTACAATACATGCAAAATTGAGGAGCTTTATTTGAATCAAAAGACACTCGCTGAGGATATTGTTTCTGAGGATGTGATGGCTGAGAGAAATTAAGTGAGGTAGCAATGAAGGAGGTAGACTCAGGACTGAACTGAGTAGATGGATTGACCTGCCTTTGTCTTTCATCTTGAAGCAGAATGTTGTAAGCAATATCTAAGGATGGAGGTGGTTGCATCATGAGAAGGTTACTTATAACACTGACATATGTTTCATTTAACCCAATGAGAAATTGATGCAGCCTATCTTCCTCTTCCTATTTTTGGATGCCAGCTTTAGCAGCACAAGTGCAAGTGCTGCTATGACTAGAACGCATAACCTTTAGCTCATCCCAAAGTTTCTTCAGTTTGTTAAAATATGATGCAATGTCTAGAGCACCTTGATTGGTGGAAGCTAATTCCTTTTTAATTTTAAAAACTTTAAATCCATTTACAGTACCATACATTTTATTCAATTGTATACAAATATCCTCAGCTGTTTCAGAATATTGAACACTCTCAGCAATGTTAGGGGATAGGGAACTAGTCAACCATGAGATTACTATATTATTACACCTATCCCACTGTTTGCATTCTGTAGAATTGTGCGAAGGTCTAGGAAAAGTTCCATCAATGAATTCAATTTTATTTCTGGCAGACAAGGAAATAATAATACTCCTTTGCCAATCCCCAAAATCAGACCCGGGAAAAGGCACAGGAATTAGAGATAACCCGGGTATATCAGAAGAGTGAAGAAATAGAGGACTCGAGGGTCTAGGGGTAAATTCAGTGGGTTCACGAGAAGTGGATGTACTTTTAATGTCTGAATCAATCGGAACCATACATGCACCGAAAACCTAACAGGCAATATTCCAAAAAAATAAAACAGATTTACCGAAGTTTTTTGCAATCGGAAAACACGATCTTATGAAATCGAAGAATAAGTGAAGGAATGAACAGTAACAATCTTCCCCAGCTCCAGAAGAAATCTAGAGAAGAAACCAAACCAAAAATAATTGCGGACTCAGCAACGAAAAACAAACGAAGATGAGATGATCGGTAGCATCAGACGGAAGATGATGATGAACGTAAGAGAGATCCTGCTCTGATACCATGTAAACTTATGAGTAATTGACAAGATCAGTAAAAACCCATTAGGGTTTCATATTGAGAAAGAGAGAGTCAGGGCAAGAAATATCTGGGTCTTTCTTATGGCTTGAGCAGCCAAAATGAGAAAAGTAAAGTGTCTCTATACATAGCCGGACCTCTATTTATATATTGGGCCTTTTGACCCAAAACTATAACAAAAAATTACAATGGCCCTCTAATGTTGTGAAGTGTACAAATAAATAAATGGGCTAATGTCAAGACTTAAACTTGGGCTTTCGACTATAGCTCACTTCAACACCTCCCTATAGCAGTGATTAGGGGTGATGTTGACTTGGTTCATTAACTGTATTGCCTCATCAATAATCCTCTTCATTTTATAGTTATCTGTACGCCCCTCTTTCAATATATTTGCCACCAGGATAGAATCTAGTTCAATGATGAAGTCAAAGTAACCATGTTGAATACACCATTTGATTCCAAATAGTGCTGCTTGTGCTTCCGCATCATTGTTGCTATTGCATTTAGCAGAGATAGAAAAAGCCATTATGAATTCATCCAGGTCATTCCTCATAGTTCCTCCCAATCCTGCTTTACCATTTCCATGTAAAAAACTTCCATTGGTATTTAGCTTGAAGGATCCTTGAAGAGGTTTAATTCACACTACAATGATGGCTTCAGGAATAGGTTGTAGCCTCAGCATGGTTTCACAATATTTGACCCAAGGTAGAGTCAGTTTGCATCTAGGGAAAGATCTAAGAACTACAGCTTGAATGTTCCAGATAATCTGCTGCCTCATCTTGTAGAAGTTGAACCTTTTCTGATCTCCATATTTATATGAGCATCTTCTTTTTCAGATTTTCTAGCAAATGATGATAGGAGTGATCTACAGAATTTGTTTATGTATGACATTGTTGCTCTTTCGCTGGCACTAGTGATTAAGCCATCCTCTAGTGGGAATTTGTTTATATACTATCCCCATAGGGTAACGTATGGCCTTCCAAATGTACCTAGCTGCATCACTCTCCATAAAAACATGTTGTATAGGCTCATTTAAATGGTTAGTACAACAAACACAACTAGAGACAATTTGTTTTCAAAAACTAAGGATTACATCATCAAAAGGAAGCTTTGCCAACCATAATCTCCATGATAAAAAAGAGATCTTTAAAGGGATGCTAGAATGCCATACCTTGCAAAGTAGATGATCTTTAGGTTGAGTGCTTATGAACAAATTCAAAGTTATTTTGTTTGAGTACTTACCATTTTCTGTGAGGTCCCATATAGCTTGGTATGAAATGTCTTTATTGCCAATGTTGATATTCACAATACATTGAACAATTTCCTCTACGAAGGCATCTCCTAGTTTTTGAATGTTCCATCTTCCATAGTGTATAAAATCTTTGACAAGAGTTTTGGGATTGTTGTTGATGTCTGGTAGAAGTGCTGCCAAAGGGCCTTTTCCAGTCCAGTTGTCCTACCATATACATGAATTACCAGAGTTTATAAGCCATAATATGTGAGGTTCTGCTTTGTCTCTAACCTTCCTCTATGTTTGCCAAGCATGTGAATCACTAGAGGTCTTTTTCTAACTCACTGGATGTGATCTAGGGCAATATTTGTGATTCATGAATGTAGCCCACAATTAGGGGATAGTTCTAAATCTTCACCATCTTTTCGAGGCCAGGATATTAGCTAACGCCTCCATTCTTTTCAGCCTAGTGCCTCCTTCCTCTAAGGGGAAGCATAATTTTTCCATGATCTCCAATGATATTTCTTTTGATTGTTAGAGTAGCCCCAATAGAAATTAGCAAAATGCTTCTCAACCAATTTAAAAGTGCGGGGTGGGGGGGTGGGGGGACATAGTAGATAGAGTATATATAGGGAGAGATTAAAGAACATGTTTGATCAAAATAATTCTCTCCATAGGACAACATTTTACCATGCCACCCATTGAGTTTCTTTACAATTATTTTAACAAGGAAGTCAAAGTACACTAACTTTTTTCTTCCGATATAAATAAGGCAACCTAGATAAGTAAAGTGGAAGTTCTTGTCCATGTAACCTGTAGCATTCCTGATTCAATTGATTCTAATAGTACAAGTATTAGGAGCAGTTAAAAAGAAACTTTTATCATTGTTAACCTTTTGGCCAGAGCTATTCTCTTATCTCCTAATGGTGTCCATAAATAGATTAATATAAGCGTTACTACCACTAGTGAAGATAACAATATCATCAGCATGCGCAAGGTGATTGATCCGAGGACCCCTTTATGGCATAGAGAAAGGAATGAAATTATCATTAGATTATAAATTGTTCAAAGAGCAAGTAAGAACCTCATCAGCCAGGATGAAAATAGAAAGGAATAAGGGGTCCCCTTGTTTAAGACCTTGACTGGATGAGAAGAAGCCTTTTCTATTACCATTGACTATGATAGAATACCAAAATCTAGACAAAAAATTCATAATTTTATAAATCCATGATTCAGAGAAATCAAATTTCCTAAGGATAGAGGTTACAAAGCTCTATGACATTCTATCATAGGCTTTAGCCATATCCAATTTAAGGACTAAATTACCACCTTGATTACCTAGACAAATGGATTGAACTATTTCATGTGCTAGTAGAATATTTTCAGAGATGAGTCTATCTTTAACAAAGTCACTCTGATTAGGAGAGATTAGACTAGTCAACAAAGGAGTAAGTCTAATTGATAGGATTTTAGAAATAATTTTGTTAGTGAAATTAGATAGATTGATAGGTCTAAACTCACTAAATAAGGTAGGGGCATGCAACTTAGGAATTAAAACCAAACAAGTATGAGTCTAGAATTTGGTAAGAGGAGTACCTTTGAAAAATTTTCAAATGAAAGCACTAATGTCTTCTTTAATGATATCCCAACAGTTGTGGAAGAAGGTACCATTATAACCATCTAGACCAGCTGCACTAGAGGCAGACAGACTAAAATTGCCTGTCAGATTTCTTCCTTACTAGGTTCTTCATCTAGCTTATCTCTGTCTTCTTCAGTGATATTTTTAGTAATACAATTCAGAAATGTAGAATTCAGGTGAGGTGCAGGAAGGTTGAACATGGAGTTGAAGTGCCGAATAACTGTCTTTGCAATTTCCTCCTCTCTTTTTATCCATTTGCCCTTATGTTTTTTTATTCTCTTCAATCGGAGCTTCCTTTTTCTCTAAGCTTACTATGAAAATAATTGGTGTTCTGTCGCCCTCCTCAAACCATTTGGCATTAGTTTTTTTGGGTAAATAGAGAGTCTTGCATATCCATCCATTTGATGTATTCAGTATGTGCCTTGCTGGTTTCTTCCCTGTCGATGTCAGTATTGTTAGAGATTTAAATTTCCTCTAAATTCGGGATCTTTTATTCCCACTTGGTAACATGCTCATGAATGTCTCCAATTTTTTCTCTAGACCATTTACTTAATCTCTTGCCCAGGAGCTTTAATTTGGACTGAAGTCTCCACATGCTATTACCATTGATCTTAGTACTCCAAACTTCCTTAACTAGATTGCGAAAACCCTCTTGTGAAGTCCTGAAGTTAAGAAATTTGAAGTACTTAAAGTGAGAGTTAGTAGAGTTTGAAGATTTCATGAGTAGTCCTGTGATCTGAACTACTCCTCAGCAAATGTCTCACGGTAGTGTTTTGAAAATTTTTAGCCCATTTATCATTAATAAAGACTCTATCAAGCCTCTTCCAAATTCTTTTCCTTGGCCCTATGTTATTACACCAGGTGAACTTGGGACCTGTATAGCCAATATTTGTAGTACTACAATTATTCATACAATTTTGAAATTCCAGGCTCCTGTGCATCATATGAGGTTTACCACCTAGCTTCTCTCCGGGGTCAAGAATAACATTGAAGTCACCTCCAATGCACAAAGGACCATTAATATTTAGGCTGATGTTCTCCAGGATACTCCATAGATCTCTTCTTTCCAAAGCAGTACATTTGCCATATATAGCAGTGATAATGATGGGGTGGTTGTCTGAACCATTTTCAATTTTAATAGAAATTTGTTGCTCATCATTTGCAATAATAGAGGTATTGCTGATATTTTTCCAGAAGCACCATATCTTTCCATTATCATTGAAAATGCATTATTGATAGCCCAAGAATTTTCTGTACCCTTCAATTTTTTCCTTTCCAACCATGGGTTCCATTATTGAAGTGTAAAGAATGTTGTTAATGTCTATATGTTGTTTTAGCCTATGAATGGCCTTTTTTGGCCTCACTGCCCTAATATCCCAAAAGATTGTAGTGATCATGATATATTTGGGGAGAGAGTATCTTTCTTTTGTTTTCTCTTTACAGAGGTAGCATATCTATTTTTGTTACCCTTGCTTGAGTTTCTTGTTCTACTTCTTCCCCTTTATGTTTGGAGATACTCTTCTTCTTCATAGTTGCCTTTGTCTTGGTGCCTCTATTTACTTTGCTCAGTTCTCTGTGTACTTTGATGTAGTGAAGAGTCTTGCATTGGGTGGTCAACTGTCTTGTGTGTATTGCTAGGAATCGCCTAACAATGGTGAGTCTACATTCATCAGCCATGATTCTATAATAATCCTAGGCTTTGAAGATCACCGCTGGAATACCATTATGGGTGGTATGTATAACAATGACTGTTTTTCTGGGATGATGTGTATTGGTAGCCGAAATTGGGATAGCAGCAGCGACAGTGTTGGCGTAGGTAGGAGACTTTGAAATTGCTTCAGTTGATGGGTGTGCTGACATTGGGAGATAATTTTGATTAGTAGTATGCTCTTGGGGAGATCCGTCCGACGGTGCTATGAGGCGACGCGTAACAAAGACGCACCTAAGCTACCGTCTTTTGGGTGTTAACGGCTAATTGTACGAAGAGAGAAATAATTTTAGAGAGATGTTTAGAGGTAAAGCCACTTCTCTCCTTGTTCGCTAATTAGTTTAGTTAACAAGAAAACCTCTTACAAAAATAACTTAAACAATGAGTAAAGAAGGAAATTCATCCAAACATGTGATAAGTTAAATATAGAGTAAACCGTAAATTTTTAAAGTTAATAAGATAATTACTATTTAATTTTAAATCAATTGGTTATATGAATCTTATTATAGTCATTCCCCTCTTTCTAGGAATACAACTATGCGCACATTGAATATTTAGCATAACTAGACACTATATATACACTAACCATCAATTTATTACAATTCTCTTTCTTTTCTTTTAATATTTTTTTTTAGCTTAGGACCGATAATGATTTACGTGCAATGTTCAAATAAGTAGAGTTAGATCATGGTGCAAACTGCAAAGGTGTAACGACCCGGCCGGTCGTTTCGAGAGTTATAGCCTCGTTTTCTCTATTTTTACTTCTTTTTGTGTTATTCAGCTATATTATGTTATGTCGGGTTAGTTGGTTCGGGACCGGAGTGGTTTCAGAGTGAATTGAGACACTTAGTCTCTTAAGTAGAAACTTAAGTTGGAAAAGTCAACCGGATGTTGACCTATATATAAACGATCTCGAATTTGAATTCTGATATTTTCGCTAGCTCCGATATGTGATTTTGGACTTAGGAGTGCGTCCGAAATATGATTTGGAGGTCCGTGGTAGAATTAGGCTTGAATTGACAAAATTGGAAATTTGGCGATTTTGGTCGGCAGTGGAAAATTTGATATCAGGGTCAGAATAGAATTTTGGATGTTGAAGTAGGTTCGTAGTGTCATTTGTGATGTGTGTGCAAAATTTGAGGTCATTCGGACGTGGTTTAGTTGGTTTCGGCATCGGTTGGCAAATTTAGAAATTTAGAAGTTCTTAGGCTTGAATCCGAGGGTAATTTCATGATTGGATGTTGTTTTGAGTGATTTGAAGGTTCAACTAAGTTTTTATGTTAATATATGACTTGTTGGTATTTTTAGTTGAGGTCCTGAGAGCCTCGGGGTGATTCCGGGTGGTTAACGGATTTGTCGAAGTTGGAATTTGTAGCTGGAGCTGCTGCTACTGCTATTTTCGCACCTGCGGAAGAAAGCCTCGCAAGTGCGAGGCTGCTGGTGTGCGTGGGGAGTGCGCAGGTGCGGGCAACGCTGGGCCAAGACTGGGAATGCAGGTGCGAAGAATTGGCCGCATCTGCGAGCCCGCAGGTGCGAGGCCTTGAGCGCAGATACGGAGATGAGAATTTTGGGTTGGTTTCGCAGATGCTCACCAGGGACCGCAGATGCGAGTCCACAGGTGCGAGAAAGGTGTCCACAGGTGCGGAAGCTGGGGGATTAAGTGATTTGTGCAGGTGCGGCTCCTTGGACCGCAGGTGCGAGAAAATGGCCGCAGGTGCGAAAACACCTGCGCAGAAACTATAAATAGAACCCTTCGGGATTTTGGTGCATTCTTCACCATTTCTATTCGATTTTTGAAGCTTTTGGGAGACATTTGAAGAGGGAATCAAGGGGGTTTCATTGAGGTAAGTTACTTGAGCCCTAATACTTATATATATGGTAATTTTTCGTTGTTTAATCATGATAATTAGTGAAAATAAGGGGTTAGAGCTTGGAATATTTGGAAAGTAAATTAAGGATTTGAAGGACCAAACGTTATCGGATTTTGATGAATTTGGTATGGTTAGACTCGTGAGTGAATGAGCTCTCTAGTTTTATAAATTTTGTCAGATTTCGAGACGTGGGCCCAGGAGCCGGGTTTGAGCCAATTTCGGATTTTGGTCTAATTTTGAAGCTTTTCTTGTGGAATTCATTCCATTAGCGTATATTAATGGTATTGTACTGATTGTGAATAGATTTGGTGCATTTGGAGGCCGAGTCCAGAGGCAAAAGCATTGCGGGGGTAGAGATTTGACCGTTTTGAGGTAAGTAACGATTGTAAATCTAGTCCTAAGGGTATGAAACCCCGGATTTTGTATCATTCTACTATTTTTAGTGACGCACATGCTAGGTGACGGGCGTATGGGCGTGCACTGTTGGTGATTTGTGACTTGTTCCATCTCGTAGCAACTGTAAAGTTGCATACTTTGTTGAAACCATATGATACTTATATGTTTTAGAAAGAATTTCTGTAAATTGAGTTGAATGCCATGTTTGGGCCTTGCGCCAATGCTGTTTGGACCCTTAGGGGCTGTTTCTTACCATCCTCTCATTGTTTTCGATTGAAAATCTATACTCAGTCATATTTATACTTGTTTACCGCATAACTCAATTTTATGACTCTATTTTGATGCATATAAATGTTTTGGGCCGAATGCCCTGTTTTACTGAAATGCCCGAGTGGCTTGAGAGGTTTATGACTGAGTGAGGCCGAGGGCCTGATTTGCGAGGATGAGTGTAGATCGGGGCTGCCCGCCTGCAGCATACTTTATTATTATGGCACCTGAGTTGTCCGTGCAGCACGTGAGTTGTCCGTGCAGCTTATAGCGCTTGGGCTGAAGGAGCCCCTCCAGAGTCTGTACACACCCCCAGTGAGCGCAGGTACCTACTGAGTGCGAGTGCCGAGTGCTGAGTGACTGGGAGGCATGAGTGATTGTGAGGTATGCCCAAGTGGCAAGAGTGATTGTGAGGTATGCCCGAGTAGCACGAGTGACTGTGAGGTTTGCCCGAAGGGCTGTTTATGAGTGATGTTTTGCCCGAGGGGCTGTTTATAATTTTATCATTTTTGCTCACCTTTGCATTTTTCCCCTGTCTGAAAACTGTTGAAAAATATCTTTAAATGATTTTTACTGGAACGGGGTTAAACGAGATGTTTTGATTCAAATCCTGATTTTTAAAAGTATGTGGTATTTTACTGAGATTTCTCGATATGAATGTTATATGCTTTATTGCTCGTCACTACTGCTCAGTCTTTATTTATTGTTGTTACTTACTGAGTTGGCGTACTTGCGTTACTCCCTACACCTTGTGTGCAGATTCAGGTGTAGCTGGTCACGGTAGCAGTTATTGAGTGTTCTGGTTGCAGATTTTCTTGGAGATAGCAAGGTAGCTATTTGGCGATCGCAGCCCTTGCTCTTCTCCCTCTTATCTTCCTCTAGTTGTATTTAGCTATTTTCCAGGCTGAGTTAGCCTTGAAATTGTTAGACAGATTGAAGTAGATGCTCATGACTAGTGACACCCCGATGTCGGACTTTTTTTTCCGCACTTTTATTTTGATTGGAACTCCTTTACGAAGGTTTTTATGTTAAATAACCTTGAAATTATCTTTAAAATAAAAATATCGTTTTGTTTTGGAAATGAGTCGGCTTGCCTAGTTCCACGATAGGCGCCATCACGACAGGGGTTAGTTTTGGGTCATGACAGATTGGTATCAGAGCCTAGGTTACATAGGTCTCACGAGTCATGAGCGGGTTTAGTAGAGTCTTGCAGATCGGTACGGAGATGTCTGTACATATCTTCAGGAGGTTGCAGAACCTTTAGGAAACTCCACATTCTTGAATTCTTGTCGGGCGAATCTGTTGATTCTAGTAACTAAACATCTGTTGTTTCATTCTCTCACCGATAGTGAGGACTCGTACTACCGCTCAGAAGGGCCAGACACCAGTACCACCAGCCAGGGCCGCGAGAGGCCGAGGCCGTGGTAGAGGCCATGGTAGGGGTAGAGGTGCAGCCCGTACAGCAGCTGGGGCAGTACCTGCAGATCCACCGGTTGTCTCCAATTTTTTCTCTAGACCTTTTACTCAATCTCTTTACAAGGAGCATTAATTTGGACTGAAGTCTCCACATGCTATTACCATTGATCTTAGTACTCCAAAATTCCTTAACTAGATTGCGAAAACCCTCTTGTGAAGTCCAGAAGTTAAGGAATTTGAAGTACTTAAAGTGAGAGTTAGTAGAGTTTGAAGATTTCATGAGTAGTCCTGTGATCTGAACTAATCCTCAGCAAATGTCTCACGGTAGTGTTTTGAAAATTTTTAGCCCATTTATCATTAATAAAGACTCTATCAAGCCTATTCCAAATTCTTTTCCTTGGCCCTATGTTATTACACCAGGTGAACTTGGGACCTGTATAGCCAATATTTGTAGTACCACAAATATCCATACAATTTTGAAATTCCAGACTCCTGTGCATCATATGAGGTTTACCACCTAGCTTCTCTCCGGGGTCAAGAATAACATTGAAGGCACTTCCAATGCACCAAGGACCATTAATATTTAGGTTGATGTTCTCCAGGATACTCCATAGATCTCTTCTTTCCAAAGCAGTACATTTGCCATATATAGCAGTGATAATGATGGAGTGGTTGTCTGAACCATTTTCAATTTTAATAGAAATTTGTTGCTTATCATTTGCAATAATAGAGGTATTGCTGATATTTTTCCAGAAGCACCATATCTTTCCATTATAATTGAAAATGCATTCTTGATAGCCCAAGAATTTTCTTTACCCTTCAATTTTTTTCTTTCCAACCATGGGTTCCATTATTGAAGTGTAAAGAATGTTGTTAATGTCTATATGTTGTTTTAGCCTATGAATGGCCTTTTTTGGCCTCACTGCCCTAATATCTCAAAAGATTGTATTGATCATGATATATTTGGGGAGAGAGTATCTTTCTTTTGTTTTCTCTTTACAGAGGTAGCATATCTATTTTTGTTACCCTTGCTTGAGTTTCTTGTTCTACTTCTTCCCCTTTATGTTTGGAGATACTCTTCTTCTTCATAGTTGCCTTTGTCTTGGTTTCTCTATTTACTTTGCTCAGTTCTCTGTATACTTTGATGTAGGGAAGAGTCTTGCATTGGGTGGTCAACTGTCTTGTGTGTATTGCTAGGAATCGCCTAACAATGGTGAGTCTACATTCATCAGCCATGATTCTGTAATAATCCTTGGCTTTGAAGATCGCCGCCGGAATATCATTGTGGGTGGTATGTATAACAATGACTGTTTCTCTGGGATGATGTGTATTGGTAGCCTGAATTTGAGTAGCAGCAGCGATAGTGTTGGCATAGGTAGGATTCTTTGAAATTGCTTCAGTGGATGGGTGTGATGACATTGGGAGATCATTTTGATTAGTAGTATGCTCTTGTGGAGATCCGTCCGACGGTGCCATGAGGCGACGCGTAACAAAGACGCACCTAAGCTACCGTCTTTTGGGTGTTAACGGCTAATTGTACGGAGAGAGAAATAATTTTAGAGAGATGTTTAGAGGTAAAGCCACTTCTCTCCTTGTTCGCTACTTAGTTTAGTTAACAAGAAAATCGCTACTTAGTTTACTTAACAAGAAAACCCAAAGAAGGAAATTCATCCAAACATGTGATAAGTTAAATATAGAGTAAACCGTAAAATTTTAAAGTTAATAAGATAATTACTATTTAATTTTAAATCAATTGGTTATATGAATCTTATTATAGTCATTCCCCTCTTTCTAGGAATACATACTATGCGCACATTGAATATTCAGCATAACTAGACACTATATATACACTAACCATCAATTTATTACAATTCTCTTTCTTTTCTTTTAATATTTTTTTTTAGCTTAGGACCGATAATGATTTGCGTGCAATGTTCAAATAAGTAGAGATAGATCATGGTGCAAACTGTAAAGGTGTAATGACCCGGCTGGTCGTTTCGAGAGCTAAAGCCTCGTTTTCCCTATTTTTACTTTTTTTTGTGTTATTCAGCTATATTATGTTATGTCGGGTTAGTTAGTTCGGGACCGGAGTGATTTCAGAGTGAATTGAAACACTTAGTCTCTTAAGTAGAAACTTAAGTTGAAAAAGTCAACTGAATGTTGACCTATATGTAAACGATCTCGGGTTTGAATTCTGATATTTCTGTTAGCTCCGATATATGATTTTGGACTTAGGAGTGCGTCCGGAATATGATTTGGAGGTCCGTGGTAGAATTAGGCTTGAATTGGCGAAATTAAAAATTTGGCGATTTTGGTCGGCAGTGAAAAATTTGATATCGGGGTCGGAATAGAATTCCGGAAGTTGGAGTAGGTTCGTAGTGTCATTTGTGATGTGTGTGCAAAATTTGAGGTCATTTGGACGTGGTTTGGTTGGTTTCGGCATCGGTTGCCGAATTTAGAAATTTAGAAGTTCTTAGGCTTGAATCCGAGCGTAATTTGATGATTGGATGTTGTTTTGAGTGATTCGAAGGTTCGACTAAGTTTGTATGTTAATATATAACTTGTTGGTATTTTTGGTTGAGGTCCCGAGGGCCTTGGGGTAATTTCGGGTGGTTAACGGATTTGTCAAAGTTGGAAATTGCAGCTGGAGCTGCTGCTACTGCTATTTTCGCACCTGCGGAAGAAAGCCTCGCAGGTGCGAGGCTGCTAGTGTGCGTGGGGAGTTCGCAGGTGCGGGAAATGCTGGGAACGCAAGTGCAAAGAATTGGCCGCATGTGCGAGCCCGCAGGTGCGAGGCCTTGAGCGCAGATGCGGAGATGAGAATTTTGGGTTGGTTTCGAAGATGCGCACCAGGGACCGCAGATGCGAGTCCACATGTGCGAGAAAGGTGTTCGCAGGTGCGAAAGTTGGGGGATTAAGTGATTTGCACAGGTGCGGCTCCTTGGACCGTAGGTGCGGTCGCGCGGGTGCGAGAAAATGGCCGCAGGTGCGAAAAAACCTGGGCAGAAACCATAAATAGAACCCTTCGCGATTTTGGTGCATTCTTCACCATTTCTATTCGTTTTTTGGAGCTTTTGGGAGAGATTTGAAGAGGGAATCAAGGAGGTTTCGTTGAGGTAAGTTACTTGAGCCCTAATACTTATATATATGGTAATTTTTCGTTGTTTAATCATGGTAATTAGTGAAAATGAGGGGTTAGGTCTTGGAATATTTGAAAGTAATTTAAGAATTTGAAGGACCAAACAATATCGGATTTTGATGAATTTGGTATGGTAGAATTGTGAGTGAATGAACTTTCTAGTATGTGTAAATTTTGTCAGATTTCGAGACGTGGGCCCGGGGGCCGAGTTTGAGCCAATTTCGGATTTTAGTCTAATTTTGAAGCTTTTCTTGTGGAATTCATTCCATTAGCGTATATTGATGGTATTGTACTGATTGTGAATAGATTTGGAGCATTTGGAGGCCGAGTTCAGAGGCAAGAGCATTGCGGGGTAGAGATTTGACCGGTTTGAAGTAAGTAACGATTGTAAATAAGTCCTGAGGGTATGAAACCCTGGATTTTGTATCATTCTACTATTTTTAGTAATGCACATGCTAGGTAACGGGTGTATGGGCGTACACTGTTGGGGATTTGTGACTTGTTCCATCCTGTAGCAACTGTAAAGTTCCATACTTTGTTGAAACCATATGATACTTATATGTTTTAGAAAGAATTTCTGTAAATTGGGTTGAATGCCATGTTTGGGCCTTGCGCCAATGCTGTTTGGACCCTTAGGGGCTGTTTCTTACCATCCTCTCATTATTTTCGATTGAAAATCTATACTCAGTCATGTTTATACTTGTTTACCGCATAACTCAGTTTTATGACTCTATTTTGATGCATATAAATATTTTGGGCCGAATGCCCTGTATTACTGAAATGCCCGAGTGACTTCAGAGGTTTATGACTGAGTGAGGCCGAGGGCCTGATTTATGAGGATGAGTGTGGATTGGGGCTGCCCGCCTGCAGCATACTTTATTATTATGGCACGTGAGTTGTCCGTGCAGATTATAGCACTTGGGCTGAAGGAGCCCCTCTGGAGTCTGTACACACCCCCAGTGAGCGTAGGTACCTAATAAGTGCGAGTGCCGAGTGTTGAGTGACTGGGAGGCATGAGTGATTGTGAGGTATGCCCGAGCGGCAAGAGTGATTGTGAGGTATGCCCGAGTGGCACGAGTGACTGTGAGGTTTGCCCGAGGGGCTGTTTATGAGTGATGTTTTGCCCGAGGGGCTGTTTATAATTTCATCATTTTTGCTCACCTTTGCATTTTTTCTCTGTCTGAAAACTGTTGAAAAATATCTTTAAATGATTTTTACTGGAACTGGGTTAAACGAGATGTTTTGATGCAAATCCTGATTTTTAAAAGCATGTGGTATTTTACTGAGATTTCCCGATATGAATGTTATATGCTTTAATGCTCGTCACTACTGCTCAGTCTTTATTTATTATTGTTACTTACTGAGTTGGTTTACTCACGTTACTCCCTGCACCTTGTGTGCAGATTCAGGTGTAGCTGGTCACGGTAGCGGTTATTGAGTGTTCTGGTTGCAGATTTTCTTGGAGATAGCAAGGTAGCTGTTTGGCGATCGCAGCCCCTGCTCTTTTCCCTCTTATCTTCCTCTAGTTGTATTTAGCTATTTTCCAGGCTGAGTTAGCCTTGATATTGTTAGACAGATTGTAGTAGATGCTCATGACTAGTGACACCCCGATGTTGGGCTTTTCCTTCCGCACTTTTATTTTGATTGGAACTCCTTTACGAAGGTTTTTATGTTAAATAACCTTGAAATTATCTTTAAAATGAAAATATCGGTTTGTTTTAGAAATGAGTTGGCTTGCCTAGTTCCACGATAGGCGCCATCATGACAGGGGTTAGTTTTGGATCATGACAGATTGGTATCATAGCCTAGGTTACATAGGTCTCACGAGTCATGAGCGGGTTTAATAGAGTCTTGCGGATCGGTACGAAGACGTCTGTACTTATCTTCAGGAGGCTGCTGAACCTTTAGGAAACTCCACATTCTTGAATTTTTGTCGTGCGAATCTGTTGATTCTAGTAACTAAACATCTGTTGTTTCATTCTCTCACCGATAGTGAGGATTCATACTACCGGTCAGGAGGGCCAGCCACCAGTACCACCAGCCCGGGCCGCGAGAGGTCGAGGCCGTGGTAGAGGCCATGGTAGGGGTAGAGGTGCAGCCAATACAGCAGCTGGGGCAGTACCTGCAGATCCACCGGTTGTCCCAGATCAGGATCAGGTTCCAGTTGTTGATGCACCAGCTCAGGCACCACCTGTGCCTATTGTGATTCCAGGCCTTCAGGAGGCCCTTGCTCAGATTCTGACAGCGTGTACTGGCCTTGCTCAGGCGGTCTCTATTTAGACGGCCGCAGCCACTTCTCAGGCCAGGGGAGGCACTCAGACTCCCATCGCTCGCACACCCGAGCAGGTTATTTAGGGACTTCAGACACCGGAGGCACCACCAGCCCAACCGTTTGCCGTTGCTCAGAATTATGTGGTTCCTACTATGCCTAAGGATGATCAGCGTAGGTTGGAGAGGTTTGGGAGACTTCAGCCACCACCTTTCAGTGGCACAGAGAGAGAGGATGCTCAGGACCTTTTTGGACAGGTATTAGAGGATACTTTGTACTGTTGGTATTCTGGAGACTTGTGGGGTCTCATTCACTACCTTTAAGTTTTCTAGGGCTGCACTTAGATGGTGGGAGACTTACGAGAGGCGAAGGCCTGTTGGCGCAACACCCCTTACTTGGCAGCAAATCTCCGTGGTCTTTTTGGAGAAGTTCGTGCCTCGATCCCGCAGAGAGGAGCTGCACAGACAATTTGAGCGGCTTCGCGAGGGTGATATGTCTGTGACACAGTCTGAGATGCGATTATCTGAGTTGGCCCATCATGCTATCTGGTTGGTTCCCATGGATAGAGAGAGGATCATGAGATTTATTGATGGCCTCACTTATCAGCTACAGTTGCTCATGACCAGGTAGCGGGTTTTGGGTGCTACCTTTGATGAGGTTGTCGACATTGCTCGGCAGATTGAGATGGTTCGCGGTCAGGAGAGGGTTGAGAGGGAGGCCAAGAGGCCTCGTGGTCAGGGTGGATTCAGTGGTGCTCCTTTTGGGGATCAGTTCCCGCACGGTAGAGGTCGTCATTTCAGGCAGGCTCAATCAGCTCGGCAATTTCATTGGGGTGCATCATCTGGCCATGGTTCTCACAGTTCTCATCAGGGCCACTTATCACTTAGTGCCCTTCCAGTTCAGAGTTTGTCCCGTGCTCCACCTGTTTAGGGCTCTTCCATGCCAGGTTCTTGTACCAGTCATCCCGGTGCTAGGGGTTCTCTTCAGTTTTTGCCGCCAGCACCAGGGAGTTATTTTGAGTGTGGGCAGCTTGGGCATATGTGGAGGCAGTGTCCTCCTCGTCATGGAGTTCTATCTCAGTAGAGGAGTCAGCCTCTGAATACAGCACCAGTTACCTCACCACACGCCCAGTCAGCTCGGGATGGAGGTTAGTCAGCTAGGGTTCTCCCTAGAGGGGGAGGCAAATCAGGGGCTGGTCAGGCCCGTTTCTATGCTCTCCCTACCAGACCAGACGCTATTGCTTCAGATGCTGTGATTACAGGTATTGTCTCAGTTTGTCACTGAGATGCCTCAGTATTATTTGACCCTAGTTCCACGTATTCATATGTTTTCTTGTATTTCGCCTATTTTCTGGATATGCCCCGTGAGTCCTTAGTTTCATCTGTACATGTATCTATTCCTGTGGGCGATACTATTATTGTGGACCGCGTATATTGGTCATGTGTGGTGACTATTGGGGGTCTGGAGACCCGAGTGGATCTATTGTTGCTCAGTATGGTTGACTTTGATGTGATATTGGGTATAGATTGGTTATCTCCATCTCATGCTATTCTAGATTGTCATGCTAAGACGGTGACATTGACTATGCCGAGAATTTCGAGGGTTGAGTGGAGCGGTTCTGTAGATTATGTACCAAGTAGGGTGATTTCATATTTGAAGGCTCAGCGCATGGTTGAGAAGGGTTGCATATCTTATTTGGCTTTTGTGAGGGATGTTAGTGCAGAGACTCCTGTCATTGATTTTGTTCCAGTGGTACGTGATTTTCTGGATGTGTTTCCTACAGACTTACCGAGCATGCCGCCTGATAGGGATATTGACTTTGGTATTGATTTGGTGCCGGTTACTCAACCCATTTCTATTCTACCGTATCGTATGGCACCGGCGAAGTTGAAGGAATTGAAAGAACAACTTCAGGAACTCCTTGATAATGGGTTTATTCGGTCTAGTGTGTCACCTTGGGGTGCACCGGTTCTATTTGTAAAAAATAAGGATAGTTCCATGAGAATGTGTATTGATTTCAGGCAGTTGAACAAGGTCACAGTCAAGAACAAGTATCCTTTGCCTCGTATTGATGATTTATTTGACCAGCTTCCGGAAGCGAGGGTGTTATCTAAGATTGATTTGAGGTCCGGTTATCATCAGCTGAAGATTCGGGATTCAGATATTCTTAAGACACCTTTCAGGACCCGATATGGCCATTATGAGTTCTTGGTGATGTCTTTTGGGCTGATCAATGCCCTAGCAGCGTTCATGCATTTGATGAATAGTGTATTCCATCCCTATTTGGACTCATTCGTCGTTGTATTCATTGATGACATCCTGGTGTACTCTCGTAGCCAGGAGGAGCACGCTCAGCATTTGAGGATTGTATTACAGCGATTGAGGGTGGAGAATCTTTATGTAACGTTCTCCAAGTGTGAGTTTTGGCTCAGTTTAGTAGCATTCTTGGGACATGTGGTGTCCAGCGAGGGTATTCAGGTGGATCCAAAGAAGATAGAGGCGGTGCATAGGTGGCCTAGACTGTCCTCAGCCACAGACATTAGGAGCTTTCTTGGTTTGGCGGGTTACTATCGTCGCTTTGTGGAGGGATTTTCATCTATTGCATTGCCCTTGACCAAATTGACCCAAAAGGGTTCTCCATTCAGGTGGTCAGATGAGTGTGAGGAGAGCTTTAAGAAGCTGAAGACTGCTTTGACCACAACTCCAGTGTTAGTTCTACCATCAGCTTCAGGTTCTTACACCGTGTATTGTGATGCCTCGAGGATAAGCATTGGTTGTGTTTTGATGCAGGAGGGTAGGGTGATTGCCTATGCCTCACGCCAGTTGAAGACCCATAAGAAGAACTATCCTGTCCATGATCTTCAGTTAGGAGCCATTATTCACGCCTTGAAGATTTGGCATCATTATTTGTATGGGGTTCATTTTGAGATCTATACAGATCACCAGAGTCTACAGTATCTGTTAAAGCAGAAGGATCTTAATTTGCGTCAGCGGAGATGGTTGGAGCTTCTTAAGGACTATGATATCACTATTTTGTACCATCCGGGGAAGGCCAATGTGGTAGCCGATGCTCGGAGTCGCCGGGCAGAGAGTTTGGGGAGTTTAGCATATATTCCAGCAGCAGAGAGACCTTTGGCATTAGATGTTCAGACCTTAGCAGGCCAGCTTGTCAGATTGGATATTTCGGAGCCTAATCGGGTATTGGCTTGTGTGGTCTACAAGTCTTCTCTTTATGACCGTATTAGGGAGCGTCAGTATGATGACCCCCATTTGCTCGTTCTTTAGGACAGGGTTCGGAGAGGTGATGCTAGAGATGTGACTATTGGTGATGATGGCATGCTGAGAATGCAGGGCCGGATATGTGTGCCTAATATAGATGGGCTTCGAGAGTTGATTCTTGAGGAGGCCCACAGCTCGCGGTATTCCATCAATCCGGGTACCGTGAAGATGTACCAGGATTTGAGGCAACACTATTGGTGGAGGCGGATGAAGAAGGTTATAGTTGGGTTTGTGGCTCGGTGTCTCAACTGTTAGTAGGTGAAGTATGAGCATCAGAGACCGGGTGGCTTGCTTCAGAGGTTAGAGATCTCGGAGTGGAAGTGGGAGCGGATCACCATGGACTTTGTAGTTGGGCTCCCACGGACTTCGAGGAAGTTCGATGCTATTTGGGTTATTGTGGATCGGCCGACCAAGTCCGCGCACTTCATTCCAGTTGGTACTACTTACTCTTCAGAGTGGTTGGCTGAGATTTACATCCGAGAGATCGTTCGCGTGCATGGTGTCCCAGTTTCTATCATTTCAGATAGGGGTACTCAATTCACATCGCAGTTTTGGAGGGTCGTGCAGCGAGAGTTGGGTACTCAGGTTGAGTTGAGCACAGCTTTTCACCCTCACACAGACAGGCAGTCCGAGCGCACTATTCAGATATTGGAGGACATGTTGCATGCTTGTGTCATTTACTTTGGGGGTTCATGGGACCAGTTTCTGCCACTCGCGGAGTTTGCATATAACAATAGTTATCAGTCGAGTATTCAGATGGCTTCGTACGAGGCTTTATATGGGAGGAGGTGTAGATCTCCGGTTGGATGGTTTGAGCCGAGTGAGGCTAGGCTCTTAGGTACAAACTTGGTCCAGGACGCATTAGATAAGGTGAAATTGATTTAGGAGCGGCTTCGCACGGCGCAGTCTAGGCAGAAGATCTACGTGGATAGGAAGGTTCGTGATGTGTCTTTTATGGTTGGGGAGAAGGTTTTGCTAAAGGTATCACCCATGAAGGGTTTTATGAGGTTTGGGAAGAGGGGCAAGTTGAGCCCCCGGTTCATTGGGCCTTTTGAGGTGCTTCAGAGAATAAGGGAGGTGGCTTATAAGCTTGCCTTTTGCCACCCAGCTTGTCGAGTGTGCATCCAATGTTTCATGTTTCCATGCTCTGAAAGTATATTGGAGATCCGTCCCATGTTTTGGATTTCAGCACGGTTCAGTTGGAGGGTGATATGACTTATGATGTGGAGCCGGTGGTTATTTTGGATCGGCATGTTTGAAGGTTGAGGTCAAAGGATATAGCTTCAATGAAGGTGCAATGGAGAGGTCAGCCTATGGAGGAGGCCACATGGGAGACCGAGCGGGAGATGTGAAGCAGATATCCACGCCTATTCGAGACTCCAAGTATGTTTCTAGACCCGTTCGAGGACGAACGGATGTTTAAGAGGGGGAGGATGTAACGACCCGGTCGGTCGTTTCGAGAGTTATAGCTTCGTTTTCCCCATTTCTACTTCTTTTTGTGTTATTCAGCTATATTATGTTATGTCGGGTTAGTTTGTTCGGGACCGGAGTAGTTTCAGAGTGAATTGAGACACTTAGTCTCTTAAGTAGAAACTTAAGTTGGAAAAGTCAACCGGATGTTGACCTATGTGTAAACGATCTCGGATTTGAATTATGATGTTTCTGTTAGCTCCGTTAGGTGATTTTGGAGTTAGGAGTGCGTCCGGAATATGATTTGGAGGTCCGTGGTAGAATTAGGCTTGAATTGGCGAAATTGAAAATTTGGCGATTTCGGTCGACAGTGTAAAATTTGATATCGGGGTCGGAGTGGAATTCCGAAAGTTGGAGTAGGTTGGTAATGTCATTTGTGATGTGTGTGCAAAATTTGAGGTTATTCGGACGTGGTTTGGTTAGTTTCGGCATCGGTTGCCGAATTTGGAAATTTAGAAGTTCTTAGGCTTGAATCCGAGGGTAATTTGATGATTAGATGTTGTTTTGAGTGATTCGAAGGTTCGACTAAGTTTGTATGTTGATATATGACTTGTTGGTATTTTTGGTTGAGGTCCCGAGGGCCTCGGGGTGATTCTGGGTGGTTAACAGATTTGTCAAAGTTGGAATTTGCAGCTGGAGCTGCTGCTACTGCTATTTTCGCACCTGCGGAAGAAAGCCTCGCAGGTGTGAGTCCGCTGGTACGCGTGGGGAGTGCGCAGGTGCGGGCAACGCTGGGCCAAGGCTGGGAATGCAGGTGCAAAGAATTGGCCGCATATGCGAGCCCGCCGGTGCGAGGCCTTGAGCGCAGATGCAGAGATGAGAATTTTGGGTTGGTTTCGCAGATGCGCACCAAAGACCACATATGCGAGTCCGCATGTGCGGAAGCTGGGGGATTAAGTGAGTGGCGCAGGTGCGGCTCCTTGGACCGCAGCTGCGGTCGCACGGGTGCGAGAAAATGGCCGCAGGTGTGAAATAACCTGGGCAGAAACCATAAATAGAACCCTTCACGATTTTGGTGCATTCTTCACCATTTCTATTCGGTTTTTAGAGCTTTTGGGATAGATTTGAAGAGGGAATTGTCACGCCCCGAACCTAGGAGCGAGACAAGCACCCCGTGCCTCACCTAACCTGGCGTACCAAATTGCGACTAAGGGACTCTGAACACATAATGTCATACTTTGGCCATGGGGCCACCTTGCAAGACAATTTGCGAAGCAAAATATAAAACTGAATGGAAACTAGCACTAACTAAATATCGATATAAAGCTAGGCCGACAAGGCCGTCATAGCTACTACAGCTGACAAACCACCAATTTATACAAACCCAACATACTGCACTAACCAACAGGATATGCCTACAAGCCTCTACTGATAGATGTACTGTGATCGGAACAGGGCCCCGACCTACCCATAACATATATACAGATATACATAAGATGTACACAAAACTCTAGTCCTGGCAACTCCGAAAGACGTGGAGCTTACCGATCAGGCGGAACTCGGAAAACACCTACTGAGGAGGTCTACCCGTCTGTCTGTCTGAACCTGCACGCATGAAATGCAGCGCCCCCAAAAAGGGACGTCAGTACGAAATAATGTACCGAGTATGTAAGGCAATAAAATAACTGAAATCTGAAACTGAACTGATAATATGATAACTGAAATTAACTGGGAGTCAAAGATGATCTGGAGATATACTTACCTGCTGATACTGACTCAACTCCTTCAATATAGTAAGTAAAATAATTGTACGGCCTTATAAGGCTCGATATATATAACTGCTCTGCCATAGTAGGCTCGCTTATAGGCGCTCGGCCATACTAGGCTATGTATCTCGACCATGCTGGGCTCGCTCATAGGCGCTCGGCCACAGTAGGCTCGGTATATAACTTTCCATCTGATCAGAGGTTGCCCAATAGGGGCCTGCCCATCGATTATAGCTCGATGGTAATGAAAATACTGTAATACTGTATATATAGGCTTGCTGCTCTCTTGACTGGAAGAAGACAATACTAAAATTGAATATAGAGTCTCGATAAGGAATAATATTGTAACTTATGAGACTAGAATAGTGTGAATAAATTCATGAATATGAACTTCTCTTTTTGTCTCATTACTAACACATGTAGCTACGAGATCATGCCAAAATGAAGGAAGGCTTAGCCTTAACATACCTTATCACAATCTTTTCAATCACCAAGTTGAACTCACCTCTTCGCACCTTAATCTACAAGAATGATAATAATACTATCGTTAAGTTACGAAAGGTACAACTATCGCACAACGAACGACAAACCTATTTTGTATTAAAACGGGCAGCATCTCCCCTATAATATGCCCTTCCTCCAACTTCAAGATAACACCAACAATACAAGGACAGAACAATAACAACATATATACATCATTTTCCAGCCCTATATACACCATCAAATACTACAAAACAGCCCAGCACACCCCAATCTCTTCGTACACAAAACGACCACCGTAGTAGTGTCAAACGACCCGAAAATGTTATGACGAACGACCAGCCAACCACCCTACATTTATATGGTTTTTATAAACCCCCTTCCTCCTCCAAAACTCCACAAAATAGTAATAAAACACGCAGCCCAACAGCAACACAAAACAGTCCACAAAACAGTCCGCTACAAGTGAATAACTCGAACTCACGGCTTCCGATCACCATCCCGTGAGTTCTTACAAGT